>NC_134275.1:78163045-78799712 GCF_031893055.1 Leptodactylus fuscus
TGCATTAAACCAAAATTTGACCGGTGCAAAAGTATGGGCACCTCAACAGAAAAGTGACATTAATATTTAGTAGATCCTCCTTTTGCAAAGATAACAGCCTCTAGTCGCTTCCTGTAGCTTTTAATCAGTTCCTGGATCCTGGATAAAGGTATTTTGGACAAACAATTCAAGTTCAGTTAAGTTAGATGGTCGCCGAGCATGGACAGCCCGCTTCAAATCATCCCACAGATGTTCAATGATATTCAGGTCTGGGGACTGGGATGGCCATTCCAGAACATTGTAATTGTTCCTCTGCATGAATGCCTGAGGATTTGGAGCGGTGTTTTGGATCATTGTCTTGCTGAAATATCCATCCCCGGCGTAACTTCAACTTCGTCACTGATTCTTGAACATTATTCTCAAGAATCTGCTGATACTGAGTGGAATCCATGTGACCCTCAACTTTAACAAGATTCCCGGTGCCGGCATTGGCCACACAGCCCCAAAGCATGATGGAACCTCCACCAAATTTTACAGTGGGTAGCAAGTGTTTTTCTTGGAATGCTGTTTCTTTTTGGACGCCATGCATAACGCCTTTTTTTATAACCAAACAACTCAATCTTTGTTTCCAAAATGAAGTTGGCTTCTCCAAATGTGCTTTTGCATACCTCAGGCAACTCTATTTGTGGCGTACGTGCAGAAACGGCTTCTTTCTCATCACTCTCCCATACAGCTTCTCCTTGTGCAAAGTGCGCTGTATTGTTGACCGATGCACAGTGACACCATCTGCAGCAAGATGATGCTGCAGCTCTTTGGAGGTGGTCTGTGGATTGTCCTTGACTGTTCTCACCATTCTTCTTCTCTGCCTTTCTGATATTTTTCTTGGCCTGCCACTTCTGGGCTTAACAAGAACTGTCCCTGTGGTCTTCCATTTCCTTACTATGTTCCTCACAGTGGAAACTGACAGGTTAAATCTCTGAGACAGCTTTTTGTATCCTTCCCCTGAACAACTATGTGGAACAATTTTTGTTTTCAGATCATTTGAGGGCGGGCTGTCCATGTTCGGCGACCATCAAACTTAACTGAACTTGAATTGTTTTGTAGAAAGAAATGGTCCAAAATCCCTTTATCCAGGATCCAGGAACTGATTAAAAGCTACAGGAAGCGACTAGAGGCTGTTATCTCTGCAAAAGGAGGATCTACTAAATATTAATGTCACTTTTCTGTTGAGGTGCCCATATTTTTGCACCGGTCAAATTTTGGTTTAATGCATATTGCGCATTTTCTGTTAGTACAATAAACCTCATTTCAATCCTGAAATATTACTGTGTCCATCAGTTATTAGATATATCAAACTGAAATGGCTGTTGCAAACACCAAAATATTTAGAACTAAAAATGATTAAGATTAATAGGGCCCAAACTTTTTCATAGGACTGTATATATGTCATTCTCATGGTCGGTGTAATCTTCTATATATTCCAGCTAAACCAGAAGTCTACTTCATCATGAAGTCATCGAAGCCGGAGCTTGTGTGTCTAGCAACTGGTTTCTATCCCGGGTCAATCAATATAACTTTATGGAAAGACAAAGAGAACATGATGGACAATGTGATGGTCTCCGAGACTCTCCCTAATGGTGACGGAACCTACCAGGAAAGAGCAATAGTGACAACAGGTTGGGAAGAACAGACAACCGTCTACTGTAAGGTGGAGCACATCAGTCTGGAGGAACCACTGGTGAGACAAATAAGTAAGTGATGGATGGACTGATGGTCTGGCAGGACTGGGAACGTAGAAAAATAGGAACTGAGACAAAGCTGCTGCTGGAATTGTTCTTTTTTTAAAGAGAACCTTTTAACACCATCTCTTCACACTCTTTAATAGGCTCTGCGCCAAATTATCCGGTGCAGTTTTTTTCTCTGACTCCTACCATTTCTGAGCAATAATTCTGTTTGTTTCACCGCCCAAAGCGCTAATTTGATTCCCTACTGTCAGTTGGGCGGTCTAAGATTATCTTCTCTAGCCAAGGACCACCCACCTGACAGTAGAGAGTCTAATTAGCATATTAGGTGGTGAAACTAACAGCAGTGGGGCTTAGAGGAAAAATTTCAACTGTGTCAGAATCAGTGATGTGGCAATGACTGATGGATACAAAGACTTGATGTTGGGTGAGGTCTTTAGGCCGGGGCCCCACGATGAGAAAATGGAGCGTTTTACAATTACCTGCAAAGTGGATGGAAATCTGGTTAATCCCATCCACACATTGCAGAAAATATTAGAAATGCGGCGATTTCAAAAACACAACCTCAAAAAAAGCAACAAAATCTAAATTTAGCGTTAAAGACAGTAAAATCAAAGAACCGACCTTCACCCAGTATTGACACTTGGAAGATTCACACATCTGTCGCCTCCATTTGCAGATCTGAAGCACAATGCGTTACCTGGGATTGTTATCGGCTCCATACTGGGAGTTGTCATCTGTGTGACTGGACTGATCTGGCTTGTGAAGAAGAGGCGCAGGTAAGACGTCTCCAGACGGTAATATTTGGCATCTATGATCATAAAAAGTTCTACTTTAAAGGGGTGGAAAAAATGAATGAAAATAAATTTCAGGGTATTTGTTCTGATACCTACCTGTGGCCTCTTAATAAGATTCAGAAGATTGTTCTGCTCCTGTGGATATAAATGTGAAAAAATGGCAGCCACTGGTCTTCTTTGTGTAAGACCCATACAGGAAGGGTTCACTGATTCTGAAGATTAGGCGGAGTTGGTGGCGGGGCCAGAGCAAAGTCAGGTGGAGTTTCACATCATTCATCTCTGGTGACCAGAAGATGGTGGAGCAGCTGAGAAGAGAGGTTGTCCTACTCCACCATCTTCTGGTACTAGTCTTTGGGGCTCATTTATTTAGCTACTTGCACCTTTTTGTTGTGTTTTTCTGCCCTGACCTTCATTTGTGTAGCATTTGCGCATTTTTTCCAGATGTTATGCCGCCCTCCCAGCTTCAGCTTTTTGGTGAGAAAAGGAACGTGACCTAGATGGAGATTCTTGTGTATGTGTGTCTGTGTGCATGCATGTGCATGTGTATGCGAGTATGCATGTGCGTATGTGTGTATATATGAATGTGTATGTGTGTGTGTATTGCAATCCCAACTCTCAGAGTCAAGACATTCATACTCAATCTGTACTGTGTCCAAGACCAAGAACGGACCATTTCCTCACGCCTCACAGCACTGTTTTTGTAGTAATCTTTCATCTTCTGCTCCATGATCCTTATATTTTCATGTTACACAGGTCATACACATCTATAGCCGGAGGAACCACAGGCAGAATACTATAGAGAACTACAGATGGGAAGTCTAAAGATGAAGCCTGGATGTTCCTGCCCTCCAATAATGTTTGACCTCTAAATAACAATTTTCCAGGGTACTAATGGGCAGACCTATAAATATTGTATTGATAATGACCGTCTGCACCTCTGTAATGGATGCTTTATTGTATGTTTGAGTTCCTAAATCTATTAATCCAACTATCTAGACTTCTAAAATTCTCCTATAATTTTACTGCTGTACAATCTTTGTAACTCCTTCACCTATCTGGTTGTCCTGTTGCTTCTGACCAGTGGCATAACTAGGAATGGCGGGGCCCTGTGGCAAACTTTTGACATGCCTCCCCCCCAGCCGACTCCAAAGACCTCAACCAACCGACCCCCCCTGCATTTCGGTGCACACTATTATGCCCCATAGTGACCCCTGCACACAGTATTATGCCCCATATTAGCCAACAATAATGTTTGACCTCTAAATAACAATTTTCCATGGTACTAATGGCCAGACCTATAAATATTGTATTGATAATGACCGCCTGCACCTCTGTAATGGATGCTTTATTGTATATTTGAGGCTTAAATACAATATTAAGCAACTATCTAGGCTTTACTAAAATATCTCCAATGAATTTCTTACTGTACAATCTTTGTAACTCCTTCACCTAACTGGTTGTCCTGTTGCTTCTGATATAGATATGACAATGAAGTGTAGCTGGAGGTTCTCTCTGCTCCTCCCCTTCCTTCTTCTCAATGGATATCAGCAGGAAAGGGGAGGGGGCTATGCAAAGCAGATGAGGATGTGTGGAGAGGGAAAAAGCATCTGAGCTTTCAGGGAGGGCAGATCAAACAGGATATATATATATACCACAAATTAAGCAAGGTAAAATATGTGTTGAGGTGTTTCCATCCTTCCCCTGGTCTGTATACATCCTTATGCTCATGTTTTTGTATTTGCTGTTTTTGCCCGGTGTATATTTGTATTTTTTGCATTGGTTATCGCCATATCTTATCATCTGCTCAGGGGTCGGTTATTTTTCCTATTATGCGGCTTGTTCAGCCGGTTTATGTTTTTTATAGATTTTGACCGTTACTTGAATAAAGAAGAGATTATTTTACGTGATTTTCCTGTTCTGAGGATTATTTTTTATAGGAGATTTTCTATTTCTAGGGGACCAGGATATCTTATTCGCTTGTTCTTAGCACTGCTGTATTGGTGTAAATCCTAAAGGGGGAAATGGTATAAGACAAAAAAATATACTCATCCGCTAAATCATCCCCTGCTCTAGGTGGGCTCCATCAGACTCTATTTACCTGCCTATGACCACTCTGGAGGAACATTCGAGGAACCATCTTAAGCTACCTACATGGCACCATCTCCCCCCGGCTTCCCTTGGGATGTGGTACATTCCTAATTAAGATGAGACCTCATATAGAGTAGAGATGAGCGAACAGTGTTCTATCGAACTCATGTTCGATCGGATATTAGGCTGTTCGGCATGTTCGAATCGAATCGAACACCGCGTGGTAAAGTGCGCCATTACTCGATTCCCCTCCCACCTTCCCTGGCGCCTTTTTTGCTCCAACAACAGCGCAGGGTAGGTGGGACAGGAACTACGACACCGGTGACGTTGAAAAAAGTAGGCAAAACCCATTGGCTGCCGAAAACATGTGACCTCTAATTTAAAAGAACAGCGCCGCCCAGGTTCGCGTCATTCTGAGCTTGCAATTCACCGAGGACGGAGGTTTCCGTCCAGTTAGCTAGGGGTTAGATTCTGGGTAGGCAGGGACAGGCTAGGATAGGAAGGAGAAGACAACCAACAGCTCTTATAAGAGCTAAATTCCAGGGAGAAGCTTGTCAGTGTAACGTGGCACTGACGGGCTCAATCGCCGCAACCCAGCTTTCCCAGGATCCTGAATGGAATACACTGTCAGTGTATTCCCGTATACCCGATATATACCCCCGATACCCGTTCCAACGGTGTGCCCCCCCACCTTCACCCCAGAAATACCCTGCAAGTCCCCTAGCAATAGAATTGGGGCTATATACACCCACTATTTTTGCTACTGCCATATAGTGCCATTGTCTCACTGGGAATTCAAAGAATATATTGGGCTTACATATAACTTCAATTCCAGGGAGAAGCTTGTCAGTGTAACGTGGCACTGACGGGCTCAATCGCCGCAACCCAGCTTTCCCAGGATCCTGAATGGAACACACTGACAGTGTATTCCCGTATACCCCATATATACACCCCAAATCCCCGTTCCAACGGTGTGCCCCCCCACCTTCACCTCAGAAATACCCTGCAAGTCCCCTAGCAATAGAATTGGGGCTATATACACCCACAATTTTTGCTACTGGTATACAGTGCCATTGTCTCACTGGGAATTCAAAGAATATATGGGGGTTATGTGCACCCACAATTTTTAATACTGGTATATAGTGCCATTGTCTGACTGGGAATTCAAAGAATATATGGGGGTTATGTGCACCCACAATTTTTAATACTGGTATACAGTGCCATTGTTTGACTGGGAATTCAAAGAATATATGGGGGTTATGTGCACCCACAATTTTTAATACTGGTATACAGTGCCATTGTTTGACTGGGAATTCAAAGAATATATGGGGGTTATGTGCACCCACAATTTTTAATACTGGTATACAGTGCCATTGTTTGACTGGGAATTCAAAGAATATATGGGGGTTACGTGCACCCACAATTTTTAATACTGGTATACAGTGCCATTGTCTGACTGGGAATTCAAAGAATATATGGGGGTTATGTGCACCCACAATTTTTAATACTGGTATACAGTGCCATTGTCTGACTGGGAATTCAAAGAATATATGAAGGTTATGTGCACCCACAATTTTTACTACTGGTATACAGTGCCATTGTCTAACTGGGAATTCAAAGAATATATTGGGGTGACGTGCACCCACAATTTTTGCTACTGCTATACAGTTCCATTGTCTCACTGGGAATTCAAAGAATATATGGGGGTTATGTGCACCCACAATTTTTAATACTGGTATACAGTGCCATTGTTTGACTGGGAATTCAAAGAATATATGGGGGTTACGTGCACCCACAATTTTTAATACTGCTATACAGTTCCTTTGTCTCACTGGGAATTCAAAGAATATATGGGGGTTATGTGCACCCACAATTTTTAATACTGGTATACAGTGCCATTGTCTGACTGGGAATTCAAAGAATATATGGGGGTTACGTGCACCAACAATTTTTAATACTGGTATACAGTGCCATTGTCTGACTGGGAATTCAAAGAATATATGGGGGTTATGTGCACCCACAATTTTTAATACTGGTATACAGTGCCATTGTTTGACTGGGAATTCAAAGAATATATGGGGGTTACGTGCACCCACAATTTTTAATACTGCTATACAGTTCCTTTGTCTCACTGGGAATTCAAAGAATATATGGGGGTTATGTGCACCCACAATTTTTAATACTGGTATACAGTGCCATTGTTTGACTGGGAATTCAAAGAATATATGGGGGTTATGTGCACCCACAATTTTTAATACTGGTATACAGTGCCATTGTCTGACTGGGAATTCAAAGAATATATGGGGGTTATGTGCACCCACAATTTTTAATACTGGTATACAGTGCCATTGTCTGACTGGGAATTCAAAGAATATATGGGGGTTACGTGCACCCACAATTTTTAATACTGGTATACAGTGCCATTGTCTGACTGGGAATTCAAAGAATATATGGGGGTTATGTGCACCCACAATTTTTAATACTGCTATACAGTGCCATTGTCTGACTGGGAATTCAAAGAATATATGGGGGTTATGTGCACCCACAATTTCTAATACTGGTATATAGTGCCATTGTCTGACTGGGAATTCAAAGAATATATGGGGGTTATGTGCACCCACAATTTTTAATACTGGTATATAGTGCCATTGTCTGACTGGGAATTCAAAGAATATATGGGGGTTACGTGCACCCACAATTTTTAATACTGCTATACAGTTCCTTTGTCTGACTGGGAATTCAAAGAATATATGGGGGTTATGTGCACCCACAATTTTTAATACTGGTATACAGTGCCATTGTCTGACTGGGAATTCAAAGAATATATGGGGGTTATGTGCACCCACAATTTTTAATACTGCTATACAGTGCCATTGTCTGACTGGGAATTCAAAGAATATATGGGGGTTATGTGCACCCACAATTTTTAATACTGGTATATAGTGCCATTGTCTGACTGGGAATTCAAAGAATATATGGGGGTTACGTGCACCCACAATTTTTAATACTGCTATACAGTTCCTTTGTCTCACTGGGAATTCAAAGAATATATGGGGGTTATGTGCACCCACAATTTTTAATACTGGTATACAGTGCCATTGTCTGACTGGGAATTCAAAGAATATATGGGGGTTATGTGCACCCACAATTTTTAATACTGGTATACAGTGCCATTGTCTGACTGGGAATTCAAAGAATATATGGGGGTTATGTGCACCCACAATTTTTAATACTGGTATACAGTGCCATTGTCTGACTGGGAATTCAAAGAATATATGGGGGTTACGTGCACCCACAATTTTTAATACTGGTATACAGTGCCATTGTCTGACTGGGAATTCAAAGAATATATGGGGGTTATGTGCACCCACAATTTTTAATACTGGTATACAGTGCCATTGTTTGACTGGGAATTCAAAGAATATATGGGGGTTATGTGCACCCACAATTTTTAATACTGGTATACAGTGCCATTGTTTGACTGGGAATTCAAAGAATATATGGGGGTTACGTGCACCCACAATTTTTAATACTGGTATACAGTGCCATTGTCTGACTGGGAATTCAAAGAATATATGGGGGTTATGTGCACCCACAATTTTTAATACTGGTATACAGTGCCATTGTCTGACTGGGAATTCAAAGAATATATGGGGGTTATGTGCACCCACAATTTTTACTACTGGTATACAGTGCCATTGTCTAACTGGGAATTCAAAGAATATATTGGGGTGACGTGCACCCACAATTTTTGCTACTGCTATACAGTTCCATTGTCTCACTGGGAATTCAAAGAATATATGGGGGTTATGTGCACCCACAATTTTTAATACTGGTATATAGTGCCATTGTCTAACTGGGAATTCAAAGAATATATTGGGGTGACGTGCACCCACAATTTTTGCTACTGCTATACAGTTCCATTGTCTCACTGGGAATTCAAAGAATATATGGGGGTTATGTGCACCCACAATTTTTAATACTGGTATACAGTGCCATTGTCTGACTGGGAATTCAAAGAATATATGGGGGTTATGTGCACCCACAATTTTTAATACTGGTATACAGTGCCATTGTCTGACTGGGAATTCAAAGAATATATGGGGGTTACGTGCACCCACAATTTTTAATACTGGTATACAGTGCCATTGTCTGACTGGGAATTCAAAGAATATATGGGGGTTATGTGCACCCACAATTTTTAATACTGGTATACAGTGCCATTGTCTGACTGGGAATTCAAAGAATATATGGGGGTTATGTGCACCCACAATTTTTAATACTGGTATACAGTGCCATTGTCTGACTGGGAATTCAAAGAATATATGGGGGTTACGTGCACCCACAATTTTTAATACTGGTATACAGTGCCATTGTCTGACTGGGAATTCAAAGAATATATGGGGGTTATGTGCACCCACAATTTTTAATACTGGTATACAGTGCCATTGTTTGACTGGGAATTCAAAGAATATATGGGGGTTACGTGCACCCACAATTTTTAATACTGCTATACAGTTCCTTTGTCTCACTGGGAATTCAAAGAATATATGGGGGTTATGTGCACCCACAATTTTTAATACTGGTATACAGTGCCATTGTTTGACTGGGAATTCAAAGAATATATGGGGGTTATGTGCACCCACAATTTTTAATACTGGTATACAGTGCCATTGTCTGACTGGGAATTCAAAGAATATATGGGGGTTATGTGCACCCACAATTTTTAATACTGGTATACAGTGCCATTGTCTGACTGGGAATTCAAAGAATATATGGGGGTTACGTGCACCCACAATTTTTAATACTGGTATACAGTGCCATTGTCTGACTGGGAATTCAAAGAATATATGGGGGTTATGTGCACCCACAATTTTTAATACTGGTATACAGTGCCATTGTCTGACTGGGAATTCAAAGAATATATGGGGGTTATGTGCACCCACAATTTTTAATACTGGTATACAGTGCCATTGTCTGACTGGGAATTCAAAGAATATATGGGGGTTACGTGCACCCACAATTTTTAATACTGGTATACAGTGCCATTGTTTGACTGGGAATTCAAAGAATATATGGGGGTTACGTGCACCCACAATTTTTAATACTGCTATACAGTTCCTTTGTCTCACTGGGAATTCAAAGAATATATGGGGGTTATGTGCACCCACAATTTTTAATACTGGTATACAGTGCCATTGTCTGACTGGGAATTCAAAGAATATATGGGGGTTATGTGCACCCACAATTTTTAATACTGGTATACAGTGCCATTGTCTGACTGGGAATTCAAAGAATATATGGGGGTTACGTGCACCCACAATTTTTAATACTGCTATACAGTTCCTTTGTCTCACTGGGAATTCAAAGAATATATGGGGGTTATGTGCACCCACAATTTTTAATACTGGTATACAGTGCCATTGTCTGACTGGGAATTCAAAGAATATATGGGGGTTATGTGCACCCACAATTTTTAATACTGGTATACAGTGCCATTGTCTGACTGGGAATTCAAAGAATATATGGGGGTTACGTGCACCCACAATTTTTAATACTGGTATACAGTGCCATTGTCTGACTGGGAATTCAAAGAATATATGGGGGTTATGTGCACCCACAATTTTTAATACTGGTATACAGTGCCATTGTTTGACTGGGAATTCAAAGAATATATGGGGGTTACGTGCACCCACAATTTTTAATACTGCTATACAGTGCCATTGTCTGACTGGGAATTCAAAGAATATATGGGGGTTATGTGCACCCACAATTTTTAATACTGGTATACAGTGCCATTGTTTGACTGGGAATTCAAAGAATATATGGGGGTTACGTGCACCCACAATTTTTAATACTGCTATACAGTGCCATTGTCTGACTGGGAATTCAAAGAATATATGGGGGTTATGTGCACCCACAATTTTTAATACTGGTATACAGTGCCATTGTTTGACTGGGAATTCAAAGAATATATGGGGGTTACGTGCACCCACAATTTTTAATACTGCTATACAGTTCCTTTGTCTCACTGGGAATTCAAAGAATATATGGGGGTTATGTGCACCCACAATTTTTAATACTGGTATACAGTGCCATTGTCTGACTGGGAATTCAAAGAATATATGGGGGTTATGTGCACCCACAATTTTTAATACTGGTATACAGTGCCATTGTCTGACTGGGAATTCAAAGAATATATGGGGGTTATGTGCACCCACAATTTTTAATACTGGTATACAGTGCCATTGTCTCACTGGGAATTCCACAAATAATTTGGGGATTCATTCACCCTACATCTCAGGCTCTTGCCATATTCACCCAGGTTGTCAGTGCTGCACCAGCTCGTTCCCAGACAGCTCGGCCCGAAAAACGCGTTACCTATATAGAGGATTTGGACAATGAAGACAACATGTTCTAAATCTAATGTCTGCACCTTCTCCAGAATTAAAATAAAGGCAGCGTTTAACTTTCAAATAGCACTGCACAAAGGAAGAGCTTATCAGCTTGTCTCATGACATGCTACTGAAAAGTTTCATTTGTGTATCTTAATGTAAATATAGTTGTATAAGCTTTTTGGGTTTTAGGCACTGCCAAGTTATTTATTACCACCCACTCCCTTATAATGATGATGACGCCAAAGTCACTGTGGGTGTTCAGAGCTCACAGCTTTGGGTGACATTTGTCTTGCTCTCTGTCGGTACCAGCTGTCTTTTTGGATACCGTAAAGTTATGTTGACTTTATTAACAGCTATAGAAGCTTTAGCCAGGTTGTGACGGTGTGTAACCCTAACAACACTAAGTGGGATACACATTAATAGTCAGTCTATGTACGCTAAACGTATCACTGAAGTAATTTTTTTTCCCTCTCCCCTAATATAAGAAAGGAACAGACATTATACCTAGACCGGGGTTCGAGGCTTGAAAAAATCCAGTATTATTTGTTCTTCATGATGTGAAATATGTGTTGAAAAGCAACCCAAGATGAAGTCAGCCATGTGTGCCAGTGTGTTACTTGGCATGCCTTTGCTGGCCCCAACTGTAAGGGTCACTCTCCATTTCCTCCATTTTCCACTCCCCTTCACACCATTTGTGGTGAAGCAATGGGATGCACTGAAGTGCACCCTCTAGCCTCGTGTGGGATAGGGACATCAGATGCCACTCCAACCCCCTCGTCTTCCTCCGCCAGCCAACGGTGCGAAGATGAGAGGAGTGTGCTCTGAATGTTTTCTGCCTAGCAGAGGCTAGTTCTCACTTACGAAAATGGCCCCACTTTGACCTGTATATCAGGCACAATGGTGTAGGTTTCAAAGAAACATGGCACCAACAAGTTGGAAAACGTGGGCCATGCGTGGACCGTGTTTGAGTCTGGCAAGCTCCAGATCTGCTACCAGGTTCCAGCCATTATCACAGGCGCAAAAATGCCAGGCCCCAGGTGTAGCAGGGAAAAAAAAATGCCATCTCAGCCAGGATGGCATCCCTGACCTCGGAGGCACTGTGCTGTCTGTCCCCCAAGCTGATCAGTTTCAGCACGGCCTACTGACATCTCCCCATGCCAGTGTTACAGTGTTTTCCGCTAGTAGCTGGGGTGGAGGTTGCAGCTTCGTAGGGTTTCAGTCTACTCCTGCCATGAATTTTGGCCTGGGAGAGGAGATAGGCCACCCCAGTTTGCACCCGGGGAACAGACTCCACCACATTCACCCTGCCTGTCATTAAAGATAAGCACTGCAGCATCCCTGACCACAGGCGCTTGTCCATGTGTCGGTGGTCAAGTGGACCTTGCAGCAAAGCGCAGAGCTCTGGGCCCGACTGATGTTATGGGACACATGCAGGCGCAAGGCAGAGACAGCACACCAAGAGAAGTAGTAACGGCTAGGCCCAGCATAGGGAGGTGCCCCAGCTGCCATCTGCTGACGGAAGGCCTGGGTCTCCAGAAGCATAAACAAACACCAACATCTCCAGGGCCAGCAGTTTATCGATGAGGCTGTTACAGGCTTGGGCATGGGGGTGGGTTGTATTGTACTTCTGCCTGCAATGAAAAGCTTGGGAAATGTGGAGTGGCTGGGAAGAGGCGCATGATGGTGCAGGCCAAAAGGGCGCATGAGGGTGAACTCCCCAATGTGTCAGAGATAGGTGTGTAGGTGTCCTTGCATCATATACTTGCACCATATTTGGCTTTGGAAGTTAATTTTGTGCCAAAAAGTGGTTAAGACAGCGATCCCTCAGCTACTCCCGTTACACTGTCTATTGAAGTTACCATCTGTGGAAGTGGACCACCATTTCTAAGATCCCAAAGGAAGCAGGCAAGAGATGTGCAGTTCAGAAAAAAAGATGAGAAAATAAGTTTAGGCTGTAGAGCACAGAGGGATCGGAGAGGACAGAGCTGGTGTCGGCCAGGTATTCCCACAACATGCGCCTATACTTGTCCCTCCTGGTGACACTAGGCCCCTGAGTGGCAGTAATTTGTCCAGGGGGGCCATTAACGTGTTCCAGACCTAGGAATAAGTCTTCCAACAGGGTAGAGTTTTGCATGCCTTTGCTTCTACCCACTGTTTTTGCTGCTTAGCTTCCCTCCACATCTACTCTGCTTTCACCCCTAAACATCACCCCAGTTTATGCCTTTGCTTCTACCCAGGTTTTTTGTTGATTTAGCTTCCCTCTACATCTACACTGCTTTAGCCCCTAGACATCACCCCTGTCCATGTGGGGTCGGTGGCCTCGTCATCCACCAACTCCTCTTCCAATTGCGCACTGCCCCCTTACTGCAAACCGCACATGACCACAGCTTGCCTTGATGGCAACTGTGTCTCATGATCCCCACTTAGGTCCAGACAAGTCGGTGGCGGGTCCAAAACCCCAAAATTGGAAGGAAATGGCAGATGCTGCAGTATTTCTAACACCTGTTCCTGGTGCTCGGGCCTGGTCTGTGTTGTACCCTGCACCCTGCTTAACGCATCTGCCATATCCGAAGTTGTGCTGAGCGCATGCTAATGTTTCGTGTCCAGTGCAATGGATGGGATGGGATTTCACATAAGTCTGCCACCCATGGCCACTCATGGTTGAGCAACTGAGGGAGTTGACTTTGACGAACCCGAGGGTTTTGGAGTTGGAACTACATCAAAGGTCTGTGCTGCTCACACACTCTGCTCAACACATGATATGTTTAGTGCCAGCAGTGTGGAGACGTCGCACAACAGCCGTTGTTCCAGCAGGTACAGGCGTTGTAGGAGTGCATAGAGGCTAGCAGCGGCAACTATACACTTTAAAAACTATCCGCACAAACGCCACACTTTCACCAGTAGCTCAGGAACATTGGGGTACCTTTTTCAAAAGATTAGCAGCAATGAGTTAAAAACGTGGCCCAGGCATGGAATATGTTGCAGGCTGCCAAGCTACAGAGCCAATCCCAGGTTACGGCCATTATCACACATGACAACATGCCTGGGCCCAGGTGCAGTGGCAAAAACCACATTGCCGTCTCATCGAGGATGGCATGACTCACTTTGTAGGCAGTGTGCTGTCTGGCCCCC
Source organism: Leptodactylus fuscus (assembly GCF_031893055.1). Lineage (NCBI taxonomy): Eukaryota > Metazoa > Chordata > Amphibia > Anura > Leptodactylidae > Leptodactylus > Leptodactylus fuscus. Next base: position 78,177,182 of record NC_134275.1, read on the forward strand.
AAGCAGATGAGCTTCAGCACGGCCCGCTGACGTCTCCCCACACCAGTGTTGCAGCGTTTCCAGCTCGTAGCTGGGGTCAATTTAACAGCGGAGGAGGGTGGTGTTTCAGCCCTCCTCCCAGGAATGTTGTGTGGGGAGACAAGTCAGGCCACCACATTTTGCGACCCGGTCCACGCCTCAACTACATTCAACCACTGTGCCCAAATTGAAAGGTAGCGTCCCTGTCCGCATGCACTTGTCCATTCGTAACTGGTCACATGGAACTTTAGGGCTAAGCGCTGAATTTAGGGACCGCCTCATGTTTGGGGGAAAGTGCTGGTGTGGACGGCACAGTGCGGTGGCGCAGTAGACACTCTGCCCAAAAAGGGCAGAGTGTCCCCCAGCCGGGATTCCAACATCTCCTGGGCCAGATTTCTTGAGATGAGGCCGTTGAAGCCTTGGGCATGTGGGTGGGTTGCGCTGTACTTTAGCATGAAATGAAAGGCTTGGGAGATGGGGAGTTGCTGGGAAGAGGCGCATGATGGCGCGGGCAAAAGGAGAAATGGCAGGAAAAGGTGAGGATAAGGGTGAACTCCCCAAAGTGTCAGAGGCAGATGTGGAGGTGTCCTGGCTCCTGGTCTGGACTGCAGCGCCAGCCCTGTCAACAGTGGAAGAGGCAGTGGCCGCCAGGCCAAACGACGATTATCCTGCGCTTGCTCTCACCCACTGAGCCCAGGGCTTGCCTTCCAAATGATGGCACCCGCAAGAGGTGGTGAGATTCCTCTCCGCAGATCTCCAAACCATCTTGGACTTGCAAATTGCACTAAATTTGTCATGTAACTGACATGTATATGATGAGTCTATCCATTGTCTGTTCATTTTGGTGAAAGTCAGCCTGTCAGCTGACAGACAGCTGTGCTTGTCAGTGATGATGTCACCGGCTGCTTGTACCCCCAGTTTTTGCTGCTTAGCTTGCCTCCACATCCACACTGCTTTTGCCCCTACACATCACCCCTATCCATGCCTGTGCCTCTAGCCATAAGTCTGCCACCCATGGAAACTCATGGTGCAGAAAGTGAGGGAGCTGACTCTGAGGAACCCTTGGGTTTTGTAGCTGGTACTCCATCAAAGGTCTCTGCTGCTCACACACCCTGCTGAACATACGGTATCTAGGGTTAGAGCGTGTGGTGACCTCGCACAACAGTAGGTGCTTCAGGCAGATGTAGGCCTTGCTGGAGTGTATTGCGGCTAGCTCCAGGTACTGTAGACTTGGGAAAGTGGGTGTCCAAGTGCCGCACTTTCACCCTTAGCTCAGCTAATTTGGGGTATGTTTTTAAAAATCATTGCACCACTACATTGAACATGTGGGCCAGGCATGGAACGTGTTGGAGGCTGGCAAGCTCCAGAGCCCTCCAACAAGCTAAAAAACCTGGCCCCAGGGGCAGCGGGGATAAACAAATTGCCATCTCATCCAGGATGGCATCCCTGACCTCAGAGGCAGTGTGCTGTCCGTCTCCCAAGCTGATGAGCTTCAGCCCAGCCTGCTGACGTCTCCCCACACCAGTGTTGCAGCGTTTTCAGCTCGTAGCTGGGGTAAATCTAACAGCGGAGGAGGAGGAGGGTGGTGTTTCAGCCCTCCTCCCAGGAATGTTTTGTGGGGAAACAAGTCAGGAAAATTCTTGAAACGGGAGAGTTTTGCATCTTTGCCCTTGCTGCCTATGGACATCCCTTTGCCTCTAGCCACCATTTTCCCTGCTTTGCTTGCCTCCAAATCCACACTGCTTTTGCCCCTAGACATCACCCCAGTCCATGCCTTAGCTTGTACCCCCAGTTTTTCCTGCTTAGCTTGCCTCCACATCCACACTGCTTTTGCCCCTAGACATCATCCCTATCCATGCCTCTTCCCCTAGCCATAACTCTGCCACCCCTGGAAACTCATGGTGCAGAAACTTTGGTTGCTGACTTTGAGGAACCCTTGGGTTTTGTAGATGGAACTCCATCAAAGGTCTGTGCAGCTCACACACCCTGCTCAAGATATGGTATTGTAGGGTTTCAGCGTGTGTGAATGACGGACAACAGCCTGTGTTTGGACAGATGTAGGCCTTGCTAGAGTGTTTTTAGGCTAGCAGCGACTCCTGTGCACTTGCAAAAGTGGGCGCACAAGCGCCGCATTTTCAACAGTAGCTTCGGTACATTTGGGTATGTTTTTAAAAAACTTTGCACCACTAGGTTAGACGTGGGCCAAACATGGAACGTGTTGGAGGCTGGCAAGCTCCAGAGCCGCTACCAGGTTCCAGCCATTATCACAGGCGTAAAAATGCCAGGCCCCAGGTGTAGCAGGGAAAAAAAAATGCCATCTCAGCCAGGATGGCATCCCTGACCTCGGAGGCACTGTGCTGTCTGTCCCCCAAGCTGATGAGCTTCAGCACCGCCTGCTGACGTCTCCCCACACCAGTGTTTTAGCGTTTGCCGCTAGTAGCTGTGGTGGAGGTTGCAGCGTCGTAGGGTTTCAGTCTACTCCTGCCATGAATTTTGGCCTGGGAGAGGAGATAGGCCACCCCAGTTTGCACCCGGGGAACAGACTCCACCACATTCACCCTGCCTGTCATTAAAGATAAGCACTGCAGCATCCCTGACCACAGGCGCTTGTCCAAGTGTCGGTGGTCAAGTGGACCTTGCAGCAAAGCGCGGAACTAAGGGCCCACCTGATGTTGAGTGACACGTGCTGGTGCAAGGCGGGGACGCCACACCGGGAGAAGTTGAGACGGCTAGGGACGGCATAGTGAGGTGCCACAGTTGCCATCAGGTCCGGGAAGGCGGGAGTTTCAACAAGCCGGAACGCCAACCTCTCCTGGGCCAGCAGTTTAGCGATGTTGGCGTTCTAGGCTTGCGTGGGTGGGTGGTTAGCGGTGTATTTCTGCCGGCGCTCCAATGTCTGAGAGATGGTGGGTTGTTGTAAAGAAGCGCCTGATGGTGCCTTTGATGGTGCAGGAGAAGGAGATAAGACAGAAACAGGGGAGGATGAGGGAGAAGTCAACAAAGTGGCGGAGGCAGATGAAGTGATGTCCTGGCTCGTCCTCTGGAGTGCATCGCCAGCACTGTGAGCAGAGGCAGTGGCATGAACGGCGGGCGACGTTTGTCCTGCCGTTGCTGCCTGCCACTGATTCCATTGCTTGGATTCCAAATGACGGTGCATTGAAGTGGTGGACAGGTTGCTCTTCTCAGGGCCCCTACTCGATTTCGAGAGGCAAATTGTGTAGACGACACTATATCTGTCCTCGGCGCATTCCTTGAAAAAACTCTACACCTTCAAGAAACGTGCCCTCGATGGGGGAGTTTTTCTGGGCTGGGTACAAAAGGGAACATCTTCGGACATTCCGGGTCTGGCCTGGCTTCGGCAAAGCAGCTGACCTCTGCCTCTGGACATGTCTCTGCCTCTAGCTACCCTTTTTGGTGCTGCACCTGCCTCAACATCCACACTACTTTCCCAGCTTGACATCTGCCTTGTCCAGGTGGGGTCGGTGTCCTCGTCGTCCACCACCTCCTCTTCCAACTCCTGTCTCGCCTCCTCCTCCTGCACAATGCGCATGTCAACTGGCTGCCCTGACAGCAACTGCGTCTCATCGTCGTCGATGAGGGTGGGTTGCTGGTCATCCGCCACCAAATCGACCGGAGATGGAATGGAGGAGACTCTAGTGTTTGAGCATCTGGACACAGATACTCGTCTGTTAGGTCCGTGGAATCGCGAAATGGAGGGGCAGGTTGCGGTACAGTCAAAGGAAGGGAGAACAGCTCTGGGGAGCAGGGACAGTTGGGGTTATTGTTCTGAGAAGATTGGGAATTTTGGGTGGAAGGAGGACAAGACTGTTGGGTAAGAGGAGGTAGAGGCTGACTGGCTGGTGGACAATGTGCTTTAAGCGTTATCCGACAGCCATTGCAAGACCTGTTCCTGGTTCTCGGGCCTACTAATCTTTGTACCATTCAGCCTAGTTAATGTGGAACTTTTGTGCAAAGCGCAGAACTTAGGGCCCGCCTGATGTTAAGGGACACACGCTGGTACAAGGCTCAACTCACCCTAAGTGCCAAAAACACTGCTGGTGCAAGGCTCTACTCATGCCAAGGGCCTCAATCTCTGCTGGTAGCTCAGCTTAAGGTCATGTAACTTTGTTTGGAAGGGCTCATGTTAAGGGCTAGAAAAGTGAATTTTGGAAGGTCTTACCACATCACACACACACACACACACACACACACACACACACACACACACACACACACACTCAAAATGACAGTTAAGGGTGAGGGCTTTTGGAATTCCCATTGCCTATTCCATTTGTGGTTGTCATGGGGAACGTGATTTAAAGGGGTGGTTGTTACTGTTTGTTGAGCTTAAATTGGGGTTTGTGTCCATCCATTTGGGGAGTAAAGAAGGTTTCCAGGTATTTTCCCACTTTGATAGAGGTTTTTTTGAATGTGGAAAGTGTGTAGTTGTTAGGCTGTGATGTTGGGGTAATAGAGGGTCTTTGGTGTGTTAGATGCCCCCAGACATGCTTCCCCTGCTGTCCCAGTGTCATTCCAGAGGTGTTGGCATCATTTCCTGGGGTGTCATAGTGGACTTGGTGACCCTCCAGACACGGATTTGGGTTTCCCCCTTAACGAGTATCTGTTCCCCATAGACTATAATGGGGTTCGAAACCCGTTCGAACACACGAACATTGAGCGGCTGTTCGAATCGAATTTCGAACCTCGAACATTTTAGTGTTCGCTCATCTCTAATATAGAGTAAAAACCACAATTTTCTTCCGCTGCAAAAAGCACAACATTTTACAGCCCCTGCACAGTGAATGGGATTCTGGCAAATCCAATCAATACATTGCAAAAAATAATCTGCAACAACGGACACTTTTTTAAAAAAAAAAAAAAAAAGCTGTATTAGGGTGCATTCACACTGAGTAAACGCTAGCTTATTTTGTAGAGTAAAATTACACTTGTAAATTTTGCTATCCCATTGACTTCAATGATATTTTTTTACGCCTGTAAAAATACGCTTGTAAAAATACGCCTGTAAAAATACGCCTGTAAAATGTCATTGAAGTCAATGGGATAGCAAAATTTACAAGTGTAATTTTACTCTACAAAATAAGCTAGCGTTTACTCAGTGTGAATGCACCCTTATGGTATGCGCTATGTAACTATTTGTGTCCATTTTTTGAGGAATCCGTAATTTTTTTTGATGAATTCACAACACAAATAACACATTTCTGCTCCCATACTAGACTCAGGGCTCTGCTCATTCGTATCATTGGATTGCTCTCTGCACTTCTGTCGCCCTTTCGGTTCCGCTCTGTGTCCTGGACTCATCCATCCGCCTACCCATTGAGGTCTCGACACCCTGGACCTGACTTATGACCATTTCCATATTCCGTCTGTCTTGCTTCCTCTTCTGGTCTATATGCTGAGACTTTGGCGTCCATCTGAGTCTGTCTCCTGAACTCTTGTCTCCTTGCTGTTGTCTGTTCACCTTCACACCGTGCTGATCCTTCCGCCATCTTGTACGGCTTCTCCTGTCCCACCACTACTGCAGACCCTATGGTGAGTAATGGTGATACCATCTGTCTGATGAAGGGTCTTGAGAAGGTTTTTCCCGCTTAGTCCACTGTTACTTTCTCTATGTTCTATCTGTTTGTTTCTCTGGTCCTTTGTGTTGTCGGAGAATACATTCTGGCTTGTCCTTTCTACTAAATTGGAAAAGGAAGTTGTTGTTTTTCTTTATTAAATGTTTGACAAGACAATAAAAACAGAATCAACAAGTGAAACAATGTAGAAGATAGAAGAAGCATTATAAGGTAATTGTAGGACGTGGTAATGAACGACCATAGTAAAGAAAAGTAATCCAACAATCTCATACACAAAGGTGCGATGAAGAACAGAGAACAGAATAAGGGCAAATGACATGTAGTATAAGATTCCAGAAATAAGACTAAGAATAGAAGAAAAGACAATGTATACTATAAAGCATTCCTTATATAAGGGATAGAAGCATCTCTGAGATGTTCTACACCTTGGCTGGAGTCCACTTGTGGTAAGTTCAGTCTATTGGACATAATGTGGACAGACGCCCCCTCTCTATATAATGTCTAGTAGAATATGGAGCTATTGCCTTGTACTATGGAGTGATGATACTACAAGTTTTTCCAGTCTTGAGCTCATCCCAAAATGGCTGTGTCTTCCTCCACTTGCTATTGGCTGAGAGGCTTTCAGGTGATGTCAGTGGATGCCAGAACCACAGCCAACGTCACAGACACTCGTCTCCTTTGTATTTTCTCTGTATAATGCAAATCGTAACACCCTTTTTAGTTCGCCATAGACGCATCACAAAGCTTTCTGATTCATTAAAACCTGAATATTTTGGATTATTCCGGCCAAATCCAGTTTACCCATTTCTAGTAGATAAGTCTCAATCCACCAGTTAAAGGGGTTGTCCAGGATATTTTATTGTATTACATTTGATTATTGCAGCAGGAGGTCGGGAAGGTGAAAAATACCAAAAACGCATCATCAACTGTCCCAGTGTTCTGAATTCCAAATTTGGTATCATGTGATCACTGAGTAGCTGTGGGAGATGCTGGATCTTTGCACACCCATGGTCACATCTCTACTTTCTACTTCTTTAGGTTCCATCAGGATACAAACTTGCCAAAATTTTCAGCTTTCTGACGATGACGTTATAACTCTGTGGGCTACAATGATGGCTGAAGACATTGAGACCCACGCCGTCTACAATGATACTCGCAATATTGTATTCAAGCAAAGCTGGTCAAAGGGAGGCCTGACTGAGACGGACTGGATGTTCTACGACATGTTTCTGATCACCTACTTCTATTACTTCCAGATACATATTAAAATGATCTATAATCAACTTGGGATTCCACGTAAGTAATATGTACTGAGGGGGACTGGAGACAGGAGACATGGACTCAGACTAGCTTCATGTACCCCGCCATCATGCAGGGACCCGTCTATCCAATCTCATATGGACTGGCATAGAATAATGGCAGACAGACACAGACTGTTAAAATGAAGCACAACCTAAACATTACTTGCACATGTAGCTTCAGGCACAGTCAAGCGCGTATTAATAAAGGTATTTACATGGTTTATGAGGAACATCTGAAACCCCAACCTTTATAGCTTTAGCTCCTCTCCTACCTGCAGCCTACTATTAACGTAAGGACCTGCCAAGAACGTCATGTGACTGCAGGTCCTTCACATCAAACACAACAGCAGTATACAAAATATCAGAAAAAATAAAGTGAATTCTCCCTTCCCTCAATCTTCTCCTGTCTCTGTAGCCTTTAACTTAGGAACAGTAGTCACAATATAGTGATGTCACTACGTCACCCCTGCCTGCTTACAAGCTGCCAGGAACAGAGACAGGGGGTGAATGGTTAAGCAGGAAGAGGATGGATCCCTGCTTTACCATTGCGCAAAACTCTGTTTGAACAGTGGGACAGCACCCAGAATCTGGGACAGTCCCGCTGATTCTGGGATGATTGGGAGGTAGAGAGTTATATTGTTAATGTTCACAAGGTTCACTCACCTATTTCTTTTCAACAAATTTGGTCCAAAGCAGAAGTTCTATTATTATGCTATGGGATCTGTGAGGACTTCAGAGTATAATAAGTGGAGTCTCTACGGAGGTGAGGAAACATAATAAACACTGGGACTCACCTTCCCTCACCTCTCCTGGGCTACCACTAAGACCTGTAATTGGGCCTCAGCATAACATGGGGTGCATCAAAGCCAGTGCCCCTCAAGAGATCACTGAGGCCAAATCATGGGATTGAACTGCTCTGTGATGACCTGGAACATCAAGCAGGAAGGTGGAAGAGGATCAAAAACTCCCACGAAGGAGTGCCGGTGCCACAAGGGAGTCCAGAAAAGACGAGTATCAGTTTATTATGTTTCTGCACCTTCCCTGGTCATCTGCTTACGATACTGTGGGGTCTGCACTTCTGGTTCAGACCAAACTTCTTGAAACAAAATTGGTGGCCAAACGTCTAGAATATTCACCAAATAAATTATGAGGTTCGTCTATTTCAATTAGTTTATATCCCTGTCTCTCGTTCTCATCTTTAGAAATGGAATAATATCCCGTTACAAATTCATTGTTTGCAGGTCCTTCACTAGTTCAGTGTCAATCTGGATGTGTCGCCTTTGTGGACGATCCTGAAAGTTACTATTTCCAGGTGGCCATCGATGGAGAAGATACGGTTCACTTGAACTTCACAGAGCGTGTTTGGGTTGCACAGCACAGTAAATATTCCCAGTCTATGACGAAAATCCTGGAACAAGACATTGTCACTAGAGATGAGCGAACAGTGTTCTATCGAACACATGTTCGATCGGATATCAGGGTGTTCGCCATGTTCGAATCGAATCGAACACCGCGTGGTAAAGTGCGCCAAAATTCGATTCCCCTCCCACCTTCCCTGGCGCCTTTTTTGCACCAATAACAGCGCAGGGGAGGTGGGACAGGAACTACGACACTGGGGGCATTGAAAAAAATTGGAAAAAGTCATTGGCTGCCGAAATCAGGTGACCTCCATTTTAGACGAATAGTGGATTTCAAATCCGGGTCATATGAGAATGTGAACTTTGTGACTATGAGACAGGGATAGCTGTACAGGCAGGGATAGCTAGGGATAACCTTTATTTAGGGGGGAATGTTATTAAAAATAACTTTTTGGGGCTCTATCGGGTGTGTAATTGTGATTTTTGTGAGATAAACTTTTTCCCATAGGGATGCATTGGCCAGCGCTGATTGGCCGAATTCCGTACTCTGGCCAATCAGCGCTGGCCAATGCATTCTATTAGCTTGATGAAGCAGAGTGTGCACAAGGGTTCAAGCGCACCCTCGGCTCTGATGTAGGAGAGCCGAGGGTGCACTTGAACCCTTGTGCACCCTCGGCTCTGCTACATCAGAGCCGAGGGTGCGCTTGAACCCTTGTGCACACTCTGCTTCATCAAGCTAATAGAATGCATTGGCCAGCACTGATTGGCCAGAGTACGGAATTCGGCCAATCAGCGCTGATTGGCCAATGCATTCTATTAACCCGATGAAGTAGAGCTGAATGTGTGTGCTAAGCACACACATTCAGCTCTACTTCATCGGGCTAATAGAATGCATTGGCCAGCGCTGATTGGCCAGAGTACGGAATTCGGCCAATCAGCGCTGGCTCTGCTGGAGGAGGCGGAGTCTAAGATCGCTCCACACCAGTCTCCATTCAGGTCCGACCTTAGACTCCGCCTCCTCCAGCAGAGCCAGCGCTGATTGGCCGAATTCCGTACTCTGGCCAATCAGCACTGGCTAATGCATTGTATTGGCTTGATGAAGCAGTGCTGAATGTGTGTGCTTAGCACACACATTCAGCTCTACTTCATCGGGCTAATAGAATGCATTGGCCAATCAGCGCTGGCCAATGCATTCTATTAGCGTGAACTGAGTTTGCACAGGGGTTCTAGTGCACCCTCGGCTCTGCTACATCAGATTGCTACATCTGATGTAGCAGTGCCGAGTGTGCATCAGATGTGTAGTTGAGCAAAACTGACTCAGCACTGCTAAGTCTCTGCATTCGCATAGGAATGCATTGGCCAGCCTTCGGCCAATCAGCGCTGGCTCTGCCGGAGGAGGCGGAGTCTAAGGTCGGACCTGAATGGAGACTGGTGTGGAGCGATCTTAGACTCCGCCTCCTCCAGCAGAGCCAGCGCTGATTGGTCGAGTTCCGTACTCTGGCCAATCAGCACTGGCCAATGCATTTCTATGGGGAAAAGTTAGCTTGCGAAAATCGCAAACTGACAGGGATTTCCATGAAATAAAGTGACTTTTATGCCCCCAGACATGCTTCCCCTGCTGTCCCAGTGTCATTCCAGGGTGTTGGTATCATTTCCTGGGGTGTCATAGTGGACTTGGTGACCCTCCAGACACGAATTTGGGTTTCCCCCTTAACGAGTTTATGTTCCCCATAGACTATAATGGGGTTCGAAACCCATTCGAACACTCGAACAGTGAGCGGCTGTTCGAATCGAATTTCGAACCTCGAACATTTTAGTGTTCGCTCATCTCTAATTGTCACCACACTGTCCGTCTATTATGATCAGACAAATTATTTAGCAAAACTGGCCCGAGCACTTGCAGTGACGGGAAAGGAAGCATTATCAAGGAGAAGTAAGTCACTAATAATTATCAGCAAGTTCATGCGCCATCTTCCTTTTTCAAGTTTACTTATATTTGGCTTTTGGAGTCATGGGTGAGGTCACCACCATTATGAGTAAAGATGGGTGACCCGGGTTGTAAGATAGTGGTGGGTTAATTACAAAATTTTCCGGTTTCCTAAGGTAACTGCTTTTTTATGCGGATTAGGTTTCCCTGAATGTCAACCCATGTGCAGATGTGAACCAAGACTCAACCTGAAGAAAGTATTGGTCCAACTCTGAAATGTGTTGCTCCAAGTGAACAAATATCTCAATAGCATTTTGAGCCTCCAGTGGTTGTTGACCATCTATATACATATATATGACTATATTATTATAGAACCCTCTAACTTCATACATACCTCAGCCAGGTGCAAAATCCCATTGTTAATTTCCATTTTATCCATATATACAGTATATATGACATTCTAATGTGTAATCTTCTATCTATTCCAGGTAAACCAGAAGTCTACTTCATCATGAAGTCATCGAAGCCCGAGCTTGTGTGTCTAGCAACTGGTTTCTATCCCGGATCAATCAATATAACTTTATGGAAGGACAATGAGAACATGATGGACAATGTGATGGTCTCCGAGACTCTCCCTAATGGTGACGGAACCTACCAGGAAAGAGCAATAGTGACAAGAGGTTGGGAAGAACAGACAACCGTCTACTGTAAGGTGGAGCACATCAGTCTGGAGGAACCACTGGTGAGACAAATAAGTAAGTGATGGATGGACTGATGGTCTGGCAGGACTGGGAACGTAGAAAAATAGGAACTGAGACAAAGCTGCTGCTGGAATTGTTCTTTTTTTAAAGAGAACCTTTTAACTCCATCTCTTCACACTCTTTAATAGGCTCTGCGCCAAATAATCCGGTGCAGTTGATTTTATTTCTCTGCCCCTACCATTTCTGAGCAATAATTCTGTTCGTTTCACCGCCCAAAGATGATTTGATTCCCTACTGTCAGTTGGGCGGTTTAAGATTATCTTCTCTAGCCAAGGACCACCCACCTGACAGTAGAGAGTCTAATTAGCATATATATATATATATATATATATATATATATATATATATATACTGTCAGGGTCTGGGGTTGCTAGGTGGGGTATATATGTATATATGGTGTTGATATCTCCGGGAGACAGGGTATATATATATATATATATATATATATATATATATACTGTCAGGGTCTGGGGTTGCTAGGTGGGGTGGCATAGACACACAAGTCCAGTTTCTTTTAGTCCAAAACAAAGGTAGAGTTTATTTTCACTCAAAATGGTAGTGCAGCAACAAAGGAAACAATACAGAAATAACTCCCTGCCCAGCTAGGCTGTAACTAATCATAGAATAGGTTACCTCACCTAGAAGAACAGAAATCCAGAAGCCAGTAGAATCATTCAGGACACAGCTCCAAAAATATGACCTCTCTGTTTGCTCTCCAGCCAAACTCTGCCACAGTCTGCTGCTAGAGCAACTTCTTAAGTCTCCTTGATGAGGAGACTCTCTGCAGCTGAGTCGCTGCTGGAACATCCCCGAAAGTGTGGACTGGAGGGGGGTGGAATGACAGGTCCCACTACCAATCCTACCTGTCATTCCTAAAAATCCAGCCCAATACTGAGCATTTATCAAAATGCTCAGCAGACGAGAGTTGTCTCCTGAGAACAAACATTCCGGGAGTTTTCTCATCTCAAACACCTAAGTAGTCTGTGTGAGATGTACACCACGTCCATTACCTGACCAGCCATCCGCTTACACCCCCTCCATTACCTGACCAGCCATCCGCTTACACCCCCTCCGTTACCTGACCAGCCATCCGCTTACAGTGTGTGTGTATCATGTCTCTCTGTGCTGCAATCCCAATTCTCAGAGTCAAGACATTCATATTCAATCTGTACAGTGTCCAAGACCAAGAACAGACCATTTGCTCACACTGCACAGCACTGTTTTTGTAGGTATCTTTCATCTTTCTGCTCCATGATCCCTATATTTTCATGTTACACAGGTCATACACATCTATACAGATAGCTACATACACATCTATAGCCGGAGGAACCACAGACAGAATGCTATAGAGAACTACAGATGGGAAGTATAAAGATGAAGCCTGGATGTTCCTGCCCTCCAATAATGTTTGACCTCTAAATAACAATTTTCCAGGGTACTAATGGTCAGACCTATAAATATTGTATTGATAATGACCGTCTGCACCTCTGTAATGGATCCTTTATTGTATGTTTGAGGCCTAAATCTACTAATCCAACTATCTAGACTTATAAACGTATCCTATAATTTTACTGCTGTACAATCGTTGTAACTACTTCACCTATCTGGTTGTCCTGCTGCTTCTGTCCAATGGCATAACTAGGAATCGTGGGGCCCTGTGGGAAACTTTTGACATGTCTCCCCCCCCCCCCCCAACCGACTCCAAAAACCTCAACCACCTTGGAGGGTTGGTTCCAGACTTGGTATCAGTGATGCCCTGGAATAGATGGTACTTAGCGTCTTTTATCTCCAATCCAGTAAATCTGTACTATGCTTTACCCACTCTGTCTATGGGGCTGATATGATGAAGTCCCAAGGATCCCTATCTACCTATATGTCACAGAGTCCCAGCTGAGAGGCCCTGAATACCTCAACTTCTCCTCCACTTCTTCTCCTATAGGGGGCCTTTGACACCACTTCTTCCCAGTCTCAGGGCTGTAGGAATGATATCTGGACACTGGTTTTAAAAAGAGCCCAAGACTTTCCCTCAGGGGCTGCATAGTCTTTCAACAAAGTGCCTGCTCACCTTCTACGACTAGACTAACTGAACTCTGGAGACTGGCCGGGACTTGGGGAAGGATATTAAATTTCAATAAAATAAAAAATTCTTAACAATGTTTAAGATAAAACTTAATTTAAAATAAAAATATCTGGTGACACAATCTCTGTATGGAAATATAAATGATTATAAAATGCGACCATAGGACAGTACAGGGATATATGCACTGCTTCCTTCCCTGCCACTGAAAGGATTTGGGACAGTTTTTGCCCATAATTTGTCAAATCATTATAGATGGATTCTATGGAGACCTTGTATGGGACTATACACTGTGCTGTGCAACCCAAACAAGTTCTGTGATGTTTAAGTAAATCGTATCTTCTCCATCAATGGCCACCTTGTAATAGGAACAATCGGGACTGTCCATATTGGAGACACTTCCAGCTTGACAATGAACCATTTCAGGAGCTGAAAACAATAAATTTGTAATGAGAAGTTATTCAATTTCTAAAGATGATGTTACCCTTTTGCTCGTCAGTCTATATACAGTATATCCTTTGATTGGGTATGTGTCAATATATGCGCACACCACCCTGAAGGAGTGAGGCGGACAGGTCACAAACGGCTTCAGATGACGTCCATGACCACTATAAAGGAGTTTATTGATGGAACTTCCAAGCTTGACTGCACCTGAAAACTATTTCTGAAAGTAAATTTTAGGTTGTGCTTTATTGTAATAGTCTGTTTTCTCCCACTATTATTCTGTGCCAGTCCATATGAAGTTGGATAGACCGGTTCCTGAATGATAGCTCCTTCCAACTCAGGACAGAACGGGTACATAACACCACAGGGTACAGGAGCTTAGTTCCAGTCCTCGTCGCTCGTCTCGAGTCTTCCTCAGTACATATGACTTACTTAGAACCCCAAGCTTTGTAGAGAATTTTAATACGATTCTGGGAGTCATAAAAGTATCTGCTCATGAATACATTGTAGAACATCCAGTCTCTCTCACTCAGGTTTCCTTTCGACCAGCTTTGCTTAAACACAATCAGCCGAGTATCGTTGTAGACGGGATGAGTTTCAATGTCTTCAACCATCAGTGAGTCCCACCGGGTTATAACACCATCACGAGAGAACTGATAAGTTTGGAAAGTTCCCACCCTGATGGAGCTTAAAGGTGTGAAAAGTAGAGATGTCACCAGGTGTAGTGATCTTAAACATGTACTACACATAATTCTTCCTCCTTATGTAGAGAATAATTGTCTTCTGCACAAGAATATTGTGCATTTTAATTGACTTGTATAAATCCCCCTGATCACCATTGAAATATATTGATTATGAACAAGATGGTGTAGAGACCAGCAGGGGAGCGAGGAGAGGTGAGTATCAGTGTTTTTTATGTTAAACGGCAGATGAAGAGGGACATTAAACTGTGGGGGCAGATGAGGGGAATATTAAACTTTGGGCAGATGGAAGGTGCATTAAACTGGGAGCAGCTGGAGGGGGACATTAAACTATTGAGCAGCTGTCAGAGGCCAGTAAACAGTGGTTACACCAGGAGAGAGACTGTATAATGATGATTTAGCGGATGAGTATATATTTTTTGTCTTATACCATTTCCCCCTTTAGGATTTACACCAATACAGCAGTGCTAAGAACAAGCAAATAAGATATCCTGGGCCCCTAAAAATAGAATACCTCCTATAAAAAAATAATCCTCAGAACAAGAAAATCATGTAAAATAATCTCCTCTTTATTCAAGTAACGGTCAAAATCTATAAACAACATAAAAATACTGAACAAGCCGCATAATAGGAAAAATAACCGAGCCCTGAGCAGATGATAAGATATGGCGGTAACCAATACAAATAATACAAATATTCACTGGGCAAAAACAGCAAATACAAAAACATGAGCATGGTACATAAGGATGTATACAGACCAGGGGAAGGATGGAAACACCTCAACACGTATTTTGCCTTGCTTAATTTGGGGTATATATATATATATACACACTCACCGGCCACTTTATTAGGTACACCATGCTAGTAACGGGTTGGACCCCCTTTTGCCTTCAGAACTGCCTCAATTCTTCGTGGCATAGATACAACAAGGTGCTGGAAGCATTCCTCAGATTTTTGTCCATATTGACATGATGGCATCACACAGTTGCCACAGATTTGTCGGCTGCACATCCATGATGCGAATCTCCCGTTCCACCACATCCCAAAGATGCTCCTCTATTGGATTGAGATCTGGTGACTGTGGAGGCCATTGGAGTACAGTGAACTCATTGTCATGTTCAAGAAACCAGTCTGAGATGATTCCAGCTTTATGACATGGCATTGCATTATCCTGCTGAAAGTAGCCATCAGATGTTGGGTACATTGTGGTCATAAAGGGATGGACATGGTCAGCAACAATACTCAGGTAGGCTTTGGCGTTGCAACGATGCTCAATTGGTACCAAGGGGCCCAAAGAGTGCCAAGAAAATATTCCCCACACCATGACACCACCACCACCAGCCTGAACCGTTACCGATACAAGGCAGGATGGATCCATGCTTTCATGTTGTTGACGCCAAATTCTGACCCTACCATCCGAATGTCGCAGCAGAAATCGAGACTCATCAGACCAGGCAACGTTTTTCCAATCTTCAATTGTCCAATTTCGATGAGCTTGTGCAAATTGTAGCCTCAGTTTCCTGTTCTTAGCTGAAAGGAGTGGCACCCGGTGTGGTCTTCTGCTGCTGTAGCCCATCTGCCTCAAAGTTCGACGTACTGTGCGGCGTTCAGAGATGCTCTTCTGGCTACCTTGGTTGTAACGGGTGGCTATTTGAGTCACTGTTGCCTTTCTATCAGCTCGAACCAGTCTGGCCATTCTCCTCTGGCATCAACAACGCATTTCCGCCCACAGAACTGCCGCTCACTGGATGTTTTTCCTTTTTCGGACCATTCTCTGTAAACCCTAGAGATGGTTGTGCGTGAAAATCCCAGTAGATCAGCAGTTTCTGAAATACTCAGACCAGCCCTTCTGGCACCAACAACCATGCCACGTTCAAAGGCACTCAAATCACCTTTCTACCCCATACTGATGCTCGGTTTGAACTGCAGGAGATTGTCTTGACCATGTCTACATGCCTAAATGCACTGAGTTGCCGCCATGTGATTGGCTGATTAGAAATTAAGTGTTAACGAGCAGTTGGACAGGTGTACCTAATAAAGTGGCCGGTGAGTGTATATATATATATATATATATATATATATATATATATATATATATCCTGTTTGATCTGCCCTCCCTGAAAACTCAGATGCTTTTTCCCTCTCCACACATCCTCATCTGCTTTGCATAGCCCCCTCCCCTTTCCTGATGATATCCATTGAGAAGAAGGAGGGGGAGGAGCAGAGAGAACCTCCAGTCACAGTGCACTGCCATATCTATGTCAGAAGCAACAGGACAACCAGTTAGGTGAAGGAGCTACAAAGATTGCACAGCAGTAAAACCATAGGAGATATTTTGGTAAAGCCTAGATAGTGGCTTAATATTGTATTTAGGCCTCAAATCCTACTAATATTATAAATGTGAAAGTCTGTGTGTTTGGATGTTCGTGTGTTTGTTCCTCAATGACGCAAAAAATGGCTGAATGGATTTGGATGAAATTTGGCACATAGATAGTTTATAACCTCGATTAACACATTGGCTACTTTTTATCCCATTAAATGACATGGTTTCACGACTGTTATAAATTTATTTTCACATACTATATTACACTGCTCCTGCAGCAGCTTATCTCAGGTTCCAGGGCTGTTATCTCTCTGTGTAAACACTCAGCTAACTCTAGGTGTAAATACACATTTCCATATTATCTGATCTGCTCCAGGCAGTGCAGACAACTGACATGGGCAAACAGCTATAACCGAAATGGGCAGTTCGTCAATTTTAAACATGTCGGGAAAAAAGAAAATCTAATTGGTCGCAAACAACGAGAGCTTTGAAGAAAGCCAGAAGTCACAGAGGTCTCCTCAAACAGAGGCATGGTGCAGCAGGTTCAGCAGCAGGACAGCTTAAGAGCTGCCAAAACACCGGAGCAAGCAAACCATCGACGGCAGCAATTTGCTGAATATAGGCGGATCATCCACTCCAACAACCCGCAGATGAAGTCGTGGGCAGAGGACATCCCATATGTAGTTCTCTGTAACATTCTGTCTGTGGTTCCTCCGGCTATAGATGTGTATGATCTGTGTAACATGAAGATATAATGATCACAGAGCAGAAAGATGAAAGATACCTACAAAAACAGTGCTGTGCAGTGTGAGCAAATTGTCCGTTCTTGGTCTTGGACACCGTACAGATTGAATATGAATGTCTTGACTCTGAGAGTTGGGATTGCAATACACACATACACACACACATACACATTCATATATACTGTTAGGATCACATCCTCCAACTTGTATTTTGTCAGCCATCTTGTCCCTATCACAGATAAGTAGTTTTGTCTCAAAAAGGAATTGGTTAGACTAATTAACATGGAGACGCTATGGGCTGTGTACTATTGAGACTATAAAAACATAAGATCGAAGAAGAGAAACCCTTCTTTAGGTTATAAGGAGATGGAATGTTAATGAATCCTTATCTAACTAATAGTCTTCAAGGAAGATGTAAACACAGGATGTCTATAGTCTATTGATTGTTAGCCCCATTTCTGAATTGCATCAATCTGCATCAATTCTGGTTGGGATTCTCGGGACTGCTGATCAGATGATTTTTTATAACCCAGTGGTGATGTGATAGTGTATTGACTAGTCGTGCGGTTTGCATGGCCCCATTTCTCTTGTCAACGTTCTGTCAGACGAGTATCAATCTGAATGCAGTGATCAATAAATTCAGAAAAGACTGAAGGAGCTTTTGCTCGTGCTAATTCGTCTTTAATACTACTGGAAAGTCCATTCTTGAAAAGTGCTAGTCTTGCGGAGTCATTCCAGCTAGTGTCCACAATCCATCTCCGGACTTCCATGGCATAATCCGCAACAGAACGTCTGCCTTGCCGTAATGTTAGTATGGTGGTCTCTGCTGTAACCATTCGGTTGGGGTCATCAAACATCCCTTTCATGGCTTCCATGAAGTCTTTGTAGTCATTCAGGCAGACGTCATCGGTTTCGATTAGCGGATTTGCCCAGGCAATAGCTTTGTGTGTTAACAGCATAATGACGCACAACACCTTTGATCTTTCAGTTGGATATTGGTTGGGATGCGCATCAAAATACAAATTGCACTGGTTTACGAATCCTCTGAATTTATCCCGGTCACCATTGAATCTAAATGGCGGCAATCTTGGGGATGGAGCAGAGGTGGGAATCAGGCCTTGTGCATCCAGCTGTGCAATACGTGCTGTGACCGTATTCATGGATGTCTGCAATTCCTGCAGAGCTTGGCCTTGCATAGCGATTTTACCAGTGGTCATTTTATCAAAAGATTCCCATTGGTGTTTCATATCTTGGACCTCCGCATACATTGCGCCCAAGGCGGCTTCTACCTTTTTGAAGCGGACCTCCCAAGCTTCTTTCCCAACGGACTCCATTGTAGGTGTTGGTATCCTGTCAAGATACTAGTGGCACAAGATCAGGAGTCCAGTCGTCAGGTAATGCACAGGAGGCTGGAGACAGCAGGTGGGTAGCCCCAGGGGCTGAGGTAACAGTCCAAGAGCAGATAAGCCAATACCAGGTAGAAGTCTGTAGTAATTCGGGAGCTGTATTAAAGCTACGGTGAGCTTGCAGGCAGCAGTTGAAGTTCCAGGGAACTGAAGAAGCGCTCCAGCAAGGAGGTCTCCTAGGTGTCCAGGCAGTATTCAGAATAGACAGAACACAATACCAACACAAACAGGAAGTGTCAGAGTCACCTATATATAGGCAACCCAATCAGGGTAATACAGGGCGGGTTCCAATCATGAGAATCAGCTGATGAGCCTCAGGAATAGGCTCCACACTGAAGTCCAGCAGGCTGTTATTCAACAAGCTGAGTAGCTCAGGAAGCAAGGAGACCCCGGGCAAGACAGCAGGTCACAGGTTCAAATCCTGACACTGTGCTTTGGTCTGATGAATCCAAATTTGAGATCTTTGGTTCCAACCACCGTGTCTTTATGCGAGGCAGAAATGGTGAACGGATGGAGTCTACATGCCTGGTTCCCACCGTGAAGCATGGAGGAGGAGGTGTGATGGTGTGGGGGTGCTTTGCTGGTGTTATTGTTGGGGATTTATTCAAAATTGAAGGCATACTGAACCAGCATGGCTACCACAGCATCTTGCAGCGGCATGCTATTCCATCCGGTTTGCATTTAGTTGGACCATCATTTATTTTTCAACAGGACAATGACCCCAAACACCTCCAGCCTGTGTAAGGGCTATCTGACCAAGAAGGAGAGTGATGGGGGGCTATGCCAGATGACCTGACCTCCACAGTCACCAGACCTAAACCCAATCAAGATGGTTTGGGGTGAGCTGGACCACAGAGTGAAGGCAAAAGGGGCACCAAGTGCTAAGCATCTCTGGGAACTCCTTCAAGGCGGTTGGAAGACCATTTCAGGTGACTACCTCATGAACCTCATCAAGAGAATGCCAAGAGTGTGCAAAGCAGGAATCAAAGCAAAAGGAATCGAGAATATAAGACAGATTTTCAGTTCTATTACATTTTTTTTGGTAAGTCTATAATCCCACATGTGTTACTTCTGAGTTTTGATGCCTTCAGTGTGAATCTACAATTGTCATAGTTATGAAAATACAGAAAACTCTTTGAATGAGAAGGTGAGGCCAAACTTTTGGTCTGTACTGTATGTGACTAATATGATTATTGAACCTTCTGGTGAACCTGATACCTCAACCAGGTGCCAAATCCCATTGTTATTTTCCATAATTATATATATATATATATATATATATATATATATATATATATTCTTTGAATGAGAAAATGTGTCCAAACTTTTGGTCTGTACTGTATATAGATGGTCAACAACCACTGGAGGCTCAAAGTGCTGTTGAGATGTTTGTTCACTTGGAGTGACACATTTCAGCCTTAGACTAATACTTTCTTCAGGCCGAGTCCATAAACAATGGAAGCTTTAAGCAAACTATGCTAAAGCTTACAAAAATGATTAGATGCCTTTATGGAGCAAAATATCATTGATGATTTTGGAAATGTATAAACTGTCATGACATTTCCCATCCTTTGGTTGAACTTAATGGACATACTTTTTTTTTTCAAGCATACTTCATGTAACTGAAATGATTTGTGGATGGCAAACCTCAAAAATCTCAGGTTCTGCCAAACCTGAAATTTTTGCAAATTTTGTAATTAACCCACCACCACCACCTTACAACCTGGGTCACCCATCTTTACTCATAATGGTGGTGACCTCACCCATGACTCCAAAAGCCAAATATAAGTAAACTTGAAAAAGGAAGATGGCGCATGAACTTGCTGATAATTATTAGTGACTTACTTCTCCTTGATAATGCTTCCTTTCCTGACACTGCAAGTGCTCGGGCCAGTTTTTGTCCATAATTTGACAGATCATTATAGATGGACAGTGTGGTGACAATGTCTTGGTCCAGGATTTTCTTCAAAGACTGGGAATATTTACTGTGCTGTGCAACCCAAACGCGCTCTGTGATGTTTAAGTATACCGTATCTTCTCCATCGATGGCCACCTGGAAATAGTAACTTTCAGGATCGTCCACATAGGCGACACCTCCGGCTTGACATTGAACTAGTGAAGGATCTGAAAACAATGAATTTGTAATGGGACATTATTCCATTTCTAAAGATGAGAATGAGAGACAGGGATATACAGTACTAGCATCTGCCCGTGACTTCGTCTGCAGGTTGGTGTTGGCGCTGAGCCACTTATATTTAGCCAATTGCTGTTGTGGATGATCAGCCTGCTCCTGTGTCTCGGCTCTGGTACATCGCAGCATATGTGCAGCATACTCAGTTGTATGTACATCTCTGCATATGGAGAGCGTACTGAGCTGTGTTGCATTGCTGCCTAAGCTCTGCTACATCTGGCCATTTGAAATATAGGGGCGTTCTTATGTCAGTGTGTGAGCAGCTTCTGTGTTACAAAGGGCTCAATGGATGTTGCTGAAATGTGCCAAAGTTCTCCCCCCTCCCCCATCAGAGGCAAAACAACACATTCCCTGTCGTACTCACTTAAACTCTACACCCGATGTACTCCTCTTGCCCACACACAGACTGCATGTTCTGTAGTCTCCTGATCTTCCATAAGACTCCATTTTCTTTCAGCTTTCACACTGTCCAGCTTCATCCTATATGGCTCCGCCCACAAATAGTGTGTAGCTCCGCCCACTGCCTAGCATAATCCTATCCTAGAATGGTTGAAGGACCAGTGATGATGTCATCACAGGTCCTTTAGTGTTGCGTGAACCTAAATTCCTTCACAGCGGTCGTGTAGTGACATCATTTACCAGGATAAAAAGTAGCCTATGTTTTCATCGGGGTTCCTATCTATGTATGTGGCAAATTTCATGCAAATCTGTTCAGCCGCATTTGCGTGATTGAGGAACAAACATCCAAACATCCAATATTAGTAGGATAGGATTAGTAGGATACTAATTGAAATAGATGAACCTCATAATTTATTTGGTGAATATTCTAGAGGTTTGCCCTCCAATTTTGTTTCAAAAAGTTTGGTCTGAACCAGAAGTGCAGACCCCACAGTATCGTAAGCAGAGGACCAGGGAAGGTGCAGAATCATAATAAACTGATACTCGTCTTTTCTGGACTCCCTTGTGGCACCGGCACTCCTTCGCTGGAGTCTCTGATCCTCTTCCACCTTCCTGGTTGATGTTCCAGGTCATCACGGAGCAGTTCAAGCCCATGATTTGACCTCAGTGATCTCTTGAGGGGCACTGGCTTTGATGCACCCCATTTTATGCTGTGGCCCAATTACAGGTCTTAGTGGTAGCCCAGGAGAGGTGAGGGAAGGTGAGTCCCAGTGTTTATTATGTTTCCTCACTTCCTCACCTCACTAGAGACTCCACTTATTATACTCCGAAGTCCTCACAGATCCCATAGTATAATAATAGAACTTCTGATTTGGTCCGAACTTGTAGAAAATAAATAGGTGAGTGAACCTTGCGAACATTAGCAATATAACTCTCGACCTTCCAACTGTCCCAGAATCAGCGGGACTGTCCCAGATTCTGGGTGCTGTCCCGCTGTTCAAACTGAGTTTTGTGCAATGGTAGAGCAGGGATCCATCCTCTCCCTGCTTAACCACTCAGTACATATTACTTACGTGAAATCCCAAGTTGATTATAGATCATTTTAATATGTATCTGGAAGTAATAGAAGTAGGTGATCAGGAACATATCGTAGAACATCCAGTCCGTCTCACTCAGGTTTCCTTTTGACCAGCTTTGCTTGAATACAATATTGCAAGTATCATTGTAGACGGCGTGGGTCTCAATGTCTTCAGCCATCATTGCAGCCCACAGGGTTATAACGCCATCACCAGAAAGCTGATAATTTTGGCAAGTACTTATCCTGATGGAACCTAAAGACAAGGAAAGTAGAGATGTGACCATGGGTGTGCAAAGATCCAGCAGCTCCCACAGCTACTCACTGATCACATGATACCAAATTTGGAATTCAGAACACTGGGGACAGTTGATGATGCGTTTTTGTTATTTTTCATCTTTCCGACCTTCTGATGCAATAATAAAATGTAATATAATAAAATATCCTGGACAACCCCTTTAACTGATGGATTGAGACTTATCTACTAGAAATGGGTAAACTGGATTTGCCCGTAATAATCCAAGGTTGTATAGAATCAGAAAGCTTTGCGATGTATCTATGGCGAACTAAAATACAAAGGAGACAAGTGTCTGTGACGTTGGCTGTGGTTCTGGCTTCCATTGACATCTCCCGACAGCCTCTCAGCCGATAGCAAGTGCAGGAAGACACAGTTATTTTGGGATGAGCTCAAGCTTAGAAAAACCTGTCCTATCATCACTCCATAGTACAAAGCAATAGCTCCTACTAGAAAGCAACAGCAACGGTGCAATAGAACTGCAGAATAAGAGGAAGAGGCAGAGAAATCATAGGAGTGGGTGGAGGGAGAATTTCAGGCTTGTGTTGTGTGAGCCCGACAGCTGCACAGACACTAGACAGTTAATCCTTTCATTGCCAATAATCTTATTTTGTTAATGGGATTTACTCAGGAACTTAATTAAACAAGTAGAGAATTAAAAATTAACCATTTTTGCAAATACAGGTAGTCCTCGGGTTATGACGGTCTCGGGTTACGACGTTTCATGGTTACGACTAGAGATGAGCGAGTATGTCCTTGCTAGTTGGGAGTGCTCCAGCTTGCATTTATGCGGGAGCTGACTTTTTCTCATAGGAATGCAGTGGCCAGCATTGATTGGCCAGTGTACAGCATTCGGCCAATCAACGCTGGCCAGGAGGCAGAGTCTAATATCGGACCACAATGGAGACTGCTGTGGTCCGATCTTAGATTCTCTGTTCTCTGTATGACATTCAGCCAATCAACGCTGGTCAATTCATTCCTATGAGAAAAAGTAAGCTCCCTCATAAAAGCAAGCTGCCATCTCTCCTGACTAGCAAGGACGAGCCTGCGGCAAATCAACGCTGGTTCTGCAGCAGGCTCGTCCTTGCTAGTCGGGAGAGCTGGCAGCTTGCTGTTACGAGGGAGCTTACTTTTCTCATAGGAATGAATGGACCAGCATTGATTGGCCAGTGTACAGCATTCGGCCAATCAACGTTGGTTCTGTCAGAGGCTCGTCTGTGAGGAGGCGGAGTCTAAGATAGGACCACAATGGAGACTGCTGTGATCCGATATTAGACTCCGCCTCCTCACAGACGAGCCTCCGGCAGAACGAGCGTTGATTGGCTGAATGCTGTACACTGGCGAATCAACGCTGGCCAATGCATTCCTATGAGAAAAAGTAAGCTCCCTCGTAACAGCAAGCTGCCAGCTCTCCCTGTAGTGTGCAGCGGCTCGGAACCGAGGAAGACTGTACTGTACTGTATATGGTACAGTCTTCTTCGGTTCCGAGCCGCTGCACACTAAATCACGTTGATCCGTTCCTACGCGGCATTGTATGGTACAGTTACGAATGTTTCCAACTTACGTCGAAATTCGGTTTACGCCGCCACGTAAGAACGGATCAACGCCACAAGTTGAGGAAAACCTGTATAAAAATAAAATCATTTTGCAGAGTTTTAAAGTTTTCCTTTAGCCATGGAGACAAAGGAGACAGCCGCTATCTTCATCGTCTGCCAATGGATATGACCATCAGTCAGGAACTTTCTATGGTCTGGTACTTGTGAGATACCCAGTCATGGTGTCCTTATTACAATAAGGAGGTTATCCTTGTGTCTCTGACTACCCACAGAGTGTCTTATTTTCTTTTTGCTGACAAAGTCAATCTTGTTTGAAAAAAAAATTTGGTGACTTTTTTGGGGGCAATAGTGTTTTGTTTTGTTTTTTGTTAAATACATACAAAGTACCGTCCTGCCATTAGCAAAAACAAGGTGTCTGATGTAGCTGAAAAATCTCCACTGGTTAAAGTGTAACTAAACAAGTAGTCTATGGGGTCCGCCAGTGTCCTAAGGTAACTGCTTCTTTAATGCGGATTAGGTTTGTGTTTGGGGGACTCTCTGAATGGTAACCCATGTGTAGATGTGACCCTAATATATACAACGTGCCGATCTAAGGGAAGCGCAAGTCATTTATGTGCAATTACTTAGTTACTTTCTAGCTTTTGTTCTGATTGACAATTTCTCCATATCTACTATCACCACCCCAAGGACTTGATGGAAATAATATATGTAATGTAACATGACGTCACACACCTCCTTAATAAGCTCACAACCTTCTTACCTTCACCTGTGATAATACTCAGAAGGATCGTGGTCATTGTTATTGTGGCTGAAAATACTTTCATCTTGTTGCTGTGAAACCAAAAGAATTGTGTTACTTTCCTTATTATGTCGCCTGTATTTCCTACATATTTATGGACTCGGAGACTTTTTTGGCTCATTGTTGCTTATTCAAATAAAACTTGTAATACTAATAAAAATTCCCGCCATGTCGCCACCACCAGGCCTCACCGTCAGCGATGGTATCGGGCAGGTGATGAGCAGTGACCAGTTTCCTGGTGGAGAACTGCGGTGATGGACGACTTTCTGGAAGTTTTATCCCATTTGCACACAGGATCTATGGATTTCTTGGTCTCCTCTCTTACCAGGGATCTTCTCCCTCCCGGTTACTTAGTTTGGTGGAGCAGCCAGCTCTAGGAAGAGTCCTGGTTGTTCTAGATGTCTTCTATCTAAGGAGGCCGCTCTGCTCTTGGGGACATTCAGTGCAGAAGAAATGTTTTTGTCCCTTCTCCAGATCTGTCTCCACATAATCCTGTCTCTGAGCTTCTCGGGCAGTTCTTTCCTCCTCATGGCTTGGTTTTTTCTCTGACTTGCATTGTCAGATGTGACACATTATATAGAGAGGGGGCGTCTGTCCACATTATGTCCAATAGACTGAACTTACCACAAGTGGACTCCAGCCAAGGTGTAGAACATCTCAGAGATGCTTCTATCCCTTATATAAGGAATGCTTTATAGTATACATAGACTTTTCTTCTATTCTTAGTCTTATTTCTGGAATCTTATTCTACATGTCATTTTCCCTTATTCTGTTCTCTGTTCTTCATCGCACCTTTGTGTATGTGATTGTCAGATTACTTTTCTTTACTATAGTCGTTCATTACCACGTCCTACAATTACCTTATAATGCTTCTTCTATCTTCTACATTGTTTCACTTGTTGATTCTGTTTTTATTGTCTTGTCAAACATTTAATAAAGAAAAACAACAACTTCCTTTTCCAATTTAGTAGAAAGGACAAGCCAGAATGTATTCTCCGACAACACAAAGGACCAGAGAAACAAACAGATAGAACGTAGAGAAAGTAACAGTGGACTAAGTGGGAAAAACCTTCTCAAGACCCTTCATCAGACAGATGGTATCACCATTACTCACCATAGGGTCTGCAGTAGTGGTGGGACAGGAGAAGCCGTACAAGATGGCGGAAGGATCAGCATGGTGTGAAGGTGAACAGACACCAGCAAGGAGACAAGAGTCCAGGAGACAGACTCAGATGGACGCCAAAGTCTCAGCATATAGACCAGAAGAGGAAGCAAGACAGACGGAATATGGAAATGGTCATAGGTTAGGTCCAGGGTGTCGAGAATAAGATATCAGCAGAGAAGTCCAAAGGTAAGTCGTTATGTTCAGGTTTATTGACTTAGTACTGAAGAGAAAAACAACAGAAGATTTGATAAAAAGAGAAAAAACATTTGCCATTTCTATCTTCTCTTCTTTTACCATCCACATTGGGGGTTTTGCTTCAAAGCTACATAATTGAAACCTGAATGTGGACACACACCTCGATGGGTAGGCGGATGGATGAGTCCAGGACACGGAGCGGAACTGAAAGGGCGACAGAAGTGCAGAGAGCAATCCAATGATGGGAATGAGCAGAGCCCTGAGTCTAGTATGGGAGCAGAAATCTCTTTTAATCACTATGTTACAATTTTACCATGAAGGCCTCGCTGCTGCACAAAGTCTCCTCTTACCAGTTGTTGTAGAGATGTGTCTGCTGCTAGAACTCTGTGTGGCATTGACCTGCTCTCTAAGCTGAGCTGCTGTTAACCTGCGATTTCTGAGGCTGGTGACTCGGATGAACTTATCCTCCGCAGCAGAGGTGGCTCTTGGTCTTCCTTTCCTGGGGCGGTCCTCATCCTCCGCAGCATAGGTGACTCTTGGTCTTCCTTTCCTGGGGAGGTCCTCATCCTCCGCAGCAGAGGTGGCTCTTGGTCTTCCTTTCCTGGGGCGGTCCTCATCCTCCGCAGCATAGGTGACTCTTGGTCTTCCTTTCCTGGGGAGGTCCTCATCCTCCGCAGCAGAGGTGACTCTTGGTCTTCCATTCCTCATGTCAGCCAATTTCTTTGTAGCACTTGATGGTTTTTGCAACTGCACTTGGGGACACTTTCAAAGTTTTCCCAATTTTTTGGACTGACTGACCTTCATTTTTTAAAGTAATGATGGCCACTCGTTTTTATTTACTTAGCTGCTTTTTTCTTGCCATAATACAAATTCTAAGAGTCTATTCAGTAGCACTATCAGCTGTGTATCCACCTGACTTCTGCACAACACAACGGATGGTCCCAACCCCATTTATAAGGCAAGAAACCCCACTTATTAAACCTGACAGGGCGCTAAACCATTTCAGGTGACTACCTCATGAAGCTCATCAAGAGAATGCTATGAGTGTGCAAAGCAGGAATCAAAGCAAAAGGAAGCGAGAATATAAAACAGATTGTCAGTTGTGTAACACTTTTTTGGTAAGTCTATAATCCCACATGTGTTACTTCTGAGTTTTGATGCCTTCAGTGTGAATCTACAATTGTCATAGTCATGAAAATACAGAAAACTCTGCAAATGAGAAGATGTGGCCAAACTTTTGGTCTGTACTGCACTTCTAAATTGACTCCGCCCATTCTGATTCATTTCTCTTCCCACACATTAATCCTAATATTATATGCCCCCATATTATAATGTTAGCCTCAAATTGACCCCACAGTATAAAGTCTCTCTCCTGGTGCACTCACTGTGTGGTGGAGGACTATAGTCTATGGGGCCCGTGCACTTGAACTGCAAAGCGCTTGCAGTTGTGCTTGTATTCCGTCTCTAGGGGTCCTCATGCGGACCCTTACGGAAGGAACACATCAGCATGTGTGAACCGGGCATAACATGTGCACAACATTTCACAGGTCCGCTTGTGGACTAGAATTATAGAAATCTAATCCTAATCTGCTAAAAAAGTGGTTATATAATGGAGTCCACTGGGTTTATATCATGGATATATAATGGAGTCCACTGGGTTTATATCATGGATATATACTGGAATCCACTGGGTTTATATCATGGATATATAATGGAGTCCACTGGGTTTATATCATGGATATATAATGGAATCCACTGGGTTTATATCATGGATATATAATGGAGTCCACTGGGTTTATATCATGGATATATAATGGAGTCCACTGGGTTTATATCATGGATATATACTGGAATCCACTGGGTTTATATCATGGATATATAATGGAATCCACTGGGTTTATATCATGGATATATAATGGAATCCACTGGGTTTATATCATGGATATATAATGGAGTCCACTGGGTTTATATCATGGATATATAATGGAATCCACTGGGTTTATATCATGGATATGTAATGGAATCCACTGGGTTTATATCATGGATATATAATGGAGTCCACTGGGTTTATATCATGGATATATAATGGAATCCACTGGGTTTCCACCCAAATAATGTGGAGAGATAATTCCTCCTTGCAGGATTTTTCTTTCCGCATTTTCCAAGTAGATTTGGAGACAGAAACCTCAAATGGAGTTCCAACACTGGTGTGAATCCAGCCTTATGGAGTAACATACAAGATAGATGGGAGGACAAGCAGAGCAGGTGATGAGAGTTAATTCTGCCCCAAGTGGTATATAATTACTGCTAACTAGAGGAAGCCAAACTGTGAGCAGCCACAAGACAGTGGGTAGAGGAAGGTGAGGAATAACATGGGATAGAAGCCTTAGAGCAATGACTCCCAAGTGTGTTAATATAGGGGAGCTTCTGAGTAACTTGTTCATGTTTAGACTAAGGAACATGGCGACTGGTGGTGACTCCTGTTGTGTGATCAAAGATTGCTGGGTGACCCTGAACCTTCTCCTCTAGTGTCAGTGAATGGGGTTACTGTGCGGCCCTGACTGCTAGAGGATTGAGCTGTGATTTTGTAACTCTGTTTTATACATAGGTTTCTAGGAGCCCTGACAGTATCATACACTATGTATTATAGATATATATAGTACTAGGAGCCCTGACAGTGTCATACACTATGTATTATAGATATATATAGTACTAGGAGCCCTGACAGTGCCATACACTATGTATTATAGATATATATAGTACTAGGAGCCCTGACAGTGTCATACACTATGTATTATAGATATATATAGTACTAGGAGCCCTGACAGTGTCATACACTATGTATTATAGATATATATAGTACTAGGAGCCCTGACAGTGTCATACACTATGTATTATAGATATGTAAGGTTCCTAGGAGCCCTGACAGTGTCCTATACTATGTATTATAGATCGGTTCCTAGGAGCCCTGACACTGTCATACACTATGTATTATAGATTGGGCTCCTAGGAACCTATGTTTTAAGGCTGAAGTCCCACATTGCAAAAATGCTGCATTTTACAGTCCCTAGTGAATGACTATATGATCCATACATCACAGAAAAAAAACTTGCAGTGGAAAAGCTGCGTTTTGAAAATCGCTTAATATCAATAATGCCCACAAAACGTTTAATGGAGCAGAAAAATGCTGCAACATTACAATGAAGAATGGTGCAGAAAAAAAACAATGCCGTGGGTTGTTTTTATTTTTTTTAGCTTCGCTACATGGGGCCTTAGCTTAAGGTGTGGCTTGTACTGAATTTGTGTGACCTGGAACAAATCCAAAACTAAACAAGTTTGCCCATCTCTAGCATGGGGCAAAGTACAGCGGAACCAGCTAAATTAAGGATAGTAACAGTTATATTAGGGAAAAACTGAATCTTTCTGGTTTCCCAATAAAATCTGCTGTAGAATTCGCTGCTGAATTTACATATTGTGTGAAGATATATTTAAGCCTCCTGTTCACTTCAATAGGGGTTTTGGGCAGGATTCACTTAAAAATTGAGCATAAATTGAGCATTTTAGCTAGCCAAAAAAAAAAAAAGCTACATTGACATGAATGGAGGCTGATTTCAGGTGAAACTTGGAGCTAGATTCTGACTCACAATTAGCTCCGAATTCCTCTATGTGATTACACCCTTAGCACAGCTGCTGGCATTCAGCCATGAGACCTGAGGCAAACTAGTAAAACATGGCGGAAACCACCAGAAATCCACCAAAAATCCTCCAGAAATGAGGTTGGACCCAGAGAAAAATGTCTGATATGCAATGTCCACAAGTCAAGCCGTGATCACACAACTCTGAGGCTTGGTTCACATCTGTGTTCGGTGAGTCCGCTTGGGAACCCCGCCCTACCTGAACAGAAACCTATACACCTTACACCTATACACCTAAAAAAGCAGTTACCTGGGAAAACATGCAGGCCCCATAGACTATAATGGGTCTATGTGGTTTCCATTCGTTTCCCGCAGGAAATGCATGGAGAGAAAATGACTGCAAGCATCACTCTTCTCTCTGCATGTTTCGAGTGCAAACCACATGGACCTTATTATGGTCTAGGGCAGGGATAGGGAACCTTCTGTTCTCCAGCTGCTGTGAAACTACAACTCCCAGCATGCTCCATTCACTTCCATGTGAGTTCCAAGAACAGCAGAGCAAGTATGCATGCTGGGAGTTGTAGTTTTGCATCAGCTGGAGAGCCGTACGTTCCCTACCCCTGGTCTATGGAGTCCTTGTGGTTTTAGGTAACTGCTTTTTAAGCAGATTCCCCCGAACACTGATGTGAATCAAGCCTTACAGCTCTTCGTATGATCATCTGTTTCTGACATCAGTTATGTTCATGCAAATATTATGGAACCTTCCATGTATGGGAAATATGCTAATTAATCCAGGCAGGGTAATTTTGGTTGGAATATTATTGTATCTATTTGGACGGTCCTGTTTGACTCTTTGTCTTGGCATTGAAGGCACTTTTGTGGTCTGTAGCACAATTAAAGGCATTTTACCGCTTCTGTCTGGCCATGGCTTCCAGCCATTTATGGGGGAGCCGGAGGATATGTATCTGATCATTGGGAGGCCAACTGCTGAGACCTCCAGTGGTCATGAGTGCAAATGTGTGACAACCGCTCCCGTCACTTCTCGTGGCAATCTCTATCCACAGAATGGAGCAATGCTCTCCACCACCACTTCATTCACACGGGGCCTCCAGAGATCCTTGTTCTCATGATCGCTGGGGGTCCCATCAACCGGACACTTATTCCATACTCTGAGTATGGGATAACTGGGACAATTGTTATTAATGGGATTACCCCGCCAATTACAATTGGAGCAGGAAAAAGAAACTTCTGCCAATGCTTCTTTGAAACAAAATGTCTCCGTAAATATAACGACTCGTCTCTTCCACATTTAGGCTCCTCCTTGAAAAGTGGCGTTAAGAGGATAAAATGGCAAATCTAGTGAGTATTATAATATCAAGTATTGGCTTATACTATATTAACCCCAGTAGACCCATCATCTTTACCTTTATACTGTAGGCTCCACCATCCACAAGGAATCTCTCTCGTCAGCGATCCACTTGCTTCCTTCTGGAACCCCAACGTGTGCAAGGCTCAGATTTTGTAGAGATGCTTCGCCTCATTGGTTATCCCAATGCCAAGAATCTGAAGGGCGAAGATTTTGACTGGCTCTGTGAAGGCAGTGAAGAAGTGCAACTCTTCCTCGGATGGCTTTGTGAAGTGGTGGATCAGCGCAACGCTGTAAGCGATGAACAGCTTGACGCTTATAACGCCCTGATGGACTCTGGGCAGCCAATTTTGGATACAGAAGAACTTCAAAGTATCTGCAAAAGTGGAGAAAAGCTAGAAGTAGAATTGGAGATGGAAGATACGAGGAGCTTACAGGAGCTGGAAGAAGAGCTTCAGACTTTGAAAGCTCTTAAAACACATCGACTTCATTTCCGTAACAAGATGGAGTCCTTGGGGATGACATTACACCATAAGACTCTTTCCTTGGAGCAAGCGGAGAAGGAACATGAAAAAAACATGAACCGTGCAAAAGACGGTATCACGACTCTCAACGCAAGGTGCAATTCAAATCTGCAAGGACTTAGAAACCAAGTACTGGAACTTGGAGAATACTTTACAAGCCTGCGTACGGATAACATACTTCTTTCTTCATTGAACTTGGAGGGGTTCATGAAACTGGAAGATACATGTTGGAAACAGATCGAACAGAATGCCACTGGCCTATTACCTATTAAAGTGGAGGACCTGGAAAGTCAAAAAGAAGCTAAGCGAGATATGGAGAAGGAGAACGAGAGGTTACGGACATCATGGGCATCTCAAAGGATTCAGCAGAGCGTTTCCTTTGGTTTCTTGAATGGCAACTTGGCGTGCTTGCATTGGCTTCAGGGGAAATCTGGAGATCAGGTAGGAGGTAATAGGTCTTTGTTTGGGTGATGACAGACTTCTGGCTACAGCGCAGAGTAATTTGCATGGAGGTCACAAATTTTTTCCATTAAAGGGGATTTTTCAAGCTAAGAGATTTGCTGACTGATGTTAAGCAAAGTTCACGATTATTAGATTGTTGGCGTTCAACTCCTGACACCCAACAATAGATCTATTACCAGCAACTGATACAGAGAATGGAGCAGGTGGCAGATAGCACCTTTCTCTGAGCAGTGACCCGGCCAGAGTATTGCAGATCTCCAATATAACTGAATGGGAACTTGGTTCCAGTAACTGTTTGGCCACTATACAGAGAACAGCGCTATCTGCTTCCTGCTCTATTCTCTGTGAATTGGCTGCTAAAAGCAGCTGATCAATAGGGTGCTGGGTGTCACCCACCAACTTGATATTTGACATATCCTGAAGGCCCCTTGAAGACAACCATGTGGGCTGACAGTCCAAGCTGCGTAAGATACAACAGGCCTTATTTTGTGGCCTGTGGCTCCTATTCATTTAATAAAGGAAGCACGGCCTGTGCATGAACGGCACATGAAGACACACATATACTGTGCTCCACTAGTCCTCCTCCTATAATTCTATATACTGTGCTCCACTAGTCCTCTCCTATAATTCTATATACTGTGCTCCACTAGTCCTCCTCCTATAATTCTATATACTGTGCTCCACTAGTCCTCCTCCTATAATTCTATATACTGTGCTCCACTAGTCCTCCTCCTATAATTCTATATACTGTGCTCCTCTAGTCTCCTCCTATAATTCTATATACTGTGCTCCACTAGTCCTCCTCCTATAATTCTATATACTGTGCTCCACTAGTCCTCCTCCTATAATTCTATATACTGTGCTCCTCTAGTCTCCTCCTATAATTCTATATACTGTGCTCCACTAGTCCTCCTCCTATAATTCTATATACTGTGCTCCACTAGTCCTCTCCTATAATTCTATATACTGTGCTCCACTAGTCCTCCTCCTATAATTCTATATACTGTGCTCCACTAGTCCTCCTCCTATAATTCTATATACTGTGCTCCACTAGTCCTCCTCCTATAATTCTATATACTGTGCTCCTCTAGTCTCCTCCTATAATTCTATATACTGTGCTCCACTAGTCCTCCTCCTATAATTCTATATACTGTGCTCCACTAGTCCTCCTCCTATAATGCTATATACTGTGCTCCACTAGTCCTCCTCCTATAATTCTATATACTGTGCTCCACTGGTCCTCTCCTATAATTCTATATACTGTGCTCCACTAGTCCTCCTCCTATAATTCTATATACTGTGCTACACTATTCCTCTCCTATAATGCTATATACTGTGCTCCACTAGTCCTTTCCTATATACTGTGCTCCACTAGTCCTCTCCTATAATTCTATATACTGTGCCCCACTAGTCCTCCTCCTATAATGCTATATACTGTGCTCCACTAGTCCTCCTCCTATAATTCTATATACTGTGCTCCACTAGTCCTCCTCCTATAATTCTATATACTGTGCTCCACTAGTCCTCTCCTATAATGCTATATACTGTGCTCCACTAGTCCTCCTCCTATAATTCTATATACTGTGCTCCACTAGTTCTCCTATAATTCTGTATACTGTGCTCCACTAGTCCTCCTCCTATAATTCTATATACTGTGCTCCACTAGTTCTCCTATAATTCTATATACTGTGCTCCACTAGTCCTTTCCTATATACTGTGCTCCACTAGTCCTCTCCTATAATGCTATATACTGTGCTCCACTAGTCCTCCTCCTATAATTCTATATACTGTGCTCCACTATTCCCCTATAATTCTATATACTGTGCGCCACTAGTCCTCCTCCTATAATTCTATATACTGTGCTCCACTAGTCCTCTCCTATAATGCTATATACTGTGCGCCACTAGTCCTCCTCCTATAATTCTATATACTGTGCTCCACTAGTCCTCTCCTATAATGCTGTATACTGTGCGCCACTAGTCCTCCTCCTATAATTCTATATACTGTGCTCCACTAGTCCTCCTCCTATAATTCTATATACTGTGCTCCACTATTCCCCTATAATGCTATATACTGTGCTCCACTAGTCCTCCTCCTATAATGCTATATACTGTGCGCCACTAGTCCTCTCCTATAATTCTATATACTGTACTCCACTAGTCCTCCTCCTATAATTCTATATACTGTGCTCCACTATTCCCCTATAATGCTATATACTGTGCGCCACTAGTCCTCCTCCTATAATTCTATATACTGTGCTCCACTAGTCCTCCTCCTATAATTCTATATACTGTGCTCCACTATTCCCCTATAATGCTATATACTGTGCTCCACTAGTCCTCCTCCTATAATGCTATATACTGTGCTCCACTAGTCCTCTCCTATAATTCTATATACTGTACTCCACTAGTCCTCTCCTATAATTCTATATACTGTGCTCCACTAGTCCTCTCCTATAATTCTATATACTGTGCTCCACTAGTCCTCTCCTATAATTCTATATACTGTGCTCCACTAGTCCTCCTCCTATAATTCTATATACTGTGCTCCACTAGTCCTCCTCCTATAATTCTATATACTGTGCTCCACTAGTCCTCCTCCTATAATTCTATATACTGTGCTCCTCTAGTCTCCTCCTATAATTCTATATACTGTGCTCCACTAGTCCTCCTCCTATAATTCTATATACTGTGCTCCACTAGTCCTCCTCCTATAATGCTATATACTGTGCTCCACTAGTCCTCCTCCTATAATTCTATATACTGTGCTCCACTGGTCCTCTCCTATAATTCTATATACTGTGCTCCACTAGTCCTCCTCCTATAATTCTATATACTGTGCTACACTATTCCTCTCCTATAATGCTATATACTGTGCTCCACTAGTCCTTTCCTATATACTGTGCTCCACTAGTCCTCTCCTATAATTCTATATACTGTGCCCCACTAGTCCTCCTCCTATAATGCTATATACTGTGCTCCACTAGTCCTCCTCCTATAATTCTATATACTGTGCTCCACTAGTCCTCCTCCTATAATTCTATATACTGTGCTCCACTAGTCCTCTCCTATAATGCTATATACTGTGCTCCACTAGTCCTCCTCCTATAATTCTATATACTGTGCTCCACTAGTTCTCCTATAATTCTGTATACTGTGCTCCACTAGTCCTCCTCCTATAATTCTATATACTGTGCTCCACTAGTTCTCCTATAATTCTATATACTGTGCTCCACTAGTCCTTTCCTATATACTGTGCTCCACTAGTCCTCTCCTATAATGCTATATACTGTGCTCCACTAGTCCTCCTCCTATAATTCTATATACTGTGCTCCACTATTCCCCTATAATTCTATATACTGTGCGCCACTAGTCCTCCTCCTATAATTCTATATACTGTGCTCCACTAGTCCTCCTCCTATAATTCTATATACTGTGCTCCACTAGTCCTCTCCTATAATGCTATATACTGTGCGCCACTAGTCCTCCTCCTATAATTCTATATACTGTGCTCCACTAGTCCTCTCCTATAATGCTATATACTGTGCGCCACTAGTCCTCCTCCTATAATTCTATATACTGTGCTCCACTAGTCCTCCTCCTATAATTCTATATACTGTGCTCCACTATTCCCCTATAATGCTATATACTGTGCTCCACTAGTCCTCCTCCTATAATGCTATATACTGTGCGCCACTAGTCCTCCTCCTATAATTCTATATACTGTGCTCCACTAGTCCTTTCCTATATACTGTGCTCCACTAGTCCTCCTCCTATAATTCTATATACTGTGCTCCACTAGTCCTCTCCTATAATGCTATATACTGTGCTCCACTAGTCCTTTCCTATATACTGTGCTCCACTAGTCCTCTCCTATAATTCTATATACTGTGCTCCACTAGTCCTCTCCTATAATTCTATATACTGTACTCCACTAGTCCTCTCCTATAATTCTATATACTGTGCTCCACTAGTCCTTTCCTATATACTGTGCTCCACTAGTCCTCTCCTATAATGCTATATACTGTGCTCCACTAGTCCTTTCCTATATACTGTGCTTCACTAGTCCTCCTATAATTCTATATACTGTGCTCCACTAGTCCTCTCCTATAATTCCATATACTGTGCTCCACTAGTCCTCTCCTATAATTCTATATACTGTGCTCCACTAGTCCTCTCCTATAATTCTATATACTGTGCTCCACTAGTCCTCCTCCTATAATTCTATATACTGTGCTCCACTAGTCCTCTCCTATAATTCTATATACTGTGCTCCACTAGTCCTCCTCCTATAATTCTATATACTGTGCTCCACTAGTCCTCTCCTATAATGCTATATACTGTGCTCCACTATTCCCCTATAATGGTATATACTGTGCGCCACTAGTCCTTTCCTATATGCTGTGCTCCACTATTCCTCTCCTATAATGCTATATACTGTGCTCCACTAGTCCTCTCCTATAATTCTATATACTGTGCTCCACTATTCCTCCTCCTATAATTCTATATACTGTGCTCCACTAGTCCTCTCCTATAATTCTATATACTGTGCTCCACTATTCCTCCTCCTATAATTCTATATACTGTGCTCCACTAGTCCTCCTCCTATAATTCTCTAGCTCTATGCCCCCCCCCCCCCCCCCCATGTCTTTACCTATTACTAACCTCTTAGTGCTTCTTAGTCCACAGACCTCTCCTCATCTATGGAAATGCAGATCTTTCTTCCCTCAACAATTCAGATGGTCATTGGACGAAGCGAATCCTTTCCTTAGATGTCCAAATATAACAAGAAATATCTCTCTCCTTCCATTCTCAGGTTTGGAACCATGAACTTTTGCCATTCTTGGAAAGAGAGGTGAAGTCCTTAGAGAAACAAATAGAGAATATCCAGGCGGAGACACTTACCAACCTCATGTTTGATGTGTCGCTTGGTGTATGTATGCCTATACTTAAGGCATGGACACGCTATGAACAGAGTATACTTACACAGGTGAGCGAAAGCCAAGCGGTGGCCGCAGAAGCCATCCTCAGGAAGTTGACGCGTCTACAGTCGGTGGAATTGGGTCTACAGCTTGAAAGGCGATATCATGATCAAACTGAACAGGAACTTAAAGACCTTAAGATGGAGCTGGTAGAGCAATCATCTTTGCTTGGAAAAAGGATGCTCGGGCAGAGAGATCTGAGGGTTTCTCCTCAGTGGTTGACACCTCTACGTGTGGACAGCAGAGACCACACAGGAGTCAGGTGAGGCTCTGAGCAAGCCAATGTCTAGGGAATAGTATCTTTTATACACTGGATTAAGAAAACTGGAGCCTGAAAGTTCCTCTGAATCCTCCATGTGAAAGGAGGAGAGGTGTGTACTCATGGCCAGCTCTATGGCAGCCCCATAGAAGTCAATGGAGCACTGGCCAAAAAAGTACACTTGGTCTTCATTCAGTGAAGCAATCAGGAAAACTTTTCAGCTCCAATTTTCTTGAGCAATGGATGTCCCAGTCAATGGATCCTTGGGAAGAGTTATTTCTGACTCTTCATAGGACATCCCTACAAGTTTCTTTGCTAAAGCCACTGTTGGTTTTGGCGCAAAATCTGCAACCAAAAGAGTAGTTTCTCCACAAAGTGGGAGGTCAGAGTGAAGGTTTATTTTGCAGCAGGGGGTACTTAAGTGTGTTAGGGCCTTTATTTAGCTTTAGGAGGGACACTACATGTATGAGAAGATAACCTGGCCACAAAAAGGACATTACTACCATGGCAATTCCAAGAATGGTCGAGGAAGCATGCATGCTGGGAGTTGTCAAGACTCCATCTATGAGTAATCTCGATATAAAAAAAAAGACTTATTGTAGTCCGCCGATAATATATATTATGACATAATTCCAAGAATGACCCTCTAAACTGTTATGTAAGGTCAAACATGGCGGATGAGTGAGACCGCCGAGGAGAAAGAACTCTTGATGATTTGCCTGGATGGCTTCTCTCGCTCTTCTGTGGTCTTGTACCTTTGTCTGCAGTTGTCCGGACTCCTATCCTTACTAGGGGCATAAATACTGGGGTAGCGGCTGCCACAGGGCACAGAACTTAGGGGGCATGGCAGGCTCCATTTACTTACCTCTCCTGCATTCCAAGAGGCTTCGGGCCTGTTTGGTGACATCTCTCAGGCCAGACTGACGTCCTTGTGCCTCATGACACCAGCCTGACTTAGGTGATGTCTGGTCCAACATTGAAGAGATTTGCAGGGAGTGCACCGGATCCAGGGAGAGTTAAGTAACATTGTGTTTTTTGTTTGGGGGCGGGGGTATTTTTATGGTTGTATCCTCACCTGGGTCCGCAGTCATTTATACTCTTAGACCCCAGTGTATAATTGTTTATGGGTGGTCCACTATAGCACATAATACTGTGTGCAGGAATGTGGTTTGTGCAGGGGTAGGAGTCATTGGGAGGGCAAGGGGCTGCCCCCCCCCCCCATGTCAAATGTTCGCCTTGGAGCCTCACCATTCCTAGTTACGCCACTGATCCTTACATTCCCATTCCTCCATCACCCCAGGCTATGCACAATGCTGGAGAAACCCTCAAAGCATAAAGAACTCTTCCCGAAGTACGAGGCCGTTCAGTCCCAGGGAGAGGCTCTTGTGCAAGAGCTGAAGTCGATGAGCGCCATCTTCTGTGATCCTCTACCCCAAACTTCATGTCTAGAGAGCGACACCGAAGAACTTCACCTGGTCATGTGCCGTGGGACACAAAACCTGCAGCTACGTGATGTGGTCAGTATATACGTGCACCCAATAATGGGGAAGGGGCTGGTTAGAATTTTTGTGGTGCCCATAGCTAGAAATTGTCCCTGGAGAACTAATGGCAGGACTCAGCCTGAATGGCGGGATTGTTGTGTTTGGTTGACCAGTAGATGTTCTTTAGACAGAATATTTTCTGCAGGTCCTTGTTGAGTTGTTGGAACCTGTAAAATACCATTGGTCTCTGTTAGAGATTTTCTCCAAAGGAGCCAACAAGAGTTCAGGGCCCTCAAGAAATGACTATACTGAGTTGTGTGGTCTTCATTTTGGTGGTGTTGTGTTTTTCCTGGCCAGCTTGCTTGTTAATCTCTAGTTCGGTCTCCGGACATCTTATCAAACCAAACACTCGGATCTCAAACCCCTTCTCTCCATGTTTGGTGGTATTACATGGGCTGTCTTTACTATTTCAATGATCTAGTAATGATCGATCCAGAAACCCAAGGTGTAGAACATAAAGGACCCAGGAAGGAGTTTTTGAAATATACATCTTTCTCCCCTTTAGGAACTGGCTCTTGCCTCGGAAGCCCTTCTAGCCAGAGTCTCCCAGTTTAACCACTGGTTTTTAGATTTTTTTCGGGATCTGGAGCGTAAGAAGATGGCCATCCAGACCTCTTACATGGCACAAGGACGGCAGCTCTATGTCCACTTCTACCAGGATCCCACTCTTCTGGCCCGTATTGTGGAGGATCTGGAGCAGCGAGTCAAGGATCTCAACTTAAACCAGTCTTAAGATGTTTTATGTTATATTAAAGTAATAAAAACAGAATTTACAGGGAAGACTCCGTAAGGTTTTTTTTTTTGTTTTTTTTGAGGGTTTTTTCCCCCCACTTGCATATCTTACTACCCAGGTTAATGTTCACCAATATTACAATTCTTAAGAGTTTAAAAATTGTCTCTGGAATTTTTACATTTCTGAATTGTCACGCATAGTCATCTGATCCTGTACCTACATAGCGTTGGCCACTTCTCTGCAAGCTAAAGACTGATCTAAAACCAGACATCGATCTAATAAAGGATTGTGCATTGATCTGCCAACAAATCTCTATGTGCAAGACCAGAAGTCACCTGGCAGTGGTTTACACTCCTCAGCCAACAGCTCTACGAGGTCCATGGCTGACCTCAATCCATAGCCCTTCTGTAGACCCTGTAGAGTTGCTTACTTATGTCTGGTGATGGAGCCAATCAAAATTGTTGGACCTAACAGACCACCTTTAACTAAGGATTTAAATTTTTTTTTTAATGGTCTTGGTGCCTTCAACATGCCTTCTCTCCGTGAAGAAGAAATGCGTGAGTGTTCACGTTATTACGTAAATTGCAAATCTCTGACTTACGGAAGACGTCCGGTGCTCCCAGGACACAGCGAGGGCCCCTCTGGGTTACTCTAGGAGTCCTGTAGGTGTGTCCCCTGTATTTCTGTACTACTGTATACTAGAGCAGCGCGTTTCCTACATCCACTCATATACGAGCCATCTAGAGAAGTAATATTTCCCCTCGCACCCCACCCCCTCCTGCCGGCTCGGTTCTCAGGCTCTCCCTATTGTCTGCAGTCAGGAAGTTAGCAGGGTGCAGTTTGTCCTATAATGATATAGGATGGGGGGGGGGGGCACTTTCCTGCATCTCTGACCTCACTCATTCTCTTATTGTATGATGGGGAAGGAGTTGTGTGGAGCGGGGAGACATAGTGCGATGCCCAAACCTTGGTGAGAACCTTCCAGCCTTGGACTAGATGTGGCGCTGTGATGGGCACCCTATGGACGCTTATAGCTCTGTCCTCGCTGACCATTTGTAAAGGTAAGTCATGGCATAGAGTGGCCAGAGACGTGAAGGGGGCGCTACTATGGCCAAGCTGTTATCGTGATGGTGGTCGCCACCCTATCGCTCAATATGGTCACCCACCGATTACTAGTATTGGGCTCATCTGGAAACTGTGGCCGTTATGGAAGGCAGTCGGTAGCCGAGGAAGACAAGTAGCCGGATGTAAAGGTGAGGGGTCAGGCTAGGAATAGCAGAATGTGGATGTGGTCAGGAGGAGATGGCGGAAGACGCGCTGAAAAGTCTCCCAGAGCTGCGATGAAAGGACCAGAAGTAATGGATTGTCGAAAAGTCAGATGAGCAGAGATGTGGAGGAGCGAACCCCGCACAGTATCACTTCTGTGTCCTTCTCCTAATCTCTTCTCTATATCCTGTATAACAGCGCACTATGTAATCTAGTATCTCTCCACTGCACAGTACAACTTCTCTTACTCTGCCCTGTAATCTAGTATCTCTCCCCTGCACAGTACAACTTCTCTTACTCTGCCCTGTAATCTAGTATCTCTCCACTGCACAGTACAACTTCTCTTACTCTGCCCTGTAATCTAGTATCTCTCCACTGCACAGTACAACTTCTCTTACTCTGCCCTGTAATCTAGTATCTCTCCACTGCACAGTACAACTTCTCTTACTCTGCACCTGTAATCTAGTATCTCTCCACTGCACAGTACAACTTCTCTTACTCTGCCATGTAATCTAGTATCTCTCCACTGCACAGTACAACTTCTCTTACTCTGCCCTGTAATCTAGTATCTCTCCACTGCACAGTACAACTTCTCTTACTCTGCCCTGTAATCTAGTATCTCTCCACTGCACAGTACAACTTCTCTTACTCTGCACCTGTAATCTAGTATCTCTCCACTGCACAGTACCACTTCTCTTTCTCTGCACCTGTAATCTAGTATCTCTCCACTGCACAGTACAACTTCTCTTACTCTGCACCTGTAATCTAGTATCTCTCCCCTGCACAGTACAACTTCTCTTACTCTGCCCTGTAATCTAGTATCTCTCCACTGCACAGTACCACTTCTCTTACTCTGCACCTGTAATCTAGTATCTCTCCACTGCACAGTACAACTTCTCTTACTCTGCCCTGTAATCTAGTATCTCTCCCCTGCACAGTACAACTTCTCTTACTCTGCCCTGTAATCTAGTATCTCTGCACTGCACAGTACCACTTCTCTTACTCTGCACCTGTAATCTAGTATCTCTCCACTGCACAGTACAACTTCTCTTACTCTGCCCTGTAATCTAGTATCTCTCCACTGCACAGTACAACTTCTCTTACTCTGCACCTGTAATCTAGTATCTCTCCACTGCACAGTACAACTTCTCTTACTCTGCCATGTAATCTAGTATCTCTCCACTGCACAGTACCACTTCTCTTACTCTGCCCTGTAATCTAGTATCTCTCCACTGCACAGTACAACTTCTCTTACTCTGCCCTGTAATCTAGTATCTCTCCACTGCACAGTACAACTTCTCTTACTCTGCCATGTAATCTAGTGTCTCTCCCCGGCACAGTACAACTTCTCTTACTCTACACCTGTAATCTAGTATCTCTCCACTGCACAGTACAACTTCTCTTACTCTGCCATGTAATCTAGTATCTCTCCACCGCACAGTACAACTTCTCTTACTCTGCACCTGTAATCTAGTATCTCTACACTGCACAGTACCACTTCTCTTACTCTGCACCTGTAATCTAGTATCTCTCCCCTGCACAGTACAACTTCTCTTACTCTGTACCTGTAATCTAGTATCTCTCCACCGCACAGTACCACTTCTCTTACTCTGCACCTGTAATCTAGTATCTCTCCCCTGCACAGTACAACTTCTCTTACTCTGCACCTGTAATCTAGTATCTCTCCACTGCACAGTACAACTTCTCTTACTCTGCACCTGTAATCTAGTATCTCTCCCCTGCACAGTACCACTTCTCTTACTCTGCCCTGTAATCTAGTATCTCTCCACTGCACAGTACAACTTCTCTTACTCTGCCATGTAATCTAGTATCTCTCCCCTGCACAGTACAACTTCTCTTACTCTGCCATGTAATCTAGTATCTCTCCACTGCACAGTACAACTTCTCTTACTCTGCCCTGTAATCTAGTATCTCTCCCCTGCACAGTACAACTTCTCTTACTCTGCCATGTAATCTAGTATCTCTCCCCTGCACAGTACCACTTCTCTATTGCTTTGTGTTCTCTCTGCCGTATGCCTTGGTATTGTGCACGTACAGTTTTGATTAATGGAGACGACACACACAACAGGGGTGATCTTAGACTCTCTGCTGCCTGAGGCAAAATAAAGAAAGACGCCCCCTACCCCCTTTCAAAAATAAAATAAATCTATATAGTCACCTTGATATTTTTGGTTGCGTGATGGGGGTCCCACTAATTAGGACATGCTCCCTATTGGCAGATCAAAAAAAAAATCCCATTGTTTAGCCACCACATAGTAAAAATCTGCAATTTTGTCATTCAGGACTCAAGAAAAGCCTGGACAGAGCAGTTACTGAGCACGTACTGGTTGTCACCCAGCTTTCCTGGAATACTGAACAACATGAATCCTTTATGGCTGTGCAGCAAGACTTTTTGTACAGACCCCAGTGGCAGCCGAGACTTTTCTCAGCTTTTCTTGAGTCCTGAATGGTAAAGGACCGAGTTATACACTGATAGGGAATGTATACATTTATAAGAAAGACAGACTTACCATTCAGGACACTAGAACAGCTGAATTACAACCAATTTGGTTACAGTAACAGGTCTCACTCAGCTTTCTACAGTACTGAATGGCAGCAAGGTCCATTTATCCAGTGCGAGTGGATGTATTGATGTAAAACACGCTATATTCAGGGTACTAGGAAAGCTGGGTGAGCTGTGATGGGCACCATATTGGTTGACAACTAGCTTTCCTAGAATCCTAAATGAAAGTTGTGCCTAGTTTAGTGAGCCTATAACA
This sequence comes from Leptodactylus fuscus, assembly GCF_031893055.1. Classification (NCBI taxonomy): domain Eukaryota; kingdom Metazoa; phylum Chordata; class Amphibia; order Anura; family Leptodactylidae; genus Leptodactylus; species Leptodactylus fuscus. The sequence goes on from NC_134275.1 coordinate 78,221,057, forward strand.
GGACAGATTTACCTTTCAAGATTCTAGAAAAGTTGGGTGACAACACCTGTGGTGAGCTGCCATTCAGGAGTCTTGGAAAGTTGGATGATAATAACTATAACAGGAGTAAATCTATACAATAGTGTCCTTTCAACTTCTGGACAGATTATAACAGGGGGCGCTATTGCATTGTGTTCATCATGATAAGAATGCGCTGCTACCAGTGGTGGAGAGCGGTACTGCAAGTGAAAAACCAGAGTACAGAGAATTACAATAAGATACGATCAAATTGTCTCCAAAATTTGAGTATGACCCCTTATTTACTTACTGGACGATCACAAGGATGTTGTTTCTCCTTCTAGGTTTATACAACCTGGAAATTTTTTTTAGAGGGGTTGTAAAAACATGGCTGCTTTCTTCCAGAAACAGAGGCCTCGCTGTCATGTCTGGCATTGGAGCTCTGTTGTAATAAATGGAACCGAGCTGCAATACCAGGCACAACCCATGGATAGGAGTGGCGCTGTTTTTAGAAGTAAGCAGCCATGTTTCTCCAAACCTAAACAACTCCCTTAAAGATCTATAGATGCTCCGACACACAAAGGTGTCCCTTTAAGTGATCCCTGTGATCTGTGCTACCATTACCAGCCGAGAACCGGATGATGGCCAGGAAGGGGCTTCTGGTGCTGAGCTGTGTTGCCTTCTGACATGGACCGCCTACCTAATTAGCATAATTTCCCAGCAGCCTTTGCTGAAACTCTCCCTTAGCTTACTGAATGGTGAAAAGAATAAGTCAAATGAAGCAAAAACTTGTAGAATGGCTGCTATCGGGCGGTGTGCGGCCATAGCCTGGTGGGTGGTCCGATCCTGGCGTGGCTGTGGGGTCACTAGGACGGGAGTCCAGCAGCTGAAACTGACTTTGTTGTAGGCTTACACCAAGCTCAGGTGGCATATGGGAGGACCTTGCCCCCTGCCAGTGATGAAGAGGACGACTGACATGTCACCCGGAGGAACATCCAAGGCGTGCCCACCATGCTTGCACTCGGGACACACATCATTGGTCACCAGAAGGGGGTAACAGGGTATATATATATATATATATATATATATATATGTAATAAAGCTGCGGCCAACCCCACTTATCCACAAAATTGGTCTGTACTTATGTATGTTATTGTTATACACAGGCGAGGTGGAGGGAAGGGGGGGTGTATGGAAGAAGGTCTAATATGGCGGATCTTATATCTTCTTCAGGGAAGTCGTCTGGACGAACAACGAGTGGAGATGCCTGAGGCACTAGGGGGCGCCTGCTCTTAAGGGGAGATGAGGTGAAGGGTTAACAACTATAAGTATCATTCCCCTCTGTATCCAAAATCTGCTCTGTGAAGTCTCTTCATGGACCGAAGGTTTCCTTTATATCGACCTCCGCAGAAGACAGAGGACAACTCAAGTGGAAGTGACCATGGACCACTTGTCTTAGGATGATCTCATGGGGATTCTGGAAAAGATATTGTTTTTCAGTCGGGGTCAAAATGAATTTCACATAGTTTTCTGTGCCTTTAAGAAATATTTGGTAGCGCGGGGTTGATCCTTTCCTTTAAGGCTACCTAAAGAGGAGAAGCCTTAGACGTGTCCTGGACCTTCTGGAGAAGATCTCCTCCTGTGGTGTCTAGAGAAGAGACAACCCAATCCTCCGGAGACATAACAAAGTAACTGGCTTATCATGTGGGCAAATGAGGCAGGTGCCTAGGGCGGCAATGATAAGCGGCAACAAAAATATTCTCTTTTTTTTTTAGGATTTTTGTATTTTTTTTTTTTTAATTTGATGAAAGACTATAAGATCCTGGGGTGTAACAATGCACATGCTCTACAGGTACTTAATATATTGTTTTATTCCTGCCCCTCGGTCCTGGATGGACTAAGAATGATCACGGGCCCCATGACTATAAAGTTAATAAAATGCATTCTAGGTGGAAAATGAATTTTGGTTTTCAAAAAAATCAGAGAACTAAATACAAAAACTATTCTTCTCTATCCATCTATACACTAGAGGTGCTTGGCTACCATACGCAGCAATGGGCCGTCACCTGTACGGGACTATATTTCCACTCCATTGACTATTGATCAAGGCAGAAGTGTAAAAATAGCCCCAATTGTTTGATAGTTTTGCAGTGATGGTGAATATACCCGTTACCGGATTGTCTCGCCAACAAGGCTGATTTGGACAAAATCTCTTATGTCTATGGGGGGATCCATTACCAATATGTCTACAGTAGCATCTAGTATAGTATCGAGGGATCTTCAACTCCATTGCAATCCATGACATTGTTTCGTAATCTTCATCTAGCTGACACCAGGGAGTAATAGTCTGCATTAAACTTCACAGCAGAGATACAATTGGCTTTTAGTTTAACGTTACCAGTATCAATAAAATGATAACACAACATACATAGATTTCACTTTGTTTTAATAGAAAATTTACTGCCGAGACAACGTAACAAGTATTTTACAAATGGCTGCCTGTAAGAGAAAGTGCACATGGCTTATTACTAAGGGGAATCCATATTATCTGTCATCGGAAGGACTGCTGGGAATCCCATCCAATGTATGGTGGCCAGAAATTGTGTAACAAACCGATAGAACAGGTGAATATCCCATAAGGGGTCGGTGAACTTTCTCACATTCTAGAAACCTAAACATCCATACGTTCTGTTTGCAGAAACTATTAGAAACTTTCTCGGTTCACAAAAAAATCCATCTAGTGAAAAATTGCAGCTTCTTCAATAAAGCATAAGAGGGGATTGCAGGGGTAAGGGTGTCAGCTGGGGAGAGAAATCTGCCCAACACACAGCTTGGTCATCACACTGGGAAGAGATGCAAGTATGAAGAGAACATTTATACGAGAGGAAAAGGACTCCCAAATCTATAAGTTACACTAGTTCTGTCTGCTCTACATATAATACACATATACAACTGTCATTAAGGTGACCTAATTACAATATAGTATAGTGTTTCTCATCCAGGGTTCCCAGGAACCCTATGTTTATCTTCCACAGTAGCACAGTGTTTCTCATCCAGGGTTCCCAGGAACCCTATGTTTTCCTTCCACAGTAGCACAGTGTTTCTCATCCAGGGTTCCCAGGAACCCTATGTTTTCCTTCCACAGTAGCACAGTGTTTCTCATCCAGGGTTCCCAGGAACCCTATGTTTTCCTTCCACAGTAGCACAGTGTTTCTCATACAGGGTTCCCAGGAACCCAATGTTTTCCTTCCACAGTAGCACACTGTTTCTCATCCAGGGTTCCCAGGAAAACTATGTTTTGTTTCCCAAGTAGTGCAGTTTCCCATCTAGGGTTTCCAGAAGCCCTATGTTATACTTCCCCAGTAGCACAGTGTTTCCCATCCTGGGTTCCCATAAATCTTATGTTTTCTTCCCCAGTAGCATAGTATTTCCAATTCAGGTTTCCAGGGAATCCTATAATTTCCTTCCAAAGAAGAACAGTGTTTCCCATCCACGGTTCTCAGGGTTTACTTTCCCCAGGCCACAGCAACAACAAGACCTATCACTTTAGTTGACGCTTGAGAGACAGCCTCATTCTGATGCATGATATAAGTTACTTTACATACCTTTATTTTTAAATCAGGGAGCATTGCATGGCCCATCAGATTTCCTGTGTCAATTTAGCAGAAACATTACCCCCCCCCCCCCCCCGATCCACATAATATGCCCCCACCTCATTGCTCACCACCATGTTCTCCTCTGATGAGGGACAGATCAGTGTTGGAGACAACTGATTGTGCAGGATATCCCAGTATTGTCCTCTAACTTGGCAAACAAAGACATTTTATCACAAGATATATGGGGCCGGGACCAGTGTTGCCACCCAGGACACAAGGACCTGGTATTTACTTCCCCTTTATGCCTTCTCCATGACTTTAGACCAATTTGCCACCCTTTTGTGTGTTGATATCATGTTCTTCTGAAGACAGAAGTCCTGCACAGGTTTTACTACCCAGTAGCGAAGGGAGTGGGTCCAATGTTTAGGACTCATGCACCCTTGACCAAGTCTATACACATCATAAAATATTTTTTCAGAGATTTCTTTAACCTTCAAAACTTGTATTTGGATCTTTACATTTATCCAACAAGACAAGTCTAAGCTCAGATTTTCCCCTCCAGTCTCCAAGAAATACTGTCTCTATAAATCCCCCGAGTAAAAGATATTTTGGCTCATGGGCATTGAGACTATAAGTAAACCCATTGTAGCAAGTATCGGTGGGGTTCTCCCTTCTTCTGATCGCTCATATTCCAGGTCAGTAATTCACAAGATTTCTACGACATTACGGTGAAGCAATACCCCAGGGGTTTCTGGACTCCGGTGAGGGAGTAAGAAATGGATGGTGATGCATACACGTCTGTTGTGTTGACTGAGTTTCTTCCGGGCTAGCAGGAGAAGGGTAACCATACTGAGACGAAGGAGGGGTTAGATATATATTATGCCCAATCTGGTCGGCATGAGGACTCGCTACGTCTTTGTTAGGTGGATGCTCCATAGCTGGAGTAGATGTGTAGTTGGATACAGTGTTTTGGCAGTTTGGTGATTTGGGATAGTGAGCTTCTGGTAGCCAGTGGGCATGAGGAGACATCTGTTGTCCTCCACCTGAATATGAAGCCTCTGGCACTGTACAACCTGATGGACAAAAGTGGACTTTCCAACCTCTATGGCCACCCCATTGACATTGCGCCACGCCTGATGAGAATGAGCCACTTCTGGGATAGGGTGCACAATTTCCTCCATAGTTGGCCATTGCAAGATGGGATTGGCAACAGTTGGTTTCCGGTTGTGATCCTGGTAAATAAGGTGGAGCAGAACCAGGTGGAGCATTGTGATAACATGAACTACTCAAGTCTATGTGAGGTAAAGGTGGTGGTTTGACATGTTCCTTGGGGCGAGGTCGGGGAGCCTTTTTCATCTGAGGAGCTCCAGTGTTTGGGACAGCAGGAGCGCTTCTATTCAACAATTGGCTGCTTTCTTCCAGAAGTCGTAAGATATCCCTATGGCCACGATCTCTAGCTGCATGTCGAGGCTGATGACCTATGTGGTCTGCTAAGTCACGATCTGCCTGATGTTCAAGGAGTACTCGAACGGCTTCATAACTCCCTTCTCGTGCAGCAAGGAAGAGGGCCGTCTGATCCTATACAATCGTGTTAAAAAGAAGTAGATGCAGTTTTAGAAGTAGAAGTAGACAAGCAAAAACAACTGCATTGGACCCATTTCCCCTTACCCAATTTTGGTTTATTTGGGACAAATATTAAAAATCTGTATAGGGCCTTCTGCTAGTTAGAACTACCTTACTAGTGTGCCATGTTACAACGCATCCTGCTGAGGGACAAATAAGACACAACATTTCATAGGACTTCTGCGTGAAAATTGGGTAACCAATGCCTTCAACACGTCATCAAGTAAATTTCATCCATGCACCAGATAAGAAAAGATATATACATGAACCCCAGATGTATTTGCCTTTCTCGGCATTCTTACCCTTTTGTCCTGAAGGTCCTTGTTTGCTCCATTGCTCAAAAGTGTCCTCATCGCTGGGACATTATTCACTGCGGCAGCCCAATGTAGAGCGGATTTACCTATGTAAAGATCAACGGGAAAGACAAAAAGTATGCAGAGGTCAACCAAGCAAGAACTTCTTCATCCCTATAGGCGGTGCAGAGATAGCAATGCTACTGGGCCCTTGCGTCTTAGAGGAACCAAAGGCTTCTCTATAACATAAGAAAACACCAGTATTATAGTGGGGGCTCCACTATATAGGGGTCCAGGGGCTCCCAACAGCTCTGGTTGGTGAAGAGTAGGGACACCTCGTACATAGATAGTTGAAGGTCTGGTTGAAATCAGAAGGTTTGGCCAATATTGATCCAATATCTATAGACACGTTAAGGAAACAATACAACTGCTACCATTGACCATAAGAACATACTCCAACACTAAGTCTACATTATCCGAGGCCACACTGACATAAAATGAGGCTGCAGGAACCTACCTCTGTTATCAGTTGCTCCAATGTCTGCACCACATGCAACAAGCTCTTCCACCATATTTTGTACAGGAAGACGAGAGGCCAGGATTAGAGGTGTACACCCATCATGCATTCGAGCATCAATATCTGTCTGACGGCATCTCAAGAGAGTCTTACAGAGAACGAGAGAAGACAATTACTTATATGGTAACATTTACACCTGGTAAGTAATCTAATTGACCTTGACCATCTCTGTCTACAATCTGTGATGTCCATGACTATCTACAACATCTATTTTCATTTCTTCAGTCTTCACAAGTTACCTGGAAAGCGCCCAGAGCATCAGCAGCAATAGCCGTATGAAGCGGGGTTCTTCCCAGCCTGTCCTGGACATTGGTGTCGGCTCCTGCATCCAACATGCACTTAATAGCATCTTGTCTGGAAAACCGAGCAGCTAGATGAAGAGCTGTTTCTCCAGTCGAATCGGTCTGGGCATTGAGACTGGCTCCCTGGCCAATGAGGTCTGCAATTACACTTGCTGAGCTTTCAACTTCTGGTGGATCCACACCTCCTCCGACAGGTTCTAGACCTCCTCCCGCACAGATGGCTGACATTAGCGGAGTCACTCCATCTATAATGGATCAAAAGGAAGAATTTAGCAAATTTCTAGAATTTAAAGAATTGTGTATTGCCAGTGGTTAGCTCCTACTGGTGTACTCGCTTTCCCTGCAGCCATGACCTTCTCTATACAACGTCCATTCCCTGTACCCTTCCTGACGCTACTGGGTCTGCTCATACACTTTCCCCAGCCTACCTCTGTCAGTTTGCAGGTATAAAAGTCTGCTTTATTTCATGCCCTGCCTGAGCTATTAGGTTCCTAGCTTGTTGTGTACTGTTTTTGTGTATTTATTGTGTTTAACCTAAGTTTCTTCCCTGACTTTGTCCCTGCCTGTTGCCCATACCCTGTTATGAATTCTGGCCTGTTATTGCCTACTGAACTTGTGCTGCCAGCCCTGACCTCCTATTTTTTTTTCTACATGAACTCTGCCAGCCCTGACCACATGCCTGTCCTCTGACTCGTATGTACACTGCCAGCCCTGATCTTGGCCAATATTAAGCCTGATTCTGCCTTGACACTTGTTGCTTTCCAAAATGGTCCGTGACTTGCCTGATCAGGTGTCACCAACACTGGAACCACTCCAAAAGGTAGCTACATAATAGTGTCTCTGCAATGAAGTCCAGATCCCCATATGGGGGTTAATGGAAGGCCAAGGAAGATAACTAGACACTGCTCTGCAGTAAGCCCACAACCCACTTTTTGCTACAGATTGTTACCAATGGATAAACTTGGGGGGCTCACTATAATGTGATAAGAAAGTTTGGATAAAGGAGTTTTGGGGGGAAATAAACCAAAACACCTCGACGCACCTGGACCTCTGACATCAATGTCTCTGCCATCTGGGTCCTCTTGGGGTGGTGTTAAAGCAATGCACTGTGGGAAACGAACTCCAGCATCAATGTGTTGTTGACTCCACTGGCGATGATCAAGTATGGTCGGGTCTGTATTAAGCTGGAAGAATGAAACAGAGAGGAAGATTAGTTGTCGAAAGTTGAGACATGGGGCTGAACCTGGGAAAGCGAATAAATTATCGCCTTACTTTTAGTCTTCTAGATTTAGGTGGCACGATTCCTTCTTCTGGACCTGAATCATCGTAACCAGAATCATGTTTCATGGGTCTAAAATGGCAGGGATATTTTAACATTATAACTATATTTACGGTTCATAGTTTCTGACAACTTTTCTTTTCATGGATCATCAAACCCCAAAAACGTAGAAAATGTACTCACTTAAGACGAACAGAATCTTCACCCACAGGTTCTCGCCTCCTACTCCCTTCTTGCACTCGATGACGGCTGAAACCAGATGGTAGCCATAGTGTCCCATGTTGACGCTTTCTGCTAACTTTCACCCCAATGATGACCACGGCTATCACAATCACGGCAAAAACAACACTCACTGGCAAAAACCATTGTGCCTGATGAAACGGGGTTGGAGTGTTTTGGGAAGGAGGTGTAATAATACCTGATATAAAGATAAAAGCAAATGAGATCAGGGCAAAGATCAAAAATCCAAAAAAAATCTGAACAATTTGATAGTTTTGGAGCCTTCCTGGCTTAAAGCTCAGGCAGCCATGTCTTAAAGTAGAAGATCGAGTGAACGAGGGCACAGATTCTTGGTGGAATCCTTTTCACCAAGGAAAGATAACATATTAGATGAATGGGACAAAAAGTTGATTGTCCATCATGAAGGTTTGAGAATTCCCACCCAAAGCACTTATTGGACTGTTGTCCCGTTCTTGTAATTTGTTACACCTTGAACTTACAATTCTGACAAGAGATTGACTTGGATGTTACTCTACTTTTTGAATGAACTCGTTGAATTTCATGGAAAATCCATTCTAATTGTATTGTCAGATGGACTGGTCTCCTCTGAGCCAGTAAAGGAAGCAGAGGAGCAAAGGTGGACCTAAGTTGAAACGACTGATCTAATGCGCATAGTGGCCAGCTGAATCGTCTCCAAAGTTGGATTTCAACATGTTGAATCTTTCATTCCCACAGGAAGTGTCTGACCGCAACGTATTATTATTTCCCACTCAAAAAACATCTACACTTCAATGCTTTTAAGTAAGGTAGGAGAAAAAAATATTTGCCAGATTTAAGGTGCAAGAGGAAGGATCTAGTCCACAAAGTGAGGAAGACAGACGACGTGGCCAAAAGTAGCCAATTTTTTTTAGCTTTTAACACAAATAATGGTTCCCATACATATAACAGCAAAAGTGAGCAAACCTGCCGAACATCATCAGATTGGTCAACTAGTCCTGGAATTCCCTTCCCTTCTTGGGGGAAAGAAGCATTATTGTTCTTGGGGAAGACGAGCCACCAGAAACATCTTGTAGCAGCTGACTCTCTGTCCACATTGAGAAGACATGTATGAGTCAAGCAAGAATTTGTCTGACAGCTATGAAAGATTTATCACCACCAAAAATGTCTTTTTTTATGTAGATTGCGAGCCCCACATAGGGCTCACAATGTGCATGGGTTTTTTTGGAATATGGGATGGAAATCCATGCAAACACGGGGAGAACATAAAACTCCTTGCAGATGGTTTTTCACCCTTGGCGGGATTTGAACACCAGGACCCAGCGCTGCAAGGCTGCAGTACTAACCATGTTGCCCCCCAAAAATGTCTTATCCTAGGGAATCTGAATATATGATTCGTTGCTCCTTCCTACGAGTGGTTTCTATCATGCCATGGGCTGTCAATACTGTTCCTCTGCATTAGCCTAAAATCTGCATGGCAATAGTGGAGACTTTCCACATGACCTACATCTCTACATTTAGCTATTGTTGGACCAGTATTTACTAAATTATTATCTGGTCAGTTCTTACCTGGAGTATGACTGACTTCCAGAAAAGTATATTGTGAGTCTGTCTCGTTCAAGGCTTCCAAGAAGTTTGCTGCCTCCTCCGAGGTGTCAATACATGACGAGAATGGACAGTTGGAGCTGAGAATCTCCATGTACAGGACGCACCTGGGGAATACAAGACATGAGACACCATAGCTTGGTTTTGCTCGCCATCTTTTCATCAGTTCATCCCACTTACCCAATAGTCTCTTGTCTCCCAGGCTCCTCCATTTCATATTTCCATCTTTCCAACTTCTCTGGTGCTAAGTTTTGCGGATCATTTCCTTTACACAACCTGAACAACTTGTCTCCGTTATTGTCTTTTGCTATTCGTATCCTTGCATGGAGGTGCACGGACAGAAAGCGCAGAAGTTTATTGACATCGTAGCGGTGGAGTACAGAGGCATTGTAACCCAGCACCAGGATCACAGTTCCTTCAGGGTTCTCGTGTCCTGAGCAGTCTCCGCCATCCCAACCACACTCCGCATTATCACATCCCTTCTCACAGTGACCATTAGCGAAATGATCCAGGCAGTACTTGTTATAGAGAAGACTGTGGAAAGAGGGAGAGAAGGAATAAGGAGAAGAACCAGTACAAGAATGGGAGGCACAGCCCCTGAGGGCATCATTAGCCCTACAATGGATATACAGTGCCGTGCAAAAGTCTTACGGCACAGAAAAAAAATGCTACAAAGTAATAATGTTTACAGAAACAGAAGGGTTAATAGTCTATCTTTGTCAATGAATGAAGGAAAGAGAAATTAAAATCCCATCAATATTTGGTGTGACCTTTGCCCTTTGGAGGAGGAGTTCTGAAAGGTGGTGATATGGTCCTCTCAGATATAGCCCTGATCTCAACAACATCTGGTCTGTCTGGGATGACATGGGAGAAAGATGGATTGGAGCAAGTAACATCCACAGAAGATCTGGGCTGCTGGCTGAACTAGCATTTAGCCAAAAATTATTTAATGGTTACGACTGGCCAAAGTCTTCCCTGAAGTTCTAGACATGGTGCTGTCAATCTTTTCAATGACCATGTAGGTTACTACCCCGATTATTGGGGTCTTCCAGAATAGCTCATCGTGATAAGACATATCCCCTGACATAGCCTTTGACCTGTAGGATATTAATTCCGATCCTTTTTGAACATTAAATAGAGTTTCCAATGAATTGCAAAGACAAAAAAATATGACAGATCCAAAGTGTCGTACAGTGTAGCACAGAAATCTATAATCCTAAAATTCAGGACTTACTTGCAGGTTCCTGCCGTGTCACAGTCAAACCCATCATATAGACAAGCCTTATTGTTACATTGTTGGTCACATATTCCGTTTCGGAAGGTTCTTCGACAATCTACATGTGGACACTGTTTCCAAGGCCCCTGGGAGGGTGAAGAGGTAGGTGGTCCCACATACTGTTGGCACCTTGGTCCAGTAAAGCCATGGGAACAATTACAACGTGGTTTCCCATCTATTCCCATGACACAAGTTCCACCATTATAACAAGGGAAGGAAGTGCACATGTTTGTGCCGCAGGTAGGTCCCGAATACCCCTAAATAGAAAGAAAGAGAAAACGGATAAGATGAAGAATATCAGGTACCATAATGGGATTTGACAGTGCTCCAGGATGGAGAGGTGGTCTATAGAAGTGGCTTCCATGTTGACTACCTTGTTTTACATGGGAGACCACTCACCCAAATGACCACCACTTACTCCCCAGCAAAAGCAGCTGTTTGTTGCAGGTGCCACAAAAAGGACCGAGGGAATCGGCAACCTTCTAAAGGGGGTTGACTCTGATCGTCTCCTAGACTCCAACAATGGCTTATCTCCAAGGAGTATCCCATTTCAACAATGGGAGACTGATGGTCTGTACCAATAGACATCAGGTCATTGGACAACCCTGCAGTTGACTTTCCAAGCCATTGTGACTTATTCCAAGCGGTTCCCATATTGGTTGCCCAGTGGGAAAAATGAAGAAGATCAACAATAAAAGTATACAACTATTCTTAACATTTACCAGTCATCCAGTGAATCGGATACTGGGAGTTGTAGGCCAACATGAAGTTGAGACGTGGCTTTCCACAAATACAATTTGGAATGAAAATAAGATCATTGTTTTATCTCTTCTTAACATGTTCTCGGACTTGTGGAAGTTTTGGAGTAGATGTACCATCTGATCATTGATAGTTACCTTTGGACAAGTGCAAGTAAATCCAAGAAGGGTGTTTCCGGCCACCGCACAGAATCCGCCATTCTCACATGGTTTACTGTCACAGACATTGATGATATTCTCACACTTCTGACCTGAGAAGAGGGTAAGATAGACACATGATCAGTTATTGATCCTTATTAACAATGTACTGTTATTTTAACATGTATGGATGCTGAAGGAAAGGATTGAAATAGTCTGGACCGCCCCCTATATGATTTGTAATTGAAGTGAGCAGGCGCTCCAGTTCTGGCTAGCAATACTTGTCTAGAGAACAAGGTGAGCTAGGTCTACACCAGATTCATGTGGGCCCATTCACTGCTGATGACCTTGGTGCGTGCTGCAATGGGTCAGAGATTGGCACACACCAGTTATGGCGTCACCATGTAGCATGCAAACCTTCCATATGCCCAAGAAAACAAAGAAAACATGTTAAAAATAAAAGGTTACAAGACTTTACCAGTATAATTTTGATGGCACTGGCACTGGTAACCATTGGCCACTTCAATACAGGTAATGGTCCCTCGTGGATCACACGGGTTGAAGAGACATTCATTCACATCTCCTTCGCAGCGGTCTCCTACATAGCCTTGAGGACACATGCAAGTGAAACCACCAATCTTATCCAGACAAGTGCCCCCATGAAAACACCGGGGTTCGTTGGTGGCACACTCATCTATGTTCATTTCACAACGGGCTCCTGGTAAAAAAAAAGAAGGAATATTTTAGCCAACACTTCTGTGTGAGGTCTTGTTCACACTACTAGTAGGCATCTCTACTATAGGGTCACTGTTATTTGTTATTAGGGGATGTCACTGTACCCAAAAGGTGCCCAAATACAGAAAAACAAAGGTGCCTGACCTTGCCAAGTGGGTGGGACCCCTAACTATCTGATGTCTATGGGGTTGCTCCAAATGTTGGGAATAAGAAGGATCGGTCAAGTTAAATTTCAGCATACCCCATCCTTTGTTTTTGTCAACACCAAAAGGATATACCAGTGGCTTACACCCCTCTCCCCATTGAAAAGAGGAACAGCTGTTGGCAAAGTGATCATTCAGCCCACAGTTGTTGAAAGTATATGGGTACCTTGGCACAATACTGTGCCCAATTTTTGCATGTGCCAGGTTTTTGGCTCCAACTTTACATTCTTTAAGGCCCTTAACTCATAACTTGTAAACTATTAGAACATGGGCACTTACCTTGGGTTCCTGAAGGACATACACAGTGAAAGCTACTGCCTTGGGGTACGCACACTCCATTGTGTTGACATGGTTGTGGGTGGCATGGGTCTCTTTCTGAGCAGGTTTTTCCTAAGTAACCAGGGGGGCACTGAAAATTGGAAAGTGGCTATTGAATAAACAATGTCATGCAAGTTCCGACATCAATATGAGGATATGAACACTCCCAGCATTATTGTACTGGCTCCAATGTGATGATGCAGTTCCCACATGACTTAGGGGCTGATGTCATCCCAGCCAATTATGTATGGTCCAATCGGCCAAATCTGAATATCTATGGGAGTAGCATTAGGCTAGGTTCCCACCTGTGCTTAGCTCTCCATCATTTGGGTCCAGTGGAGGCCCTAAACAACAGAGAGCAGGACCAAGGACCCAATAGACTTTGACAGGGTCCACTGGGTGTCCATTGGGTTTCCACCATTTTTATATTGACACCTGGGAAGAGAAAAGTCTTCCACGCAGGAGTCTCCTCCAACACAGATGTGAACCTGGCCTTACATTAGATGTGTACGCTTCTTTCTATCCCTGTATTTTTGGGTAGAATAGTCTTTTACCTGGCAGGAAGGTGACCCAGAAATGTCCCAGCAATGGCCACCATTTTTACAAGGGTTGGGCTGACAAGGATCAGTCTTGTCTTGGCAAAGAGCTCCGGAGTAACCAGAGAAACAGTGACAGACGTACGATGTACCAGAATCCACGCAGTGTCCGTGTCCGTTACATAGAGAGTCCGGGTTTATTCCTGCAAGTAATGGAACATTAATACAAAAGCAAAAATACTATTATATCTTCACTTCAAAAATGTAGGTTAGTTTTGGCCCAAAAATGACCAAAAGGGATGTCTTGAAATTAGGAAAGATTATACTAAATGAGCAATGAAGATGTAGCATCACCAGACTCGAGAACTGATCTTAACAATGCCTTGATGGGTTCTTAGTAAAATAACACTACACATAGACGTCAGTGATCAAACGACAATCTAGTGATGTTGTCACCTCCCGTTTCCTGGCTGATCTTCATGGAGGTATATGATGGTTTGTCTTCCATGGCATGGTATGTACCCATTACTTACCTCTGGAAGCCGTGGCCTTACAAGTCAGGAGAGACGTCTCGCAGTGACTGCCACCCCATCCGAGAGCACAGAAGCAGCGGTAGTTGGTCCCTTTTTGGGAGCAGGAGCCTCCATTTTGGCATGGCTTACGAGCACAGAAATCTATGGTGCCCTAGGTAATAATAGAAGAGTAAACCAGAATATTAATGCTTTCAGTGATAAAATATTATCGAGCAGTGTAGATCGATTTGTGGAAATATTGAAGACCATGAATTCATGGAGACAATGTCCCGAGGGGTCTGTAATACAGAACAGGGACCTCAAACCTTCTCAAATTTTTCAATTTTCCTTAAAATAGTTCCTGCTCACCTCACAGTTGTCCCCGGTGTACATCTCAGGACAGGAGCAGATGTAGCCTCCTGGAACATCATGGCAGGTGCCACCGTTCTTACATGGTCCTGGTTTGCAAAACGTCACTTCATCCTGGCACTGGCTACCAGTGAATTTCTCTGGGCATAGACAAGTGAAGGAGGCGACGCCGTCCACGCACGTGCCCCCATTAAGACAGGAACTGAAGGAAAACATACAAAGTGTGTAAAAGTGTAAGTGTTGTAGGGTCAACGGTATATCTGGTCCTACAACTTTACACTTAGGTTCTACATCTCCAATGTTATGTCATTGATATTCATGAATTAAAGTATTTCTTTCCATTAAGTCTATAGAAATCTGTCAAACAATACAGGGGACGCTCATTGTTCCATCATGACTAAGGGATCTTACTGCTCTGTGAAATTGATGGTTCTCTTACCTATTGGTGCAGTCCATGGTGTCCACCTCACAATTTATTCCCTCGTAACCTCTGACACAATCACATGTGTACGAGTTGGTTAGTTTTTTGCAGGTCCCACCATTTTGGCAAGGTAAACTCTTACAATTGTCTACAATCTCTTCACAGAATGTTCCCATGTATCCAGGTGGACAACTACATATGAAGGAATCGATCAGACTTGTACAGGTTCCTCCATTCTGGCAACTGTCTATAGGGAAGAAGAGATAATGTATGAAACAACTAGTAAAAAGTAGAAACAAGTCTCACCATGTGGACCCCAAGGATCACAAGAATGGGATTCCCATTTGCTCTCCATTCAAGGTCTATGGGACTGGTAAGGATGGTTAACCAATGTATACGGGTATCTCTGCCAATTGTATAGAGTAGGCATGACCCACACATTCAAATGGACATATGGGTTCCCCATTCTTGTGATCAGACATGGGGTCAAAAACTTTACATGTATACTCTGAACCCCTTAACACTTTTGCAAGTCTTCTAGGCAGTGGGATCATTAGGGGGGAGTCTACTGTGGCATAGTCACTGGGTGCTTGGTGCTAAAAATCTACTATGCCTTGGATAGAGTATATACATACAAGACTAGGACAATAAACTGGACCTTTGACTCAACCGAAAAAAATCCTAGGTATGACCGTTTCCAACCACGTAGAGAAATTGTCCATGAATTCAATGGCCGTAAGGTCCAACGCACTGGAAGGTCCCTATATAGTTCAGTATAATACATCTATGATACCTGCTGAACAGTGGTCAAGATTCGTCTCGCAGTGTACCCCTGTGTACCCCGGAGAGCAGACACAAGTGTAATTCCCAGGACTATTCACACAATGTCCAGAGTTCTTACAGGGATCTTCCATACATTCATCTACATCAGTTTCACAAAAGGATCCTACAAGGAGACAAAACGTAAACCTGGTTGTCAAACACCTCTGAGGGATATTAGCTAAAGAAGAAGGCTGGTCTCTAAAAATTAGTAGTCAATGTCACCAAACAGTTCCAAATATTCATGACATTAAAGGACTATGAGGAAGCCAACCAGCAAGCCACCAAGATGGAAGAATGAAGAAAGAATCTTCAAAGAGATTCAACGAAGGAAACAAAAGGAAATTGAAAGATTTATCAACAAAATATTACAAGATGGAGCCGAGTGACCAATATGGTTGGCTACAGGTCCGATTAGAGTAAATTTGGTATTTTGCAAATTATGAGAAAACTTCCAAGGTAACTTGACTTACCGTTCCAACCATTAGGGCAGAGACAGGAGGGCTCAGTAAGGTTGGGATGCTCATAGCAGATCCCTCCATTATGACAAGTGTCTGGATGACAAAGTGATATGGCGGCCTCACAATAAATCCCTACAAAAGGAAGGAAGAGCTCAGACCTAAGTCTTATCAACCAGTTCTATATATCTGAAGGAATTCTAGAGCTTTCTATTGGGATACAATAAAGCCCTGACGATCTGACGAAGGGATACGTTCTTCTGGACATTGTTACACCCCCAAATGCATTATCTGTTACTAATAAAGCCCGGATTATTCGTACTCCGAGGCGCCACGGTCGTTTTCTTCATGAGGAGCGCATTATTCATGGGTTTTATGAGCTATATGCTCCATTTTTTGATTGTCTTCTCTGTATTACACTTGGTACCTGTATACCCAGGAGCACAGCTGCAGTTATATCCATCCTGATGGGGTTGGCAGGTGCCGCCATTTTTGCATGGACCAGATGCACACTCATCGATGGGAGAGTCACAATTGGGTCCCGTCCATCCATCATTACAGTCACACCGAGAGCTGCAAAGGACAGCAGAAGACAAGGGTCATCATAGAAAGGGGAACTGTTGGCTTGTCTTTGCAGATAAAGTAAATTTCCAACAACATGCAAAGAATGGGCACGAATCCTGCGCATGCGCATAGGATGATCACTCAGTAAATAATTTGTTAGAATCCTCATAAAATAATAGTATGAGTACAAAACGCACCTATTGTCCTGACAGTCTCCATGAACACAAGTAAGATTGCTACAGCTTATATTCTGCAGAATGCAAACAGGTTGGACGGTCCCCGGAGGGCAGGTACACAGGAAGCTGCCCGCCACGTTCCTGCAAGTCCCTTCATTTTGGCAAGGATTGTTAATACATTCATCAATGTCAACATCACACAGAGGTCCTGGGAAGGGGAAAAGATGGAGCATAAGTTACAGGCTATAGAAGATGCATTATACCAAATTATTACTATGCCTGATCTTTACATGAAATGAATATAAGGCTCAATTCACATCTCAGGATAACATTATGGCTTTGTGTAGTCAGCACTAGGGGCTGGTTGGGATATTACGGTATACTGTTCTATGGGCAAAGGGTTTTTGGCTAAAAGTATTGATGACCTATCCAAGGGATTGATGGCACACCTATTGATCAGGTATTGTCACAGAGAATGGAGCAGGATGCAGACGGCCGTGGGTGAAACAAGTCAAGTGAATAAGAACTGATGTGCAATACCTGGTCTGACCACTACACAGAGAACAGCGCTGTCTGCTTCCTGCTCCATTCCTTTTGTAACAGCTAGGACTCATGACTGGTGGGGGCGCCCAGTGTCAAACCCCACTGATCTGATATTGATGACCAGTCTATAGCCTATTTTTTGCCTGGAAACCCCCTCTAAATCCCATGTATGAGCAGTATAATAAGCTCCCTCTAGGGGTGACACTTTGCATTTACTAATATTGACTCATTGTAAACTTAGTCCTGGCGGTCTAAACATACGCCAATTATATTACATGGGTTCATGCTGGATGACACATTTTGTGCTTCTTTAGATAAATTTGTCTGACCTTACACCTTCTACAGGTTGGCTTACTTTGTACCAAAATATTGTGCCAAATTTTGGCATTTTGGTAAATCTTAAATCACACACCCCTGTCCCATGAAGCCTTGCCCATTTCTCACCCCAAGCCATGTCCTTGTGTTTTCCAGTGGACTACAGAGGTCCGCCATATTTTTAGATTAAAGAAGAGCTTTCATATCCTCGGGCACATGTGGTTTTATACACCGCTAGAAAATTAATTGATTTTCCCGTTATGTGTCCCGGGGCAAGTGCCGTTACCGATAGCTCTTCACTATGAGAGGGGGGCGTCCCTTACCGCCCAGCGTCATGGCTGGACGGTGAGGAACGCCCCATATGACAGTACAGAGCTACAGACAATACTGTCAGGAGGGGCGTACCCAGATACACTGTCAGGAACGCCCTTCTGACAGTGAAGAGCTATTGGTAACATCACCAATCACTCTTGCCCCAGGGCACATAAGGGCAAAAGCCAAGAGTGCGCTGAATTCAATGCACTGTCGGCTTTAAAGCAGTATATAAAACCACATGTGCCCGAGGATATGAAAGGTTCTCTTTAAGATATTAGACTTTGCTTAGTAAATCTGTCGCAAAAATTGCATGCCATGTCCTATTTAGAAATAAATTCACATACTATAAATGCAAAAAAATGTAAAGGTATTTTAATTTAAAAAACAAAAAGATGACCCTCCCGTTGTGTGTCGGCTTTATGGAGGGTTTACTATATTTCATTTTTGTATAACATCATTATTTCTTTGCATTTTCGATCACCTGAGAAGCCCAGATCACACTGACATTGGAAATCATTCACAAGGTCGATGCAGTGTCCTTGCACACACGGGTTACTGGCACATTCATTAATATTTGCATCACAGGTCGGGCCTGCAAAAGAGGGTGACAGTGTGTTAAAATACAACTCCAGCCTGGACCATCTCCAGACCGTGCTGGACTCATCCATCAGAGTATTCGAGGATCCTCCAATGGGCTGTTACATAATAATGGTCCAACAGAAGACACCATATTTGATGGGCGCTATTGTCTATTTCCTAGATGTTGGACCCCTAGAATCATTTTATCTGGTGAACCCAAAGATCCTCAGTCCAACACTATCTGGAGATGAAGATCTGCTGGAAAAAGACTCAAAAAGAAGAAGTGATAAATAGAATTATAAATAGTTAAGAAGAACCCGGAGCATTGTACGGTAGTAGCCTTACCCGTCATCCCTGGCTCACATACACACTCATAGCCATTTTGGCGGTCCAGACATTTGGCCCCGTTTTGGCATGGCTGGCTTAGGCATTCATCAATGTCCTGCTCGCATAGGAGTCCGGTGTAACCTTCATAACATTCACATGTGAAGAAACCCAGGTGGTCTACACAGTCGCCAAAATGGCAAGGAGAACTGGAACATTCCTTTACATCTAATTCACAATATCTGCCCTCAAAACCTGAAGGAAATCAAAGGATGATGGGGTAAGGATAGGATAAGATATGCGGGAAGACAAAACAAGGAAACTGAGAGCAAATACAAAACAGTCAATGGTCTCTGCCACTTATGACTACCATTGTACGCTTCAGCTGGGTTAAACAAGCCATATACAGTACTTTAGATGGCTGTCAAGTGAACAATAGCTATTCTTGTTAAACCCAATGGTACGCTTAGTGGGGAGTGAGAATTAGTCATTGCCAGAGACCTCTAGTGCTGGTTTATGTCTTGTGGTGGCTTATCCGTGGTGGTTGGTTATGTCTTTTGGTGGCCTATCTCTAGTGGTGACTTGTGTCTGGCAGTGGTCTATCTCTGGTGGTGGCTTGTGTCTGGTAGTGGTCTATCTCTGGTGGTGACTTGTGTCTGGCAGTGGTCTATCTATCTCTAGTGGTGACTTGTGTCTGGCAGTGGCCTATCTCTGGTGGTGACTTGTGTCTGGCAGTGGTCTATCTCTGGTGGTGGCCTATCTCTAGTGGTGACTTGTGTCTGGCAGTGGCCTATCTCTAGTGGTGACTTGTGTCTGGCAGTGGCCTATCTCTGGTGGTGGCTTATCTCTAGTGGTGACTTGTGTCTGGCCTATCTCTGGTGGTGGCCTATCTCTAGTGGTGACTTGTGTCTGGCAGTGGCCTATCTCTGGTGGTGACTTGTGTCTGGCAGTGGTCTATCTCTGGTGGTGGCCTATCTCTAGTGGTGACTTGTGTCTGGCAGTGGCCTATCTCTAGTGGTGACTTGTGTCTGGCAGTGGCCTATCTCTGGTGGTGGCTTATCTCTAGTGGTGACTTGTGTCTGGCCTATCTCTGGTGGTGGCCTATCTCTAGTGGTGACTTGTGTCTGGCCTATCTCTGGTGGTGGCTTATCTCTTGTGGTGACTTGTGTCTGGCAGTGGTCTATCTCTGGTGGTGGCCTATCTCTTGTGGTGACTTGTGCCTGGCAGTGGTCTATCTCTGGTGGTGACCTATCTCTGGTGGTGACTTATCTCTTGTGGTGACTTATTTGGTTATTTCATTGGTTAATTCCTCTTGTAATCATGTGATCCTAGGGGTTTGTTTTCTTGTCTCAAAAGCTGTTTGCAAGTAAGGGTAAATATAATAGTGGATATCATGGAAGGTAGTCACGAATTTATCTCACCTGGAGGACATGAACAGTCAACATGATTCACCAGATCTGTGCAGGTCCCTCCATTTTCACAAGGAGAACTTGAACATTCATCGATCTCCACTTCACACAAACGTCCCGTATAACCTGGAGATGGATAGCCAGCACATACATATTTATACACATATTTCTTAGGACGATTTTTGCCAAATCTATCCAACTATTACGACTCCTCCAAGTCTTACCAAGTGAACAAACGCAGCCGAAGTGGCCTGGGTAGTCTAAGCAGGTGCCCTCATTGTAGCACGGATTTGGTTGGCATTCATCCAGTTCGGTTTCACAACGGGTGCCCGTGTAACCAACTGAGCAATGGCACAAGAAGGAGCCATCCGTGTTCACGCATTCTCCACCATGTTCACAAGGAGATGGACCTGGAGAGATATTCAACTTATTAATATGGCTGCGATGGAGAAGATCAGATGACTTGTGATGTGGGAGAAGACACATGAGGATTGGGATTTATTGGGGAACATGAGCAATGAAGAACAAAGAAGTAATGTCTTCACCTAATTGACATTCATTCAGGTCCTCGTAACATGTGGGTCCGGTATACCCTGCCTGGCAGAGACAGAATACCTTGTGAGATGAGGGGTGCGTGTCACATGTGGCGTTTGGATGACACTGATTTTTTTGACATCCGTCCTCCATATGGCACAAAAGCCCTAGAAAACGAAAAGAACCAGAAACACGTTCAGACACCGTCCATGTATGTAGATGGACATATGTAATACTCATATACTGAATGTTATAGGCATTTAGTATGATAAGTCTAATCTTCATGTACCAATAATCACACACAGACATTTGCGGTATTTTCATGGATGATCATTGGCCAAAATAGACAAAATTGGCCACCGAGTTTTGTCCAATATAACTCAGTTCACTAGGGGTTTTATTTCACCAGAATTAGACTAAATCCAGTAAACAAATTGTGGTGTCCTCCAATGGATGTTGAATATCCCCATGGTATGGTCCTGTACGGAGACACCATATGGCAGTACATGGCGTGCCTAAGGCTCTTTATTCAGTTTATAACCATCTCATTCACGAGAACTTACCGATCCTTCCTGGAGGGCACTGGCAGGTATACGTCCCCACCTGATCAATGCATGTAGACCCTTCTGCACACGTGGCTGTTGCACAATCATCTATATTGTGTTCACAATTCTCACCGTCCCAGCCATTGACACACACACACTTGTATTGACCGGGCATATTCTGGCAGGTTCCTCCATTCTTACATATGCCTGGAGATTGGCATTCATCGATGTCTCGAGAACACAAGCCTCCTGGTACAAAGAAAGGTGAATGGTCGTGAGGATGGAAAGAAATAGAAAAATGTATCTATAGGTATAAGCACAGACATTGTGTCGTAAGGACGACTACAAATACCAGGCGACCGCAGGGACTGGTCACAGGTTGGGACCAATCTAGAAAACCAATAATCTGCAAATCATCAGGATGGCATCAAATGTATCTTGAAAATAATGTTTCTTGAGATAGCCATACATATTAGATAGATGAGATATAGGGTACTCAAGGGTGAGGTCCTTACCTTCCCATCCAGGTGGGCATTTACAAGTATATTTTTCAAGCCCATCCTCACAAGTGCCTCCATTTTGACATTTATGGTTGAGACAGTCATCAATGTTCTCCTCACACTGAGAACCCGTATATCCTAATACAAAATACAGGTTCATTCATTAATGATCAGTATGAAGCAAAGAACCCCAATCCCATAGACGGTCCATGACCACAAATATGTCCCCACCCCGACTATATGACCAGACAACGGCCATAGACTCACCTGGAGGGCACGCACACTGGTACAAGTTGGGGTCATCTGTTTGATGACACGTTCCTGAGTTGAAGCAGCTGTATGGAGAACACTTGCCTCGTCTCAATTCACAATGCGTGCCATGGTACATGTCTGGACACTCACATTTGAATAATCCTGGAAAGTTCAAGCACTTTCCACCATTTCTGCATGTACCCACTTCTTGGCATTCGTCAATGTCCTTCTCACAAGCCTCCCCAACAAAGCCGGGCTGGCACTGGCACTCGAATCCCGGGGGCTTGTTGACACACTTTCCACCGTTCATGCATCGATTGGTGGTGCAATGGTCCAAGTCCATACAGTTCTTGCCTATCAGGAATGATAGATTTGGTGTCACACGGCATCTTGAAGTAAAGAAAATCTTACAAATGTACTTGGATTAATGACAAAGAAGGTGAAGCTTACAGGTGTTACTTTCTCTACACAAGAATACACCTTTCAGCTTCCACATGAGATCTTAGTTCCACCTGCATTGTGTCTGGAGATATCACCATTCAGGACTGATATATTTATATCCAACTACTCACTCTCCCGACTGTGTATTGAATTGGTAATATCCCTGGAAATCTTACAAGTAGAACTACAATCCTGGTGTCATATGAGAGCTAAAAAATCTCCTCTTTCACATGACACCAAAACTGTTATAAGTTCTGTAATGCCCTAGATATAGCTGTGTCCCAGTAGTATAGGAAAGCCATGACACGACTCCCCTTCTGGCGCAGTAGTCATGTGACCGCCAGAGGCCGAGTACTGTATGAGTTGTTAGACCCTAAAGGACCCAGATCAAGTCTCCAATGTAGCTCCAAAGGCTTCATTCCTTCTCCTTCTTCTTAGGATATCAGTCCCAGTCATAGGGAAAGTCAGTATAAAAAAGTTATGTTAAAAATAGTTAATGGTGAAGTGGTTAATTAATAGGATTCAATATCTATTGGATACATTCAGTATATCAGTTGTTACACTGACTTCCCTATTGTTCTTCTCATAGGATATAGAGTCTGTAGGTAACAATGTAAATGGAGGTTCTTCGGGCTTAGACAATGATGGGTGATGACAAATCTTAGTACATAAAACTATTGTAGCGTTACGGGAAGACAAAACAATATCACTTCCGTATAAAGTAGTCGTGTACAAGAAGAAGGTGACTCAGTGTCTTGTCCATTTACAGGATTTGGGGTGTGGCCCATTCACCGCTCATAGAAGGGGCAAGAAAGGGAAATCGGACCTTCACTTCCAGAGATCATCAGGTCAGGAAGTCTTCTACATTGGAGAGGACAGACCGGATATTAAAGCAGAATTCCTTCAAGATGCTTCATTCTCTGCCCTTTTAGAAATGTACAAGATATGAATTGTAGTGAATGTAATGTTCTTACCACCGGCTGTATTTGTGATTATCCACTCCCTTGTGGTCCTTAGTTATGTCATGTGATCAGAAATAAGACTCTCAAGATGGCAGAGCGTCTCATGTCGTAGAAGCCAATTTCTCCCTTCATTCCTATGACAGCCCTGAGAGACTGACTGACTGTCCTCACATAACACAATGTATCAGTTTGAGATTCTTATTGTTGGTCACATGACACAGCTGAGCACCAGAAGGGAGAGGGCACCTCACACATGACACAGATGAGGACCAGAAGGGAGAGGGCACCTCACACATGACACAGCTGAGGACCAGAAGGGAGAGGGCACCTCACACATGACACAGCTGAGGACCAGAAGGGAGAGGGCACCTCACACATGACACAGCTGAGGACCAGAAGGGAGAGGGCACCTCACACGACACAGCTGAGGACCAGAAGGGAGAGGGCACCTCACATATGACACAGCTGAGGACCAGAAGGGAGAGGGCACCTCACACATGACACAGCTGAGGACCAGAAGGGAGAGGGCACCTCACACATGACACAGCTGAGGACCAGAAGGGAGAGGACACCTCACACATGACACAGCTGAGGACCAGAAGGGAGAGGGCACCTCACACATGACACAGCTGAGGACCAGAAGGGAGAGGGCACCTCACACATGACACAGCTGAGGACCAGAAGGGAGAGGGCACCTCACACATGACACAGCTGAGGACCAGAAGGGAGAGGGCGCCTCAAACATGACACAGCTGAGGACCAGAAGGGAGAGGGCGCCTCACACATGACACAGCTGAGGACCAGAAGGGAGAGGGCACCTCACACATGACACAGCTGAGGACCAGAAGGGAGAGGGCACCTCACACATGACACAGCTGAGGACCAGAAGGGAGAGGGCACCTCACAAAAGCAGCCATCGGTAAGAAGATTACCTTCACTACAGTTTACACCATGCGCTTTTACTATGGAACAGAAAGAAAACACTTTATGGGAGGCTTCTATGATCTTCTGTTTGGAGATTCCCGAAACCTCAGAATTTGTTGTCCAAAAATTCAAAAAGATAAAAAATCATCATATTATTATCGGGTTTGAACTCTACTTTTATTTGGTTATTCGTTAAGAAAACCAATAAAGCTGCCCGAGCTCGTGATGGGGTTTTCTTCTGTCTTCTGCTGGACCTTTGGTGTCCATCGGAGGTTCCTGTTTGGCCCATTTGGTCAGGACTCCATTTTAATACTGCAGTTAAAGTTTTTTGAGCTGTCATGTATATTTTTTAGTTTATTGACAATCGATTCAGTTCCTATGACCTGGTTGTGTTGTGTCATGGAGACTCACCCGTCCATCCGGGCCCGCATGCGCAGCGATACTCTGTGGCAGACAGGCGGGAGCAGGTACCTCCATTTTGACAGATCGATGGTGAACAAGGTGGCCCAACAATCTGACAGTGGTCACCCGAGTAGCCCTCCGGGCACCTGTAACACAGAACAAGTGCATTGACTGCCAGTGACAGCAAAAAAACATATAAAAAATATAAAAACATATCTTTTCAATCAATTTTACACAGTACAAATGAATAGCAGAAG
Organism: Leptodactylus fuscus; assembly: GCF_031893055.1. Lineage (NCBI taxonomy): Eukaryota > Metazoa > Chordata > Amphibia > Anura > Leptodactylidae > Leptodactylus > Leptodactylus fuscus. Next base: position 78,246,130 of record NC_134275.1, read on the forward strand.
CTTTGTAACGTATCAGAGAGATTGGATTACTCGTCCACTTATCAGGACCCTTTCTTTCTCCTATATTGCTTCCTACACTGACATCCACACGGATGAATCTGTCTTGCATTGCCAGACGGACTCCAGCTGACAGAGGTGTCAATTACAGATAGCGATAGAAGTCGGAGAATAGAGGGAAACAATCATAGTCATTGCTATATACATTGTATTCTATGGGCTGTAATCATTTACTATGTCATTTAATAAAGTCTGATATTGAAACAGTCTCTTGTCATTTACTTTCCTACATTAACCCTTTCCTGACATCCATCGTACGACCACGAGGGTCCGAAAATAACAGTGAAAAATATACAGAAAAAAATATTACAAGTTGAAATCGCCCTCTTTATTTGGAATTCTGTATAATATATAATAGATTTATAGTAAATAATACAGAAATACATATATATATTACTAAAGCTTTACTGGACAGACTGAGCCATTCTCAATGGGAGGATTTTCTCTGCCTAAAAGCCTCCGTCTGTGATAGGGAATCCCGAGAGCCGGGTGACCAGGTACAGGCGCCATAAAAGCGGGTGAGCTTTACACAAACCATTCACCCCCCTCTTACCTGCAGTAAGTGCCATTCTGGTGATTGAGGAGGATTCCTCCATTCAGACACGGCTCTTGTAAGTTTTTGTATTGTGAGGCTGAAATAAAAGATACAAATGTAACAATTACTTAAAAGAAAGATTTTTTTTCAAATTAATTTTTAAAAATTCCCGTAACCCTTATTGTGATCCTAGTTCAATGAAAAGTGGTAAAATTATATCTAGTCCATTAGGGGATCACACGGCGCAGGATGGGATCTTACATGAAGACCTGCTGCAGTGTAAAGTATGGTGGAGGGAATAGGTAAGGAAAGAAGCAGCGACTGTTCCTGAGCAGGAGTCACCGATAACGGCCCCTGTACCGCGGTTATAGACGATGCCGCACCACACGTATGACCTGATCCTCGTAAGACTCACGCAGCTCCTCTGTCCCATGACATTGCCTGTCTCTCGCTCCGGATACAGACGTGTTGCCAGAGACATTGGACAATTGTGTTTGTTTCCTATTGTGGTTGCCAAATCTGGAAACTAAAGGAAACATTCATAGAGTCTAGAACCAGGGACCGGCCCCGGCTGTATCATCTATTTGTGGACGGTACAAGGGCAGGGTAAGGAGGCCATGGGCCCGGGGTAGAATGATTGGCATAGACGATGATTGGGATATTTTCATGTTATGGAGCATTACATAATAAGGAATGAAGGAACAACAATGATTTAAAGGGATATTACTATCTTGGCAAATTGTTGCTGAGAATATCTGCTCCCGTCCAGATCTCTATGGCCAGAACCTATTGGAACAGTCATGTGGGCTGCTCCAGTATCTCCTGTAGATGGGATGGGAGGTAAGGAAACAATATAGCCCAGCTTAGATACACAACGGATAGAGATTAGCTCAGCTATTACTTTAGCTCCCTTTCACCTCGATATTTACTGGGACAGTCTGAACTACACCAGATTTATCACAGTCACTGATACTGGATGGTAAATCTTCTGTCTAGTCTATGTTTATTCCACTTTTTGGTTGGATTACTTTGAGACAGAATTTTTTGATACTATTTTGGGACCTCTTCGTTGCATCCTGGTATATTTAGGCCGAACCCCCTTTTTCTGAGAACCCACAAATTTAGCACGTCGAAAAATACTAGCCCAAACTAGATGTGCCAAGGATGAGACTTGTGTCTAGTCGTAACCGCAGTACTAAGTCTGGGTCATAGATATTTAATATACAGTATATCAATCTTCTGTAACCCAACGCCGGCCATTCATGGTGATCCACTAAAGCCAGAAATAAAGCTACAAGTACATAAGAAATAGACTTGTCCTCCCTGTTTGTCACTGTCTGGGGCAACTTCTACAAGATCCCAGCACAGGTATATAGAAATCCTGGCGAGAATAAAGATGTCAGTCTCCGGCTCGTCTGCTCCATCTTTAGCCCCCTCTACACTGCCCGAACTTCGGAGGTGATGGTTGAACGTCCTTGGCCTACTGTTGACAACAACAATTATCACAACCATCCTGCAGATCCCTCCAGTGATTTGTATGTGGCAGGACATCCAGAAGAACCAGGGAAAGGAGGAGATTTATGGAGAAAGCCTTGGAGATTTATTACTTTCTGTGTATTTTTTGGGCTTATTATTCCTTAAAATCTTGTGACATTCAGAGCTGCATTCACATTTCTGCTTGTTACTGAGCACACACAGGAGTAAGGGGCTTCACTGCAACATTTAAGATGGGGTTACTTATAGTTATGGTTAACATCTGTGATGTACGGGGGATTCAGAAGCTCTGGTTTCTTTCCCAAAAGTAGTGTTTATTGCAGCAGACAAGTTCACAGGTACAGGTAGTGCTGCTCAGCAGCTCAGCATGTCAAAACAAAGAAATGAAAATAAAGACCTACGCCTGTCCGGCGGCTTACTAAACGAGTTATTCCCTCACTAACCAGGGGGTCAGCCTACTGCTGACCTCCTAACAAACAAGGTTCACAAGTAAACAAGGGGTGCACATACCCGGCCCTTTAACAGCATCCTTTTTGGCAGAACTTTCTCAGGCTGGTTGACTGTGTCAGTGTTTCAGTCTCTCTCCTCTCTCTCACTAACCAGCACACTTGTGCTACTTACAGAACTCTGCTGGTCTGTTTCCAAGCCTGGAATGGATTGCCCTGCAGGACTGGCCCGAACTTTACTCCAGTCCGGGACCTACAAGCTAAACGCCTGTGCATACTGCAACAGTCTTGGGGAAAAATAGCGGTTCTCCCACACTATACCCCTCTCCACTTCGCACGTCATAGAACCTATAACCACCTAAAGGACTATATAATGATATGGGGTGTCCTCTCCAGGGGGCAGAAACATTGGTGGTTGTTACTTATGCCCTTGGATAAATCCAGAGCTCTCTGATAACATTCAGCACAGACACTGAACCAGCAGAAGGTTTCTAGGAGATGTGACCTCAGGGCTACAAGAAGCCGGCAGAATTTAGAATTCCGCTCTGGATATGGATAAATATAATACAGGATATGTTTGTACAATATGATACAAAATCAGATACACAAAGAGTAACAAAGCTTTAGGATGAATAGTTAACAATAAGTTAAAGGGGTTCTCCAAAAAGGATGTACCATAAATATGAGATTACAGGAGCCTGGATCTGGCACCCCCACCGATCAGCTCTTATCTACTCTGTGTACAAAGCCATAAGCAGCTGCTCTGTACACTGTGTACTGACTGGAGCGCGGTGCTGGTGCATTGTCTCCATGTAAGTGAATAGGAATTGAGCTGCAATAACAGTGTACGGAGTCGTCTGCTTCAGGTTACATACACAGTGCAGGAAAGCTCTGATCGGTGGGGGCACTGGGTGTTGGACCTCCCATGATCTCATAGTGATGACTACCCCAAGGATAGTTCATTAATATGAAGTTTTGGAAAATCCCTTTATCTTATGGTTACCCTGATTCTTATTCTTCCTCTTCATATACCTGACTCTTTTCTACTGTTACAATGTATCCTGTATTATACTGATCGATATCCAGAGCTGAATTCAGAATTCTGCCTTCTCCTGGATCAGCGTCTGTAGATCTGTAGGTCATTACCATGAAGCCTTCGAGGACCCCTTTAAGTCCAGTATAATGATGGGATAATAGTCCTTGTTGTGCACATGTTTATATTGTGCTCTATAGGTTCACACTATTCATTGTTACCGTTTCCCTCGTTTCCCTCGGCCTGTGCCAAGAACTTACAATACAGAACTCGGGAAGTTGAGAATTCCTTTTATTTAGGGGATTTTTACAATGTGACCGTGCACTGAGACAGAAAATAGAGTTCAGCTCTGGAGACCTTATCTGCAGCAAGAGATGGATATAACAGGTGCGGGATGGGCTACAACAATGGTGGCGGGTGGAATACGAGCACTTGCCAACTGTGCCAAATGTCTCCCTATTTTTTAGAGGCAAATCTTCGCCTGGACATTGTTCTACAAAACAGGAGAATTTCTAAAATTAGGTAAAGACGGACAATCCCTCACCTCCTTGCCTTCTCTCACTCCTGTCTTGGATAAAAAATATGCAAATCTATTCTCCAGGATGTAATTAGGAGAACAGTGCACTCTGTACGCCGCCCTCTAGAGGGCAAGCTCCTTAACATCATGCATGACTCAGTTAAAAAGTCTATTTAATCATGATGCGGATTTAATTGCCAAATTAGTATTTCTATTCCAAAAGGAACAGATTCCCAGCTATGGACAGCGCTGTTTCAGCCTATTGGGCCTCCTCAGCATAGCGCAGGGATACTGATTTTGCAGATTGAGAGACTATAGACCAGGGTCAGGGGATAATTTCAGGGAGGGAGTGTGCCTACATAGGCAGTACGGAGACTTAGGGGGGCATACAGAGTGCACTGTTCTCCTAATTACATCCTGGAGAATAGATTTGCATTTTTTACCCAGAATCCCTAGCGGAGCAGGAATGACTTGTAAGTCTCCGTACTGCCTATGTAGGCAGACACTCTCCCTGATGTGTACAATTATCCCCTGACCCTGGTCTATAGTCTCTCACTCTGCCAAATCAGTATCCCTGCGCTATGCTGAGGAGGCCCAATAGGCTGAAACAGCGCTGTCCATAGCTGGGAATCTGTTCCTTTTGGAATAGAAATGCTAATTTGGTAATTAAATCCGCATCATGATTAATTAGACTTTTTAACTGAGTCATGCATGATGTTAAGGATGCTGCCCTCTAGAGGGCGGTGTACAGAGTGCACTGCTCTCCTAATTACATCCTGGAGAATAGATTTGCATATTTTTTACCCAGAATCCCTAGCGGAGCAGGAATGACTTATAAATCTCTGTACTGCCTATATAGGCACAAACGCTCCTGTCTTGGATGTGATAATACCCTGATGCCGGCTGACGTCAGGAGGTGGCACCATCACAACCAGTTCAGTGGTACCTGATCCAGGACTGAGGGTGGGCAATGTGTTTGAGGGCAGCACTAAGGACCTGTAAGGTCAGGTGGGACGTGGGCTCTCACTTACCAAAATTTTATATGGGTGTCTATAAAGGGCAACAACCTGATACTGAACAAAAATTTATGGAAACCCTTGATATATTCAGGAACAAGTTCAGGGGCATCACTTTACTATCTAAAGGGGGTAGAACTTTTTCACTGCTGGCCAGTTCTTCCCTGCGGTGCCCAGAGGCAAATTCTCTGCATTACCCTAAATGGGATGGATGAAGGGACACGAAAATCCTCCCTATAAGTCTGTAAACCTGAATCCCATGTATAGTAAGAAGAGGTCGCTGGTGTGTGATGTGCAATGACGTAAGCAGAGATATAGACGTAGCTAGGGTCTGTGCGCAGGACTGCAGCAGGGCGGGATGTGGGGGGGGGATGGGCTCGCTACCTTCCTGTTGTTTTCCTGTTTTGTATGGGAACTAAATAAACAGCGACACAGAAGGTCCATGGACAGAAGGGGGAGAAGATCTGGAGAAATACAGAGATTATCCAGAGACAAAGGTTCTAGATCATAAATGCAAAGGCTCCAGGCAAGAAATCCAGAACTGGGAGGCAAAAACATACAGGTGCAATATTCTGCTGTGTTATGGGGCAGATTTACTGATCCAGTCTGAACATGAGTGTAAACTCCGACCACGACCAATAATGCAGCAGATTATGGCAATGGATGAGGCGGAGATCACATTTGTCTGGTGTTATTTGTACCAAAATTTTGGTAAAATTTTCATACGCATTGACCTAAATTTGCTTATCATTAGATCATGTCAACTAAGAAAGAGGATGAAAATGTCCCGGGAAATCTGGACCAAGGGCTACCAAAATTGTTCCAAAATTGTCCCGGTAAATCCTTGTGGCTGAGGCTGGATGATAAATCTGATGTGTCTTTATATCTGATGATCAGTATTTGATCGGTGGAGAATTCAACACCTGGGCCCCGCACGGCTCAGCTAGTCCGGCTGCCTCAACAGAGGACGGGGCCGGAGGTATCTCTGCAGTAATCGCAATAAAGCTGCGGCCCCCCCTGTCCACTGTTAGTACGTCCTGACATCCCCGTTTCATGTGCCGGACACCTCAAGAATATCCTATAGGTAGCCAGTAATATTAGGTTTATATGGCGGGGGATGGGATGTCACATGACTCTCCACCAATTGGCTCCATGACGAAGCAAGCATGCTGTTCAGGACTCTGGGAAAGTTGGGTGACAATCCTGAAGCAGCTTTCACAACAATTACCATTGCCCTAGATGAATAGAATAGGAAAATTCCTCAATAAGTTTCCATCGTTTCAGTTTTGATTCTCTCCCTCTCTCTGCACCTTCTGTCTGATGACTTCCTCCGCTCAGGCTATATCTGGATAGACGCGATGTTCTGCAGCTGTATCCTGCTCTGTCCTGTCTGCTGATCCTGCCATAGACCCCACGGACCCTCTGCAGACGTCTCTATTATTCTAAGCCGTACGTGCACCTGTGCAAAATACCAAGGCTTACTGCAGAGAGAACGCAACAGGGAAGTGGTACTGTGCAGGGGAGAGATACTAGATTACAGGGCAGAGTAAGAAGTTGTACTGTGCAGGGGAGAGATACTAGATTACAGGTGCAGAGTAAGAGAAGTGGTACTGTGCAGTGGAGAGATACTAGATTACAGGTGCAGAGTAAGAGAAGTTGTACTGTGCAGTGTAGAGATACTAGATTACAGGGCAGAGTAAGAGAAGTTGTACTGTGCAGGGGAGAGATACTAGATTACAGGGCAGAGTAAGAGAAGTTGTACTGTGCAGGGGAGAGATACTAGATTACAGGGCAGAGTAAGAGAAGTGGTACTGTGCAGTGTAGAGATACTAGATTACAGGTGCATAGTAAGAAGTTGTACTGTGCAGGGGAGAGATACTAGATTACAGGGCAGAGTAAGAGAAGTTGTACTGTGCAGGGGAGAGATACTAGATTACAGGTGCAGTGTAAGAGAAGTTGTACTGTGCAGGGGAGAGATACTAGATTACAGGTGTAGAGTAAGAGAAGTGGTATTGTGCAGTGGAGAGATACTAGATTACAGGGCAGAGTAAGAGAAGTGGTATTGTGCAGCGGAGAGATACTAGATTACAGGGCAGAGTAAGAGAAGTTGTACTGTGCAGTGGAGAGATACTAGATTACAGGTGCAGAGTAAGAGAAGTGGTACTGTGCAGGGGAGAGATACTAGATTACAGGTGCAGTGTAAGAGAAGTTGTACTGTGCAGTGGAGAGATACTAGATTACAGGTGCAGAGTAAGAGAAGTTGTACTGTGCAGGGGAGAGATACTAGATTACAGGTGCATAGTAAGAAGTTGTACTGTGCAGGGGAGAGATACTAGATTACAGGGCAGAGTAAGAGAAGTTGTACTGTGCAGTGGAGAGATACTAGATTACAGGTGCAGTGTAAGAGAAGTTGTACTGTGCAGGGGAGAGATACTAGATTACAGGGCAGAGTAAGAGAAGTGGTACTGTGCAGTGGAGAGATACTAGATTACAGGGCAGAGTAAGAGAAGTTGTACTGTGCAGTGGAGAGATACTAGATTACAGGTGCAGAGTAAGAGAAGTGGTACTGTGCAGGGGAGAGATACTAGATTACAGGTGCAGTGTAAGAGAAGTTGTACTGTGCAGTGGAGAGATACTAGATTACAGGTGCAGTGTAAGAGAAGTTGTACTGTGCAGGGGAGAGATACTAGATTACAGGTGCAGTGTAAGAGAAGTTGTACTGTGCAGGGGAGAGATACTAGATTACAGGTGCAGTGTAAGAGAAGTTGTACTGTGCAGTGGAGAGATACTAGATTACAGGTGCAGAGTAAGAGAAGTTGTACTGTGCAGTGGAGAGATACTAGATTACAGGTGCAGAGTAAGAGAAGTGGTACTGTGCAGGGGAGAGATACTAGATTACAGGTGCAGTGTAAGAGAAGTTGTACTGTGCAGTGGAGAGATACTAGATTACAGGGCAGAGTAAGAGAAGTTGTACTGTGCAGGGGAGAGATACTAGATTACAGGGCAGAGTAAGAGAAGTGGTACTGTGCAGTGGAGAGATACTAGATTACAGGTGCAGAGTAAGAGAAGTTGTACTGTGCAGGGGAGAGATACTAGATTACAGGGCAGAGTAAGAGAAGTGGTACTGTGCAGTGGAGAGATACTAGATTACAGGTGCAGAGTAAGAGAAGTTGTACTGTGCAGGGGAGAGATACTAGATTACAGGTGCAGTGTAAGAGAAGTTGTACTGTGCAGTGGAGAGATACTAGATTACAGGGCAGAGTAAGAAGTTGTACTGTGCAGTGGAGAGATACTAGATTACAGGGCAGAGTAAGAAGTTGTACTGTGCAGTGGAGAGATACTAGATTAAAGGGCAGAGTAAGAGAAGTTGTACTGTGCAGTGGAGAGATACTAGAATACAGGGCAGAGTAAGAAGTTGTACTGTGCAGTGGAGAGATACTAGATTACAGGGCAGAGTAAGAGAAGTTGTACTGTGCAGTGGAGAGATACTAGATTACAGGGCAGAGTAAGAGAAGTTGTACTGTGCAGGGGAGAGATACTAGATTACAGGGCAGAGTAAGAGAAGTTGTACTGTGCAGTGGAGAGATACTAGAATACAGGGCAGAGTAAGAAGTTGTACTGTGCAGTGGAGAGATACTAGATTACAGGGCAGAGTAAGAGAAGTTGTACTGTGCAGTGGAGAGATACTAGATTACAGGGCAGAGTAAGACAAGTTGTACTGTGCAGGGGAGAGATACTAGATTACAGGTGTAGAGTAAGAGAAGTTGTACTGTGCAGGGGAGAGATACTAGATTACAGGTGCAGAGTAAGAGAAGTGGTACTGTGCAGTGGAGAGATACTAGATTACAGGTGTAGAGTAAGAGAAGTTGTACTGTGCAGTGGAGAGATACTAGATTACAGGGCAGAGTAAGAGAAGTTGTACTGTGCAGTGGAGAGATACTAGATTACAGGGCAGAGTAAGAGAAGTTGTACTGTGCAGGGGAGAGATACTAGATTACAGGGCAGAGTAAGAAGTTGTACTGTGCAGTGGAGAGATACTAGATTACAGGTGCAGAGTAAGAGAAGTTATACTGTGCAGTGTAGAGATACTAGATTACAGGGCAGAGTAAGAGAAGTTGTACTGTGCAGGGGAGAGATACTAGATTACAGGTGCATAGTAAGAAGTTGTACTGTGCAGGGGAGAGATACTAGATTACAGGGCAGAGTAAGAGAAGTTGTACTGTGCAGTGGAGAGATACTAGATTACAGGTGCAGTGTAAGAGAAGTTGTACTGTGCAGGGGAGAGATACTAGATTACAGGGCAGAGTAAGAGAAGTGGTACTGTGCAGTGGAGAGATACTAGATTACAGGGCAGAGTAAGAGAAGTTGTACTGTGCAGTGGAGAGATACTAGATTACAGGTGCAGAGTAAGAGAAGTGGTACTGTGCAGGGGAGAGATACTAGATTACAGGTGCAGTGTAAGAGAAGTTGTACTGTGCAGTGGAGAGATACTAGATTACAGGTGCAGAGTAAGAGAAGTTGTACTGTGCAGGGGAGAGATACTAGATTACAGGGCAGAGTAAGAGAAGTGGTACTGTGCAGTGGAGAGATACTAGATTACAGGTGCAGAGTAAGAGAAGTTGTACTGTGCAGGGGAGAGATACTAGATTACAGGGCAGAGTAAGAGAAGTGGTACTGTGCAGTGGAGAGATACTAGATTACAGGTGCAGAGTAAGAGAAGTTGTACTGTGCAGGGGAGAGATACTAGATTACAGGTGCAGTGTAAGAGAAGTTGTACTGTGCAGTGGAGAGATACTAGATTACAGGGCAGAGTAAGAAGTTGTACTGTGCAGTGGAGAGATACTAGATTACAGGGCAGAGTAAGAAGTTGTACTGTGCAGGGGAGAGATACTAGATTACAGGTGCAGAGTAAGAGAAGTTGTACTGTGCAGGGGAGAGATACTAGATTACAGGGCAGAGTAAGAGAAGTGGTACTGTGCAGTGGAGAGATACTAGATTACAGGTGCAGAGTAAGAGAAGTTGTACTGTGCAGGGGAGAGATACTAGATTACAGGGCAGAGTAAGAGAAGTGGTACTGTGCAGTGGAGAGATACTAGATTACAGGTGCAGAGTAAGAGAAGTTGTACTGTGCAGGGGAGAGATACTAGATTACAGGGCAGAGTAAGAGAAGTGGTACTGTGCAGTGGAGAGATACTAGATTACAGGTGCAGAGTAAGAGAAGTTGTACTGTGCAGGGGAGAGATACTAGATTACAGGTGCAGTGTAAGAGAAGTTGTACTGTGCAGTGGAGAGATACTAGATTACAGGGCAGAGTAAGAAGTTGTACTGTGCAGTGGAGAGATACTAGATTACAGGGCAGAGTAAGAAGTTGTACTGTGCAGGGGAGAGATACTAGATTACAGGTGCAGAGTAAGAGAAGTTGTACTGTGCAGTGTAGAGATACTAGATTACAGGTGCAGAGTAAGAGAAGTGGTACTGTGCAGTGGAGAGATACTAGATTACAGGTGCAGAGTAAGAGAAGTTGTACTGTGCAGTGTAGAGATACTAGATTACAGGGCAGAGTAAGAGAAGTTGTACTGTGCAGGGGAGAGATACTAGATTACAGGTGCATAGTAAGAAGTTGTACTGTGCAGGGGAGAGATACTAGATTACAGGGCAGAGTAAGAGAAGTTGTACTGTGCAGTGGAGAGATACTAGATTACAGGTGCAGTGTAAGAGAAGTTGTACTGTGCAGGGGAGAGATACTAGATTACAGGGCAGAGTAAGAGAAGTGGTACTGTGCAGTGGAGAGATACTAGATTACAGGGCAGAGTAAGAGAAGTTGTACTGTGCAGTGGAGAGATACTAGATTACAGGTGCAGAGTAAGAGAAGTTGTACTGTGCAGGGGAGAGATACTAGATTACAGGGCAGAGTAAGAGAAGTGGTACTGTGCAGTGGAGAGATACTAGATTACAGGGCAGAGTAAGAGAAGTGGTACTGTGCAGTGGAGAGATACTAGATTACAGGTGCAGAGTAAGAGAAGTTGTACTGTGCAGGGGAGAGATACTAGATTACAGGTGCAGTGTAAGAGAAGTTGTACTGTGCAGTGGAGAGATACTAGATTACAGGGCAGAGTAAGAAGTTGTACTGTGCAGTGGAGAGATACTAGATTACAGGGCAGAGTAAGAAGTTGTACTGTGCAGTGGAGAGATACTAGATTAAAGGGCAGAGTAAGAGAAGTTGTACTGTGCAGTGGAGAGATACTAGAATACAGGGCAGAGTAAGAAGTTGTACTGTGCAGTGGAGAGATACTAGATTACAGGGCAGAGTAAGAGAAGTTGTACTGTGCAGTGGAGAGATACTAGATTACAGGGCAGAGTAAGAGAAGTTGTACTGTGCAGGGGAGAGATACTAGATTACAGGGCAGAGTAAGAGAAGTTGTACTGTGCAGTGGAGAGATACTAGAATACAGGGCAGAGTAAGAAGTTGTACTGTGCAGTGGAGAGATACTAGATTACAGGGCAGAGTAAGAGAAGTTGTACTGTGCAGTGGAGAGATACTAGATTACAGGGCAGAGTAAGACAAGTTGTACTGTGCAGGGGAGAGATACTAGATTACAGGTGTAGAGTAAGAGAAGTGGTACTGTGCAGTGGAGAGATACTAGATTACAGGTGTAGAGTAAGAGAAGTTGTACTGTGCAGGGGAGAGATACTAGATTACAGGTACAGTGTAAGAGAAGTTGTACTGTGCAGGAGAGAGATACTAGAATACAGGGCAGAGTAAGAGAAGTTGTACTGTGCAGTGTAGAGATACTAGATTACAGGTGCAGAGTAAGAGAAGTGGTACTGTGCAGTGGAGAGATACTAGATTACAGGGCAGAGTAAGAGAAGTGGTACTGTGCAGGGGAGAGATACTAGATTACAGGTGCAGTGTAAGAGAAGTTGTACTGTGCAGTGGAGAGATACTAGATTACAGGGCAGAGTAAGAGAAGTGGTACTGTGCAGGGGAGAGATACTAGATTACAGGTGCAGTGTAAGAGAAGTTGTACTGTGCAGTGGTGAGATACTAGATTACAGGTGCAGAGTAAGAGAAGTTGTACTGTGCAGGGGAGAGATACTAGATTACAGGGCAGAGTAAGAGAAGTGGTACTGTGCAGTGGAGAGATACTAGATTACAGGTGCAGTGTAAGAGAAGTTGTACTGTGCAGTGGAGAGATACTAGATTACAGGTGCAGAGTAAGAGAAGTTGTACTGTGCAGGGGAGAGATACTAGATTACATGGCAGAGTAAGAGAAGTTGTACTGTGCAGTGGAGAGATACTAGATTACAGGTGCAGAGTAAGAGAAGTTGTACTGTGCAGTGGAGAGATACTAGATTACAGGGCAGAGTAAGAGAAGTTGTACTGTGCAGTGGAGAGATACTAGATTACAGGTGCAGAGTAAGAGAAGTTGTACTGTGCAGTGTAGAGATACTAGATTACAGGGCAGAGTAAGAGAAGTTGTACTGTGCAGTGGAGAGATACTAGAATACAGGGCAGAGTAAGAGAAGTTGTACTGTGCAGTGGAGAGATACTAGATTACAGGTGCAGAGTAAGAGAAGTTGTACTGTGCAGTGGAGAGATACTAGATTACAGGTGCAGAGTAAGAGAAGTTGTACTGTGCAGGGGAGAGATACTAGAATACAGGGCAGAGTAAGAGAAGTTGTAATGTGCAGTGTAGAGATACTAGATTACAGGGCAGAGTAAGAGAAGTTGTACTGTGCAGTGGAGAGATACTAGAATACAGGGCAGAGTAAGAGAAGTTGTACTGTGCAGTGGAGAGATACTAGATTACAGGTGCAGAGTAAGAGAAGTTGTACTGTGCAGTGGAGAGATACTAGAATACAGGGCAGAGTAAGAGAAGTTGTACTGTGCAGTGTAGAGATACTAGATTACAGGGCAGAGTAAGAGAAGTTGTACTGTGCAGTGGAGAGATACTAGAATACAGGGCAGAGTAAGAGAAGTTGTACTGTGCAGTGGAGAGATACTAGATTACAGGGCAGAGTAAGAGAAGTTGTACTGTGCAGTGGAGAGATACTAGATTACAGGGCAGAGTAAGAGAAGTTGTACTGTGCAGTGGAGAGATACTAGATTACAGGTGCAGAGTAAGAGAAGTGGTACTGTGCAGGGGAGAGATACTAGATTACAGGGCAGAGTAAGAAGTTGTACTGTGCAGTGGAGAGATACTAGATTACAGGGCAGAGTAAGAGAAGTTGTACTGTGCAGTGGAGAGATACTAGATTACAGGGCAGAGTAAGAGAAGTTGTACTGTGCAGGGGAGAGATACTAGATTACAGGTGCAGAGTAAGAGAAGTTGTACTGTGCAGTGGAGAGATACTAGATTACAGGGCAGAGTAAGAGAAGTTGTACTGTGCAGTGGAGAGATACTAGATTACAGGTGCAGAGTAAGAGAAGTGGTACTGTGCAGGGGAGAGATACTAGATTACAGGGCAGAGTAAGAAGTTGTACTGTGCAGTGGAGAGATACTAGATTACAGGGCAGAGTAAGAGAAGTTGTACTGTGCAGTGGAGAGATACTAGAATACAGGGCAGAGTAAGAAGTTGTACTGTGCAGTGGAGAGATACTAGATTACAGGGCAGAGTAAGAGAAGTTGTACTGTGCAGTGGAGAGATACTAGATTACAGGGCAGAGTAAGAGAAGTTGTACTGTGCAGGGGAGAGATACTAGATTACAGGGCAGAGTAAGAGAAGTTGTACTGTGCAGTGGAGAGATACTAGAATACAGGGCAGAGTAAGAAGTTGTACTGTGCAGTGGAGAGATACTAGATTACAGGGCAGAGTAAGAGAAGTTGTACTGTGCAGTGGAGAGATACTAGATTACAGGGCAGAGTAAGAGAAGTTGTACTGTGCAGGGGAGAGATACTAGATTACAGGTGTAGAGTAAGAGAAGTTGTACTGTGCAGGGGAGAGATACTAGATTACAGGTGCAGAGTAAGAGAAGTGGTACTGTGCAGTGGAGAGATACTAGATTACAGGTGCAGAGTAAGAGAAGTTGTACTGTGCGGTGGAGAGATACTAGATTACAGGTGCAGAGTAAGAGAAGTTGTACTGTGCAATGGAGAGATACTAGATTACAGGGCAGAGTAAGAGAAGTTGTACTGTGCAGGGGAGAGATACTAGATTACAGATACAGAGTAAGAGAAGTGGTACTGTGCGGTGGAGAGATACTAGATTACAGGTACAGTGTAAGAGAAGTTGTACTGTGCAGGGGAGAGATACTAGATTACAGGGCAGAGTAAGAGAAGTGGTACTGTGCAGTGGAGAGATACTAGATTACAGGGCAGAGTAAGAGAAGTTGTACTGTGCAGTGGAGAGATACTAGATTACAGGTGCAGTGTAAGAGAAGTTGTACTGTGCAGTGGAGAGATACTAGATTACAGGTGCAGAGTAAGAGAAGTTGTACTGTGCAGTGGAGAGATACTAGATTACAGGGCAGAGTAAGAGAAGTTGTACTGTGCAGTGTAGAGATACTAGATTACAGGTGCAGAGTAAGAGAAGTGGTACTGTGCGGTGGAGAGATACTAGATTACAGGTACAGAGTAAGAGAAGTTGTACTGTGCAGGGGAGAGATACTAGATTACAGGGCAGAGTAAGAGAAGTGGTACTGTGCAGTGGAGAGATACTAGATTACAGGTGCAGTGTAAGAGAAGTTGTACTGTGCAGGGGAGAGATACTAGATTACAGGGCAGAGTAAGAGAAGTGGTACTGTGCAGTGGAGAGATACTAGATTACAGGTGCAGAGTAAGAGAAGTGGTACTGTGCAGGGGAGAGATACTAGAATACAGGGCAGAGTAAGAGAAGTTGTACTGTGCAGTGTAGAGATACTAGATTACAGGGCAGAGTAAGAGAAGTTGTACTGTGCAGTGGAGAGATACTAGATTACAGGGCAGAGTAAGAGAAGTTGTACTGTGCAGTGGAGAGATACTAGATTACAGGTGCAGAGTAAGAGAAGTGGTACTGTGCACTGGAGAGATACTAGATTACAGGTGCAGAGTAAGAGAAGTTGTACTGTGCAGGGAAGAGATACTAGATTACAGGGCAGAGTAAGAGAAGTTGTACTGTGCAGTGGAGAGATACTAGATTACAGGTGCAGAGTAAGAGAAGTGGTACTGTGCACTGGAGAGATACTAGATTACAGGTGCAGAGTAAGAGAAGTTGTACTGTGCAGTGGAGAGATACTAGATTACAGGTGCAGAGTAAGAGAAGTGGTACTGTGCAGTGGTGAGATACTAGATTACAGGGCAGAGTAAGAGAAGTTGTACTGTGCAGGGGAGAGATACTAGATTACAGGGCAGAGTAAGAGAAGTTGTACTGTGCAGTGGAGAGATACTAGATTACAGGTGCAGAGTAAGAGAAGTGGTACTGTGCACTGGAGAGCTACTAGATTACAGGTGCAGAGTAAGAGAAGTTGTACTGTGCAGGGGAGAGATACTAGATTACAGGGCAGAGTAAGAGAAGTGGTACTGTGCAGGGGAGAGATACTAGAATACAGGGCAGAGTAAGAGAAGTTGTACTGTGCAGTGTAGAGATACTAGATTACAGGGCAGAGTAAGAGAAGTTGTACTGTGCAGTGGAGAGATACTAGATTACAGGGCAGAGTAAGAGAAGTTGTACTGTGCAGTGGAGAGATACTAGATTACAGGTGCAGAGTAAGAGAAGTGGTACTGTGCACTGGAGAGATACTAGATTACAGGTGCAGAGTAAGAGAAGTTGTACTGTGCAGGGAAGAGATACTAGATTACAGGGCAGAGTAAGAGAAGTTGTACTGTGCAGTGGAGAGATACTAGATTACAGGTGCAGAGTAAGAGAAGTGGTACTGTGCAGTGGAGAGATACTAGATTACAGGTGCAGAGTAAGAGAAGTTGTACTGTGCAGTGCAGAGATACTAGATTACAGGTGCAGTGTAAGAGAAGTTGTACTGTGCAGTGGAGAGATACTAGATTACAGGTGCAGAGTAAGAGAAGTTGTACTGTGCAGGGGAGAGATACTAGATTACAGGGCAGAGTAAGAGAAGTGGTACTGTGCAGTGGAGAGATACTAGATTACAGGTGCAGAGTAAGAGAAGTTGTACTGTGCAGTGGAGAGATACTAGATTACAGGGCAGAGTAAGAGAAGTTGTACTGTGCAGTGGAGAGATACTAGATTACAGGTGCAGAGTAAGAGAAGTGGTACTGTGCAGTGGTGAGATACTAGATTACAGGTGCAGAGTAAGAGAAGTTGTACTGTGCAGGGGAGAGATACTAGATTACAGGGCAGAGTAAGAGAAGTGGTACTGTGCAGTGGAGAGATACTAGATTACAGGTGCAGAGTAAGAGAAGTGGTACTGTGCAGTGGAGAGATACTAGATTACAGGTGCAGAGTAAGAGAAGTGGTACTGTGCACTGGAGAGATACTAGATTACAGGTGCAGAGTAAGAGAAGTTGTACTGTGCAGGGAAGAGATACTAGATTACAGGGCAGAGTAAGAGAAGTGGTACTGTGCAGTGGAGAGATACTAGATTACAGGTGCAGAGTAAGAGAAGTGGTACTGTGCAGGGGAGAGATACTAGATTACAGGTGAAGTGTAAGAGAAGTTGTACTGTGCAGGGGAGAGATACTAGATTACAGGTGCAGTGTAAGAGAAGTTGTACTGTGCAGGGGAGAGATACTAGATTACAGGGCAGAGTAAGAGAAGTTGTACTGTGCAGTGGAGAGATACTAGATTACAGGTGCAGAGTAAGAGAAGTGGTACTGTGCAGTGGAGAGATACTAGATTACAGGGCAGAGTAAGAGAAGTGGTACTGTGCAGTGGAGAGATACTAGATTACAGGTGCAGAGTAAGAGAAGTTGTACTGTGCAGGGGAGAGATACTAGATTACAGGGCAGAGTAAGAGAAGTTGTACTGTGCAGGGGAGAGATACTAGATTACAGGGCAGAGTAAGAAGTTGTACTGTGCAGGGGAGAGATACTAGATTACAGGGCAGAGTAAGAGAAGTTGTACTGTGCAGTGTAGAGATACTAGATTACAGGGCAGAGTAAGAGAAGTTGAACTGTGCAGTGGAGAGATACTAGAATACAGGGCAGAGTAAGAAGTTGTACTGTGCAGTGGAGAGATACTAGAATACAGGGCAGAGTAAGAAGTTGTACTGTGCAGTGGAGAGATACTAGATTACAGGTGCAGAGTAAGAGAAGTTGTACTGTGCAGTGGAGAGATACTAGATTACAGGGCAGAGTAAGAGAAGTTGTACTGTGCAGGGGAGAGATACTAGATTACAGGTGTAGAGTAAGAGAAGTTGTACTGTGCAGTGGAGAGATACTAGATTACAGGTGCAGAGTAAGAGAAGTGGTACTGTGCAGTGGAGAGATACTAGATTACAGGTGTAGAGTAAGAGAAGTTGTACTGTGCAGGGGAGAGATACTAGATTACAGGTGCAGAGTAAGAGAAGTTGTACTGTGCAGGGGAGAGATACTAGATTACAGGTGCAGTGTAAGAGAAGTTGTACTGTGCAGTGGAGAGATACTAGATTACAGGTGCAGAGTAAGAGAAGTTGTACTGTGCAGGGGAGAGATACTAGATTACAGGGCAGAGTAAGAGAAGTGGTACTGTGCAGTGGAGAGATACTAGATTACAGGTGCAGAGTAAGAGAAGTTGTACTGTGCAGGGGAGAGATACTAGATTACAGGGCAGAGTAAGAGAAGTGGTACTGTGCAGTGGAGAGATACTAGATTACAGGTGCAGAGTAAGAGAAGTTGTACTGTGCAGGGGAGAGATACTAGATTACAGGTGCAGTGTAAGAGAAGTTGTACTGTGCAGTGGAGAGATACTAGATTACAGGGCAGAGTAAGAAGTTGTACTGTGCAGTGGAGAGATACTAGATTACAGGGCAGAGTAAGAAGTTGTACTGTGCAGTGGAGAGATACTAGATTAAAGGGCAGAGTAAGAGAAGTTGTACTGTGCAGTGGAGAGATACTAGAATACAGGGCAGAGTAAGAAGTTGTACTGTGCAGTGGAGAGATACTAGATTACAGGGCAGAGTAAGAGAAGTTGTACTGTGCAGTGTAGAGATACTAGATTACAGGGCAGAGTAAGAGAAGTTGTACTGTGCAGGGGAGAGATACTAGATTACAGGTGCATAGTAAGAAGTTGTACTGTGCAGGGGAGAGATACTAGATTACAGGGCAGAGTAAGAGAAGTTGTACTGTGCAGTGGAGAGATACTAGATTACAGGTGCAGTGTAAGAGAAGTTGTACTGTGCAGGGGAGAGATACTAGATTACAGGGCAGAGTAAGAGAAGTGGTACTGTGCAGTGGAGAGATACTAGATTACAGGGCAGAGTAAGAGAAGTTGTACTGTGCAGTGGAGAGATACTAGATTACAGGTGCAGAGTAAGAGAAGTGGTACTGTGCAGGGGAGAGATACTAGATTACAGGTGCAGTGTAAGAGAAGTTGTACTGTGCAGTGGAGAGATACTAGATTACAGGTGCAGAGTAAGAGAAGTTGTACTGTGCAGGGGAGAGATACTAGATTACAGGGCAGAGTAAGAGAAGTGGTACTGTGCAGTGGAGAGATACTAGATTACAGGTGCAGAGTAAGAGAAGTTGTACTGTGCAGGGGAGAGATACTAGATTACAGGGCAGAGTAAGAGAAGTGGTACTGTGCAGTGGAGAGATACTAGATTACAGGTGCAGAGTAAGAGAAGTTGTACTGTGCAGGGGAGAGATACTAGATTACAGGTGCAGTGTAAGAGAAGTTGTACTGTGCAGTGGAGAGATACTAGATTACAGGGCAGAGTAAGAAGTTGTACTGTGCAGTGGAGAGATACTAGATTACAGGGCAGAGTAAGAAGTTGTACTGTGCAGGGGAGAGATACTAGATTACAGGTGCAGAGTAAGAGAAGTGGTACTGTGCAGTGGAGAGATACTAGATTACAGGTGCAGAGTAAGAGAAGTTGTACTGTGCAGTGGAGAGATACTAGATTACAGGTGCAGAGTAAGAGAAGTGGTACTGTGCAGTGGAGAGATACTAGATTACAGGTGCAGAGTAAGAGAAGTTGTACTGTGCAGTGTAGAGATACTAGATTACAGGGCAGAGTAAGAGAAGTTGTACTGTGCAGGGGAGAGATACTAGATTACAGGTGCATAGTAAGAAGTTGTACTGTGCAGGGGAGAGATACTAGATTACAGGGCAGAGTAAGAGAAGTTGTACTGTGCAGTGGAGAGATACTAGATTACAGGTGCAGTGTAAGAGAAGTTGTACTGTGCAGGGGAGAGATACTAGATTACAGGGCAGAGTAAGAGAAGTGGTACTGTGCAGTGGAGAGATACTAGATTACAGGGCAGAGTAAGAGAAGTTGTACTGTGCAGTGGAGAGATACTAGATTACAGGTGCAGAGTAAGAGAAGTTGTACTGTGCAGGGGAGAGATACTAGATTACAGGTGCAGTGTAAGAGAAGTTGTACTGTGCAGTGGAGAGATACTAGATTACAGGGCAGAGTAAGAAGTTGTACTGTGCAGTGGAGAGATACTAGATTACAGGGCAGAGTAAGAAGTTGTACTGTGCAGTGGAGAGATACTAGATTAAAGGGCAGAGTAAGAGAAGTTGTACTGTGCAGTGGAGAGATACTAGAATACAGGGCAGAGTAAGAAGTTGTACTGTGCAGTGGAGAGATACTAGATTACAGGGCAGAGTAAGAGAAGTTGTACTGTGCAGTGGAGAGATACTAGATTACAGGGCAGAGTAAGAGAAGTTGTACTGTGCAGGGGAGAGATACTAGATTACAGGGCAGAGTAAGAGAAGTTGTACTGTGCAGTGGAGAGATACTAGAATACAGGGCAGAGTAAGAAGTTGTACTGTGCAGTGGAGAGATACTAGATTACAGGGCAGAGTAAGAGAAGTTGTACTGTGCAGTGGAGAGATACTAGATTACAGGGCAGAGTAAGACAAGTTGTACTGTGCAGGGGAGAGATACTAGATTACAGGTGCAGAGTAAGAGAAGTTGTACTGTGCAGGGGAGAGATACTAGATTACAGGTACAGTGTAAGAGAAGTTGTACTGTGCAGGAGAGAGATACTAGAATACAGGGCAGAGTAAGAGAAGTTGTACTGTGCAGTGTAGAGATACTAGATTACAGGTGCAGAGTAAGAGAAGTGGTACTGTGCAGTGGAGAGATACTAGATTACAGGGCAGAGTAAGAGAAGTGGTACTGTGCAGGGGAGAGATACTAGATTACAGGTGCAGTGTAAGAGAAGTTGTACTGTGCAGTGGAGAGATACTAGATTACAGGGCAGAGTAAGAGAAGTTGTACTGTGCAGGGGAGAGATACTAGATTACAGGGCAGAGTAAGAGAAGTGGTACTGTGCAGTGGAGAGATACTAGATTACAGGTGCAGAGTAAGAGAAGTTGTACTGTGCAGTGGAGAGATACTAGATTACAGGTGCAGAGTAAGAGAAGTTGTACTGTGCAGGGGAGAGATACTAGAATACAGGGCAGAGTAAGAGAAGTTGTAATGTGCAGTGTAGAGATACTAGATTACAGGGCAGAGTAAGAGAAGTTGTACTGTGCAGTGGAGAGATACTAGAATACAGGGCAGAGTAAGAGAAGTTGTACTGTGCAGGGGAGAGATACTAGATTACAGGTGCAGAGTAAGAGAAGTTGTACTGTGCAGTGGAGAGATACTAGATTACAGGGCAGAGTAAGAGAAGTTGTACTGTGCAGTGGAGAGATACTAGATTACAGGTGCAGAGTAAGAGAAGTGGTACTGTGCAGGGGAGAGATACTAGATTACAGGGCAGAGTAAGAAGTTGTACTGTGCAGTGGAGAGATACTAGATTACAGGGCAGAGTAAGAGAAGTTGTACTGTGCAGTGGAGAGATACTAGATTACAGGGCAGAGTAAGAGAAGTTGTACTGTGCAGGGAAGAGATACTAGATTACAGGGCAGAGTAAGAGAAGTGGTACTGTGCAGTGGAGAGATACTAGATTACAGGTGCAGAGTAAGAGAAGTGGTACTGTGCAGTGGAGAGATACTAGATTACAGGTGCAGTGTAAGAGAAGTTGTACTGTGCAGGGGAGAGATACTAGATTACAGGGCAGAGTAAGAGAAGTTGTACTGTGCAGTGGAGAGATACTAGATTACAGGTGCAGAGTAAGAGAAGTGGTACTGTGCAGTGGAGAGATACTAGATTACAGGGCAGAGTAAGAGAAGTGGTACTGTGCAGTGGAGAGATACTAGATTACAGGTGCAGAGTAAGAGAAGTTGTACTGTGCAGGGGAGAGATACTAGATTACAGGGCAGAGTAAGAGAAGTTGTACTGTGCAGGGGAGAGATACTAGATTACAGGGCAGAGTAAGAAGTTGTACTGTGCAGGGGAGAGATACTAGATTACAGGGCAGAGTAAGAGAAGTTGTACTGTGCAGTGTAGAGATACTAGATTACAGGGCAGAGTAAGAGAAGTTGAACTGTGCAGTGGAGAGATACTAGAATACAGGGCAGAGTAAGAAGTTGTACTGTGCAGTGGAGAGATACTAGATTACAGGTGCAGAGTAAGAGAAGTGGTACTGTGCAGTGGAGAGATACTAGATTACAGGTGCAGAGTAAGAGAAGTGGTACTGTGCAGTGGAGAGATACTAGATTACAGGTGTAGAGTAAGAGAAGTTGTACTGTGCAGGGGAGAGATACTAGATTACAGGTGCAGAGTAAGAGAAGTTGTACTGTGCAGGGGAGAGATACTAGATTACAGGTGCAGAGTAAGAGAAGTTGTACTGTGCAGGGGAGAGATACTAGATTACAGGTGCAGTGTAAGAGAAGTTGTACTGTGCAGTGGAGAGATACTAGATTACAGGGCAGAGTAAGAAGTTGTACTGTGCAGTGGAGAGATACTAGATTACAGGGCAGAGTAAGAAGTTGTACTGTGCAGTGGAGAGATACTAGATTAAAGGGCAGAGTAAGAGAAGTTGTACTGTGCAGTGGAGAGATACTAGAATACAGGGCAGAGTAAGAAGTTGTACTGTGCAGTGGAGAGATACTAGATTGAAGGGCAGAGTAAGAGAAGTTGTACTGTGCAGTGGAGAGATACTAGATTACAGGGCAGAGTAAGAGAAGTTGTACTGTGCAGGGGAGAGATACTAGATTACAGGGCAGAGTAAGAGAAGTTGTACTGTGCAGTGGAGAGATACTAGAATACAGGGCAGAGTAAGAAGTTGTACTGTGCAGTGGAGAGATACTAGATTACAGGGCAGAGTAAGAGAAGTTGTACTGTGCAGTGGAGAGATACTAGATTACAGGGCAGAGTAAGACAAGTTGTACTGTGCAGGGGAGAGATACTAGATTACAGGTGCAGAGTAAGAGAAGTTGTACTGTGCAGGGGAGAGATACTAGATTACAGGTACAGTGTAAGAGAAGTTGTACTGTGCAGGAGAGAGATACTAGAATACAGGGCAGAGTAAGAGAAGTTGTACTGTGCAGTGTAGAGATACTAGATTACAGGTGCAGAGTAAGAGAAGTGGTACTGTGCAGTGGAGAGATACTAGATTACAGGGCAGAGTAAGAGAAGTGGTACTGTGCAGGGGAGAGATACTAGATTACAGGTGCAGTGTAAGAGAAGTTGTACTGTGCAGTGGAGAGATACTAGATTACAGGGCAGAGTAAGAGAAGTTGTACTGTGCAGGGGAGAGATACTAGATTACAGGGCAGAGTAAGAGAAGTGGTACTGTGCAGTGGAGAGATACTAGATTACAGGTGCAGAGTAAGAGAAGTTGTACTGTGCAGTGGAGAGATACTAGATTACAGGTGCAGAGTAAGAGAAGTTGTACTGTGCAGGGGAGAGATACTAGAATACAGGGCAGAGTAAGAGAAGTTGTAATGTGCAGTGTAGAGATACTAGATTACAGGGCAGAGTAAGAGAAGTTGTACTGTGCAGTGGAGAGATACTAGAATACAGGGCAGAGTAAGAGAAGTTGTACTGTGCAGGGGAGAGATACTAGATTACAGGTGCAGAGTAAGAGAAGTTGTACTGTGCAGTGGAGAGATACTAGATTACAGGGCAGAGTAAGAGAAGTTGTACTGTGCAGTGGAGAGATACTAGATTACAGGTGCAGAGTAAGAGAAGTGGTACTGTGCAGGGGAGAGATACTAGATTACAGGGCAGAGTAAGAAGTTGTACTGTGCAGTGGAGAGATACTAGATTACAGGGCAGAGTAAGAGAAGTTGTACTGTGCAGTGGAGAGATACTAGATTACAGGGCAGAGTAAGAGAAGTTGTACTGTGCAGGGAAGAGATACTAGATTACAGGGCAGAGTAAGAGAAGTGGTACTGTGCAGTGGAGAGATACTAGATTACAGGTGCAGAGTAAGAGAAGTGGTACTGTGCAGTGGAGAGATACTAGATTACAGGTGCAGTGTAAGAGAAGTTGTACTGTGCAGGGGAGAGATACTAGATTACAGGGCAGAGTAAGAGAAGTTGTACTGTGCAGTGGAGAGATACTAGATTACAGGTGCAGAGTAAGAGAAGTGGTACTGTGCAGTGGAGAGATACTAGATTACAGGGCAGAGTAAGAGAAGTGGTACTGTGCAGTGGAGAGATACTAGATTACAGGTGCAGAGTAAGAGAAGTTGTACTGTGCAGGGGAGAGATACTAGATTACAGGGCAGAGTAAGAGAAGTTGTACTGTGCAGGGGAGAGATACTAGATTACAGGGCAGAGTAAGAAGTTGTACTGTGCAGGGGAGAGATACTAGATTACAGGGCAGAGTAAGAGAAGTTGTACTGTGCAGTGTAGAGATACTAGATTACAGGGCAGAGTAAGAGAAGTTGAACTGTGCAGTGGAGAGATACTAGAATACAGGGCAGAGTAAGAAGTTGTACTGTGCAGTGGAGAGATACTAGATTACAGGTGCAGAGTAAGAGAAGTTGTACTGTGCAGGGGAGAGATACTAGATTACAGGTGCAGAGTAAGAGAAGTGGTACTGTGCAGTGGAGAGATACTAGATTACAGGTGTAGAGTAAGAGAAGTTGTACTGTGCAGGGGAGAGATACTAGATTACAGGTGCAGAGTAAGAGAAGTTGTACTGTGCAGGGGAGAGATACTAGATTACAGGTGCAGAGTAAGAGAAGTTGTACTGTGCGGTGGAGAGATACTAGATTACAGGTGCAGAGTAAGAGAAGTGGTACTGTGCAGTGGAGAGATACTAGATTACAGGGCAGAGTAAGAGAAGTGGTACTGTGCAGTGGAGAGATACTAGATTACAGGTGCAGAGTAAGAGAAGTTGTACTGTGCAGGGGAGAGATACTAGATTACAGGGCAGAGTAAGAGAAGTTGTACTGTGCAGGGGAGAGATACTAGATTACAGGGCAGAGTAAGAAGTTGTACTGTGCAGGGGAGAGATACTAGATTACAGGGCAGAGTAAGAGAAGTTGTACTGTGCAGTGTAGAGATACTAGATTACAGGGCAGAGTAAGAGAAGTTGAACTGTGCAGTGGAGAGATACTAGAATACAGGGCAGAGTAAGAAGTTGTACTGTGCAGTGGAGAGATACTAGAATACAGGGCAGAGTAAGAAGTTGTACTGTGCAGTGGAGAGATACTAGATTACAGGGCAGAGTAAGAGAAGTTGTACTGTGCAGGGGAGAGATACTAGAATACAGGGCAGAGTAAGAAGTTGTACTGTGCAGTGGAGAGATACTAGATTACAGGTGCAGAGTAAGAGAAGTTGTACTGTGCAGTGGAGAGATACTAGATTACAGGTGTAGAGTAAGAGAAGTTGTACTGTGCAGGGGAGAGATACTAGATTACAGGTGCAGAGTAAGAGAAGTGGTACTGTGCAGTGGAGAGATACTAGATTACAGGGCAGAGTAAGAGAAGTTGTACTGTGCAGGGGAGAGATACTAGATTACAGGTGTAGAGTAAGAGAAGTTGTACTGTGCAGGGGAGAGATACTAGATTACAGGTGCAGAGTAAGAGAAGTTGTACTGTGCAGGGGAGAGATACTAGATTACAGGTGCAGAGTAAGAGAAGTGGTACTGTGCGGTGGAGAGATACTAGATTACAGGGCAGAGTAAGAGAAGTTGTACTGTGCAGGGGAGAGATACTAGATTACAGGTGCATAGTAAGAGAAGTTGTACTGTGCAGGGGAGAGATACTAGATTACAGGGCAGAGTAAGAGAAGTTGTACTGTGCAGGGGAGAGATACTAGATTACAGGGCAGAGTAAGAGAAGTTGTACTGTGCAGGGGAGAGATACTAGATTACAGGGCAGAGTAAGAGAAGTTGTACTGTGCAGGGGAGAGATACTAGATTACAGGTGCAGAGTAAGAGAAGTTGTACTGTGCAGTGGAGAGATACTAGATTACAGGTGCAGAGTAAGAGAAGTTGTACTGTGCGGTGTAGAGATACTAGATTACAGGGCAGAGTAAGAGAAGTTGTACTGTGCAGTGGAGAGATACTAGATTACAGGTGCAGTGTAAGAGAAGTTGTACTGTGCAGGGGAGAGATACTAGATTACAGGTGCATAGTAAGAGAAGTTGTACTGTGCAGGGGAGAGATACTAGATTACAGGGCAGAGTAAGAGAAGTTGTACTGTGCAGTGGAGAGATACTAGATTACAGGTGCAGAGTAAGAGAAGTTGTACTGTGCAGTGGAGAGATACTAGATTACAGGGCAGAGTAAGAGAAGTTGTACTGTGCAGTGGAGAGATACTAGATTACAGGGCAGAGTAAGAGAAGTTGTACTGTGCAGTGGAGAGATACTAGATTACAGGTGCAGAGTAAGAGAAGTTGTACTGTGCAGTGGAGAGATACTAGATTACGGATGTAGAGTAAGAGAAGTTGTACTGTGCAGTGGAGAGATACTAGAATACAGGGCAGAGTAAGAGAAGTTGTACTGTGCAGTGTAGAGATACTAGATTACAGGGCAGAGTAAGAGAAGTTGTACTGTGCAGTGTAGTGATACTAGATTACAGGTGTGGAGTAAGAAGTTGTACTGTTCGGTGGAGAGATACTAGATTACAGGTGCGGAGTAAGAGAAGTTGTACTGTGCAGTGTAGAGATACTAGATTACAGGTGCAGAGTAAGAGAAGTTGTACTGTGCAGTGGAGAGATACTAGATTACAGGGCAGAGTAAGAGAAGTGGTACTGTGCAGTGGAGAGATACTAGATTACAGGTGTAGAGTAAGAGAAGTTGTACTGTGCAGGGGAGAGATACTAGATTACAGGTGTAGAGTAAGAGAAGTTGTACTGTGCAGTGGAGAGATACTAGATTACAGGTGTAGAGTAAGAGAAGTTGTACTGTGCAGTGGAGAGATACTAGAATACAGGGCAGAGTAAGAGAAGTTGTACTGTGCAGGGGAGAGATACTAGATTATAGGTGCAGAGTAAGAGAAGTGGTACTGTGCAGTGTAGTGATACTAGATTACAATGGCAGAGTAAGAGAAGTTGTACTGTGCAGTGGAGAGATACTAGATTACAGGGCAGAGTAAGAGAAGTGGTACTGTGCAGTGTAGAGATACTAGAATACAGGGCAGAGTAATGAGAAGTTGTACTGTGCAGTGTAGAGATACTAGATTACAGGTGCAGAGTAAGAGAAGTTGTACTGTGCAGTGTAGAGATACTAGATTACAGGTGTAGAGTAAGAGAAGTTGTACTGTGCAGTGGAGAGATACTAGATTACAGGGCAGAGTAAGAGAAGTTGTACTGTGCAGTGTAGAGATACTAGATTACAGGTGTAGAGTAAGAGAAGTTGTACTGTGCAGTGGAGAGATACTAGATTACAGGTGCAGAGTAAGAGAAGTTGTACTGTGCAGGGGAGAGATAATAGATTACAGGTGTAGAGTAAGAGAAGTTGTACTGTGCAGTGTAGTGATACTAGATTACAGGTGCAGAGTAAGAGAAGTTGTACTGTGCAGTGTAGTGATACTAGATTACAGGTGCAGAGTAAGAGAAGTTGTACTGTGCAGTGGAGAGATACTAGATTACATAGTGCGCTGTTATACAGGATACAGAGAAGAGATTAGGAGAAGGACACAGAAGTGATACTGTGCGGGGTTCGCTCCTCCACATCTCTGCTCATCTGACTTTTCGACAATCCATTACTTCTGGTCCTTTCATCGCAGCTCTGGGAGACTTTTCAGCGCGTCTTCCGCCATCTCCTCCTGACCACATCCACATTCTGCTATTCCTAGCCTGACCCCTCACCTTTACATCCGGCTACTTGTCTTCCTCGGCTACTGACTGCCTTCCATAACGGCCACAGTTTCCAGATGAGCCCAATACTAGTAATCGGTGGATGACCATATTGAGCGATAGGGTGGCGACCACCATCACGGTAACAGCTTGGCCATAGTAGCGCCCCCTTCACCTCTCTGGCCACTATATGCCATGACTTACCTTTACAAATGGTCAGTGAGGACAGAGCTATAAGCGTCCATAGGGTGCCCATCACAGCGCCACATCTAGTCCAAGGCTGGAAGGTTCTCACCAAGGTTTGGGCATCGCACTATGTCTCCCCGCTCCACACAACTCCTTCCCCATCATACAATAAGAGAATGAGTGAGGTCAGAGATGCAGGAAAGTGCCCCCCCCCCCCTCATCCTATATCATTATAGGACAAACTGCACCCTGCTAACTTCCTGACTGCAGACAATAGGGAGAGCCTGAGAACCGAGCCGGCAGGAGGGGGTGGGGTGCGAGGGGAAATATTACTTCTCTAGATGGCTCGTATATGAGTGGATGTAGGAAACGCGCTGCTCTAGTATACAGTAGTACAGAAATACAGGGGACACACCTACAGGACTCCTAGAGTAACCCAGAGGGGCCCTCGCTGTGTCCTGGGAGCACCGGACATCTTCCATAACTCACCTAACAATGTTGTAGTGAGATGTAAGATTCCTCGCAGGTTTCTTCTTCCTGCTGAGAAGGCTGACCCCATCTACAGGTTGACGACATCCATGTCATGGTTAATATCCTAAGCTAAACGGGGTCTGTCAGGTCTAAAATGCAAATCAGCCTGGAAGTGCACTGGAGGTGGGGCTTATTTACCAGATTAAGCTACAGACAGCTGCAAGTGCACTAGGGGCGGGACTGATTTACCTACATCTAGTTGCAAGAGCACTAAGGGTGGTCCTAATATATCAGATGTAGAGAGCGGCCAGTGCACTGGGGACAGGACTGATTTCCCTAGACAGTTGCAAGTGCACTAGGGGTGGGGACCGACTTACCAGATTTACCTACAGATGCAAGTGCACTAGAGACAGGCCTGTCTTTCCGGAATTACCAATAAAGAAGTAACAAGTACAGTGGGTGCGGGTCTACTCTACCTACAGCGTGTAGGAACCAAATACAGTATAGAAGGGACACTTAGTCCCGGATAACCAGACTCCAATGAGCACTGAGCAGCCAATACCCTCCAAACCGGAGAAGAACCAGCCCCAGAGGTCATCGCCAGAGCTACTGATGGTGGAGATGGGCTGGTAAATTCTGGGACCCAGAACCGAAACCATCTAGAACACGTCACACGCATAGCGCACCCCAAGTTACAGCAGGACCCAGAAATCCGAAAACCACTCCCCTAAGTGGATGAAGAAACAGATGAAGCTAGTCAGCAGAGTTGAGCGCAGTAATGGGAGTTCACCACGAGATGGTAGAAGCACCGCAGAGTAGTCGTACAGGCAGGGTCAGTAGTCAGGAGGGCAAGCAGTTTCCAGGTATGAGACAGAACGTAGTCAGACAAGCCAGGTCACACACCGGAGATCACGTGGGTCAGAATTGCAGGTCAAGGAGAGGTGGTCTGAAGTAAGCCGGGTCATACACGGGAAGCAAATAGCAGATACACAGCAGGAGCAGGAAACCAGGTCAGGGGCAAACAGAAGGGTGGGGTGGGCTGATATCAGGGAGAACTGAATAACCAGCGGCAACCTGGAGCCAGAGCCAGGCCCAAATAGCCTCCAGCTCGCGCCTGACACCGGACGTCTGGAGGAGACCAGCAATCCCCAAAGACTAATACAGAGGTTCTGGTCTTCCCCTTACAGAACCCGGAACCGGACCAGAGAGCTGCAAGTGCACTGGAGGCCGGACTAGATGATCAGATTTATTTAATATACTTTTTGTATCAATCCTCGCAGTTTTCTAGATCTCTGGTGGCAGCCATTATTTATTTACTTCCAGTGGGTAAAAAAAATCAGTCCATGGTCATGTGATGTACGGTTTATGGTCATGTGATATACAGTCCATGGTCATGTGATGTATGGTCTATGGTCATGTGATGTATGGTCTATGGTCATGTGATATACAGTCCATGGTCATGTGATGTACAGTCTATGGTCATGTGATATACAGTCCATGGTCATGTGATGTACGGTTTATGGTCATGTGATATACAGTCACTGGTCATGTGATATACAGTCCATGGTCATGTGATATACAGTCCATGGTCATGTGATGTATGGTCTATGGTCATGTGATATACAGTCCATGGTCATGTGATGTATGGTCTATGGTCATGTGATATACAGTCCATGGTCATGTGATGTACGGTCTATGGTCATGTGATATACAGTCCATGGTCATGTGATGTACAGTCTATGGTCATGTGATATACAGTCCATGGTCATGTGATGTACGGTTTATGGTCATGTGATATACAGTCACTGGTCATGTGATATACAGTCCATGGTCATGTGATATACAGTCCATGGTCATGTGATGTATGGTCTATGGTCATGTGATATACAGTCCATGGTCATGTGATGTACGGTCTATGGTCATGTGATGTACGGTCTATGGTCATGTGATATACAGTCCATGGTCATGTGATGTACAGTCTATGGTCATGTGATATACAGTCCATGGTCATGTGATGTACAGTCTATGGTCATGTGATATACAGTCCATGGTCATGTGATGTACGGTTTATGGTCATGTGATATACAGTCACTGGTCATGTGATATACAGTCCATGGTCATGTGATATACGGTCCATGGTCATGTGATATACAGTCCATGGTCATGTGATATACGGTCCATGGTCATGGGACGAACATACAGTTGCACAGCTCATTACAGTCACAGTACAATAGTCAGACATCTGTCTTGTAACAAGCAGTGTACATGTGTGTCTAGCACTTGAACATGGACTGTATGTTCATTGGAAACAGAGGTGTTGCTAGAAGGGGGCAGGTTGGGTGATGGCCCAGGGACCACTAACTTTGTGGGGCCAACTTCAGAGCCACCAAAACCCAACACTGTATCTGCGTGTTGAAGTTGAAATATGTAGTAGAGCAGTAACGGCAGCTTCCTGCTCTACCATTCCGCTACTGTTCGGCAGCTGTTTTTGTTGCAGATTTTGTAGAGTTTTTTGCACCACATACACATTGGGTTTCCCTGTGTCTGAAAACACTTGATGGTGAACATGAAAAACAAGAAGCAGAACAAAAAAAAACACAAAGTGACTAATTCCTGGCGGGGGGGGGGGGGGAGTTCCCATTTGCTCTGAAAATGTAAAATAATAGTTATATGTACTTGAAAATGGTGACACAAAATACAAGTCACCCCGCAGATAAAGACAACTACGGCTCGGTTGGTTTTAAAAGGAACAGCCCAGAAACCTGAGATTTGTAACGTTGAACCGGGATGGCCAAATACAGTACAAGTATATAGACATGTCCAAAAATGACAAGTCCGTGAACGTGACCATTAGCCCTCCAGATGGAGACGCCTTGATTTTTTCTTGAGGGCCCTGAACCCTCGTTGGCTCCTGCAGATGAAATCTCCACCTTAGAGCCCGGTGGCATTTTCAGGTCCTTCCAGCCGAACGACAAGGACCTGCAGCAAATATTCTGCCTAAAGAGCGACACCTACTGGTCAACCAAAATATAACACTATAGGCCGAATTCTGCCATTAGCAGTCCATAGACACTTTATTTACGTAGCTATGGGCACCACAAAAATTCTATCCAATGTCCAAAAATACTGATTTCACACAAAATGAATAGTAAACTGCTATACGGGACACAGCCATGAGCTAGAATGATGTTGCTCCTGAAAATAATTGGTCAGCCAGCCCCTTCCCCATCAAAGGGTACACGAATATACCGACCACATCACGTAGCTACAGGTTTCGTATCCCACGGCACATGACCTGGTGAAGTTCTTCAGTGTCCTTCTCTAGACTTGATGTTTGGGGTAAAGGATCATGGAAGACGACGCTCACCGACTTACCCGGCATTGTATGGCCTCGTACTTTGGGAAGAGTTCTTTATGAGGGTTTCTCCAGAATTGCACATAGTCTGAGGTGATGGAACAATGGGAACGTAAGGATAGAAGACCGAAGAAATGCTGACAATGTACAAGACCACAGAAGAGGGAGAGAAGACATCCAGACAAAAATTCAAGAGCTCCTTTTCAGCAGCGATCTGGCTCATCCGCCATGTTAGATGTGACGTAACAGCTTATGGCGTCGCTCCTGGAATTCTGTCCTATATTATATTACTAGAATAGGCCACAGCAACCAGACACATGTATGGGGTGTCCCAACTCATTCCCTACAACAAGGTCAGAGGATAGTAGGGTCAGACTAGCATTCCACCATCTTGTCTGCGTATATTCCATATTGCTCTCACCGATGTCTCACGCGGCTACTAGGAGAGACTTACAATTGTGCTTTTTTATCATATTTAGGAAAAAGGTTGGAATGTTTCTGAGTTTCTCCTATTACTCAGCTTCTCATGTCCCGTAACGAGGCACAGAATGTCCATCAGATATGAGAATAGTTTAAACTAGATCTAAGTATCAAGGACATGCCGTCCATCTTGGATGACACGTACAACCATGTGTTAACTCATGTACTGCTTATGCACGTATTTATCATTTTGTACTCTGACCAATGATTATTCATATTTCTATGTGATGTAGTTTGTTGTACCTAAATTAGCATACAGCCATTATTCCTCTGTAGAAGCTGTCTACTAACTCTGGGCATATAGCCAGTAGTAACAGATAAGATGCTTCCCCAGGAGGGGATGGGTGCAGGTGGGTGCAGTAACCCTGAGACTTATGTTTTGACTAAATGTGCTGATCTTTGTGTGCTATGTGCATATTAGAGTATAACTAGTTAAAAACCAGTTTTTTCCGCCTCTCTGTGCTACGTACCGGCGGGTGTGAATTGCCATATTTGTACATCATAACACGTGATGGTTATACGATGACTCTGACTATATAAACCCTTCCTTTTTGAATAATAAATTAGAACATTCTGATTACGATACTTGAGTGTCTATCTGTCTGTTCTCCGAGCGCTCGTGAAGTCATCATTTTGGACTACGACAGCCTATCCAGGGGCAGTTGCCCCCTTATCACTCTCTAGTGACTAGAGTTCTACCATGTATCTGCTACGTCCACCTAAGACGTTCCGCCATTGAGCCTGGAACCATGAACACAACACCAGGGTCATAGTACCTTATATTGAAAGGGGCACTTCCGCCACCGTGTAAAAGGGGTTTCCCAGGATTCATTATTTGATGACATAGACTCGGGATATTGTACAATTTAAAAAAAAATTTACTTTGTTAAAAAATTGAAATTGGAAATTGAAATGTTTAATTTTAGTTGCACCTTGTCAATAAATGCTGACACTGACAGACATGCAAAATGGCCATGAAAAGGGGACGGTTCCCACAGCTGTTTTGCCTCCATGGGGCATGTTTTAGGCTTCTCTGGATCTACCTGAACAATCCAACCAACGTCTACGCTTCAGAAGGAATCAGAAGAAGGACAGGAACTACTTAAGAGCTTTATAATAGCAAACACCCTCAAAGGAACAAAGGAACCCGAGCGAAGCAAAAGAAACCTTCACAGCACAATCGGAAGCCTTCCCATACCTCAGTGCAGAGGCCGCGGCTCCTTCTCATGGGACCCGGACCAGGCAACCCGGAGCCAGAAGAAAATGCAACGTTATACAATAGGAAACTCAGACAAAAATGATCAAAACAATGCGAGGTGAAGAAGAATGTGAGCGATTCGTGGCGGCACCCCGAGAACCGTAACAGCGAGCAACAACCAACAATAGAAGATGCCGGCAAGTCAAGCCAGGTCCAGGCCTGTAGGTTTGGGGGGGTTTTCAACTGTAATTTTGATTGAATTTTAGAAAATAAAGAGAGATGAAGATTTCCAAATCTTCCAGAATTATGAAAGTGAACAGTGACCAATAAAAATTGGAGAGACAACAGACCCATTCACAAGCAGACGCTTTCTCTCCACCTGATGCGTGCGGAAACCACATGGACCCCATTATAGTCTATGTAGTCCATGGGGTTTCTTAGCTAAATGCTGTTTAATGCATATAGGCTTCTGTTTGGGATGAGGGGGGTCCCCAATGGACTCCTCGAACAGAATACCGAATGCAAATGTGAACCAGACCTTATAGAGAACCGCCCTGCATTGCATCGCTTCTCAGATGTGGTTGGGAGGGAAACCTTTTAGCTACCAAATAGTAAAGACAAAGTGGCCAATCTGTTAATAGTGGAACCATTGGCCCCTGGAAGGTAGAAATTGGAGGTGAAGTATTCAAAGGGCCTGAGCTCCAGAGTCAAAGGGGCAAAGGAGTCAATTAACCAGAACATTCCTCTTATTGTCTATTGACTAGTGGAGCACAGTATATAGAATAATAGGAGGAGGACTAGTGGAGCACAGTATATAGAATAATAGGAGGAGGACTAGTGGAGCACAGTATATAGAATTATAGGAGGAGGATTAGAGGAGCACAGTATATAGAATTATAGGAGGAGGACTAGAGGAGCACAGTATATAGAATTATAGGAGGAGGACTAGAGGAGCACAGTATATAGAATTATAGGAGGAGGACTAGAGGAGCACAGTATATAGAATTATAGGAGAGGACTAGTGGAGCACAGTATATAGAATTATAGGAGGAGGACTAGAGGAGCACAGTATATAGAATTATAGGAGGAGGACTAGTGGAGCACAGTATATAGAATTATAGGAGGGGACTAGTGGAGCACAGTATATAGAATTATAGGAGAGGACTAGTGGAGCACAGTATATAGAATTATAGGAGGGGACTAGTGGAGCACAGTATATAGAATTATAGGAGGAGGACTAGAGGAGCACAGTATATAGAATTATAGGAGGAGGACTAGAGGAGCACAGTATATAGAATTATAGGAGAGGACTAGTGGAGCACAGTATAAAGAATAATAGGAGAGGACTAGTGGAGCACAGTATATAGAATTATAGGAGGAGGACTAGAGGAGCACAGTATATAGAATTATAGGAGGAGGACTAGAGGAGCACAGTATATAGAATTATAGGAGAGGACTAGTGGAGCACAGTATAAAGAATAATAGGAGGAGGACTAGTGGAGCACAGTATATAGAATTATAGGAGGAGGACTAGTGGAGCACAGTATATAGAATTATAGGAGAGGACTAGTGGAGCACAGTATATAGAATTATAGGAGAGGACTAGTGGAGTACAGTATATAGAATTATAGGAGAGGAATAGTGGAGCACAGTATATAGAATTATAGGAGCGGACTAGTGGAGCACAGTATATAGAATTATAGGAGGAGGACTAGTGGAGCACAGTATATAGAATTATAGGAGAGGACTAGTGGAGCACAGTATATAGAATTATAGGAGGAGGACTAGAGGAGCACAGTATATAGAATTATAGGAGAGGACTAGTGGAGCACAGTATAAAGAATAATAGGAGGAGGACTAGTGGAGCACAGTATATAGAATTATAGGAGAGGACTAGTGGAGCACAGTGTATAGAATTATAGGAGAGGACTAATGAAGCACAGTATATAGAATTATAGGAGGAAACTAGTGGAGCACAGTATATAGAATTATAGGAGAGGACTAATGGAGCACAGTATATAGAATTATAGGAGAGGACTAGTGGAGCACAGTATATAGAATTATAGGAGGGCTAGTTGAGCACAGTATATAGAATTATAGGAGGACTAGTGGAGCACAGTATATAGAATTATAGGAGGGCTAGTGGAGCACAGTATATAGAATTATAAGAGAGGACTAGTGGAGCACAGTATATAGAATTATAGGAGAGGACTAGTGGAGCACAGTATATAGAATTATAGAAGAGGACTAGTGGAGCACAGTATATGAAATTATAGAAGAGGACTAGTGGAGCACAGTATATAGAATTATAGGAGGAGGACTAGTGGAGCACAGTCTATAGAATTATAGGAGAGGACTAGTGGAGCACAGTATATAGTATTATAGGAGGAGAACTAGTGGAGTACAGTATATAGAATTATAGGAGAACTAGTGGAGCACAGTGTATAGAATTATATGAGAGGACTAGTGAAGCACAGTATATAGAATTATAGGAGGAGACTAGTGGAGCACAGTATATAGAATTATAGGAGAGGACTAGTGGAGCACAGTATATAGTATTATAGGAGAAGGACTAGTGGAGAACAGTATATAGCATTATAGGAGAACTAGTGGAGCACAGTATATAGAATTATAGGAGGAGACTAGTGGAGCACAGTATATAGAATTATAGGAGAGGACTAGTGGAGTACAGTATATAGAATTATAGGAGGAGGACTAGTGGAGCACAGTATATAGAATTATAGGAGCGGACTAATGGAGCACAGTATATAGAATTATAGGAGAGGACTAGTGGAGCACAGTATATAGAATTATAGGAGAGGACTAGTGGAGCACAGTATATTGAATTATAGGAGGAGGACTAGTGGAGCACAGTATATAGAATTATAGGAGAGGACTAATGGAGCACAGTATATAGAATTATAGGAGAGGACTAGTGGAGCACAGTATATAGAATTATAGGAGAGGACTAGTGGAGTACAGTATGTAGAATTATAGGAGAGGACTAATGGAGCACAGTATATAGAATTATAGGAGAGGACTAGTGGAGCACAGTATATAGAATTATAGGAGAGAACTAGTGGGGCACAGTATATAGAATTATAGGAGAGGACTAGTGGAGTACAGTATATAGAATTATAGGAGAGGACTAGTGGAGCACAGTATATAGAATTAAAGGAGAGGACTAGAGGAGCACAGTATATAGAATTATAGGAGAGGACTAGTGGAGCACAGTATATAGAATTATAGGAGAGGACTAGTGGAGTACAGTATATAGAATTATAGGAGAGGACTAGTGGAGCACAGTATATAGAATTATAGGAGAGGACTAGTGGAGCACAGTATATAGAATTATAGGAGAGGACTAGTGGAGCACAGTATATAGAATTATAGGAGAGGACTAGTGGAGCACAGTATATAGAATTATAGGAGAGGACTAGTGGAGTACAGTATATAGAATTATAGGAGGAGGACTAGTGGAGAACAGTATATAGTATTATAGGAGAACTAGTGGAGCACAGTATATAGAATTATAGGAGAGGACTAGTGGAGCACAGTATATAGAATTATAGGAGAGGACTAGTGGAGCACAGTATATAGAATTATAGGAGAGGACTAGTGGAGTACAGTATATAGAATTATAGGAGAGGACTAGTGGAGCACAGTATATAGAATTATAGGAGAGGACTAGTGGAGCACAGTATATAGAATTATAGGAGAGGACTAGTGGAGCACAGTATATAGAATTATAGGAGAGGACTAGTGGAGCACAGTATATAGAATTATAGGAGAGGACTAGTGGAGTACAGTATATAGAATTATAGGAGGAGGACTAGTGGAGAACAGTATATAGTATTATAGGAGAACTAGTGGAGCACAGTATATAGAATTATAGGAGAGGACTAGTGGAGCACAGTATATAGAATTATAGGAGAGGACTAATGGAGCACAGTATATAGAATTATAGGAGAGGACTAGTGGAGCACAGTATATAGAATTATAGGAGAGGACTAATGGAGCACAGTATATAGAATTATAGGAGAGGACTAGTGGAGCACAGTATATAGAATTATAGGAGGAGGACTAGTGGAGCACAGTATATAGAATTATAGGAGAGGACTAGTGGAGCACAGTATATAGAATTATAGGAGAGGACTAGTGGAGTACAGTATATAGAATTATAGGAGGAGGACTAGTGGAGCACAGTATATAGATTAATAGGAGGAGGACTAGTGGAGCACAGTATATAGAATTATAGGAGAGGACTAGTGGAGCACAGTATATAGGATTATAGGAGAGGACTAGTGGAGCACAGTATATAGAATTATAGGAGGAGGACTAGTGGAGCACAGTATATAGAATTATAGGAGAGGACTAGTGGAGCACAGTATATAGAATTATAGGAGGGGACTAGTGGAGCACAGTATATAGAATTATAGGAGAGGACTAGTGGAGTACAGTATATAGAATTATAGGAGAGGACTAGTGGAGTACAGTATATAGAATTATAGGAGGAGGACTAGAGGAGCACAGTATATAGAATTATAGGAGGAGGACTAGAGGAGCACAGTATATAGAATTATAGGAGAGGACTAGTGGAGCACAGTATATAGAATTATAGGAGAGGACTAGTGGAGCACAGTATAAAGAATAATAGGAGGAGGACTAGTGGAGCACAGTATATAGAATTATAGGAGAGGACTAGTGGAGCACAGTATATAGAATTATAGGAGGAGGACTAGAGGAGCACAGTATATAGAATTATAGGAGGAGGACTAGAGGAGCACAGTATATAGAATTATAGGAGAGGACTAGTGGAGCACAGTATATAGAATTATAGGAGAGGACTAGTGGAGCACAGTATAAAGAATAATAGGAGGAGGACTAGTGGAGCACAGTATATAGAATTATAGGAGGAGGACTAGTGGAGCACAGTATATAGAATTATAGGAGAGGACTAGTGGAGCACAGTATATAGAATTATAGGAGGAGGACTAGTGGAGCACAGTATATAGAATTATAGGAGAGGACTAGTGGAGCACAGTATATAGAATTATAGGAGAGGACTAGTGGAGCACAGCATATAGAATTATAGGAGAGGACTAGTGGAGCACAGTATATAGAATTATAGGAGAGGACTAGTGGAGCACAGTGTATAGAATTATAGGAGAGGACTAATGGAGCACAGTATATAGAATTATAGGAGGAAACTAGTGGAGCACAGTATATAGAATTATAGGAGAGGACTAATGGAGCACAGTATATAGAATTATAGGAGAGGACTAGTGGAGCACAGTATATAGAATTATAGGAGGGCTAGTTGAGCACAGTATATAGAATTATAGGAGGACTAGTGGAGCACAGTGTATAGAATTATGGGAGGGCTAGTGGAGCACAGTATATAGAATTATAGGAGGGCTAGTGGAGCACAGTATATAGAATTATAGGAGAGGACTAGTGGAGCACAGTATATAGAATTATAGAAGAGGACTAGTGGAGCACAGTATATAGAATTATAGAAGAGGACTAGTGGAGCACAGTATATAGAATTATAGGAGGAGGACTAGTGGAGCACAGTCTATAGAATTATAGGAGAGGACTAGTGGAGCACAGTATATAGTATTATAGGAGGAGAACCAGTGGAGTACAGTATATAGAATTATAGGAGAACTAGTGGAGCACAGTATATAGAATTATAGGAGGAGGACTAGTGGAGAACAGTATATAGCATTATAGGAGAACTAGTGGAGCACAGTATATAGAATTATAGGAGGAGACTAGTGGAGCACAGTATATAGAATTATAGGAGAGGACTAGTGGAGTACAGTATATAGAATTATAGGAGAGAACTAGTGGAGCACAGTATATAGAATTATAGGAGAGGACTAGTGGAGCACAGTATATAGAATTATAGGAGAGGACTAGTTGAGCAAAGTATATAGAATTATAGGAGAGGACTAGTGGAGTACAGTATATAGAATTATAGGAGGAGGACTAGTGGAGCACAGTATATAGAATTATAGGAGCGGACTAATGGAGCACAGTATATAGAATTATAGGAGAGGACTAGTGGAGCACAGTATATAGAATTATATGAGAGGACTAGTGAAGCACAGTATATAGAATTATAGGAGGAGACTAGTGGAGCACAGTATATAGAATTATATGAGAGGACTAGTGAAGCACAGTATATAGAATTATAGGAGGAGACTAGTGGAGCACAGTATATAGAATTATAGGAGAGGACTAGTGGAGCACAGTATATAGTATTATAGGAGGAGGACTAGTGGAGAACAGTATATAGCATTATAGGAGAACTAGTGGAGCACAGTATATAGAATTATAGGAGGAGACTAGTGGAGCACAGTATATAGAATTATAGGAGAGGACTAGTGGAGTACAGTATATAGAATTATAGGAGAGAACTAGTGGAGCACAGTATATAGAATTATAGGAGAGGACTAGTGGAGCACAGTATATAGAATTATAGGAGAGGACTAGTTGAGCAAAGTATATAGAATTATAGGAGAGGACTAGTGGAGTACAGTATATAGAATTATAGGAGGAGGACTAGTGGAGCACAGTATATAGAATTATAGGAGCGGACTAATGGAGCACAGTATATAGAATTATAGGAGAGGACTAGTGGAGCACAGTATATAGAATTATAGGAGAGGACTAGTGGAGCACAGTATATAGAATTATAGGAGGAGGACAAGTGGAGCACAGTATATAGAATTATAGGAGAGGACTAATGGAGCACAGTATATAGAATTATAGGAGAGGACTAGTGGAGCACAGTATATAGAATTATAGGAGAGGACTAGTGGAGTACAGTATATAGAATTATAGGAGAGGACTAATGGAGCACAGTATATAGAATTATAGGAGAGGACTAGTGGAGCACAGTATATAGAATTATAGGAGAGAACTAGTGGGGCACAGTATATAGAATTATAGGAGAGGACTAGTGGAGTACAGTATATAGAATTATAGGAGGAGGACTAGTGGAGCACAGTATATAGAATTATAGGAGAGGACTAATGGAGCACAGTATATAGAATTATAGGAGAGGACTAGTGGAGTACAGTATATAGAATTATAGGAGGAGGACTAGTGGAGCACAGTATATAGAATTATAGGAGAGGACTAGTGGAGCACAGTATATAGAATTATAGGAGAGGACTAGTGGAGTACAGTATATAGAATTATAGGAGAGGACTAGTGGAGTACAGTATATAGAATTATAGGAGGAGGACTAGTGGAGAACAGTATATAGTATTATAGGAGAACTAGTGGAGCACAGTATATAGAATTATAGGAGAGGACTAGTGGAGCACAGTATATAGAATTATAGGAGAGGACTAATGGAGCACAGTATATAGAATTATAGGAGGAGGAATAGTGGAGCACAGTATATAGAATAATAGGAGGAGGACTAGTGGAGCACAGTATATAGAATTATAGGAGAGGACTAGTGGAGTACAGTATATAGAATTATAGGAGGAGGACTAGTGGAGCACAGTATATAGAATTATAGGAGAGGACTAGTGGAGCACAGTATATAGAATTATAGGAGAGGACTAGTGGAGTACAGTATATAGAATTATAGGAGAGGACTAGTGGAGTACAGTATATAGAATTATAGGAGGAGGACTAGTGGAGAACAGTATATAGTATTATAGGAGAACTAGTGGAGCACAGTATATAGAATTATAGGAGAGGACTAGTGGAGCACAGTATATAGAATTATAGGAGAGGACTAATGGAGCACAGTATATAGAATTATAGGAGGAGGAATAGTGGAGCACAGTATATAGAATAATAGGAGGAGGACTAGTGGAGCACAGTATATAGAATTATAGGAGAGGACTAGTGGAGTACAGTATATAGAATTATAGGAGGAGGACTAGTGGAGCACAGTATATAGAATTATAGGAGAGGACTAGTGGAGTACAGTATATAGAATTATAGGAGGAGGACTAGTGGAGCACAGTATATAGAATAATAGGAGGAGGACTAGTGGAGCACAGTATATAGAATTATAGGAGAGGACTAGTGGAGCACAGTATATAGGATTATAGGAGAGGACTAGTGGAGCACAGTATATAGAATTATAGGAGGAGGACTAGTGGAGCACAGTATATAGAATTATAGGAGAGGACTAGTGGAGTACAGTATATAGAATTATAGGAGAGGACTAGTGGAGCACAGTATATAGAATTATAGGAGGGGACTAGTGGAGCACAGTATATAGAATTATAGGAGAGGACTAGTGGAGCACAGTATATAGAATTATAGGAGAGGACTAGAGGAGCACAGTGTATAGAATTATAGGAGAGGACTAGTGGAGCACAGTATATAGAATTATAGGAGGAGAACTAGTGGAGCACAGTATATAGAATTATAGGAGAGGACTAGTGGAGTACAGTATATAGAATTATAGGAGAGGACTAGTGGAGCACAGTATATAGAATTATAGGAGAGGACTAGAGGAGCACAGTGTATAGAATTATAGGAGAGGACTAGTGGAGCACAGTATATAGAATTATAGGAGGAGAACTAGTGGAGCACAGTATATAGAATTATAGGAGGAGGACTAGTGGAGCACAGTATATAGAATTATAGGAGGAGGACTAGTGGAGCACAGTATATAGAATTATAGGAGGAGAACTAGTGGAGTACAGTATATAGAATTATAGGAGGAGGACTAGTGGAGCACAGTATATAGAATTATAGGAGAGGACTAGTGGAGCACAGTATATAGAATTATAGGAGAGGAATAGTGGAGCACAGTATATAGCATTATAGGAGGAGGACTAGTGGAGCACAGTATATAGAATTATAGGAGGAGGACTAGTGGAGCACAGTATATAGAATTATAGGAGGAGGACTAGTGGAGCACAGTATATAGAATTATAGGAGGAGAACTAGTGGAGTACAGTATATAGAATTATAGGAGAGGAATAGTGGAGCACAGTATATAGAATTATAGGAGCGGACTAGTGGAGCACAGTATATAGAATTATAGGAGAGGACTAGTGGAGCACAGTATATAGAATTATAGGAGAGGACTAGTGGAGTACAGTATATAGAATTATAGGAGGAGGACTAGTGGAGCACAGTATATAGAATTATAGGAGAGGAATTTTGGAGCACAGTATATAGAATTATAGGAGCGGACTAGTGGAGCACAGTATATAGAATTATAGGAGAGGACTAGTGGAGCACAGTATATAGAATTATAGGAGAGGACTAGTGGAGTACAGTATATAGAATTATAGGAGGAGGACTAGTGGAGCACAGTATATAGAATTATAGGAGGGGACTAGTGGAGCACAGTATATAG
Source organism: Leptodactylus fuscus (assembly GCF_031893055.1). NCBI lineage: Eukaryota > Metazoa > Chordata > Amphibia > Anura > Leptodactylidae > Leptodactylus > Leptodactylus fuscus. Next base: position 78,288,452 of record NC_134275.1, read on the forward strand.
AATTATAGGAGGAGGACTAGTGGAGCACAGTATATAGAATTATAGGAGGAGGACTAGTGGAGCACAGTATATAGAATTATAGGAGGAGAACTAGTGGAGTACAGTATATAGAATTATAGGAGGAGGACTAGTGGAGCACAGTGTATAGAATTATAGGAGGAGGACTAGTGGAGCACAGTATATAGAATTATAGGAGAGGACTAGAGGAGCACAGTGTATAGAATTATAGGAGGAGGACTAGTGGAGTACAGTATATAGAATTATAGGAGGAGGACTAGTGGAGCACAGTATATAGAATTATAGGAGAGGACTAGTGGAGCACAGTATATAGAATTATAGGAGGAGGACTAGTGGAGCACAGTATATAGAATTATAGGAGAGGACTAGTGGAGCACATGTACTCGATAGAACGCTCATCTGTAGTCCTTATGTCCTGGGTGGCAACACTGGCCCCGGCCCATATATCTTATAATAAAATGTATTTGTTTACCAAGTTAAAGGACAATACCGGGATATCCTGCACAATCAGTTGTCTCCTTGTCTAATTCTGTTGGATTTTATATCACTGTCTGCTTTGCAGAATACCAAACCACCGATCCCAAACATTTGTACTGGAGAGAACCCCTGAAATCTATCATGGCAAACCCAAGACCTTACCCTGCTGATGAGACAATCTGCGTCGCTCGGCACAGTTATAAGACACATTGCAGGAGAAGAGATCACAGGATTTGAAAACTTTTGCATTTATTTGTAGAATTTTATAGCAGATACAAAACAGCACATTAGAAAGATGGCGGCACTTTGTTCTGAGTGAGTTAAAGGGAAAGTCTTTAGCAGGTATTTCATTAACACAATCACAAAGGGTTTATGTACAACCAGCGCCGGCCTTCATTAAACTGTATGTAGAGCTTGGGAAAAACGTATAGCGGCACATTATGTATGGAGGGGTAATTCAGTGTAGACTACTTACGGTACTCATGAGTAAGGCGCTGTTCACATATCCATCACAGTTACAGTCCTAAAAGAGCCATGATACTAATGTTATACAACAGACTCTACAAATCCCCAGGGGTCCCTATTGACTTATAATGTGGTCTGCCAGGGTTCTGTTCTGTTTTTTTGCAGGTAGTGACAAGAATATCCCCAAATGCTTCGCTCTTTATCAGATGGAATCGCCAATGGAGTCTCCAATGCAAATAGGTACATGGCCTCCGTTTGTTGCACATAACTTTGCAGTGATGGATTTTCTATGGTGCAATGCATTCTGGGATTTTTTCTCCGATGCTTTGGTGTAAGCACTACATCTCCCAGCATGCAAAGCAGCAGGAGCTTTCCAGGAGAAATAATCGTAAATCCTATCTCAATGCAAATAAGAAGATTGACCGATTTACCTGGAAGTCGTAAAGGAATTATCAGTAGTGACCTGAAGGATAAGATCAAGTAAGATGTTGTATGGTCAGAATATAGAGATTGTCTAGTAGTCTCATATCATACACTACAATAGCCAAGCCTGTGCAGCAGAGGAAGGCAGTGCATTATACAGCAGGTACAAGGCCCTAGGACCCCGTCATACATGGAGCTGAATGGTGGCCATATGGTAGTCACTCACAAGACTTGGCTAGGCGACCCGAACTAACACAGACTGTAGAATACACTAAGAGCAGCGGCACAGTGACCATGAGGGCAGTGACCAAGGGCCCATTGGCAGAGGGGTCCCAGAATCCCTGTAGGACAGTGCAGGGCCAGCAACAAAAAGTGCAGGGGATTCTCCTAGGATGCATTTTATTAGCTCTATAGTAAAGAGGCCCCTGATCTTTACTGCCTAAAGTCCACCCAGGACCCAGGGAAGGAATAAAAAAATATATTTTCTAAGAGAATTTATAGCATGTGCATTATTACACCCCAGGATCTCATCATCAAATCAAAAAATATTACAAAAATCCTTTAAAAAAATGAGAATATTTTTGTTGCCCCTTATCATTGCCGCCCTAGGCACTTGCCTCATTTGCCCACATGATAAGCCAGTTACTTTGTTATGTCTCTGGAGGATTGGGTTGTCTCTTCTCTAGACACCACAGGAGGAGATCTTCTCCAGAAGGTCCAGGACACATGTAAGGCTTCTCCTCTTTGGTTAGCCTTAAAGGAAAGGATCAACCCCGCACTACCGAATATTTCTTAAAGGCACAGACAACTATGTGAAATGCATTTTGACCCCGACTGAAGAACAATATCTTTTCCAGAATCCCCATGAGATCATCCTAAGAAAAGTGGTCCATGGTCACTTCCACTTGAGTTGTCCTTTGTCTTCTGCAGAGGTCAATATAAAGGAAACCTTCAGTCCATGAGGAGACTTCACAGAGCAGATTTTGGGTACAGAGGGGACTGATACGTATCGTTGTTAACCCTTCACCTCATCTCCCCTTAAGAGCAGGCGCCCCCTAGTGCCTCAGGCATCTCCACTCGTTGTTCGTCCAGACGACTTCCCTGAAGGCGAAATAAGATCTCGAATAGATCTGCAGCAGCTTGCGGAATTGGCGGAGAACTGCGCTGGTCATTCATTCTCTGAGACTGGAAAGGAAAGGAAAACCCAAAGATTCAGAAGGAATTCTACAACCTCAACACCGGCCCTACAGGATCTAGGGATGTGCAGGTCTGTAACAAGGCACCGCAACACACTACATATAGGGATGTGCAGGTCTGTAACAAGGCACCGCAACGCACTACATATAGGGATGTGCAGGTCTGTAACAAGGCACCGCAACGCACTACATATAGGGATGTGTAGGTCTGTAACAAGGCACCGCAACGCACTACATATAGGGATGTGCAGGTCTGTAACAAGGCACCGCAACGCACTACATATAGGGATGTGCAGGTCTGTAACAAGGCACCGCAACACACTACATATAGGGATGTGCAGGTCTGTAACAAGGCACCGCAACGCACTACATATAGGGATGTGCAGGTCTGTAACAAGGCACCGCAATGCACTACATATAGGGATGTGCAGGTCTGTAACAAGGCACCGCAACGCACTACATATAGGGAGGTGCAGGTCTGTAACAAGGCACCGCAACGCACTACATATAGGGATGTGCAGGTCTGTAACAAGGCACCGCAACGCACTACATATAGGGATGTGCAGGTCTGTAACAAGGCACCGCAATGCACTACATATAGGGATGTGCAGGTCTGTAACAAGGCACCGCAACGCACTACATATAGGGATGTGCAGGTCTGTAACAAGGCGCCGCAACGCACTACATATAGGGATGTGCAGGTCTGTAACAAGGCATCGCAACGCACTACATATAGGGATGTGCAGGTCTGTAACAAGGCATCACAACGCACTACATATAGGGATGTGCAGGTCTGTAACAAGGCATCGCAACGCACTACATATAGGGAGGTGCAGGTCTGTAACAAGGCACCGCAACACACTACATATAGGGATGTGCAGGTCTGTAACAAGGCATCGCAACGCACTACATATAGGGATGTGCAGGTCTGTAACAAGGCATCGCAACGCACTACATCTAGGGATGTGCAGGTCTGTAACAAGGCACCGCAACGCACTACATATAGGGATGTGCAGGTCTGTAACAAGGCATCGCAACGCACTACATATAGGGATGTGCAGGTCTGTAACAAGGCATCACAACTCACTACATATAGGGATGTGCAGGTCTGTAACAAGGCATCGCAACGCACTACATATAGGGAGGTGCAGGTCTGTAACAAGGCACCGCAACACACTACATATAGGGATGTGCAGGTCTGTAACAAGGCATCGCAACGCACTACATATAGGGATGTGCAGGTCTGTAACAAGGCATCGCAACGCACTACATCTAGGGATGTGCAGGTCTGTAACAAGGCACTGCAACGCACTACATATAGGGAGGTGCAGGTCTGTAACAAGGCACCGCAACGCACTACATATAGGGATGTGCAGGTGTGTAACAAGGCATCGCAACGCACTACATATAGGGATGTGCAGGTCTGTAACAAGGCATCGCAACGCACTACATATAGGGATGTGCAGGTCTGTAACAAGGCACCGCAACGCACTACATATACGGATGTGCAGGTCTGTAACAAGGCATTGCAACGCACTACATATAGGGAGGTGCAGGTCTGTAACAAGGCACCGCAACACACTACATATAGGGATGTGCAGGTCTGTAACAAGGCATCACAACGCACTACATATAGGGATGTGCAGGTCTGTAACAAGGCACCGCAACGCACTACATATAGGGAGGTGCAGGTCTGTAACAAGGCACCGCAACACACTACATATAGGGATGTGCAGGTCTGTAACAAGGCATCGCAACGCACTACATATAGGGATGTGCAGGTCTGTAACAAGGCATCGCAACGCACTACATATAGGGATGTGCAGGTCTGTAACAAGGCACCGCAACGCACTACATATAGGGATGTGTAGGTCTGTAACAAGGCACCGCAACACACTACATATAGGGATGTGTAGGTCTGTAACAAGGCATTGCAACGCACTACATATAGGGATGTGTAGGTCTGTAACAAGGCATCGCAACGCACTACATATAGGGATGTGTAGGTCTGTAACAAGGCATTGCAACGCACTACATATAGGGATGTGCAGGTCTGTAACAAGGCACCGCAACACACTACATATAGGGATGTGCAGGTCTGTAACAAGGCACCGCAACGCACTACATATACGGATGTGCAGGTCTGTAACAAGGCATCGCAACGCACTACATATAGGGATGTGTAGGTCTGCAACAAGGCATTGCAACGCACTACATATAGGGATGTGCAGGTCTGTAACAAGGCACCGCAACACACTACATATAGGGATGTGCAGGTCTGTAACAAGGCACCGCAACACACTACATATAGGGATGTGTAGGTCTGTAACAAGGCACCGCAACGCTCTACATATAGGGATGTGCAGGTCTGTAACAAGGCATCACAACGCACTACATATAGGGATGTGCAGGTCTGTAACAAGGCATCGCAACGCACTACATATAGGGATGTGCAGGTCTGTAACAAGGCACCGCAACGCACTACATCTAGGGATGTGCAGGTCTGTAACAAGGCACCGCAACGCTCTACATATAGGGATGTGCAGGTCTGTAACAAGGCACCGCAACGCACTACATATAGGGATGTGCAGGTCTGTAACAAGGCACCGCAACACACTACATATAGGGATGTGCAGGTCTGTAACAAGGCATCGCAACGCACTACATATAGGGATGTGCAGGTCTGTAACAAGGCACCGCAACACACTACATATAGGGATGTGTAGGTCTGTAACAAGGCATCGCAACACACTACATATAGGGATGTGTAGGTCTGTAACAAGGCATCGCAACGCACTACATATAGGGATGTGCAGGTCTGTAACAAGGCACCGCAACGCTCTACATATAGGGATGTGCAGGTCTGTAACAAGGCACCGCAACGCTCTACATATAGGGATGTGCAGGTCTGTAACAAGGCACCGCAACGCTCCACATATAGGGATGTGCAGGTCTGTAACAAGGCACCGCAACGCTCTACATATAGGGATGTGCAGGTCTGTAACAAGGCACCGCAACGCACTACATATAGGGATGTGCAGGTCTGTAACAAGGCACCGCAACACACTACATATAGGGATGTGTAGGTCTGTAACAAGGCACCGCAACGCTCTACATATAGGGATGTGCAGGTCTGTAACAAGGCACCGCAACACACTACATATAGGGATGTGTAGGTCTGTAACAAGGCATCGCAACGCACTACATATAGGGATGTGCAGGTCTGTAACAAGGCACCGCAACGCTCTACATATAGGGATGTGCAGGTCTGTAACAAGGCACCGCAACGCTCTACATATAGGGATGTGCAGGTCTGTAACAAGGCACCGCAACGCTCCACATATAGGGATGTGCAGGTCTGTAACAAGGCACCGCAACGCTCTACATATAGGGATGTGCAGGTCTGTAACAAGGCACCGCAACGCACTACATATAGGGATGTGCAGGTCTGTAACAAGGCACCGCAACACACTACATATAGGGATGTGCAGGTCTGTAACAAGGCATCGCAACGCACTACATATAGGGATGTGCAGGTCTGTAACAAGGCACCGCAACGTACTACATATAGGGATGTGCAGGTCTGTAACAAGGCACCGCAACACACTACATATAGGGATGTGCAGGTCTGTAACAAGGCACCGCAACACACTACATATAGGGATGTGCAGGTCTGTAACAAGGCACCGCAACGCACTACATATAGGGATGTGCAGGTCTGTAACAAGGCACTGCAACGCACTACATATAGGGATGTGCAGGTCTGTAACAAGGCACCGCAACGCACTACATATAGGGATGTGCAGGTCTGTAACAAGGCACCGCAACGCACTACATATAGGGATGTGCAGGTCTGTAACAAGGCACCGCAACGCACTACATATAGGGATGTGCAGGTCTGTAACAAGGCACCGCAACGCACTACATATAGGGATGTGCAGGTCTGTAACAAGGCACCGCAACACACTACATATAGGGATGTGCAGGTCTGTAACAAGGCACCGCAACACACTACATATAGGGATGTGCAGGTCTGTAACAAGGCACCGCAACACACTACATATAGGGATGTGCAGGTCTGTAACAAGGCACTGCAACGCACTACATATAGGGATGTGCAGGTCTGTAACAAGGCACCGCAACGCACTACATATAGGGATGTGCAGGTCTGTAACAAGGCACCGCAATGCTCCACATGACACCACCCTACAAGTAGCAGACCTATCATCTATCCTTCTGTCTTGTGTTTACAGCTCACGTGGATGTGTCTCCATGGTAACAGACAACAAACAGACCTTGTGTGTAGTCGGATCCTCCATCCGATTTCTCTTCCCCATTTCTATGATCATATACAATAGGATCATATCAGCTGACCCCGACGCAGGGGCGGATCCAGGGCCGGGCGAGCTTAGCAGGGCCCTGCGGCCCGGTCCTAGCGAAATGGTCCCGGTCAGCCTCGGCATAGTCGGGCAAGTGTCGGGGCCCACAGAGCCTCTGGGGGCCCCCCGGCCCTTGCCTGTCACGATTTCAGCTCATCGGCGTCCGTCCGCCGATGAGCTGAATACATACGCGATGCAGGAGCTGTGAGCTCAGCTCCTGCTTTAAAGCTCCGGCCCGGCTTGCGTGTGTAGGCGCGATGACGTCATCACATCACACTTACACACGCAAGCCGGGCCGCAGCTAAGCAGGAGCTGAGGTCACAGCTCCTGCATCGCGTATGTGACTGGAGAGAGGAGCGTCGGGGGAACGATGGAAGGTGAGTGATAGAAGGTGAGTGTAAGTGTTTGTTTTGTATTAAATATTAAGGTGGAACATAATGAAGGGGGCCCATGAAACTGGGGGGCAAATGAAGGGGAGGGGGGGAACGGCATGACACTGGGGAAGATGAAGGGGGTGGGGAGAGAACGGCATGAAACTGGGGACAAAGATGGAGGGGGCCCAATGAAACTGGGGGGCAAATGAAGGGGAGGGGGGGAATGGCATGACACTGGGGCAGATGGAGGGGGGGAGAACAGCATGACACTGGGGCAGATGGAGGGGGGAGAACGGCATGACACTGGGGCAGATGGAGGGGGGGAGAACAGCATGACACTGGGGCAGATGGAGGGGGGAGAACGGCATGACACTGGGACAGATGGAGGGGGAGAACAGCATGACACTGGGGCAGATGAAGGGGGGGAGAACGGCATGACACTGGGGCAGATGAAGGGGGAGAGAACAGCATGACACTGTGGCAAATGAAGGGGGGGAGAATGGCATGACACTGAGGCAGATGAAGGGGGGAGAACAGCATGACACTGGGGCAGATGAAGGGGGGAGAACGGCATGACACTGGGGCAGATGGAGGGGGAGAACAGCATGACACTGGGGCAGATGAAGGGGGGGAGAATGGCATGACACTGGGGCAGATGGAGGGGGAGAACAGCATGACACTGGGGCAGATGAAGGGGGGGAGAATGGCATGACACTGAGGCAGATGAAGGGGCGAGAATGGCATGACACTGGGGCAAATGAAGGGGGAGAGAACGGCATGACACTGGGGCAAATGAAGGGGGGAGAATGGCATGACACTGAGGCAGATGAAGGGGGGAGAACAGCATGACACTGGGGCAGATGAAGGGGGGAGAACAGCATGACACTGGGGCAGATGGAGGGGGAGAACAGCATGACACTGGGGCAGATGAAGGGGGGGAGAACAGCATGACACTGTGGCAAATGAAGGGGGGGGGAACGGCATGACACTGAGGCAGATGAAGGGGGGAGAACAGCATGACACTGGGGCAGATGAAGGGGCGAGAACGGCATGACACTGGGGCAAATGAAGGGGGAGAGAACGGCATGACACTGAGGCAGATGAAGGGGGGGGATGGCATGACACTGGGGCAGATGAAGGGGGGGAGAATGGCATGACACTGGGGCAGATGAAGGGGGGAGAACGGCATGACACTGGGGCAGAGACGGGGGGGAATGAAACTGTGGGCAGATAAAGGGGGAGAATGGCATGAAACTGGGGACAGAGATAGAGGGGGGGACATGAAACTAGGGGTAGATGAAGGGTGTATATGAAAATGGGGAGAGATGGAGGGGGGACATATAATTTACGGGTGACTGTAGGAGGATTATACTGTGTGGAATCACATGAAAAATTAATGAGAATGGGTGGAGTCAACATAAAAGTGGGCGGGGCCTAATTTGCTGCGGCGCGTAGGGCCCCACCAAAGTCAATTGCCCAGGGCCCCGCAAACCCTGGATCCGCCACTGCCCCAACGGGTTGAACAGAACTAAAATGGCCACCGAATGTTCATGGGGGTGTCCAAACTTTTTGCTAACGGCATTTCGGGGGGGACATCAATTCCCTATCCTTTCGAGTGTAACCTTCAGCCCTCATATACCCAACTCTCCATACCTAAACAATAATAGTGCATTGTATAGCGCCCCCTACAGGCTCAGCCTCCCAGTGGTGATAATAATATCACATCATCTTTCCATTGGGCTCCATTTCCTCCTGTACCCCTCCCCCACTGACCTCCGAATTGGCTGAGAAATTGGAATTTAGTAAGGAAAACATTGTCTTTTCCTGTCGCTCTTCCTGGAAATCATTTCCATTGCATTTTGCAAAAAAAAACCTCACCCATGACCTCGTTCATAAAAAATGTAACTGATAACCCTCCGTAATGGAAAAGATTAACTGTATATAATGGAGGGACATGATTATATACAGAGACGGTTGTGTGCAAAAGTTTTAGGCAGGTGTGGAACTTTTAGATACTTTCAGAAATAGAAGGGTTAATAGTTTATTTTTATCTAACGCAATGAAGAAATGAGAAATGTAAATCTCATCAATATTTGGTGCGACCCTTGCCCTTTGGAGGAGGAGTCCTGGATGTGATGTTACAGCCCCCATAGATATAGCCCTGATCTCATCATCATCCAGTCTGTCTGGGATGACATGAAGAGACAGACGGATTGGAGCAAGTCTACATTGACAGAAGATCTGGGCTTAGTCCTCCAAGATGGCGGCGGGAACAACCTCCCAGCCCAGTTCTGCCAAAAACTGTCTGAAGGTACCGAGAAGAACTGATGGAGGGCAAAGGTCACACCGAATGTTAAAGCGATCCTATCACTCACACACAAGTTTTTTCTAGGTACCACATCTGAATAGGCTTAAGAAAGGCTCTTCTTCTCCTTCCTTTCGTTATCTTCTCCGCGCCACCGTTCGCCTACAATCCTGTTTTTTCTCGGTATGCAAATTAGCTCTCTCGCAGCACTGGGGGTGGGCCCCAGCACTCAGACAGCACTGGGGGCATCCCCAATGCTGCGAGAGAGCTCTCTCCAGCGCCGCCTCCATCTTCTTCAGCAGCGTCATCTTCAGCCTCTTCTTCCGGCGGTGGCTTGTAACTTCTAAGGCTCGGGCCTTGGGCAGAGCAGACTGTGTATGCCCACAGGCCACGAGAAAATGGCTGCTTACAATACTGTGCAAGCAGCCATTTTCTCATGGCCTGTGGGCATACACAGTCTGCTCTGCCCAAGGCTAAGAAGTTACAACCCACCGCTGGAAGAAGAGGCTGAAGATGATGCCGCTGAAGAAGAGGAGGCAGCGCTGGAGAGAGTTCTCTCGCAGCATTGGGGATGCACCCAGTGCTGTCTGAGTGCTGAGGACCGCCCCCAGTGCTGTGAGAGAGCTAATTTGCATACCGAGAAAAACCGGGATTGTAGGCGAACGGCGGCGCGGAGAAGATAACGAAAGGAAGGAGAAGAAGAGCCTTTCTTAATTGTGTGTGAGTGATAGGATTACATTAATAAGATTTACATTTCTCTTTTCTTCATTCGCTTTATTTTGAGAATTGACAGAAATAAACCATTAACCCTTCTATCTCTGAAAGCATTCTTAGTTTGCAGCATTTTTTTAACAGCTGTCTAAAACTTTTGCACAGCACTGTGTGTATGTATATATATATATATATGTATGCATAAAATCAAGACAAAGTAGTGATGAGGAGCTGAACACATTCTCAGGATAAGAAATGCTCGTGTTACTCCTTTTGCTGCCCTAGACCACCAGGGTTACTCTCACTAACATTTTCCTTCCTTTTGACCACCATGGATGCCGTGTCACAAAAAACTAATATAGTTGGCCCAACTAATAAAAAGTCAGGGCTGTTAGACCTCACCCTTCACAAAATATCTAAGAAAAAAAGTGTCTGCTCCTTAGGAACAATATACTGTTGGTGACTAAGGAGTTAATATCATTTTTACTGGAATTATATGGTAAATTGGTAAATTAGACAGTGTAGACTCAGTATGTAATTCTGCAGGGGAGGGGTCATGGCAGCTCCTACCTGATGGCCTAAGATGGTGTTGTACAGCTCCTCCTGGGCGGGGATTTTGATTGTGGGAGGTTTCTTCCTGCGACTCCGCCCAGCCCAAGATCCTCCCCTCCTGCGCTGCAATTCGGAGACAATTCCTTTATCATCCGATGGGAGGGAAAACTGGCGGTAATTGGGCATTGAAAAGTGTCTCTTGGGTGGAAGAACTCGCTCGGGCAACAGCGCTCTCTGCTCGTCCAGACGTCTGGTCTGCACTGTGGACAGGAGCTCGAGAAATTCTTCAGTGTGTAGCGAGAGGACCGAGGCGGAAAGACCTGCAAGGGAGGGGCTGAATTAAGGAACAGCTTACAACAAAGATCAGAGGCAACCATCGCACCCCGGTTCTGGACCCTGAAGGGGCCCATAGGGTAAATGGTAGGTGAGACCTGTTACAGAGTGTGCATCGGGGTCCAGGAGCAACAGATTACACCTCTAGGGGTTAAAGGGAGTCTATAGCACCAAAACCTCTCCTAAATCACTTATAGGGGTCACTACTCATTTATGCAAATTAGCCGTAGGGTGCACCTGGTTGAGGTCACTGCTTGACAATCTTTCTATTTACGGGGGGGAGGGTGTGGAGCAATGATGGGCACCAAAAGAAAACGGGCGCTCTGTCCTGGCATGTACCAAAAAGCCAATCTGCATATGGAAAATATAGGGTCGAACTACAGATAAATACAGCCGGCCCCTGCTCTAACATTCCTTCTGTGACACCCCCCCTATGGACGTCAGAATATACCAACTATTCTTTGTAGGTGTTAAAACAGAAAAGCGATGATCATAGGTCCTGTTATGTGGGTTGCACGGTGAAGCCCATAAGAAAATGGTGCAAATGCTAATTTTGTCTAATTCCACCCTGTTCTGAATTTTTTTGCAGCTTCCCAGTATATTGCATGGACTAATAAAAGGTACCATTCAAAAAGTGCAATTTGTCCTGCAAAAACCAAGCCCTTGTATAGTGCTGTGAATGGAAAAATAAAAACCTTATGTGTTTTGGAAGACGAGGAGTAAAAAACGAAATTCGAAACAAAAAAAAAACTTGCAGTGGGAGGGGTTAATACGTGGTGATCCATGGTGTGCTGTAGTAGGCTATATACAGCACTAGATGGCAGTACGGTATCAGTAGTACACGGCACCTTGATCCCTGCAGCACCAATAAGCGGTATAATCTGCATTATTCTATCGTCACGTCATCGCCGGTGTAATTTCCCTTTTTTCGATTATTTTTAGTGCATTTCCTCTGATCATGAATGTAACGTCAGTAATGCAAGGAGGTGAGAGCGAGGTTTGGCAGCGCTCCCCGGAACAATGTACAAGTTGATCGTCCTCTCGTCTGTGATAACATTTATTGAGCTGCGGTTCCAGAATTTGACGTGATCTGCGATTGTCTAATTATAGATGGGTTCCATTGATTGGTGGAAAGAGGAAGTCATTGTTCTGCTGAACTTTAATATCTATAAGCGGTAACGTCTAGCAGAGAAGTAAATCATGTAGAGATGTCCGCCCTCAACGTGCCTAGGGTTTGGCTTATTCCCTATGCACAGGTTAGATTTGCAGATTTGACAACGGCGCCCCCCACAGAGCTACTTTGCACCCCAGGTTGAATGGAAAGATGGCCAGGTAGCGTGAGACTGCGCTCCATAGATTTTAATGGGATCAACTATCGAAGGTGATTCCAATAGATTATCAGGACACACTAACAAAACCCTTCACAGACTGCAAATCCCAACACAACCACTAGGTGGCCTCACACAGAGACTCCCCAAGGATCAACGACTACCAATAGAGGGTTGGGAAGTCATCCTGGACCTGATCTTAGGATATGAAGAGGAAAAATAAGGAAGGACACATTTAAGCTGGGCCACCTTAGGTCATCATTATCAGATTGCTAATCCTACCCCTGGAACCTGCACCGATCAGCTGATAGCTGCACAGTGTAAAGAGTCCTAAGCTCCATACACCATGTAGTGGCCAAGCTGTGTTATTGCAACTCATCTCCCATTCATCAGTCACCTTACCTCTCCTTTCACAGGACGGGGATGGGGGGGCAGATTTCCAGGGTCTCTGTCCGTCTCCTACAATCTCCGTAGATGCACTTGCGTTATCTAGGAAAACACTCTCCAGTTCCTCGAATTTGTGGGATATCGGCGGAGACTGTAACAGGACAGGAAGAAATACAAGATGTCAGACAGAATAAAGCGGGGGTAAAGGGGTAACTGGCCCGGGGACCGCAGTAACCTCCTACATTTAGTTTTATTACAGACATAGTTTCAAAAATAACTGCAAAAATCTCAGATAAGAATTGACTCCCAGCATTATAACAAGGTCAAACTGTTAAGGGTTTCACTTTTAACATCCAAGACCCAGAACAGAATGGGACTGTAGTGTTTAACGGGGCTCTGCAAGAGTCCAAGGACAGGACATCAGATTGGTAGAGATCCACCAATCATTCAAGTGAAGGAGAGCTGGGCTGCAATAGAACAACATGGCCACCGCACGGTATCTGGAGCCAAGTGTTCCCTCCTCCGTACACAGCTGATTGGTTGGGGGACCAGATGGCAGACTCCCCCCAATCTCATACTGGTGACCTATACTAATATGAGTTCTTGGAGGAACCGAAACTTACCACCCTCCTGTAGAACAGCATCATGCAGCTTGCTATATATTAAAATAGCCATGAAAAAACTACATGTTATTGGCTATGGACGACTTTGGGGTGTCCAGAAAAATCTGCTTTGTGATTGAGTTTTATTAAGAATTTGCTGTGTATAAGCATACAGAGCCAGCTGCAGTTGGGTGCACATATATATATATATATATATTTATATATATATATATATATATATATATATATATATATATATAATGTATCTTCTTTATTTAGTACGTGCCTGTCTTTGTGACCGCTGTGTATTCATTGTTACATTTCTGAACCGTTAATGTTGCTTTTGCAAGGAGTTCAAGCAATCACACGTGAGCAGATGTGGTCATACATGAGCAGATGTGGTCATACATAGGCAGGTGTCGTCATACATAGGAAGGTGTAGTCACACATGGGCAGATGTTACGTTGGTATTAACGTCTGCTGAGACAACCTTCTGACCTCAACCCCCCCCCCCCCAATGCTCTGCATATACAGATTTAGTGGCCCAGCTGCAGTTGTTTTCTCCCTTGTACTCACCTCGCTCTGAGTGTCGCTGCGTCTCTGCTCCTCTGTAACCTTCTCAGTATCTGCCATCTTGGATTTGTCATTGTCTCCTGTCTCGCTCATCCTTCACAGTAACGTCCTGTATCTTCTTGTCTCTACATACAAGGTCTTCTCTCCCCTAGAATGTTCTGCAGCTGCGGATCCCCTTTATGCTCTCCCCTCCTGTTTCTTAGTCTTCCTCACACAGAAGTTTCCATTCTATAAAGAGAAGTGAAAGGATGAGCTATCAATCTCTGACCACTTGTGACCTTTACGCCAAAGATATTTGGTCCATAGAACCACATGGACAGCAATAATCCCGTACAAACACAGTCTCTTAGGCGCCATGTTGTTCCATTGTGCCGCGTGCCATAGTATTTAAACAAAAAAAACATTGCTATTGGAGAGTGCACTGCCCAAAATATAGAAGACGTGAACTTGGAAATAAAGTTTCAGTTTCGATATGAAACATGATGATCAGATCAAGTACCGAGCCATATATAGGCAATATAGAAAACAAAATGGCATGTTATAAGTCCTTCATATGGTGTTGAATAAGCCATTTGCAATTCACCCCACATGTGCTGCCTGGAATGACTAGTAACTCAGCAGGGGAGGGGTTTCTTCTAAGCAGGAGAGTGGCCTCACTTCTCACAGGCATATGGGTGGTTTGCATTGATCTCTTAATACTCTGTATTTCCAATTCTTCCTTCTGGGTCTCCACTGTGCTGAGAGTACTAATAGTAGTTCAGCAGGGGTGGGGTTTCTTCTAAGCAGGGGAGTGGCTTCACTTCTCACAGGCGCATGGGTGGTTTACATTGATATCTGACTACTCTGTATTTCCAATTCTTCCTTCTGGGTCTCCAATGTGCTGGGGGTACTACTAGTAACTCAACAGAGGAGGGGTTTCTTCTAAGCAGGGGAGTGGCTTCACTTCTCACAGGCGTATGGGTGGTTTACATTGATATCTGACTACTCTGTATTTCCAATTCTTCCTTCTGGGTCTCCAATGGGCTGGGGGTACTACTAGTCACTCAGCAGGGGAGGTGTTTCTTCTAAGCAGGGGAATGGCCTCACTTCTCACAGGCATATGGGTGGTTTACATTGATCTCTGATTACTCTTTGTTTCCAATTCTTCCTTCTTGGGTCTACACTGTTCTGGGGAAACCTCTAGTAGCTCAGCAGGGGTGGGGCTTCTTCTAAGCAGGGGAGTTACCTTACTTTCTATAAGTGTATGGGTGGTTTACATAGATATCTGGCTATATTTGCATTTCACTTTTGTGTGTACTGACTTTGTGACACTTGGTAGCAGAGGGAGACTTCCTGACATTGGGCAAAGTATTACTCAATGGCTTCTCTAATGTTCACTGCCAGTCTGTGACTAGTCAGTGTCAACCAAACAAAAATCTTATCCTATCCTGACATGACAAGGTGGATATAGCTCCGGAGGTAAGACTGACTGAGGGAGTGGTGATGGTGGATTCACTGAGTAAGTTCAAGGAGGGGTTATGGGTATTAGATTTTTGAAGATGACAAATTGATCCTGGGGTTTTATACTGGTTGCTAATTTTGGAGTTGGGAATGAATTTTTCCCCTGACATGGGGCAATTGGCATAAATCGCAAGGGTGGGTTTTTTTGCCTTTCTCTGGATCTTCACTGTAGGGTTATAGGTTGGACTTGGTGGACTTGACTCTTCATCCAACCTCATCTACTATACAATGGGAGAGAGGGAGTGGGGTTGGAGGAGAATAATAATCTTATTGTGTCACTTTGGATCTTCTTCCTGGTGGGCCTTGTGCTTATACACAGAAGCCTATCAGAGGAGACAGAGCTGCGGTGGGAAGGAGAGAGGAGGAGCCTAAACCAATACGCTAATAAGGGGGCGTGTCTCAGACTACCTAAGACTACCTGTAGTTACTATAGCTAACCTGTAGTCACGGGTCACAGCTCTGCTCCAATAGAACTGAGTCAAAAAACAGCCAAATCGCAAAATCCGAAGGAAATCATCCCTAGTAGGTCCTGACTTACATATCGTCTATTAACTCTTTAATGGAAACCTGAAAGGGGCGTCCAAAAGTAGACATTTATCGCACATCAGCCTCCAATATTCACAACGTTTAGATTGATTGATTAGATTTGATCGATAACCAGGATAGAATCTTCCATCAGTGTTACAATGTCAGTAAAGGGCATGGACACTTACTGTTCTAGAACATCTAAAAAATGTTACAAAATGTTACAAATATGTAAATATTCTTGATTACAAATCCGCTATGTTTACAACTACTAGATAGTTTCAATGGTAACAGACTGCAGCCAACCCTGTGAGGTCTGATCTTGCACTCGTGTGTTACTCCGCTTCCATTACTCTTATACTTCTTCTACCGTCTGTGTAGTTTGTAGTCTGTAACCACATACGGTATATACACACAGTTCTACATATAAACTGAATATTTGACACATTATTTTAGACTGAGCTGCGTAATTTTTTTCCAGCCATTGGTCAGTACTAATGTAGTTCTAAGATCAAAGGGGGCCCCTGGAAGAGCACAGCAGTGCTATAGGGGACATGGGAGACCCCAAGAATCCCTCATACATATTTAGCATTGGTGGAAGGATCTTGGAGCCGCACCCCAGTACTTGCCCTATTACACAAACTACTTCTACATAGACTTCTCTCCTAGACGTGTTGCATAAACCCCATTACACAGATGTTACCGACAACCACATTATACAAAGTACATTGCACAAGGTTCATTACTCAGATATTCATTTACAACCCCAAACCTAATAACGAACGCTTATTGCCAGGATCCCGATGTAACGATGTATTAGGTCTCTTTCACACAGTCAGTATTTGGTCAGTATTTTTAATCAGTTTTTGTAAGTCAAGACTAGGAGCAGAAGTCCAGTTGCTTTAGACCATGACACACCGAGTATTTTGGACCGATTTCCCAGACCAAACACTGAGCCGGGACCCAAAATCCTGATATAGTGGTCTATAATGTGAGGAGTCCCTGCATCCCCATAGGAGAGCAGTCCTGTCAGTAAGCAGGGACTCCTCATAGGTGACTTTGATACTGGGGAGTCCCAGCTCAATGTTTAGTCCACATGTCATCATCCATATATTCCCACATCTGTCCATATGGGAGCCAGCCTGATGTCCCCCTCTCCCAGCTTATAAATACTGATGCAAAATATTATCCAATTACTGACCCCATAAAAATATTTATACTCCTACTATATGTGGGGACCATGGTAAAGATATGTGCCCGTAAGACATGAAAGGGAATGTTCATGTTGTGTTAACTATATATAGGGTGAACATTTACAGCAGCTGCAGTTTAGTTTCTCTTCTGATATTTAGCTTCTATCTCTTCATAATGGCGAATGATAAAATTTTGCCTGCACAGCTACCACTAGAGGGAGCTTAGGAGCTCACTGCATACTGTTTATACATTAAAATCAATAATAAGTCAGTATGCAGTGAGCTCCCCCTAGTGGTGGCTGCAGGAAGACACAATTATAGTTTACTTCTATGTCTGGGCAAGAAATTTGGAGTTCTGTATTGAAGAACATGACATGGTTAAGAAGCAGACATGTACTGTCAAGTGGATATGGATGTTGTTGCCTGAAAAACTGTACTAAAGGACGACATTGTGAAGGGATGTAAGATATATGTATATATATGTGTATATAAGTATATGTAAGGGCCCCATTTACAATTTTTGTGCCATGAAGGCCTATAAGGTGTCCATATCACATCTAATATGACCGAGGGTCCGGTACGGAGTATTTTTCAGCCCCAGGACATTTGCCTACTTTTCTACAATAGACGCCAGATATCACCCCTTGGGGGAAACCTTCTGGATGTCTCAAGAGAGTTGGCACATCTTCTCCCTCCGAGTCTTCTTTCTGGTGTAGAGTCCATCTGAAATCCTGGGTGAAAAACTCCTGCAAGCCTCAGCAGTGTCAATGAGAAAACAAAGGACCCCCAGCAGGACCCTTCATAGTCATTCATTAGTTGGACCTGCAATGGACCAGAAGAATGGACCAGTAAGACACAGAATGTGCCCTGAAATTGGCAGGTTTAGGAGACATTTTTCTTCTGTATTTGTGGGCAATAATAGCCAAGGTAGATGAAGCCCAGACATGGCCAGATGTCTCTGAGCCGCTCGGATCTCAGGTCTATATGGCAGCGGATGAGGTGATCACACTGTGTGGGATTCACAGCTGTGCGGGTCAAGTGTGAAAGGTTGTGCGGGTCACGCTGAAAGTTGTTTTTCTGTGTGGCTTGTGGTAAAGGAAGCCGAATAACCCGACAACAGCAAAAACAGACGAGAAGAAGTGAAAAAAAAACAAGAGCCTGCTACGCCATAGAACTTGAGGTTGTCTATGCTATATACTATGTATAGACCAGACAAAGAAGTGGAAGAAGTGGATATCCCCACAGGACTATTAATAATCCAGTCCTCCTTCAACATGTCTTCTAAGATGTAAAATAGTATCTGTAAAGATACAGGCGAATATAACAGTACAGGCACAGCCGAATATAACAGTACAGGTACAGCCGAATATAACAGTACAGGTACAGCCGAATACACCAGTACAGGTACAGCCGAATACAACAGTACAGGTACAGCCGAATACAACAGTACAGATACAGCCGAATACACCAGTACAGATACAGCCGAATATAACAGTACAGGTACAGCCGAATATAACAGTACAGGTACAGCCGAATACACCAGTACAGGTACAGCCGAATATAACAGTACAGGTATAGCCGAATATAACAGTACAGGTACAGCCGAGTATAACAGTACAGGTACAGCCGAATACAACAGTACAGGTACAGCCGAATATAACAGTACAGGTACAGCCGACTATAACAGTACAGATACAGCCGAGTATAACAGTACAAGTACAGCCGAATATACCAGTACAGGTACAGCCGAATATAACAGTACAGAT
Organism: Leptodactylus fuscus; assembly: GCF_031893055.1. Lineage (NCBI taxonomy): Eukaryota > Metazoa > Chordata > Amphibia > Anura > Leptodactylidae > Leptodactylus > Leptodactylus fuscus. The sequence continues at coordinate 78,307,559 of NC_134275.1, forward strand.
ACAGCCGAATATAACAGTACAGATACAGCCGAGTATAACAGTACAGGTACAGCCGAATACAACAGTACAGGTACAACCGAGTATAACAGTACAGGTACAGCCGAATATAACAGTACAGATACAGCCGAGTATAACAGTACAGGTACAGCCGAGTATAACAGTACAGGTACAGCCGAATACAACAGTACAGGTACAGCCGAATATAACAGTACAGGTACAGCCGAATACAACAGTACAGGTACAGCCGAATATAACAGTACAGGCACAGCCGAATACAACAGTACAGGTACAGCCGAGTATAACAGTACAGGTACAGCCGAGTATAACAGTACAAGTACAGCCGAATACAACAGTACAGGCACAGCCGAATACAACAGTACAGGTACAGCCGAATATAACAGTACAGGTACAGCCGAGTATAACAGTACAGATACAGCCGAGTATAACAGTACAAGTACAGCCGAATATACCAGTACAGGTACAGCCGAATATAACAGTACAGATACAGCCGAGTATAACAGTACAGGTACAGCCGAATACAGCAGTACAGGTACAGCCGACTACAACAGTACAGGTACAGCCGAATATAACAGTACAGGTACAGCCGAATATAACAGTACAGATACAGCTGATTACACCAGTACAGATACAGCCGAATACACCAGTACAGTTACAGCCGACTACAACAGTACAGATACAGCCGAGTATAACAGTACAGGTACAGCCGAGTATAACAGTACAGATACAGCCGAATATAACAGTACAGATACAGCCGAATATAACAGTACAGGTACAGCCGAATATAACAGTACAGATACAGCCGAATATAACAGTACAGATACAGCCGAATACAACAGTACAGGTACAGCCGAATATAACAGTACAGGCACAGCCGAATATAACAGTACAGATACAGCCGAGTATAACAGTACAGGTACAGCCGAGTATAACAGTACAGGTACAGCCGAGTATAACAGTACAGGTACAGCCGAATACAACAGTACATGTACAGCCGAATACAACAGCACAGATACAGCTGAATATAACAGTACAGATACAGCTGAATACAATAGTACAGATACAGCCGAGTATAACAGTACAGGTACAGCCGAGTATAACAGTACAGGTACAGCCGAGTATAACAGTACAGGTACAGCCGAATACAACAGTACAGGTACAGCCGAATACAACAGCACAGATACAGCTGAATATAACAGTACAGATACAGCCGAATACAATAGTACAGATACAGCCGAATATAACAGTACAGATACAGCCGAATATAACAGTACAGGCACAGCCGAATATAACAGTACAGGTACAGCCGAATACAACAGTACAGATACAGCCGAATATACCAGTACAGATACAGCCAAATATAACAGTACAGATACAGCCGAATACAACAGTACAGATACAGCCGAATATAACAGTACAGATACAGCCAAATATAACAGTACAGATACAGCCGAATACAACAGTACAGATACAGCCGAATACAACAGTACAGATACAGCCGAATATAACAGTACAGATACAGCCGACTACAACAGTACAGATACAGCCGAATATAACAGTACAGATACAGCCGAATACAATAGTACAGATACAGCCGAATATAACAGTACAGTTACAGCCGACTACAACAGTACAGATACAGCCAAACACCATTACAAGAAGGACGTAGATATGATAAACCACAGGTATCTAAACCACTGGTGAGAAAATGAGGATTGTCCGATAACTAGCGCACCTAGCCAAGGGAAATTACCTGCAATATTGGACACACCCGAAGATCAGCGATGATTAACTATTTACAACCAATTTCAGTTCCGTGTGAATATTCCTACATGAAGGTGATTGGACTGTGAGAGTGACCTCTGACATTGTTGTTATATGATCCAGACCCCGGTGCCAGGTGACAGATGGGGTTCATGGAGGGATTTATTTATTTTGTTCACCTCTATAGCCCCATCATATTCCGCCACACATAGGGATCATAATCTACATTCCCTATCAGTAGGTCTTCAGAGTATGTGAGGAAACCGGAGGAAAACCACGTAAATTCAGGGAGAACATACAAACCAGGGAGCCATATTGGTGGGGCTGGACAGTCATCAACATCTCAAGACAATGGTTGGAAAACAAAGATTTTCCAGGGCTCCATTCACACAAGTGCTGTAAAAACGGGCACAACCTTTACTTTATGGCCATTTGTCATCCGTGGGAGACTCATTTTTCACTTATTCCTTATAAAATGCTCACTTTATTGGCTTCAGTCCCAGAAACTCCATAAAGAACCTGATGAAGGATCCATGGTGAAGAAGACAAGGTGTAGACCTTCTATTCAGCTGATCAGTGGTGGTGATGGGACTCGGACCCCACCAATCAGATATTGATACTGCTATTTTTGAGCAGGTGTCTCCAATCCAAGCAATGGGCTATGGGTGTCCCAAATATACCCTTGCTTACATGCTAAAAGTTTCCAAAAACTTGGCAACTTGAAATCGTGTTGATGGAGTACCAAACCCTCGGAGGTCGGAGTGGACCAGCAGAGGTTTGGTCCCTTGGCTTACAGGGGTGTCATAACTTCAGTTTATTAGACCAGCTGACTGTCAGAAGTTCTTATAGGTGACTAATCCACCATCTTGTACTTGGGCTGTGGCCGCTGGTAAAGGATACCCAAAAGACGAGCACCTACAAGCCATGCTGGTCTCCATCTGGTGGTATCCAGAATTTACCTGTTAGGGTTGGTGGAGTGGTCAGTAGACTCCTCAACCTAGGCCTAGCAAATGATCTACCATAAATGTATAATACTAATATATATCTATATATACACCTTGCTGGTCAAGCTTAAAGTGAGTACAAGGCTAAGGTTATGGGATCAGAGATCGTCACGTTACCCTAATGTAAGTGAATGGAGTCACCTCATGGTTGTTACAACTGTGACCAGGGCCAGGCACAAAAAGATCAAGAACTTCTGATATTATGGCAACTAGAAGTTGCAGTCTCAGCACCCTCGGGGCCACAACTCCATTCTCTTACCTTAGAGAAGGAATCACAGACTGGCGTGGAGTCACACAATGGTAGTCAACGCCAAAGTGGCCAGGTAGCCAGCGGTGATAGCCATGATCTCGAACACATTGTGTTATAGGTCCTGGAACTACGTCCATCCCATTAGATTCCTATATCCACCCTCCACATCTCCCCTTCGACTCCTCAGACCACGGCGCCCATTAACCCCCCACTAACCATTGTCTGATAAGATCTGAGATGACGTAGATAAGGTTGATGTATTTCCTGATTTTGGTGGCCTCTCCATCTGACCCCGGTTCTATCTCTACAGATAAGGACCTGCGGTTATGTGGGACTCTACAGTATACAGTATCTGCACCGCTGTATATACAAAGTGCGCTCACCTCTATATGTGCCTCGCCTGAGCCCGGAGCAGTCTCGCCGTCTCTCTGCTTCTTACCAAGCTGTCACTTCCCCTCAACGCCTCTTCTTCCGTTCATTCTCTTCCTCTTTTCTTCCTGTCTTCCTCTCTTTGCTTCTCGTTCTGGCTGAGATCTGTCAATAACCTCTCTTGCGTATTTGTAGACGTGTTGCCAAGTATATATAGACCTATAGTAGAGCCCCCCATAGGCGTCGCCCCCCACTCTGCTCACCAGCGGTCTCTGGACCCCTCGGTCTCTTGCAGGCTGCTTGTCTCTCTGGCTGTCTCGAGGTTCTGAGGTTTCTACTATGGAGCTTTCTTGTATAATGAATCAGCCACTTCCTGTGTAGTCTGCACAGAGCCCTATACACAATAGGTGTGTGTATGCCGCTCTATGTTGATTCCCACACGCTCGTACGCAGCCACTTACATACACACAATGGTATTTGTCATTTTTCTAAAGCCGTAACCACTTGTCCACCCAAACCAAGACTGGAACTGCTCTGCTCACACTTATAGGGAAGGTTCATTTCCATATCAGATTCAGACGTAGCTGCCTTACTTACAAACACTGTCATAAAAAACATCAACAGATCAGAAAAAATTGCAAAATGCAAAGTGATTTGGTAAAAAATTGCAAAAAGTGCGTTGAGCTGCAATATAGGTAACCACCAGTGGGTGGCGCTGCAGCTCCGTGTTTCTTGACCGCATCTTTCGCAATTAGCTACGCACCTATGGATTACATACTTTTCTCTCCTTATTAAATCTTTACGGAAAAAGTGAGCTTTTCCAGAGGTAAAAATTACGTTTTTGAAAAATGCGCCTTTTCCGTAGATTTTTTCCCACAAGGGGTGATGGCGTTAGTCAGGCACTATAAAACGTGTTTTTTTCTGCTGTGTTTCTGCAACGTGGAGTGAAATGATGATTTATTTTTTTTTGCAACTTTTTACAAAGTTGCAGTGGATGACTTTAGTGAATACGTACTACCTGGGTGAACTACGCCCAAGTTTCTCGCCCTTCTTTTAAAAGCATCACAAGTGGTGTAAAAATGCAAAAAGGAGCCAAATGTTTGTACAAATGAGCCACAAAAAGAAAACAGAATCTTAGACAGCTAGGACACCATCGTGCCCAAAATTAAAGACCTTGTGGTACTCACTGAGGTCTGCTGGTCTCCTCTAGAAGAATTGCCCAAAATTGGATGGTTCCTTTTGATCGAGCCCCTGGAATCTGCTCCATCCACTCCCGACCCCACTTCACAGAACTTTCACCTTTCGATAGCCCTAGATGAGACCAGACCACCCACCGACCACCCTGATCACATTACTCTGGACTATTACATGTCTACATGTGGTAACACTTTCTCCCTAAATAGCAACTTTCCTGTCAGTTCTGTCCAAAAATGCCCCCTAGTCCCGCTCCTGGAGGAGGCCATGCCCGGGTTACGTCATATAGTTTTACACCCATTGATGGATTTGGAGACCTCCGGGGAATTCTGTTATTTTATGTGTTGTCACGTGAAATGTCTAAATATAACCCATGATATGAAGGGTTGATGTGGGCCATTATATGAAGTGAGCCGTCACCTACATCAGCTGTAGTCTGCCCTACATATGGGGAGACTCCATAAGTGGGTCCAGGTCCTATAGAAAAAAACAGCTTCACGTCTGGTGTATATCTGCAATGACCTTGTTGAGATGTGTCATTATCACAGGTAAGATAGGTCTTGGGAGATTCTCAGAGGCGTAACCTAAAATGTCTCCGCCCCCATTTACCATGTGAAATTTATAATAACAGTGTCTTTATGGCAGAGGAGATTGTGGACCCTTCAGACACCACAATGGCTACCTTAGCACCCTCCCATACCACACCCCTGAGGATCTACACAATATCTCACTCTCGTCCACACCTTATCTTTATGGACTCCTATGGTGCCCCATTCGTCCTCCAGCCCCCTGAGATAAGGACACCTCACATATCACATGTGTACTGGATACCTTACACATGCCGGGGCCCCACTTTATGGAACTGGATTGTAGCCTGCAAAAAGGTTAATAACCAACCACCCGCCCCTTTGTCACGGTGTATATCACAGGGGCTTTCCCCCGGCGAGGCTCGGTTGGCCAAGCTTATAGTTTGGCAGGGCACTAGAAATATCTGGACTCTTGTCTGACATTTCCTTATTTGTTAGGCTCTATTTATTGCCATCTTTTACTATTGTTTGCTCGTAATACCGCGCCCTAGATTCCTCCGTACGTTACTTGCGTCTGCGTCTTCTTCATTTGATCTGTTTTACATGTGCCGGGCTCTATTCGATATAGATTCACCGAACCAGCCAGGATAGGCCGACTATCTATTGTGTATGTAGATCTCAACTCTGCCCCAAAGGGGAATATTATGAGGACAAAGGATCGGACATGTTGCATTTCAACATGTCCGATCCTTTGTCCAGTGGGAGACACTTCTCTCTATATTTGCCGAGCCAAGGGTACATGTATAGAGGAGAGTGAGGCCTTATTCTAATGTCCATTTTTTACATACATGTTCCTCCTGTATTTCTTTTACAGATGCAATACTGACACATTCATTTCATCGTAATTGTTCCCATGTCCCTATTAATTTTAGGATCATTGGGGCCCCTATTAAAGTTGCAACATTTAGAATAGTGATACATTTTATGTGCTGAGAGACCTTTGGGGTCCTCTCCTTGCCCAGTCTTAATAATTGATGACCTCAGGACAGGTCTGTCACCCCGGGACCCCACTGATCGGGTGTTTGAAGAGCCTCCAGATTTCACTACTAACCAAGCACAGCGCCATACATTGTATAGTGGCTGTTCTTGGTACTGCAGATCAACCTATTCACTTGATCAGACCATGTGACCAAAGAACATAACATTACATGGTCTGTAAAGCTGCTGCAGCTTCCAAAGGTTGATCTGCAGGGTCTGGCGTATTGGACCCCCAAACAGGGGTGTAGTAATAGAAGTTGCTACTAGGTTCTGGGCAAGGAGAGGACCCCAAAGGTCTCTCGGCACATGAAATATACCACTATTCTAAATGTTGCAACGTAAGTCGGGGCCACGATGATCTGCAGTTGATGACCTACCTGAAGAACAATTTCAGGGGAAACAAAATATCAGTCTAAGGTGTAAAGGGGACTCGGTTTATAGTGGCTTTTATACTCCTCTACCCATGGCCACAAACATGGACACCCAGCTGGTCCGAGCATGCACATTCAGGTATAGCCAAGGGAGTACATCTGGTTTTTGGCTACAATTCTGCACCAAATCGAACAAGCTAATGCAGTTATAAAAGCTACAGGTGTGAACTGGGCATTATCCGTGGCACTTCAGGACGTGTCAGACCCTTGTACAATGTAATATCTGCGAGTCTGGATGATACGGTGAAGGATGAGACAGGGGAGCTGGCACGAAATGGGCACAAGGCAGGGGAAGAGGCGCACAGGCGGCTCTGGATGGAGCGATAGAGGAGAGGATTGTCTCCATTTATCTTTGGATAATTAGATCCTAATTACCCGCCTGCTCCGTTTAATTAGAGCCGCAGAGATGGAGCCCTCCCCTCCCTCCTGCTAATTAATATCCATGCCTTAACGAGCAGGCTAATGAAGTGTGCGAGGGGGAAAGAGCGAAGGGGTTAATGGAGCACGGCTACGTAATATCTGGCAGATGAGAGGTTAATGGGCCAATGGACTGCTGGGTCTGGCCTGGCAGGGAAAAGGTTAATGGGCTGGCGCAAGTGGTGGGCTGGCGCCGGAGGGAAGGGTTAATCATGCAAGAAGTCAAGGCAAGGTAGAGGTTAATAGCGCCCCTCTACAAGGGGGTCCCATTTGTTTTCATAGGGATGTAGTGAAAGGGGCGACATAATAGACCAGGCCATATTGGATGATCATATAAAGCGCCAGCCGCAGATCTCTCCGTGTGTAGGTCACTCTAACAAAAAATACTTTTACCGTTTTTATGTAAAACATATTTTATAAGAATTTTTTATGATTTTATTTTTATTTTTCCATGTCACTATCACTTAAAAAAAATACTAAATATTGCAGTTTTCTCCCTGACCACTAAGCCTAATAATAAGCTGATACTTGTCAATTCTGTAGGGGTTTTCATTGCACCTCAGTCACTTCACAGGCTTATAACTGAAGATAAGACCTCTATAGATAACACCCAGATCCTTCATTGCATTCACTACTGACAATAGGTAATGTCACAGGTGATCTCCTCCCCCTCCCTGCACAGAGCGTGTCTACAAATCTCTCCATAGACCTCCAGGAGTCGGCTGCAAATTACTGCTGCCTATGACCATGAGACTGCTGTATAATTGGTGCCAAATTCCTTTTAAGAGGAGGGATGTGCTTTGACTGCTTTATTTAAAGAAACAGCGCCACTCTCATCAGTGGGTGTTCTCTGGTACTGCAGGTCAATCCCCTTTGAGTGAATGCAATACCAGACACAATCTGCGGATAAGAGTGGCGCTATGTCTTAACAAATGACATTCTCTCCTCTTTAGTCTCCTACAGCCTGTTAATAATGAAGACGGATTAAGATAATGGCGCGATTACAAGTAACGACATGATTCCCAATAAATAAGACGTATGACAATGCGCCATCAATAAGACAATTATTCTGCAGAGAGCCGTTCTCCATATGTTCCGGTTTCCTTAAGGTAAGTTATGACATATGGCGCAGGACCTGCACATAGTGAGGACCCCGAAGACGTCTATAGGCGCCATGTTACAGTGTCGTATATAGGACTATACGTCAGTCGTGTGCACGAGACCCGAGGAGACTCCGCACTGGCTGTACGGTGCAAGAAATGGTCAACTGAAGGGTTAAATGACAATGTGGAAGTGAAGGAGTTAAGTGAATAGAGGTCAAGGTTCACATAGGATTGGGAGGCTGGACAATGAAGCGAAATACTGTAAGGTGAGAATGGAGGAAGGCGATGGGTTAATTAAAGTCCTCACCTCCAGACTGCAGGATAATGGTGTAATAACACAGGCCCGAGCCTCATCTACCCTTACATTAGGCTTTGTTGTTCTAGCCCCCCTCTCCTATCCCCTTATCCATATTAAATCTGGCTCCTCACCCCTCCTCTTCTCATTACCTCTTTGTATAATATACCCCTTACCCCTCCCCCACTCCTTAGGGGATTCTCTGTCTTGTGTGGGGGTCTAAAGGCACAGTATGGATTGTAGTCTATAGATGTGTGTTCTGGATTGTATACTATAACGTATATGTGTGTGTATATATAATATATACAAATTATTTATGTCAAGTATATTTCAATCTAATGCTATATCATATATACAGTATTATACTATATACTATGATTGTATGAAGATGATCCGCTCCCAGTTTTCCATAGACATCACCGGTGACACCTCATCTGTTGTAATAATACCGCTTATACAACTCGCATTGTGTTTGTGATGCAGAGAGTAACAAACCCTTCTGATTTCTAGCACAGTCTTGAATCTTTGGCCATAGACTTTCATTACATTCATAGAATATGCAATATTTGTCTATGGACTCTCAGATATACGAAGATAAACTGTGAATGAATCAAAGAAACCTGATTGTGAATCCCTGGAAAAATTCTATAATGTAGAGAAGGAACTTCCCAAAGTGTATACGAGATCCATGTGTGTAGTGCTGGGGTCCGAGTACAGGGACCAAAGACATGAGGATGAATAATAGAGGATACAAAACCAGTCTCTCTTGGCCTGGAGGACGCAACATGTCCGGAAATCTGTTGTTCTAGGTTAAGGCCGGGGCCCCACATTGCAGAAAAACTGCTTTTTTGTTGCAAATTTTGTTGTGGTTTTTTTGATCCAAAGCCAAGATACTGAAAATATGTACAAGAATATAACTACTATAATACTGCTCCTATGTACAAGAATATAACTACTATAATACTACTCCTATGTACAAGAATATAACTACTATAATACTGCTCCTATGTACAAGAATATAACTACTATAATACTATTCCTATATACAAGAATATAACTACTATAATACTACTCCTATATACAAGAATATAACTACTATAATACTGCTCCTATATACAAGAATATAACTACTATAATACTGCTCCTATGTACAAGAATATAACTACTATAATACTACTCCTATGTACAAGAATATAACTACTATAATACTACCTCCTATGTACAAGAATATAACTACTATAATACTACCTCCTATGTACAAGAATATAACTACTATAATACTACTCCTATGTACAAGAATATAACTACTATAATACTACCTCCTATGTACAAGAATATAACTACTATAATACTGCTCCTATATACAAGAATATAACTACTATAACACTGCTCCTATGTACAAGAATATAACTACTATAATACTACTCCTATGTACAAGAATATAACTACTATAATACTACTCCTATGTACAAGAATATAACTACTATAATACTACTCCTATGTACAAGAATATAACTACTATAATACTACTCCTATGTACAAGAATATAACTACTATAATACTGCTCCTATGTACAAGAATATAACTACTATAATACTACTCCTATGTACAAGAATATAACTACTATAATACTACTCCTATGTACAAGAATATAACTACTATAATACTACTCCTATGTACAAGAATATAACTACTATAATACTACTCCTATGTACAAGAATATAACTACTATAATACTGCTCCTATGTACAAGAATATAACTACTATAATACTGCTCCTATGTACAAGAATATAACTACTATAATACTACTCCTATGTACAAGAATATAACTACTATAATACTACTCCTATGTACAAGAATATAACTACTATAATACTACCTCCTATGTACAAGAATATAACTACTATAATACTGCTCCTATGTACAAGAATATAACTACTATAATACTGCTCCTATGTACAAGAATATAACTACTATAATACTACCTCCTATGTACAAGAATATAACTACTATAATACTACTGCTCCTATGTACAAGAATATAACTACTATAATACTACCTCCTATATACAAGAATATAACTACTATAATACTACTCCTATGTACAAGAATATAACTACTATAATACTACCCCTATGTACAAGAATATAACTACTATAATACTACTCCTATGTACAAGAATATAACTACTATAATACTACCTCCTATGTACAAGAATATAACTACTATAATACTACTCCTATGTACAAGAATATAACTACTATAATACTGCCCCCTATGTACAAGAATATAACTACTATAATACTGCTCCTATGTACAAGAATATAACTACTATAATACTACCTCCTATATACAAGAATATAACTACTATAATACTACTCCTATGTACAAGAATATAACTACTATAATACTGCATCTATGTACAAGAATATAACTACTATAATACTGCCCCTATGTACAAGAATATAACTACTATAATACTACTCCTATGTACAAGAATATAACTACTATAATACTGCCCCCTATGTACAAGAATATAACTACTATAATACTGCTCCTATGTACAAGAATATAACTACTATAATACTGCCCCCTATGTACAAGAATATAACTACTATAATACTACTCCTATATACAAGAATATAACTACTATAATACTACTCCTATGTACAAGAATATAACTACTATAATACTACCTCCTATGTACAAGAATATAACTACTATAATACTGCTCCTATGTACAAGAATATAACTACTATAATACTGCATCTATGTACAAGAATATAACTACTATAATACTACTCCTATGTACAAGAATATAACTACTATAATACTACTCCTATGTACAAGAATATAACTACTATAATACTACCTCCTATGTACAAGAATATAACTACTATAATACTACCTCCTATGTACAAGAATATAACTACTATAATACTACTGCTATGTACAAGAATATAACTACTATAATACTGCCCCTATGTACAAGAATATAACTACTATAATACTACCTCCTATGTACAAGAATATAACTACTATAATACTACTCCTATGTAGAAGAATATAACTACTATAATTCTACCTCCTATATGCAAGAATATAACTACTATAATACTACTCCTATGTACAAGAATATAACTACTATAATACTACTCCTATGTACAAGAATATAACTACTATAATACTACTGCTATGTACAAGAATATAACTACTATAATACTGCCCCTATGTACAAGAATATAACGACTATAATACTACCTCCTATGTACAAGAATATAACTACTATAATACTGCTCCTATGTACAAGAATATAACTACTATAATACTACCTCCTATGTACAAGAATATAACTACTATAATACTACTGCTATGTACAAGAATATAACTACTATAATACTGCCCCTATGTACAAGAATATAACTACTATAATACTACCTCCTATGTACAAGAATATAACTACTATAATACTACTCCTATGTAGAAGAATATAACTACTATAATTCTACCTCCTATGTACAAGAATATAACTACTATAATACTACTCCTATGTACAAGAATATAACTACTATAATACTGCCTCCTATGTACAAGGATATAACTACTATAATACTGCCTCCTATGTACAAGAATATAACTACTATAATACTACTCCTATGTACAAGAATATAACTACTATAATACTACTCGTATGTACAAGAATATAACTACTATAATACTACTGCTATGTACAAGAATATAACTACTATAATACTGCCCCTATGTACAAGAATATAACGACTATAATACTACCTCCTATGTACAAGAATATAACTACTATAATACTACTCCTATGTACAAGAATATAACTACTATAATACTACTCCTATGTACAAGAATATAACTACTATAATACTACCTCCTATGTACAAGAATATAACTACTATAATACTACTCCTATGTACAAGAATATAACGACTATAATACTACCTCCTATGTACAAGAATATAACTACTATAATACTGCTCCTATGTACAAGAATATAACTACTATAATACTACTCCTATGTACAAGAATATAACTACTATAATACTGCTCCTATGTACAAGAATATAACTACTATAATACTACTCCTATGTACTATAATATAACTACTATAATACTGCTCCTTACGTGAGTTCTGAGGAGGATAAAGTAATCATCGGTCCTTTGATCCTAAGAGACCCCGAAGGTCCCTCTGCCACATAATACACGGTGTAATGGAGGTGGGGGCCTTGTTACAGTCCTATGAAAAAGTTGTGCCCCCCTACTAATCTTAATCATTGTTAGTTGTAAATATTTTGGTGTTTGCAGCAGCCATTCAGTCTGATCTATCTAATAACTGATGGACACAGTAATATTTCAGGATTGGAATGAGGTTTATTGTACTAACAGAAAATGTACAATATGCATTACACCAAAATGTGACCGATGCGAAAGTCTGGGCACCTCCACAGAAAAGTGCCAGTAATATTTAGTAGCTCCTCCTTTTGCCTCTAGTCGCTTCCTGTAGCTGTTAATCAGTTCCTGGATCCTGGATGAAGGGATTTTGGACCATTCCTCTTTACAAAACAATTTGCGTTCAGTTCAGTTTGATGGTGGCCGAGCATGGACAGCCCGCTTCCAATCATCCCACAGATGTTCAATGATATTCAGGTCTGGGGACTGGGATGGCCATTCCAGAACATTGTCATTGTTCCTCTGCATGAATGCCTGAGTCGATTTGGAGCGGTGTTTTGGATTATTGTCTTGCTGAAATATCCATCCCTGGCGTAACTTCAACTTCGTCACTGATTCTTGAATATTATTCTCAAGAATCTGCTGATACTGAGTGGAATCCATGCGACCCTCAACTTTACCAAGATTCCCGATGCCGGCATTGGCCACACAGCCCCAAAGCATGATGGAACCTCCACCAAATCTTACAGTGGGTAGCAAGTGTTTTTCTTGGACTGCTGTTTTTTTTTGGACGCCATGCATAACGCCTTTTTGTATGACCAAACAACTCAATCTTTGTTTCATCAGTCCACAGGACCTTCTTCCAAAATGAAGCTGCCTTGTCCAAATGTGCTTTTTCATACCTCAGGCAACTCTATTTGTGGCGTACGTGCAGAAACGGCTTCTTTCTCATCACTCTCCCATACAGCTTCTCCTTGTGCAAAGTGCGCTGTATAGTTGGCCGATGCACAGTGACACCATCTGCAGCAAGATGATGCTGCAGCTCTTTGGAGGTGGTCTGTGGATTGTCCTTGACTGTTCTCACCATTCTTCTTCTCTGCCTTTCTGATATTTTTCTTGGCCTGCCACTTCTGGGCTTAACAAGAACTGTCCCTGTGCTCTTCCATTTCCTTACTATGTTCCTCACAGTGGAAACTGACAGGTTAAATCTCTGAGACAACGTTTTGTCTCCTTCCCCTGAACAACTATGTTGAACAATCTTTGTTTTCAGATCATTTGAGAGCGGGCTGTCCATGCTCGGCGACCATCACACTGAACTGAACGCGAATTGTTTTGTAAAGAGGAATGGTCCAAAATCCCTTCATCCAGGATCCAGGAACTGATTAACAGCTACAGGAAGCGACTAGAGGCTGTTATCTTTGCAAAAGGAGGAGCTACTAAATATTACTGGCACATTTCTGTTGAGGTGCCCAGACTTTTGCACCGGTCACATTTTGGTGTAATACATATTGCACATTCTCTGTTAGTACAATAAACCTCATTTCTATCCTGAAATATTACTGTGTCCATCAGTTATTAGATAGATCAGACTGACATGGCAAACACCAAAATATTTACAACTAACAATGATTAAGATTAATAGGGGTGCCCAAACTTTTTCATAGGACTGTATATATTTTGCATGGAGTTTCACATTACGCCTCTGACTATGGTCATATTAACTATTAATGATTGTCATGTTTTTAATACATTTTAGCAGCCCCATAAACTCCAGAGCGCCCCCTATTGTTCCTACCCCTATATTCGTGCTGCCTTCCATTGTGGAGATGGATTTGTATAGACACGTATTGTACATCTTGTGTCCCGCTGACATTGTGAGGTTCTCTGTAGAGGTCTATAATAATATTCTGCGTCCTTATCACCTCCTTCCATTCTGCAGCCCTATAAAGACCTCTCTATCTGTGCCGCCCCAGGTGCTCCGCGCCGCTCCCCCCTTACATTGTGCCCTCTATCTGGAGGAGACATCACCTTTTAATATTCAAATGTCCCGTGCATCCTGCATGATAGAGACAGAGGAGACCCGGGACATATTCTCTTCCCGTGGACCTGGGGTGCAGCTGTTTATCTGCAGAATTCCCCAGATAATAGGGACCCCTGTGCTCTCCTGCCCAGCCCCCTCCAGGTTATTTCAAGTGTAAATGGCCGCTGCTGAGGGTCTCTTCCCCTTTTCACACAACCCATAATTAAACCAACAGCTTGAAAAGCAAAGGAAAATAAATGAGGAGATAATGGGATTGGGAGATGGAAGGTGAGGCTAGAGCCTCCCACCCTGACCCCCTCCCCTGGAGATCACAGCAGATCATTATCATGGGGCCCTGCATTCTCATCCACTTTCCTGCCTTTCCTCTCATAATATCATAATTCAATTATTGGTATTTTACGGTATAATATACGGCGCCAGGTTAAAGGTCATGGTTTTTTAATAAGACGACCGGAAGAGACGATCGTTACCAATTATCATTATGTGTATGGGCCTAAAACAATTAGCTCAGCTCAATGCCAGTCTGCTCCATCAGTCAGGACAGATATTTTGTAGTGTATGGTGGACCTCAGGAATACTCATGACTTAAGGGGTCTGGGGTCACCAGACAGGGATGGGTTGACCTCCAGTCCTCCTAGGTCAAAAATGGAGAACTTGTTCTAGGGCCACCTTTTGGAAGGCAGTTACCTATCGATCAATGCCTGGTGTCCTGAAACCTAGGGGCAGGATATGGGATCAAAGCAAAGTCCGAAAAGACGAGAGTCCCATCCACAGACAGGGGTTTTGGGGTTATTGTCTCTTATCTGTGCCAAACAGATGGGTCATAGACATGGGTCAGAAGGGTTATTCTGTCTTCTTATGGGGACTACCATTTTGGGCCACCTTAGTGCTCCTTCTGTCCTATATCTATGACCTCTCACCCACCCAGCCACTACCTGCTTTGCACGGATGAGGAGCCATAACCCTGATAGATGGGAGATATTAGAGGAGATATTCTGATGTAGCTTTAATCCCTGATGATGTCACTAGGCAAAAGGTGGCGCTAGAGCAAATTCTCCTTTTTCCACCAAGGAAGACTTATTTGTTCCTTAGCAGGGATTGTACGGTCTTATAAGACGTTACGCTGCACTGTTATATCTTGGTCCCTCTTTGCATTCTCTGTAGATGCCACAAAATATCTGTACCACGATCAAAGCCACAACCTATCGATCAGGACCTTGTGATCCTTGGAAGGACTCGATGCTAAAACAGACTACGGCCTCTTCAGAGCCCCGGGGTTGTGTCATAAGTCAAGTACGGAACATCAAGTATGGAAAAACGGATTAGAGAAGCAATTGGATGGAGATATATGATGTCCCGGGCCGGTTACAGCATAATTGTCTGATAATGAGGAGGATTATTACAGGGCGGTATTCAATTATAACAGGGAAGGAGAAAGTTCACCTTGTATACCAGGAACATAGATTATATCCAGGATATACACACTATATATATACATATATGTATATGTACTGTATATATATAGGGTCCTCCTACTGGCCATGACATGGGGCATTCATTACAAGGAGTCAATAAGGTAAATGTTCCCCTCATCTGCAGTCTCGTCACATCTAGGTGAAGTCGGCCTCAGACCTCAGGCAATTATATGCATATGCATGGCGGGTTGGAAGGGGTAACTGTTAGCCAAACAAGCATCCTCCGTCCCCTCCATACACGTGCGTACATGACTGATCTGTTTTCTCTATAGGGAGAAGTGAGCAAGTCACTGCCAGATACTTCCCTGGTGTCTTATCTCCCTGGAGAACAAAAGGATCAGGCATGCCGAAATCCATCTGCACCATCCTTCTTTCCCCCAACACTTCCTAGCAGGAGAGAGTGAAGACCCCCTTACATATTAGATGCCTGGCCAATATTGCTTAAATTGTGCCAAAACTACATGTCTCTCTTGGCCTGGAGGACGCAACATGTCCGGAAATCTATTGTTTTAGGCTAAGGTGGAAAAACTGCTTTTTGTTGCAGACGCCATAGACTATAATGTGATCCGCCAGGTTTCCACCGGTTTTATACTGAAACCCCCAGAGAGGAAGGTCTTCCTTGCAGGACTTTTCTCTCTGATTTTAGGCAGAATCTGTTGCGGAGTCTCTTAGGCCATACTGATGATTTCTATTCTAGAAGGCTGAAGATGACGTCTCTCTGGTCTGGGGAGTCAAACAATCCATAGATACAAAGTAACAGAGAAGTAATGAGCTGTCAGCCCTACAATAAACATACACATCTGCTATCAGCGAGGATGTTTGCTATTTACAGATAGAGGTGAATGATGAGGTGGGAGATAGCTGGAGGAAACAGCAGATAAGGGAGGCAGGGGTTAAAAAGGGATGGGGGTGGGGGTAGAACAACAGAAAGGCCTGCATACAGTATATACTGACACCATCACATATCAGGTCATAGAACACTCCAGCACCTTGGCCTCTATGTAGGACCCCGGCAGACCCACCTAAAAGTGACAGAGTCCCCGCACCACCTGCAATATGTCAGCGGTATAATAGGAAGCCACTAGACTCAATGGGGGAATTTATCAAAACTGGTGCAGAGGGATGATATTGTGACTCCCATTTGGTGCAAGGTTCACCACAACCCCCATTCTGTGCCTCATTGTGTAAATGAGGGTGGGCCGGGGCGGGGGCGCCTTCCTAATATATTCATTATATCTCACACCAGTTATGATGGAAATCTACGCCAGTCCCTCCATTCTGGCGCAGGGCCGTGCTCCTCGTCATAAATCAGCCATGCCCCGCTCCTGTCGGGGGCTTTATTAAGAATGGCGTCCGTCTTAATAAATCAGCCCCATCGTATGAAAATGATCTGAAAATGTAATAAATTCTGAGATGACGAGAGCTGGAATAGATATGGAGAGTCCCATATACACAAAGCACTGACAATACTTCTTCGCTGTGTCAGGTCCATTTTGACAAAGGATAATTTGGTACGTGTTGGTGTGAATGGGCTCTTATAGCAGGATGGGAAGGGTCTGAGACGACACAATGTAACAGGACAGATAAACAGGAGCAAGTTATAATATGGTGCAGAGGAAGAGGATGGATCGTTACAATGTAGCAAGAGAAAGACTTTATTAAGATCTGAGAGGATACAATGTAGCAGAAGATATGGAGAGAGTGATATGTGGATGTCATAGAGCAGTTGGGATATAAAGGGGTATTCCGGGCTTAATATCATTAGGACAGGTCAACAGTTGTTATACCGAGACCCCTTTATATCCCAACTGCTCCAATGAGAAGAAGCTGCAACGCTGAGGCCTATTCACTACTTAACATATATTGTAATATGGCTGTGATTGGTATCACAGCTCAGCCCATTCACTTGAATGGGACTGAGCTGCCATCACATCATTTGACCAATGAATATGACATTACATTGCCTATAAAGCAGAAGGCACTGCTGCCATATTATATAGCTCAACTGGGGGTCCCAGGTGTCAGAATCCCGCTGAGAACTCTGACCCATGGGACTCCCACCTATCATGTGAATGAGGGTCCTTTGTGAACGGAGTAAAGGCCAAGCATGGCCCATTCACTGTCTATGGGACTGAGCTAGATAGCCAAGTACAGTGCTCGGCCATCTCCAGCAGCAACAGGAGACTAAACCAGATGATTAGGGTGTCCATTAAAAAAAAAAAAGACACCCCCCCCCCCTTGGTTTACCAGACACAAGTGGTTTAGGGTGACCATGGATAACATTTTCCAACCTTGTCATTTTAAGAGACAATATGTTCCATAGGTTATCAGGAATGATCCTTCACAATAATATTTCTAGCAATGGTCAGATGAAAACCCCAATTTTAGCCAACTTTTATCTCATGTGTATGGGTAGTTTTAGATGTAACGGTGGTGATGGGGCGATACAATGTGGCAATAGGGAGGCAAATAAAGGAGTTTTCAGATCACAAGTATTTTTTAATTTTTTTTTTAATATTGATGACCTATCCACAGTATAAGCCATCAGTATGCAATGTGTGGGGCCTGACACAAAGACCCCCGCACAGATCACATAAGTCATCATAGGTCATCGTTATGAAAAATCAATTTGGGACCAAAGTCTCAAATGACACAATGTAGCCATATAGATGATATAGGAAACATTGATAAGCTCATACAACATAGCAGGAGGGATGTAAATTTAATACAATGTAGCCATATGGATGTGATAAGGAGGGTATTATACCAATACAATGTTGCAGTAAGTTCTGATATGATACAAAGAAGATGATATGTTTTGTACAGTGTGGCAATAGACATAAAATGATGTCTCAGATGATACTACATAGTAAAAATGATGTCTGCAGTTTGGAGTTGATACAATGTAGCAGGTATTATTCTTGCTTAGTACAGGAGAGGAGGATAGGATGATACAATGTAGCAGGAAATATGTAATAACTTCTCGCTTGTTGTAAGAGAGGGTGATATATTGATACAATGTTGCAATGGAGATTCAATTATGTCTCAGATGATCCCACATATCACGTAAGATGTTTGTAGGTCTGAGCTGATACAATGTATCAGGAAATTAGAAGTTCTTGCTTGGTACAAGGGAGAGTGATAGAAAGCAATACAATGTAGCAGTGGAGTTGTAGTTATATATTAGATGATACAATGTAGCAGGAGAGATATTTTCAGTTCTGAATTGATAGATTGTCGCAGGAGAGATGTTCTTGCTTGTATAGGAGAGGATATGTTGTTACAATGTAGCAGCAGAGTTATTATATCGGAATTGGTTTCAGTTCTGAATTGATACTGCAGCAGGATAGATGTTTAGTTCATAAGAGAGCGGGGGTGTTCCTATAGGGCGTGCAGAGGTAGCAATGACTATGGGGCCCTGGACACTGTGGGTGACCAAGAACCTCTCTACAACATAGGAAGACACCAGTATTATACACAGCACATAGGCACCATTACAGACTTTGCAGTGCGGCCCAGGAGCTGCAAGCTACACCTCTGCAAAGGGTCTATTCACACAGAGGAATGTCACGCAGATTTTGACGCAGATTTCTCCCCCAAATCCAGAGCACATTTCTCCCAGACTCTGGCTCCCCTTGTTTTCAATGGGAGGCAGAGATCGCAGCAGAACACGGAAAAAAGAAGCGTCCTGCTTGATCTTGCCACAGATCATGCCCATGGGGTTCACGTTTGAGACTCCTTCCTGATTGGGCCCGTTTATCCTAATCAAGAGCGGGATGCCGTGATGGAATACTGATACACTGCATCCGCATCCCGTCACGGCTAGGCCATGGCAAAAATGCCACCAGTGGAAAATTAAGAGAAATTCCTCTTTATTTACGGCTGTGTGAACATACCCCAAGAAGGTTCATACCATGTAGAAGCTGCATCGATCTGCTGGATTCCCTTTTAAAATCCTTTGAATTCTTGTAAAATGGTAAGTTTACACAATGTAGCCGATTTCTTAAGACTAGTGGTATGTAATAAGTTCTTGCTTGTTGCATGAGGGTGAAAATTGATACAATGTGGACCAATGTTCTATAGACCATCGTTTCGTACGCTGATGGTAATAAATGGCCTGACAAGGACACGGCTGATTTATAAAGAGTCTTCCGGCCTCTTCATGAATCAGTCGCAGTCCTGTGCACCAGAATGGAGAGCTACATGTTAGGAACTGGTGTAGATTTCCATTAGAACTCATGCCAGAAAACTGGTGTGAATTAGGACAAATATGTCAGGCTGACACAATGTGGTGAGCGAGGCATAGAACAGGGGATGTGTTACATGTTTGGTGAAAGTAAGGGCCTTCTGCCAAATGTGTGCCACAACATCAACCCTCTACACCAGAACCTCCACCCCCCAAATATATCAACAGAGATACAACTCTCTATCACATAATAATATACCTCAGTAAAGATGTTCACAGATCTGAGTTTATACATTGCAGCAAAAGATATAAGTTCTTTCTTGGTACAGGGGAAGGTGATGTGTTGATACAAATGTAGCAGGAGAGGTGTAGTTGTATTTTAAATGATACATTATAGCAGGAGAAATGTTCTTTCTTGGTACAAAGGAGGGCATGTGGATACGATATAGCAGTAGAATTATTCTCTCTCAGATGCTATGAGTTCTGAATTGATACAATATAGCAGGAAATACGCTTAGAGTAGGAGAGGGGGATAGTTTTATGCAGTGTGTCAGGAGAGGTGTTTACAGTTCTGAATTGATACAATGTAGCAGGAGATATAAGGTTTTGTTTGGCATAGGTGAGGATGATGGGCTGATACACTTTGGCAGGAGAGATGCTTACAATTCTCAATTGATACAATGTAGCGAGAGGGCTGCTTAGTGCAGGAGGGGGATAGGTTGTTACAATGTAGCAGTACAGATGTTTACAGTTCTGAGCTGATGTAATGTGGCAGGGGATATGTTTACCGTTCTGAATTGACACAATGTCACTGTAGAGCTATTTAGTATATGAGGAGTGACAGGATGTTACAATGTAGCAGTAGAGCGGGTCAGTGCAGGGGAGGTAACAGGTTGTTACAATGTAGCAGTAGAGTTTCCATTATAATATTTTTTCAATCCTGAATTCAAGAGGGGTGAGAAGCTTCTATAATGAGGCAGAGGATATGTTTGCAATTCTGAACTGATACAATGTAGCAGTAGAGCTGCTCTGTGCATGAGAAGTGACATGTTGTTACAATGTAGCAGTAGAGCTGATAGTTCAGTACAGTGTAGCAGTAGAGCTGATAGTTCGGTACAGTGTAAGAGTAGAGCTGAAAAGTGGTTACAATGTAGCAGTAGGGCTGATATTTTGGTACAGTGTAGCAGTAGAGCTGATAGGTTGGTACAATGTATGAGTAGAGCTGATAGGTTGTTACATTTTATCAGTAGAGATGATAGGTTGTTACGTTGTAGCAGTAGAGCTGATAGGTCGGTACAGTGTAGCAGTCACAGGTCTGGCCCATGCCTGGAAGGGATGAAACGAGGTTACATTGTAGTAGTAGAACTGATAATTCGGTACAGTGTAGCAGCCCGGGGTCTGGCCCATGCCTGACAGGGATGACACGAGGTTACATTGTATCAGTACAGCAGATACTTCGGTACAGTGTAGCAGTCCCAGGTCTGACCCATGCAGGCAGGGATGACACGAGGTTACATTGTATCAGTAGAGCCGATACTTCGGTACAGTGTAGCAGTCCCAGGTCTATCCCATGCCTGGCAGGGATGACACGAGGTTACATTGTATCAGTAGAGCAGATATTTCGGTACAGTGTAGCAGTCCCAGGCCTGGCAGGGATGACACGAGGTTACATTGTATCAGTAGAGCAGATACTTTGGTACAGTGTAGCAGTCCCAGGTCTGGCCCATGCTGACAGGGATGACACGAGGTCACATTGTATCAGTAGAGCAGATACTTCGGTACAGTGTAGCAGTCCCAGGTCTGGCAGGGATGA
Source organism: Leptodactylus fuscus (assembly GCF_031893055.1). Lineage (NCBI taxonomy): Eukaryota > Metazoa > Chordata > Amphibia > Anura > Leptodactylidae > Leptodactylus > Leptodactylus fuscus. The sequence continues at coordinate 78,329,681 of NC_134275.1, forward strand.
CACGAGGTTACATTGTATCAGTAGAGCAGATACTTTGGTACAGTGTAGCAGTCCCAGGTCTGGCCCATGCTGACAGGGATGACACGAGGTCACATTGTATCAGTAGAGCAGATATTTCGGTACAGTGTAGCAGTCCCAGGTCTGGCAGGGATGACACGAGGTTACATTGTATCAGTAGAGCAGATATTTCGGTACAGTGTAGCAGTCCCAGGCCTGGCAGGGATGACACGAGGTTACATTGTAGCCAGCAGGGCTGTGGGTGAATGGAGGCGCCTCCTGGAGAGAGAGAGAGAGCTCCGAGGAAGGAATGTGACAGTCAGGAGGCAGCAGAGAGCTGTGAATGGAGGAGAGGGGAGAGGCTCCAGGGCCACATTCCTCCCTCCTCCTCCTCCTCTCTCCTCCCCCCTTCTCCCCAGCTATTCACCATTTTACACTCCTCTCTTCCCAGCCTGGAACATCGCTGCCGAATCCTGGGTGACCCATTAATAAAGAAGGAAGAAAGAGACAGAGAGAGACAGAAAGAGACAGCCAGACAGCAGGAGACCTCCTCTACCCCTGCAAAAAGTGGCCGGCCGTGCATCAGCAGGAGCGACCGAGATCTGGGCGCGACTGAAGACTGGGCGATCTAGATCTGTGCAAGGAGATCGGAGCAGAGGACGAGCTCAGCCCAGCAGGGCCCGGCTAGAGAGCAGGCAGGGGCCCCCAGGATCCGTGGCCGGCAGAGGGAGACACTTGCAGGAGGAGGAGAAGGAGTTGGGTGAAGGACAGGAGTGACTTACAGTACAAGGCAAGAAGCTGGAAGGGAGAAGAAAACAGATCAATACCTAGGAAGACATCTCAAGACAGGGAGATGGATGAGCAAGGAAGGCTGCTCCAGACCAGGGGGGTGGGCATCCCAGGGCACCCTATCCATGGGGGACCCCAGACCCTCACCCCCCACCCCATGCATGACACCCCAGCAGACAATGGGGAGCCCAGGAAGCAGGACATTGGTGATATATTACAACAGATCATGACTATCACTGACCAGAGCCTGGATGAGGCCCAAGCAAAGTGAGTGCAAGGAGGGGAGGGGGTGGTGGGTGATGGGGGAGAGGCCTGTGTGTGTGTACATAGCATCCAGTATTGTGTGCTCACCTATACAGTCTGCTATTAACCCTAGAAAGCCCTCCTGCCACCTATTATCAGCTTATTACATGACACAAAGGCCTCTTATTACCCTTGTAAAGGTCTCATTGCATTGCCTGGTAAATGCTCCTCTGGATTACTGGGCTTTTACTATGTTTATTCTCCCTCCAAACTTGCTGACGGCCTCCGCTTCCCCTAGGAAAGTGTTAAAAGTTTGCAAAGCCCAGCCAAGAAGAAGAGCCACACAGTCACATCACATCCCTCCTTATAATTGTATCAATTAGCCTTGTAAATGAATCCATACAAGTCCCCAAGGAAAGCCCAAGAAGCAGATTACTATTATATTCAGTTAGCAAAGTGGAAGAATCTGCAGGGTCGTCTGGTCCCAAAAATGAGGGAAATGTCCGCTGACAGATTCTTACATTATTTATTTAAAGTTTTTAAAGATATTTTATTTTCTGTATCTAATATTTTTATCTATATTTTTTTTCGTATAATCTTTGCTCATAGTTCGCCTCTACCTGTACTCTCTAGGGCTTATACACTGAGTAGTGGAACATATGTTCATTTCTAGTTCTGCTTAGTTCTAGTTATATCCCATAATAATAAAACAACCATAATAAGTGTAAAAAGATAAAACCGCACTGATAAATCTCTCTGTATAGGAGTATATTGGATGTCACTATACAGCACGTGGCCTGTGTTGTCCAGGATGTTTTCATTACTGTTCTGGGTTATTGGTGCTATAGGATGATACAAATAATAGTCCCGTAATATTATTTTACTATCACTGTCATTAATAACTATTATCACAGTCTAAACTGAATGCATGGACATTTTACATTTTCTACAAAACATCTTATTTTTCCCTAATGTTTATATTTTTATTACTTATTAATAATGGATTTTTAATTATTATTATTTGTATATTATTATTAGTCTTAGTAGTATTATATCATATATCAGGGGTGTAACCTTATGCCCCTGTGTCCCCACTGACCATGTGCTATCTGTAATACTGGTGTCTTATATTGTAGAGAAGCCTTTGGGCCCCCTCGAGGCTTCAGGGCCCAGTAGGAATTGCCCTGTTGTTATTTTTAGTAGTAGTATATATTATTTATTTATTATATATATATATTCCTATATTATTATTATTATTTATCTAATATAAAAGCAAAGAAAAATATACATTTTTATATTATTATTATTATTGTTTATTATTTGATGCATTTTCCTATATTATTATTATTTGTATTTTTCTATTATATTTATCTTTATATATTTTATATTATTATTATATTTATTTCTGTATATATTTTTTATATAATATTATTCTTTTTATTTTCTATTATATTTATCTTTATATATTTTTATATAACATTATTATTTGTATATTTCTTTTATATTTTTATATATTTTATATATTATATTTCTATATATATTTTATTTATTATTATTATTATTATTATTTGTATTTTTATATTATATTTCTATATATTTTATTATTATTATTATTTTTATTATTTGTATTTTTCTGTTATATTTTTTATATATTTTATATAATATTATTTGTATTTTTATATTATATTTTTTTTCTATATATTTTATATATTATTATTCTGTTATATTTTTATATATTTTATATAATATTATTATTTGTATTTTTATATTATTATATCTTTTTCTATTATATCATTTTTTTTAGTTTTCTTACTATTTTATTAATTTAAATGATATTTTTTTACTACTTACATTTTCTATCCGCTAGGCCTGATGCCTGAAATATCCCAATGTCACTAAATAGCGCTAAATTAGTATAAAACGCTGTTTCTAAGTGAATTTCTCTCCCTATTGCAACTGATAGAAAAATAAAAAGTGGGTTTTAGGTGTAAAATTGTGCTGTAACCCTTTCCTGCCCATGACAATGGTCCTTTGTGTGTCCCTTTAAATGGCAGTAATAATACAGCCCAAGGCTTGACCTCTAACCTTCCTCTAGCGCTGGGCTTGGGCCGAGTATTCGCTTGCATCATTATTGACATTTAATTCACCCTATAAAAGGCCTCCTGATGACATCGCTGCTAATCCCATAAAGCCGTGTTGTTGTAAGAGCCCGGGCAGACCGCAGGGTTCCATTCCTCGTGGAGCCGGGAGATTCGTGTACCCTATAAACCTCCAAATTTGCGCTGATCCTCCTAGCGCGTCTCTGGAAGCGCCAGTGGTTTGCTATTTATAGCGGATTGCATGTCATATATTTTAATATCATTTATTGCGATCTCTTAGTGAGCATGTGGAGTGCTAAGGATTTATGGGATCTCCTGAGATGTGGGGATTTATCATGCTTGTGTAATGTTTAGGAAGAGTTTTTATGTATACGGTAGCTGGGGGAGGGGAGTAGGGGTATATAAGGGTGTCTCGTGCCTCGGGGTATTATGGGTAGGCAACTAGGGCCTATGTACAGATATGGGGCTAGTGGGGTGCTTCGGAGGTGGCCACTTCAGTTTGGTGTCATTGTTCATGGCTAGGGGTGCACACTCACCAGGAGGAGCCTTATGGGGCCTATAGGATGCCTCCTCCTGGTATGAGGGGACCAGTACCCTAAAAGACATATTATAGGTTGGGGGCTGGTGCAGATTTTGCATTGGGGCCCGGGAACTTCATGTTGCACCTCCGGCTACGCGGTGATCGTGGCCACAACACTCATAGTGATAGTGAAACGGTGAAGGTGCGATTCAGTCCAGCAATGGGAGTTGTGGTGAGGTCACCAGGTCCATCAGCCCCCGACTTGTCTATTGTAGTATATACTTATATTCTCCATAAAATAACCATTCTGGAGCATCATTCCCTAGGCCGTTCCTCTGTTATACCTCCTTGAAATTTAGGGAATTGACAACAGAACATCTATTTTTATGACCTTCCCTGTATTGAGGGCATAACGGACATGACAGTACTTAGTATATGTAAGTTTTACTATAATTTATTAATATTATTAGAATTTTTCTTGTGTGAATTTTTTTTGTCCTCTGAGGGGACTTGAACTTGTGATCTTCTGAACTGTATTGCATGACCACCATAGTGCACTGTATTATACCGCCTATGACATTCTGCCACGGCCTACTAGGAATATACAGAAGGCAGATCTGGGGGGTCTTCACTAACCCCCCTCCAAAGCTATTGACATGACACGGTCGCAGCATTTAAAGCGTTAAGCACCTAGGATCAGCGTTTTTCGGATCCCTGGCGTTAGGAGCAGGTTCCCGGCTGTGACTACATAGCCGACCATCTGTTTCACGCGGTGTGGGAGACCCCGCGCTATTCCGATGCAGCTGACGTAGAAAGTCTATACGGCGGTCACTAATGGGTTACAAGGTCTAAACGGAAAACTGCGCCGCTTTCATGTTATATTCTGCTCCTGTAAAGTGACATCTGCGCTGTGATGGGTTGATATGGGCAACGAAGACGGTTTGTGTGTGGACGTTTTCTTGACATGTCCTATTGTTGACCGTTTTCGCAGATCTTTCAATAGACTCAAGTCTGTAAGGGATCCGAGAAAACAGGTCCAAGGCGAATGGATGAGAAAAATGGACGCCGTTTATTTAGTTTCTCATAGCGGTTACTCTCCATAGTCTTGGCGTACCACAAGGAGTATGGAAGGGAAGCCATAGCACCCTCTCCTCTGTATACAGGCCTAATACACAGACTAGGCCACTCCATCTTTTAGGCCTAGTAAACATGGATCCCTACAAACCTCACTTGTGTATTACTAAGTGTGCACAGGGACATCCCTTAAGTCATCCAATAAACCCTAATTGTTTGCTTTGGCCTGTTCTCAGAGCGGCGCGATATTTGCATGCGCAAGTTCAAGACCCTCTGTGTACACATTAGGAGCCATTTCTGAAACCTGGCGCACAGGAAAAGCTACTATGAGAGCTAATGAGGGAGCGTGCACCATTGAAAGACTTCCTGTAGCCCTGGGGCGCGGGGAGGGGGCATCGCCCTATTGAAAAGGTCACTTTCTTGTACTTTGCTGCTAAGTAGTCGACTTTTTGTCAGCGTGTACACGTCTATATGTAGACCCATGAATAGTCTGCGCTGTTACGGCGCTGACGCGGAGGTAAATGGTATCGCCTAACGCAACATGAAGGCAATTAATGGAGGATAACGAATCACATGAATAATTAGTATACGTGTATTGTGTTAGGCACCGAGTCATTAATTATTTGCCTTCACGAGTCTTTGGCCACTAGGGGCACTGTTCCATTAGCGTCTATCTGGAAGCTCTCTTAGCCTTATTATCTTATGCTAATTAATGCAAATGATATGGACGCGCCATTCCCTGCCTAGGATAATGGTCACCCATATGCCAGAGGTTGTTGAAAACTTCCCAGTAGATTCTCCTTTAAACGGCCAGAAGGATCCCGGTATCTAAGTTTATTGACTCCATAAAGTGTAGTGTGATACTCATTAAAGGCCTATTTATAGCCGGCCGGGGTGAGAAGTCCCAGCAATATACAGTTACCATGTAGAATTCTGCAGTGTCATTAATAGAAAGTTTCTCTACGGGTGTTGGCATTTTGGTTGGCACCGCTCCTTGAAGTCAGTCGAGGGTTTAACACCATCTGCTTGGAGATTGTATGTTCTCCCTATAGGTGTCTATCCATAGTCCGAGTATATTCTTGATGATCGGATGGTCTCTGTGGCCGGTAAATGTCCGACAATCTATAGAGGATCAGTCGTGGCCTGACAACCTCATGTCATAAAGGGGAAGTCAGTAGAATCTGAATATTGTGGTTCCCGAGAGTGGATATAGGTGACTGTGGTTGAGTTTTATGAACCCTACATTATGATAGCGGACTCCCCCTTTACTGACCAACTGACCGTCACATGGGCATGGGGGTGTCGCAACTCTTCTGACAAGGCAGACGGGATTCTGGCGGTGGATTACTAGGCCCTTAATATTGAAAACACAATATTACGCGAGGTTCACACTAGCACTGGGGTTTCCATTCTTCGGTGTCCGTTTGGAGACCTGAAAAACCGAAACCCCATCTGATTAAAAAGTCGTTACCCGTGCACCCCATAGACTATAATGGGGTCTGCCCGGTTTCCCTATTCAAGCGGAATAAGGAACAGAATTCCTGAGTGGAGACTTGAGCACGTATGTGAACCCAGTCGAGTGTGCGTGTACATGAGAGGTTTGGGAGGAATAACATGAGTTCAGCCAACAGGTATCTAAAGTGTAAGGCTAAGGATCTGGTTCTGTTTTGTGCACTGTATGCCAGACCTTTATGGGGGGGGGTGTAGATTGTGAGCCCCATGTAGGGAAATATATATAGGGATCACAATGTACTTTTTTACCTATTAGTATGTCTTTGTACAATGGGAGGAAATCCAGGCAAACACAGGGGGAACATACAAACTCTTTGCAGTTGTTGTTCCTGGTGGGATTTGAACCCAGGACTCCAGCGTTGCAAGGCTGTAGTGCTAACCTCTGAGCCACAGTGTTGTCCCAGACCTATATGTTTGAGGCCTAAAGCTGCCTCTACACATTAGGCTATGTTCACATCACGTTTACAATGTATGCTTAGCTTGTACTAGAAAAGGTATATGTGCTAAGCAAGGCCATAGGGCTTCACTATCTTGTCTGGCCGATACGTCATAGTAATGTAGACAATATTATTCCATACAAACCTATTCAGTTACATGGGCTCTATGGGTGATAGATGTTATTATACAGCGTCAGTCAAGGCCCCCACTGGATGCCGGGCCTAGTTATCGAACATGGCGTGAATAGGCCTTAGATAGAAATTGACCAGTTTTGACTAGTCCAGTCTATGTCGGATTGAGGCTCCTTGGGTCCTCCAACAATCCTTAGGAAACAGACCATTGTACCCTTTGGGTCCTCCAACAATCCTTAGGAAACAGACCATTGTACCCTTTGGGTCCTCCAACAATCCTTAGGAAACAGACCATTGTACCCTTTGGATTCGGGTGTCTTGTGATGGACCACTAATGTATTAGGGCCAGGGTCCTCCTGGGGATCCTCCGGGTCCTGCCATTACTTTCGTGAATATTTTGCTTAGGAGACTTTTCCAACTTTGGCGATATTTCAAGTTTGTCAGACATGTTGGATTCTTGTCCTTGCCCTCCATGGTGTACTGTATAAAGGTTAGTGTAATATACATTATTCCTATAAGGTTATATACCGGCCATTGTTTGGTGTAACCAACAATACAATCTGACATAATTTGCTCATCTATATACCGACTGATCTCAGTATAACCTAAGGAACAGATGTCCATTGGCCTGAAGCAATCAGATTGTCACCATTGCCGCCACCATTGTGATGTCAATAGTCACCTATAGGTCACCCATCAGTTCTTATTGGATGCACACAAAATGTCCGCCTACGCTGGGAGCAGGAGATGGCTTTACTTTAATTTGCTTTTTTTTTTTTCTTACCCTGAGCCGGTCCATACAGGATTGATGTAATAGATCAAGAGTAGAATGAAAATGGGGATTATTGATCAGTACGAGATGGGATGAGCTTTCTGCACGGAGGAAACTGATGACAGAGCGGGATGATGCCGGCACCAATTCACTCAATGTAAAATCTGACGTGGGGGGAGTAATGAGGACGCCGGCTCCAGAATGATAACGGCGGGGGTAATGCACAGACCGAGCCCTATAAACATATGGCTGAGCCAACCGGTTCACAGGGTGAAGGGCTTTACTAAGTGAGACCACATTATAGTATTAATAATGGACACTAACATCTCTATTGTCTGCTGGGATCAGCGGCTTGGAGAGATCTTCCAAAGTATCGTAGACACGAAATTTCTGCCCCTTGTGCTCCTTTACAACTCCAGTGATGAGGAACATATACAGTGACTGATCCCTCCACCCAAGGTGGCCATACACATCGAGCTGAACCTGCAGTTGTGGTGTCGGGGGTCCCAAATTTTTTCGACAGCAGATGTCAGAGTAAAGAAGAATCAGGCAGGTGGATTTTAACATGTCCGATCATGGCCAGGTGAACTTTTCTCTCCACCGTTTGCGGTATAAGACTGGCGGACCCCATTATAGTCTATGTGGTCCATGGGTTACCACTTTTGAAGTGGACAGGCTTCTCTATCATTCGGGTCCCCATATGGAACTGAACAATGGAGAGCCGAATGCTAGTGTCAACCTAGTGTAAGGAGCTACCGTAAGAGATGTCTGACAGTGGGTAATTCCTTTCTCCCCATTGAGAGCACATGCACACTCGGCTGTGCCATTTTGTTTTGAAGTTAGTTATACTATTCCGTACAGAGGTATGCAGTAAGAAAAAGATAGGTATGTTTCTTGCCGTGGCCCACGTTGTAGGACACTTTTAGTCGTCGTATGTACATGACATTTTCTAATACTTTAGATCGCAGCAGGTTAAGGTCGGCCATACACTTTGGATTTGCAACGTTTTTACCCCAAAAATCTGCCGTAAATGAATATTACATCTCCCCCAGTCTCTGCAACTTGGCGGATGATTGACCAACGTAGGCCACATGCGGGCGATCGTGTCGATTCTGGTATTTACGGCCAATGGTTAGTCATGGCTTATCTGTTTACGATGTAATGTGTACGGCCTGCATGTTCTCAATAGCTAATCCCTTCGTGTGTATCCCCAGTCGTAGATGGTCCTGCAGAAATCGGAGGGTTCAACTGCTATATGGCTAGCCCATAGCAACTAACCAGAGCTCAGCTTTCATTTTCATTTTCAGAAGTGAAGGCCGATGGTTGGTTACTATTTGCAACAAAGATGGCCTCACTCTTCATTTTGATAATATGCCTAGTACAGGGCCTGCGGGGGAGCTTGGCATGACACAGGGATTCTCTCTTCGGTTACCCTCGGGCCCCGCACCAGGCCTGCTTTACTCTGAGCACTCCTTTAACCCTTTGTGAAGAAATGTGCTTTACCGCAGCCTATATGGAAAGTAGGGCCTCCCCCATCTCAAGGCCCTTTCCAAGGACGCTGACCTAATTATACGCCGCTACACGTTGTCCTAAATATACCTCTTTCCCATAGTACTTTGCTTATGGCAGCGCTTTTCAATCCTCGAGGTAGTCCTGACAACCAGGAGAACCATCAACAGCCGACATCATCGTTATATAGATACGGCAGATAATTATCTTTACAGCTGCCGGGTGGGTTTATTAGTCCGGGAGGGTCCCTGAATATGCAGCGCAGCGTATAATTTGTTATACCTATAGTATGGGGTCTGGTACGCTGGATATAGGGGGGCCGCGGGGTCACGGAGGAATGATGTTACTCTCAGGTTTTGGGACCTACTTACAATCGATTGGGTATGGGGGTCACACATTCCCACTTCTCCTGCTCAGGAACTGAAGGTCCGACATTGTAATTTTACCCGGCCTATAATACAGCTTAACCAGAGATACGCGCCATCGTAGAAATAAGCATTTAGTCATGTACAATAATGACCTCGGCCATAATCGCCTGGTGTAATAGATGAGGGATCACAGACATGTGACTGACTGATGACCACACGTATGTAGTGTCCCAATCTACAGGTCCATTTCCCATTGTTATGTCCGTAAATAATATCTGTATACAAGTCGCACCTGGTGATTACATATGGCGCCGCTTATCTCTCCATCAGCCGCAGAAAACTTTTTTGCAGTTCCTTCCCCTGTGTCAGTCACTGATTGACTAACATGTAGTGTCCCTTGTCTGATAAAAAGAGGTTCTTCAGCGGCTGCAGTTTATTTCATCCTCTATAATCTCTTGATACACACCTTGTATGCAGCAGGACAACTCAATACCCAACTCATATGCAGGACAACAATATAATACACACCCTGCGTGCAACAGGACAACATAATACACACCTCCTAAGCAGCAGGACACCATAATACACACCTCATGTGCAGCAGGACAATATATTACACACTTTATATGTGGCGTGACAACATAATATACACCTGGTATGCAGCACAACAACACAATTCACAACTTGTATGTAGCGGCACAACATAATTCGCACCCTGCATGCAGCAGGACAACAAAACACGCTTTGTATGCAGCAGCACAACATAATATACACCTCGTGTGCAGTACGACAACATACTACACACCTCGCGTGCAACAGAACCCGGAGGAAACCCATGCAAACATGGGGAGAACATACAAACTCCTTGTAGATGTTGTCCTTGGTCAGATGTGACGTTAGGACTTCAAGCACTGAGGCACCATGATGTAGGACATGATCATACAACACCCATCATATGCAGCAGGACAACAGGGTATACACCTCTGCTTAATCACAGCATTACAATTGACACCTTAGTTGCTGCAGAACCTCATAACACACACCTTAAAGCATTATTTATAATGTAAACCTCCAGCGCAGGAGGTTCTGCAGCAGCGTTGTGAACCAGAAGAAATAATCTCTTATACGGCTTTTACTCCTTTGACGCTTTTTTGTCTTTTCACTCTGTGCAGGAAACACGCCTTAAACTGCCATAGGATGAAGCCGGCGCTCTTCAGTGTACTGTGCGAGATAAAGGAGAAGACAGGTGAGATGTCATATATATATAGCCCTATATATTATATAGCCCTCCTTCACTTATTCTCAGATTAATAAGATTATTTATGGCGGTTATAGTGGATTCAGGCCTTTATCAAAAACCAATATGGCTACCAGGAAGTCCTTAAAGTGATCTCTGCAGCCGATCAAGGCGACACTGTCATTATTAAAAGAGATGTCGCTGGTCTTGATGGACTGGTCACCTGGAGCTTCCACCCACAAACACCCACTGGGGACCCAAACCTACAAAAAGCATCTGCACTGGATGTAGTGACATTGTTTAGTTTATTAATCAGAGAGTATTATTTGTGCACCGTATGGCGATATTGTCTGGGCGCTGTATAGCTGTTTTATATGGGCACTGTATGTGTGTATTATTTGAGCACTGTATGCCTGTATTATATGGGCACTGCATGTCTGTGTTATATGGGCACTGCATGTCTGTATTATATGGGCACTGCATGTCTGTATTATATGGGCACTGTATGCCTGTATTATATGGGCACTGCATGTCTGTGTTATATGGGCACTGCATGTCTGTATTATATGGGCACTGCATGTCTGTATTATATGGGCACTGTATGCCTGTATTATATGGGCACTGTATGCCTGTATTATTTGAGCACTGCATGTCTGTATTATATGGGCACTGTATGCCTGAATTATATGGGCACTGTATGTCTGTATTATTTCAGCATTGTATGCCTGTATTATATGGGCACTGTATGTCTGTATTATATGGACACTGTATGTCTGTATTATATGGGCACTGCATGTCTGTATTATATGGGCACTGCATGTCTGTATTATATGGGCACTGCATGTCTGTGTTATATGGGCACTGCATGTCTGTGTTATATGGGCACTGTATGCCTGTATTATACGGGCACTGCATGTCTGTATTATACGGGCGCTGTATGCCTGTATTATATGGGCACTGTATGCCTGTATTATATGGGCACTGCATGTCTGTGTTACATGGGCACTGTATGCCTGTATTATATGGGCACTGCATGTCTGTATTATATGGGCACTGCATGTCTGTATTATATGGGCACTGTATGCCTGTATTATTTGATCACTGCATGCCTGTATTATATGGGCACTGTATGCCTGAATTATATGGGCACTGTATGCCTGTATTATTTGAGCACTGTATGCTTGTATTATATGGGCACTGTATGTCTGTATTATTTCAGCATTGTATGCCTGTATTATATGGGCACTGTATGTCTGTATTATATGGACACTGTATGTCTGTATTATATGGGCACTGTATGTCTGTATTATATGGGCACTGCATGTCTGTATTATATGGGCACTGCATGTCTGTGTTATATGGGCACTGTATGCCTGTATTATACGGGCACTCCATGTCTGTATTATATGGGCACTGTATGCCTGTATTATATGGGCACTGTATGCCTGTATTATATGGGCACTGCATGTCTGTGTTATATGGGCACTGCATATCTGTGTTATATGGGCACTGCATATCTGTGTTATATGAGCACTGCATGTCTGTGTTATATGGGCACTGCATGTCTGTATTATATGGACACTGCATGTCTGTGTTATATGGGCACTGTATGCTTGTATTATATGGGCACTGTATGCCTGTATTATTTGATCACTGTATGCCTGTATTAAATGGGCACTGCATGTCTGTGTTATATGGGCACTGTATGCCTGTATTATACGGGCACTGCGTGTCTGTATTATATGGGCACTGTATGCCTGTATTTTGTGGTCACTGTATGCCTGTATTATGTGGGCACTGTATGCCTGTATTATATGGGCACTGCATGTCTGTATTATATGGGTACTGGATGCCTGTATTATATGGGCACTGCATGTCTGTGCTATATGGGCACTGCATGTCTGTATTATATGGGCAATGTATGCCTGTATTATATGGGCACTGCATGTCTGTGTTATATGGGCACTGCATGTCTGTGTTATATGGGCAATGTATGTCTGTATTATATGGGCACTGCATGTCTGTATTATATGGGTACTGGATGCCTGTATTATATGGGCACTGTATGTCTGTGTTATATGGGCACTGTATGTCTGTATTATATGGGCACTGTATGTCTGTATTATATGGGCACTGTATGCCTGTATTATATGGGCACTGGATGCCTGTATTATATGGGCACTGCATGTCTGTGCTATATGGGCACTGCATGTCTGTATTATATGGGCAATGTATGCCTGTATTATATGGGCACTGCATGTCTGTGTTATATGGGCACTGCATGTCTGTGCTATATGGGCACTGCATGTCTGTATTATATGGGCAATGTATGCCTGTATTATATGGGCACTGCATGTCTGTGTTATATGGGCACTGTATGCCTGTATTAAATGGGCACTGCATGTCTGTGTTATATGGGCACTGTATGTCTGTATTATATGGGCACTGCATGTCTGTGTTATATGGGCACTGTATGCCTGTATTATTTGATCACTGTATGCCTGTATTATATGGGCACTGTATGCCTGTATTATATGGGCACTGTATGTCTGTGTTATATGGGCACTGTATGTCTGTATTATATGGGCACTGCAAGTCTGTGTTATATGGGCACTGTATGTCTGAATTATATGGGCACTGCATGTCTGTATTATATGGGCACTGTATGCTTGTATTATTTGAGCATTGTATGCCTGTATTATATGGGCACTGCATGTCTGTGTTATATGGGCACTGTATGTCTGTATTATATGGGCACTGCATGTCTGTGTTATATGGGCACTGTATGCCTGTATTATTTGATCACTGTATGCCTGTATTATATGGGCACTGTATGCCTGTATTATATGGGCACTGCATGTCTGTGTTATATGGGCACTGTATGCCTGTATTATTTGATCACTGTATGCCTGTATTATATGGGCACTGTATGCCTGTATTATATGGGCACTGTATGTCTGTGTTATATGGGCACTTGATGCCTGTATTATATGGGCACTGCATGTCTGTGTTATATGGGCACTGTATGCCTGTATTATATGGGCACTGCATGTCTGTATTATATGGGCACTGTATGCCTGTATTATATGGGCACTGCATGTCTGTGTTATATGGGCACTGTATGTCTGTATTATATGGGCACTGCATGTCTGTATTATATGGGCACTGTATGTCTGTATTATATGGGCACTGCATGTCTGTATTATATGGGCACTGTATGCCTGTATTATATGGGCACTGCATGTCTGTATTATATGGGCACTGTATGCCTGTATTATACGGGCACTGCATGTCTGTATTATATGGGCACTGTATGTCTGTATTATTTGAGCACTGTATACCTGTATTATATGGGCACTGGATCCCTGTATTTATTTGGGCACTGCATAGTACCGTATACAATAGAATGGAATAGTAATAGCAGGTTGTTCCCAGGACACCATCCAACCTAACCCAGGTCAGTCCTGTATGGCCACCATTGCAGCCCTCTCCAGGTGGTGCATCCACAGAATGGCTGGAATGGAAGATTAGGGAACATAAGGTGGTAACTGTATCATGCAGGACTCTGGGAAAGCAGAATGACAGCCTCTGTGGAAGCTTATTAGACGAGCAGACTGGCCTATCTACTTATTTCCACAGACTTCAGTATTAGGAGGATTTTCCCCTTTGAAGCAGTCAGTGGTCGTACATTGTGGTTCTCTTACTCTGGGTATTTGCATTTTCCCAGCGGGGAGGCTTTCTTTGGCTACAAGCTCCATGACAGGCAGCGCGGGGTAGGGGTCTTGGGGTGCGAGCACGCTGCTCTCTGCCCTCTCCTCCTGGCTACTATGGCAACTGAGGTGACGGACCTGCCCCCTGTCATGTAGCGCCGAGCGCCGCGCCGTTTAGTGCCTTCAGAGCTGTAATAGAGACGGAGGATATCCTGACGAGACACGAGGTCTTAGGGTATCCACCATTCATTGTCTCCCAATAACCATCATGGCTGCCTGCCTATACGTGATGTATACTTCTACGCTGTACTAAGATGGTTATGCTATAAGGTCACCGTCAGCCTAATGTTCTTATAAATCTGTATATTATCTCAGTACGTAGACGCCGCTTATCTCCATCTTCCCCAACTATCCATTGATAGTACAAGGATACAATCCGATAATATATTTGTGTGATTGTGGCCTACTCCGCGTGCCTATGGGCAGCCCTAGCCTAAGTGTATAATAAATAATACATATATAGACGTGTCCCCGCTCAGCGTGTCGCCCCCACACTCTGTTATGAGCCGCACATGTTCGGTCCACAACTGTTTACATATGTACAAGAGGCCTCTGAGGGTGAACAGGGGGGCGGCTAGTAATTTGTATAACAATAGAGGATCATGGACTCCAGGTCTCCCCTCCTCCTCCTCCTCTCCTCCAGTTTAATGAGAGTCCCCCCCCCCCCCAACCCTCTACCCCCCCACTGAGAGGTTGGTAATGGAGCGGGGGAGGGCAAGAACAGATCAAATGTCTGACAGTGCGAACACATATAATCTTGTGCGGCCTCCATTTCCATCTCCCCTGGCTGCCTCCTCTGCTGCGTGCTCCTAGTCCCTTGCCACCATTGTCTGTGCTCCCCCCTCTCTCGTGTGCAGAGGTATAGAATATACTCATAAGACTATACATCTACGTATTCTATATATATGTATATATAACATTCTCCGGTGTCTCCCCATCAACTTATTTCCAGACTTTGCAAAACTATACAATAAATGTCGCTGGAACATTCAAGATACAGATATAGTCTGTGCTGTAGCACCTACATCTCTGCATAGCACCCTTCCCCCGGGCTAGGCCCCCCTACTTCCAGGGGCCCCTTAAACCTTGTGGCACAAACAGAGAGGCAACGATTTTAATGAAATGAACACACTAGGTAATCACTACTTAAAGGGATTCTCCACTTTGAATAATCCCTACTTGTTAATATATAATAATAAAGTGGCCCCCGGATAGGACCTGCAAAGACCAGCCTAATATCTGGGAAAATCTAGAAGCGTTGCATTTCCCTGCAGTGCCTCCCCAGGAGGGAAGAAGTATTACATGGTGTCCGTTGAATTGTATAAGCCACTGCTGTAGTGTCCATGTAGTGCCATCTAACACTGCAGGCTGTGGCAAAAATCGGCAACATACCAATGGTCCATCATACCACGACCTCACAACCCACGACACAACATATATGTAGGCCATAAGAACATGAGGCAAATCTAGAGCTAGTGACATCACCACATCGGGCTCAGTGACATCACTGAATGTGAAACATCTTCATGAACGGGGAAGGGGTTTTCTGACTATCAGGTGACATCAACTGTATGGAGCATAAATGGTTGTCCTTTAGCTGTGGTGAGGGATTGTTGGTCCTTAGCTATGGCCAGGAACAGTTGACCCTTGGCTGTGGTCTGTAATGGTTGGTCCTTGACTGTGGTCTGGAACGGTTGGCCATTGGCTGTAGCCTTCTACGGTTGGCCCTTGGCTGTAGCCTTGTACGGTTGGCCCTTGGCTGTAGCCTTATACGGTTGGCCCTTGGCTGTAGCCTTGTACGGTTGGCCCTTGGCTGTAGCCTTATACGGTTGGCCCTTGGCTGTAGCCTTGTACGGTTGGCCCTTGGCTGTAGCCTTATACGGTTGGCCCTTGGCTGTAGCCTTGTACGGTTGGCCCTTTGCTGTAGCTATGTACTGTTGGCCCTTGGCTTTAGCCTTGTACGGTTGGTCCTTGACTGTAGCCTTGTATGGTTGGCCCTTGGCTGTGCTCTTGTACGATTGGCCCTTGGCTGTAGCCTTGTACGGTTGGCCCTTAGCTGTGGCCTTGTACGGTTGGCCCTTGGCTGTGGCCTTGTACGTTTGGCCCTTGGCTGTAGCCTTGTACGGTTGGCCCTTGGCTGTAGCCTTGTACGGTTGGCCCTTGGCTGTGGCCTATAACAGTTGGCCCTTGGCTGTAGCCTTGTACGGTTGGCCCTTGGCTGTGGCCTATAACGGTTGGCCCTTGGCTGTAGCCTTGTACGGTTGGCCCTTGGCTGTGGCCTTGTACGGTTGGCCCTTGGCTGTGGCCTTGTACGGTTGGCCCTTGGCTGTGGCCTTGTACGGTTGGCCCTCAGGCCCTACCCAAGACGTGAAATATTTTGTGCTTGTGACCTAACATGTATGATTATTTAGCGAGGAGATGGGGACGGGGTAAGAGCACTCACTACTATCTGCTAGAATAGATCTTGGCAGGCGGCAGACGCCGCTGTTATGATGGGCGTAAACACAATTAGTTTCTCGGTTGATAGGACAATAATCCGAGCGCTTCTTGGAATAATTTCTAGTGTATCTGTGTAATGAGCAATTACAAACAAGGGTTTCTGGGCAACAAAAATCCTTTCAATTGGTAAAAAAAAAACACTGCAGCCTGCGGAATAATGTATCATTACAGTCACAGAAATCCTATATCCAAGAGGGAGTCAGACAAATTGCCAAGGCAAGGTTTCACTGACTGTGCTGTGTATTAGGCCATGTGATAAAGAGCAGTGTACAACCGGTAAGAAGGTGCTCCTGGTTCATGAATAGAATACTAGGGCAACAGTGAAGACTGACATGCAGACAGAATAAACGTATTCCATTCGGGGGGTTGCAGAGAACCGTAGGATGACTCAAAACTTGCTAGCCAAAAAAGATTTTTACCTGTACAAGTATTCCCAGATAAGCGACGCCAGATCTTCCGCAGCTTATCTCTCCTCCTTCTTCAAATCTCTCCTTTAAGGGTCCTTGTTTAACTTACCTTGGACCTGGCATGCATGTTACCTCTATGGGCAAATGAAGAGAAGTGGCCGCCAGTCAGGATTAGATGAGTAACGTCCAACCCTTCCCATCTAATAGGAAATGTTAGACTGTCCCCATAGACGTGACATTCTTGTTGGATCAGGATATGCTGCAGCCTTGGCGTCTGTACACACTATGGCGTGTCATTTACTTATGATAATCGTGTCCTATTTACACGTGAAGAGCAGCCAGTAATAATAATTTCTCTGCCCTGCCTGAAAGTCTAGTGAAGTAGTCGGTGCATTGAGACGTCCAGTCAGAAGGATTCTCCGTCTCTCCGGGTCTTATTGATTATACTTGAAATGCCGACTGGTAAGAATAGGACAGAGATTGGTTAAGTTGTAGACAACGCTCCGAGGCTTCCTCCATAGCCGATACAGTAATCTGACAATCGGCTCCACAGTGGCCCGGGTATCACCATCACAGAGAATACCACTGTTGTACTGATATTGAGGAACCCAGGGGTCTCCACCACCCACTTTTTCTACCCAAGATGGTTCTTGCAATGTAGTTAAGTACAAGAGCCAGGAAGTGCCTGCAAAAGTTAGGCCTTTCTTTTATTGGGTTAGGGTCACCAGTCCGCAGTATATCACCCCAGCCCTGCAGATAGATAGGTTAGTGTCACCAGAACCAGCATATCACCCCAGCCCTGCAGATAGATAGGTTACTGTCACCAGAACTTGAATCACATGGCGTTTCCCCTTGTGAATCACTGCCTTCGTTTCTAATATTGCTGTTTTTGTCAATATGCAAATTAGCTCCTTGGAGCATTGCCAAATAAGAAAACTGGCAATATCTCAGCAATGGAGGCAGTGATTTTAACCTATCTATCTGCAGGACTGGGGTTATATGCTGGTTCTGGTGACACTAACCTATCTATCTGCAGGGCTGGGGTGATATGCTGGTTCTGGTGACAGTAACCTATCTATCTGCAGGGCTGGGGTGATATGCTGGGTCTGGTGACAGTAACCTATCTATCTGCAGGGCTGGGGTGATATGCTGGGTCTGGTGACAGTAACCTATCTATCTGCAGGGCTGGGGTGATATGCTGGGTCTGGTGACAGTAACCTATCTGTCTGCAGGACTGGGGTGATATGCTGGGTCTGGTGACAGTAACCTATCTATCTGCAGGGCTGGGGTGATATACTGGGTCTGGTGACAGTAACCTATCTATCTGCAGGGCTGGGGTGATATGCTGGTTCTGGTGACAGTAACCTATCTATCTGCAGGGCTGGGGTGATATACTTGGTCTGGTGACAGTAACCTATCTATCTGCAGGGCTGGGGTGATATGCTGGTTCTGGTGACAGTAACCTATCTATCTGCAGGGCTGGGGTGATATGCTGGTTCTGGTGACAGTAACCTATCTATCTGCAGGGCTGGGGTGATATGCTGGTTCTGGTGACAGTAACCTATCTATCTGCAGGGCTGGGGTGATATGCTGGGTCTGGTGACAGTAACCTATCTATCTGCAGGGCTGGAGTGATATGCTGGGTCTGGTGACAGTAACCTATCTATCTGTAGGGCTGGAGTGATATGCTGGTTCTGGTGACAGTAACCTATCTATCTGCAGGGCTGGGGTGATATGCTGGTTCTGGTGACAGTAACCTATCTATCTGCAGGGCTGGGGTGATATGCTGGGTCTGGTGACAGTAACCTATCTATCTGCAGGGCTGGAGTGATATGCTGGGTCTGGTGACAGTAACCTATCTATCTGTAGGGCTGGAGTGATATGCTGGTTCTGGTGACAGTAACCTATCTATCTGCAGGGCTGGGGTGATATGCTGGGTCTGGTGACAGTAACCTATCTATCTGTAGGGCTGGAGTGATATGCTGGTTCTGGTGACAGTAACCTATCTATCTGCAGGGCTGGGGTGATATGCTGGGTCTGGTGACAGTAACCTATCTATCTGCAGTGCTGGGGTGATATGCTGGTTCTGGTGACAGTAACCTATCTATCTGCAGGGCTGGGGTGATATGCTGGTTCTGGTGACAGTAACCTATCTATCTGCAGGACTGGGGTGATATGCTGGGTCTGGTGACAGTAACCTATCTATCTGTAGGGCTGGAGTGATATGCTGGTTCTGGTTATAGACTTATA
Source organism: Leptodactylus fuscus (assembly GCF_031893055.1). Taxonomy (NCBI): domain Eukaryota; kingdom Metazoa; phylum Chordata; class Amphibia; order Anura; family Leptodactylidae; genus Leptodactylus; species Leptodactylus fuscus. Next base: position 78,349,296 of record NC_134275.1, read on the forward strand.
TTTCTTACATTGTATAATGTCTATGGGTATGTGATTTTTCACGGGCCCATAGACCTTAATGGCTCTGCATACAGTTCATGATTACCACAGGCACCGCATGTCCACAAAATGCAGACATGTGGATAAGGCCAGAGGCATACCTAGAAGCCCCCGGCGCAAAATCTGTAAAGGGGCCGGATCTTTAGGGGCCCCCTCAGGGTCTAGAGCCCGGTAGTGACTGCTACCGCTGCACCCCTTATAGCTACGCCTGAATAAGACCTGAGGCCTAGACTGGTTTACAAGTGACCAAAATTGGAATATATAGCCAGACAAAAATTCTGGCCTGCGGCCTCAGCTGGCAGATTCTTCATGGTCCATCTCTGTGGAGGAGACATCTGGCCGATAACAGAGAACAATAGACTGCTGAGCGAGAGGAGATGAGCCGGACTTCGGCTTGTTTCTTATTTGGTAAAATAAGATGCCATCTACTGCCACTTCCTAAACCGCAGGAGTAATTAAAAGCATCGCCGCCTCGCTGAGAGGCCGGAGGGCTTCGTGAAACGAGCAGCCGCCTACAATGGGCATTACCTGGCGTGCCAGTCTGTGCTGTGTGTGATATCTGCAGGCACAGCTGTGCCCCCGCCGCGTGTGTGAGCGCTCCGGATAATATCGGTGTCACACCGCTGCCCAGCCTCCCCATTAATATCTTGGTGTTAATTACATAATTGTGACAGGGTTGTGTAATTATCTGTTATGAATCGCCTTCATCTGGGAGAGTAAACAAGGAGGCTCGTTAATCAGGTCTCGTTAAGCGCCGGACAGCCCCCTGCACGTACAGGCACAACCTCTGCCATGTCTGCTCCGCGCTACCTGCAGGGAATGGCCACCATCGCCGGCCGCAGGCCTCATTGTAGTTCATATTATAGATTTACGCAGTTGGAATAGATATGTACGCCGGTTTGTCCTGGGACTTGTAGTCGGCCGCCAGAGAATGTGTGTGTATTTAATAATGTGGGCCTTGTTCGGCCTCATTCTCTTTATGATGGATTAGTTGACGGATCCTGTTCCCCAGCTACCCCTTTAGGTGAGAATTTAAAGGGGTAATACAGGATGAGGCCATCAAAGGTTAATCTATGGGGTGTCCAACTCCCGGAACCCTTCACAGATGCAGCAAAACTCTTGTGGCTAGTACCGACTCCTGTGTATGTGCGTCCTTGGCAGTAGTGTCATATTGGGTCCCCTGACTACAATGATTTTCGTTTGGTTACCCAGATCACCAAGCCCCCCTTCCCTAAGCCCAGTAGGACCCAGTCTCTATGCTGGGTGCTTACACAAGGCCTGTTGGTACTGACACAAAGTTCTGTTTGAATTTGGACTGAGCTGCAGTACCTGACACATCCATATGGAAAAGATGGCGCTATGCAATGTTGGGAATATGTCTGATCAGAGGGGGAGCTAGAAGTGCCCCATTTAGGTTAAATCATGGAACACCCCTTCACTTTCAATGATATCTTCTGTGCTTTTTGGAATAAAATAGTGACCAGTCTCCTATGTCCTAATATTCTTGTACCCTAAAGCTACACGTCTTGTTTGAGTCTGTGAAAAACATAGCGGACATCACGTGGGATAGTATCTGTGAGCCGTCCATCTTCTTCCTGGACCCTATCACTTCAACGTATGAGACTGAGCCACAATATGACTTGCTCTTCGTTTTGTGGCTCAGTCATATGGACCCGGTGGTAGTCCCGGTCGTGTATAGGTCCATAGATACAACACGCTGACGAGAACGCCTTTGTGTGCATGAGGCCTAGAATTGTTGTAGCCTTCATGACTGCGGTGCGGCTCCGAGGCCTTCATCAGTCTGACATCTGCTGCGTACACGGTGAACCCGGGGCCCACGACACAGCTGTCACACGAGGGTCACGGAGACTTCAAACACCAAAACCAGAATGAATGAGCTATTCACACGACCAAGTACTTTGTGCATCAAAAAAATAGGACATGTCTATTTCTGTTCACCGATTGAATGGTCGGGTCAGGTCGGTCTTTGACTCAGGATAATCCGGCCCGGAACCGTTCCATAACCTTCCATTTCAAAAGACGGCGAGAACGGACTATAAGACGTCGAGAACGGACTATAAGACGTCGAGAACGGACTATAAGACGTCGAGAACGGACTATAAGACGTCTGTAACCAGAGGTGTAAGCTCCTGGGCCCCTGTGCAAAATCTGTACCGGGCCCCCCTACTGTAACATATTGGCTATACTACTGGTTTCCTCATGTTGGGAAGAGTCTCCTTACAGGCACCCTAAGGGCTAGTTCACACGTGAACTGCCCGCGCGGGTTTTGACAGAGAGAGAGACGCGGCGAGCCACGTCTCTCTCTTGTCAAAACCCGCCCGCCGCGACCATTGCTGTCGCGGCTTAACCCTCTGCTGTCGGCTCAAATGAATGAGCCGACATAGGAGGGAGCTGCCGGGGGCAGAAGCCGCGCGGCTGAGCCTGCGCGGCTTCCGCCTGAAGAAAGGACATGTCCTTTCTTTTCGCCGCTAGCAGCAGCTCGCCGCTAGCGGAGAACAGAAGCCCGGCGGTCTCCATAGACCACCATTATAAGGGGAGGTTTTGGACGCGAAATCCGCTGTCAAAAACCTCCCCTTATACTCACGTGTGAACTAGCCCTTAGACTCTTGGACCGCGACTGTACCCCCTCAAGTACGCCCCAGTCTATAACTTGGTGCCAAATTATTGGAAGTGTACTGTATGTGATAATGTATATATCGAGTATTGCGATACTGTATACTGCTAGGGTTGACAGTTCTGTAGACTTGTAGTAAATTTCGGCCTACGTGGGAAATCCCAACGCTGGAATATCTGTTATATATATACTGAGACGTATGTCCTACGGTATATCATATCTACTCAGGAAATCTAGTGTTCGGCCATATTTCCGAAGGCTTAGCACTTCCTGTCAGCTGCGCCATGTTGGACGCCATGTATAGACGGCCCCCCTTTTGTGTATATAAAGTCTTCCCCCTCCCCCGGCTATGCCCCCAGTCTTCTGCCCCTTCCTCCTTCACGCCTTTCCCTATTTCTCCCCATTTTGTAGGACACCCCCCCCCCCCCCCGGGTTGCTATGGCAGCCATGTTTCCTCTGCTGTTGCTGTGGCGGGAGAAAAGGTCGTCGCTAGGTCGTCTCCACAGCGACGGTGGCTGGGAGCCTCTGCTTGTCTGAGAGAGCGGATTGGCTGAGAGGGGGGAAGGGCTGGAAAGACAGGAAACGCTGCACGGATGGAGCGAATGTGCTCAGGGTGAAGTCGCACACTTCTCCGTAATATAGACACGATCGCCCCGCTCTTATACTTTATACAACGCAGATTTGAAGTGTACAAGACCAGGGCAGGGGGTGTACGCCACAGGCGGGCCTTACCCTATGCACATCGAAAGGGTATTTGCAGAATAGAGTCTCCATCTGGTGCGCTGTCAGAGCATGCTGGGAGTTGTAGTTGTAGGACCAGTGGTGGCGTATAGCATGCACAGGGCTGGGGACAACTACAAATACATTTTTGAAGCCAACTATTGTCCTCGCCACCTCCGATAAAAAAAATTCTATCTATATGAAAATTTTCCTTTACGTTCCGATGACTCGTGCCCTGTAAGCGGAGGCGTAAAGAACCTTTTAGGTTTCCGAATAATTCCGGCCTCCGTTTCCCAGGGCTAAGCTCGTTCTGTGCATTTGTGTTGTGTCCTCGGTGAGTTTTATTGGTTTCTTGGCACCGCCACTTCCTGGATTCCTGGGTTTTGTGCCAGCCACTTAATAAAAACACGTAATGAAATCATCAGATTAAGTATTTGATATTAAATTTGTATTATTCCATCCAAAACGCAAAAACATCCACAAGCCCCGGCAGACTGCGGTGCAGGAGGATCTCTCGTCTTCCAGTCAGGAGGATTGGAGATCCATATAATCCCCTTTATACGGTCCTAAGGGCTGTGTGTCTGACACTGTATGGATGGTGGTGACGCCAGTATACGGTATATGTTGTACATACATGTAGTAACCTGCCTGTTGTATTACGCCTCAACTATTCCAGATACACCCACAATATGAAATCAGTCTCGGAGCGCACCAAGTATTTGGCATATTCCTGGCCATTGTTATTTTTTTCCCTCCTGTTCCTTGACAAATCGCTCAAGTGTGACACCATCAGACTCCCTCATTGTCTAACCAACACCCACTACTGCTCATGTGAAAGGTCCAGTCCACTTTTTGCAACGTAGCGACCTACTGTACAATGACCAGTGTTTTTCCTTCTCTTCCCAGGTCTCAGCATCCGAAACAACCAAGAAGAAGAGCCTGTCGACCCCCAGTTAATGCGCTTGGACAATATGTTGTTGGCGGAAGGAGTGGCAGGACCAGAAAAGGGAGGAGGATCCGCGGCGGCGGCTGCAGCCGCTGCGGCGTCCGGTGGGGTTTCTCCCGATAACTCTATAGAACACTCAGACTACAGGAACAAACTTTCCCAAATCAGGCAAATTTACCACGCAGAATTGGAAAAGTACGAGCAGGTGAGGTGGATGACGTCTAGGATGAAGTAAGAGAAGAGGCGACATTTTTGGAATAGTTTTTGAATTTTTCTTTTACCCCCTTTTGTTTCCCAGGCATGTAATGAGTTCACCACACACGTCATGAACCTTTTAAGGGAACAGAGTCGAACCAGACCCATCTCCCCCAAAGAGATCGAGAGGATGGTCGGGATTATCCACAGAAAGTTTAGTTCGATCCAGATGCAGCTCAAGCAGTCCACATGTGAAGCGGTCATGATCCTTCGATCTCGGTTCTTAGATGCAAGGTAGGTGGGGGGTGTAGGATTCGTAGACACAAAATGTGGACATATGTGAAGGGCAGTAAACGGGCTGTTCTTGGAGGTGTTCGGAAGTATTTGATACAGTTCTAACTTTTTAAACTTTTAGACGAAAGAGGAGGAACTTTAGTAAACAGGCGACGGAAGTCCTCAACGAATACTTCTACTCACACCTCAGTAACCCCTACCCTAGTGAAGAGGCAAAAGAGGAACTCGCAAAGAAGTGCGGTATCACTGTATCACAGGTAAATAATGTCACTGCTCAATAGTCTCATGTAGGGTTTGGAGTAATTCTGGGGGAAATGGTAAGAATCAATTTTCCAATCAATTTTTTTTGATGGCTGACCTAGAACGGTTTCCAAATACAGGATATACAGTGTGCATTGTGTACCGCGTTTCCATTTTACAGGTCTCCAATTGGTTTGGGAATAAGAGAATAAGGTACAAGAAAAACATCGGAAAATTCCAAGAGGAGGCCAACATCTACGCAGTGAAGACCGCAGTTACTGTAACGCAGGGAGGCCACAGTGGAGCCAATTCTCCAACAACCCCAACATCTGCCGGTAGGTCATCCTAAATGTTCCTGGGCAAGTATGGGGGACTGTTCATCAGGATGTACTCCATGTAAAATGTTATTAGGTAAAACACACTCTATAAAATAGTCATCTTACACCTGGGTGGTTAGTTAACTGAGCCGTAACTTTAGGCTGCAGTCCCATCTAACTACTGTTCTTTGTTCCTTTTCTACTTTTCCATTCTGTCATTTCCATTCCAATTCTTCTTCTTCTTCTTCCTCCTTACTTGTTCTTTGTAAACCATACACACTTGCATATCTAAACCTCCAATTCTGTACCCATCCCCAATGGTCGGACCTTTATGGAAAATCCACGTTCCTCCAAAATTCTCAAAAACCAATGCTTTATCCATGTCTACTCCTTGAACTCCATCCCTTCACCTCTCGTTGACTCTCCATTTATCCACATTCCATCCTGTTACTTCGTCTTATCCTTGGCCTCCTTGTATACTGGGACCTCCACCATTTTTCCTTCCTTCATCTCCTGTCTTGCTCCACCACTGTGTCCCTTCAATCTTCTATATTTTCTCCTCTATCTCGTTCTTCTCTCAGGTTCTGGTGGCTCATTCAACTTGTCTGGATCTAATGACATGTTCATGGCGATGCAGGGCTTAAACGGGGATTCTTACCCCCCCTCACAGGTCAGTTTTAGGTCCCCTTACCCGCTATTATTATTTTTGTTTGTTTTCATCGCTCTATACATAATCTGCTCAGTATTCTCCATCGTGTACACTTCTTCTCCTGTTTGTCATCCAGGTGTATTTTTTCCCCATCACACTTTTATTTTTTATTTTTTTAATTCTTCTCCACATCTTATTTGCTTGACTTTTTTGTTTCTTTTTGTTCTTAACTTTTCCCTCAACCTGTACTCTATATTTTCCTTGAAGGTGGAGTCCTTGCGTCACACGATGGGTCCTGGTTACAGTGACAGTTTATCGGCAAATCAAATGTACAGCCCTCGGGAGATTCGGGTAAGACTATAGATGGGCTTCAAGAATGTCTCCATCTTTCTGGATAGTGTAATGTTTTTGTATTTCCAACATCTTCTTTACTTTCATTGTTTTTAGGCCAATGGAGGGTGGCAAGAGGCAGTCACCCCCTCCTCTGTCACTTCCCCAACAGAAGGACCAGGCAGTGTACACTCTGACACCTCTAACTGAGCACTCTCCTCCTCTCGATGCTTCTCCCCCGACACCCCTCCAACAAACTATGGTTTGTCCATGAACTGAACTCTGTAACTTGGGTCAAACAGGACAGAGAGTGTGGGAACTCTCTCTCCGTCCCTTCCTACTTTCACCCAAGCTTCCTCTCACCACTTTCTTGAAGTGGGCATCTGTGATTCAGTAAAGAGCTAGCTGGACAACCCCATGATGTCATCCTCTTATCGACGGTGTGCCGAAGCAGGAGATATACCCTTCCACGGGATGGTACTGTGGTCTTCAAATACACCAAAAAAAAGGTGGTGGCTCATTCCTTTGGCCATTTTAACAGAAGTGGGAAGGATCAAGAAGACTAAAAGTGGTCATCTTAGTAGAAAATGGTGACTTCCTGTTTCGGGAGGAAATGGACATTAAAATATCATCCTGCTTGAATGGTATCCACCAAACTGGGGTGGACCATTATGAATGTATTACACAACCCTATCTTCACGGGCTGGAGAAACCTATGTAAAAAATTCTTAGAAAAATTGGTAGATGGTGGGGGCATCCAGTCCAAGTAAAGAGGAGGTGGAAGAGGGGAGTTGCTAGTAGGGGGTCAAACAAAGGAAAAGAGTGGAGTATAGAGGGAAAACGACACCGGTTACAAATCGTGGCAAACCTAAGAGACAAAAAGGATTAAACAAAAGCGAGGGAAGGAGATGGTGCGGAGAAGCAAAACGAGGAGGAGCGACACGAATACAGGCGTCACACAAACAAACAAAAAGTCCGGAAAATACAAAAAGAGCTACAAAGAGGAGGGAAAGCAACAAGTAAAAAAGACTTTAATTCTCCTCGCTCCTTCCCTCCAAAGTCTACCCAGAATCCTTTGAGGCTCAGCCAATCAAAGAACAGCGTTATTACCTCATAGCGGCTCACATAACCAATAGAGAAGACTTTTTTCTTTTTTGTTTTTTTTCGGAGTTTTCTTTTTGTTCACGCGTTCGCAAGTTTGACTACCTCCAAAGGGAAAAAAAATAAAATTATATATATCTCTCACTTCTGCACGGGGGGTGGCAGTGAGGTGTGTGAGAATTTTGTCTCCCTCTAATCCCCCTTCACTCCCCCCCCCTTATTTTTTAATTTCTATTTTTCGGGGTGCTGGGTTGCAAATATGGTTGGTTTTAGAAAATTTTGTGTTTTTTGGGGAGGGATGTCTTTTATTTTTCTTATTGCTTTTTGGAGAAAAAGTTACAGAACTGGAGAGGGGGGGGGTTACATGTGTGTTGGTGTACATATATATTAAACTACATTCGTGGGTATGAGGCGAGTGTGAACGAATGCTTAGGGGTGAACGTGTACTTGTGTAGACGCGACTGTATCGTTACGCTCTAAAGATACACACCGGTACGGTACGTCACCTAATACAGAGAGAATAGAGAGTGGAAGAACATTTATGGAGACTACTGAGCAGGACTGATGTGCTGTGACCTGTGATATGATGGCTCTTTTTGGAGACATCAGCATACTATTCTTCTCAGGGAGATACTGCAGTATTGACATCGGAGAGTCATCCCGTTTTCCCCCCAGTTATGTGGCCATGTTGAATTTATGGAGGGAGGAAACATTCAGACCCCTCTGGAGGAGAAACAAAGGACCGGATATGTTAAACCCTCGATACACATTGACATTAGTTGGTGCCCAAACGTTGGGCAGTTACAGTGCCTGGTCCAACAACCTACATACATGTAACTATACCTCGAACATGTGAGGACACCCCAAAAATTTTTATAGACAGGTATATCAAATTTTCCATCAGGTTGGCGGTTGTGGAATGTAGTTGTCGGTCAATGAAACTGTTATTCGAGACATTTACTCCTTCTTTGAGGTCCATTTGACCTCCTTTGGCTATGCTGGATTCAATGAATGCTTTAGTAGACCCTTTGATATACTACTCATGTGGGGTCAGCTATGGACAAGACATCCACGTACACATTCAAATACTAATCCACTCTTAGGGCGGGTTCACACCTGCGCCCGGTCTCTGCGTTCGAGTTTCCATCTTCTGCTGAGAGAAACTGGACAGGGGACGGAAACCCAGGGGTCAGTTTTCAAACCCATGTTCCATTCAAAACCGTGTGTTTTTTATGTAGATTGTAAGCCTGACATACAGCTCACAATGTACTTTTTTTTTTTTCCTATGAGTATGTTTTTGGAGTTTGGGATGGAAATCCATGCAAACACGGGGAGAACATACAAACTCCTTGCAGATGTTTTTTTGCCCTTGGCAGGATTCGTACCAAGGACTCCAGCGCTGCAAGGCTGCAGTGCTAACCACTGAGCCACCGTGTGGCCCCCTGAGACCGTTTTTTTGTTTTTGTTTTTTTTTTAACTGGATAAATTGGTCTCACCGCGGAGAGGCAGAAAACGCTCATGGGTGGTCACTTTGCAAACCCATTCAAGTGAATGTGTTTGAAAACTGATCACTGGGTTTCCATCCTTTCTCCAGTTTCTCTACAGAAGACTGAAACCCGGGCGCAGGTGTGAACCCACCCTTAGTCCTTGTACCCTACTTATGGACGTCAAACCTGACATTGAGGTCTGAAATCTTACTGGGGTCTCTTTATAAAAAGAGAATGGATGTGGCCGTAGAAGTCTTGGCCTAAGTTGACTTCAGTTGGACAACCAGCAGTTGGTTTGATCCTAGGAGGACAATGGGTTCAGTTAGTGCTAGGAGACCTTTAGTGACCATACACGGTCAACTCGGTCAGCAATGGTTTCTCAAGGACCAAATAATACGTACTGTAGAGTGCCTGAAGGATATGAAATACATCAAGATTCGGTCGCTGGCACCGCCATGGGGCCAGATCGTTTGTAGGATGAGCTGCTACCCCGTTGGGTACATCTGGCCATACACATTTCAGTAATGTCAGCCAATTTCAACAGGACTGTCTGACTAATGTGTTTGGTGGAAATTCGGCCCATCCTCAATGTCAGATGTTCGAGGGAAAGAAGGATCAGGCTTATGAATATCTATATGCCCAATCCTTTTGTTCTCATTGGCGATAAGCCAGCACCAGAAGTGTTTGGCAGCGGCCTACTCCTCTTTCCCTATTCGGAAAACACATGCACGCTCAGTCCAGCCAGTAAGGACAAGTTACGCGGTAGGACTTCTGGAAATGTCAAGTAACTTCTGGCACCACATGCAATGGAGGCCTCCATTTTGTTGGCCATACAGCCTCAATGACACAGATATTTATGACCCGCACGGTCCTTGCTGCCAGTGACTTGTGCTGTATTGTCATGGGCTAGGGCTGCCTCCATGACTGTATAGGTGAGCACGTTCCGGGATGGTCAGTGTAGGATACGAGTCTGCGTGTCTGTATACAGGGCAGGGTATATCTGGGTGTGTATGTGTGTTTTGTAGGCTGAGTGTGTACGTACACACAACCCCCTCTCCCCCTGTACTCTCGGCTCAGGCCTGGACTCTGGGCCATAGGACGCCATGTTTAGGGGAGACATTGTGTTGAGTGTATTATCATTATTACTTTCTGCCCCTCCCTGTTTTTTTTGTTGGGGGTCTCTTCTTGGTTTCTTTCGATTGTTATTTTTGGGGGGGGGGGTTTTTAGAATCAGATTTTTTTTTTTCTTTCACATTTATTAAAAGGAATCACTAAGAAACTGCGTCTCCGTCTCCTCTGTTCCTAACCCCCCCCCCCCCCCCCGACATTCTCCGGACCCCATTATTTAACTTTGTCACGAGGAATCACACAAAATCTTCTTTTATTTCTTCTCCTTGGTCGATCTCGCACCCCCCTCCCATTTTCTCCATCTCTGTCAGTCCCTCTGTTTATTCGCCTCCCGTCCCCCCCCCCCCCCCTCCTCCCTGTATCTTCTAATGATTTTAGAAATTGCCTCCCCGGTTTCCATGGCAACTGTCACTGTCTTTAGATTCCTTTGTATAAGAGCACCCCTCCCCTCCTATTAACCCCTTCCGCGCTGTAGACTCCTTGACTGCTGCATAAGTCGCCATTGCCTCGACCTGTCTGTTCATGTAGCGTGCACTACGGGTGCATAATGCGTACCGTGTCGTAATATTAATACGTGTGTTAACAAGAGAGGCCGGAGCCGGGATGATGTAAGGGATGGGGGCCGGATTTGTAAGCGATCCCCCCCCTCTACCCCAAAACTCTCTATATGGAAGGGCTATTGTGGTAAAGTTAGAAACTGTTGCCCTGGGCAGCAAAGACAAAACCGGTCAACCCGACGTCTTGGTTTTTTTTAGGATAAGGAGGCGGCGGATGGATTTAGTCTTATTCTGGTCACACGCTGCGTAAACTGCAGAGATATCGGACGGCGGGCCGCTAGGACCTGCCCTGTGGCCTCCAGGAAATTTGATTAAAATCAATGAGATCAATATTAGACATATTGGAAAATGGCGCTTTCATTGACCACAGATGGCTGCTGCGGAAATCGATCAGATCTCAGCAGACGAGATAGTAATTGCTGCTGAAAGATGAATGAAGATGGCCGACCCTGGACTGACCGCACCACAAAGCCCCTGAGACATCAGGAGATGGCCGGCCGTGTGGCCTGAGCGCTCACATATTGTCCTGCGATGATAGATAGATTACTGTCACCAGAACCAGCATATCACCCCCAGCCCTGCAGATAGATAGGTTACTGTCACCAGAACCAGCATATCACCCCAGCCCTGCAGATAGATAGGTTACTGTCACCAGACCCAGCCTATCACCCCAGCCCTGCAGATAGATAGGTTACTGTCACCAGAACCAGCATATAACCCCAGCCCTGCAGATAGATAGGTTACTGTCACCAGAACCAGCATATCACCCCAGCCCTGCAGATAGATAGGTTACTGTCACCAGAACCAGCATATCACCCCAGCCCTGCAGATAGATAGGTTACTGTCACCAGACCCAGCATATCACCCCAGCCCTGCAGATAGATAGGTTACTGTCACCAGAACCAGCATATCACCCCAGCCCTGCAAATAGATAGGTTACTGTCACCAGACCCAGCATATCACCCCAGCCCTGCAGATAGATAGGTTACTATCACCAGTACCAGCATATCACCCCAGCCCTGCAGATAGATAGGTTACTGTCACCAGAACCAGCATATCACCCCAGCCCTGCAGATAGATAGGTTACTGACACCAGAACCAGCATATCACCCCAGCCCTGTAGATAGATAGGTTACTATCACCAGAACCAGCATATCACCCCAGCCCTGCAGATAGATAGGTTACTGTCACCAGAACCAGCATATCACCCCAGCCCTGCAGATAGATAGGTTACTGTCACCAGAACCAGCATATCACCCCAGCCCTGCAGATAGATAGGTTACTATCACCAGTACCAGCATATCACCCCAGCCCTGCAGATAGATAGGTTACTGTCACCAGAACCAGCATATCACTCCCCAACCCTGCAGATAGATAGGTTACTGTCACCAGAACCAGCATATCACCCCAGCCCTGCAGATAGATAGGTTACTATAACCAGTACCAGCATATCACCCCAGTCCTGCAGATAGATAGGTTACTGTCACCAGAACCAGCATATCACCCCCCAACCCTGCAGATAGATAGGTTACTGTCACCAGAACCAGCATATCACCCCAGCCCTGCAGATAGATAGGTTACTGTCACCAGAACCAGCATATCACCCCAGCCCTGCAGATAGATAGGTTACTGTCACCAGAACCAGCATATCACTCCAGCCCTGCAGATAGATAGGTTACTGTCACCAGAACCAGCACATCACCCCAGTCCTGCAGATAGATAGGTTAGTGTCACCAGAACCAGCATATCACCCCAGCCCTGCAGATAGATAGGTTACTGTCACCAGACCCAGCATATCACCCCAGCCCTGCAGATAGATAGGTTACTGTCACCAGAACCAGCATATCACCCCAGCCCTGCAAATAGATAGGTTACTGTCACCAGACCCAGCATATCACCCCAGCCCTGCAGATAGATAGGTTACTGTCACCAGACCCAGCATATCACCCCAGCCCTGCAGATAGATAGGTTACTATCACCAGTACCAGCATATCACCCCAGCCCTGCAGATAGATAGGTTACTGTCACCAGAACCAGCATATCACCCCAGCCCTGCAGATAGATAGGTTACTGACACCAGAACCAGCATATCACCCCAGCCCTGTAGATAGATAGGTTACTATCACCAGAACCAGCATATCACCCCAGCCCTGCAGATAGATAGGTTACTGACACCAGAACCAGCATATCACCCCAGCCCTGCAGATAGATAGGTTACTGTCACCAGAACCAGCATATCACCCCAGCCCTGCAGATAGATAGGTTACTGTCACCAGAACCAGCATATCACCCCAGCCCTGCAGATAGATAGGTTACTATCACCAGTACCAGCATATCACCCCAGCCCTGCAGATAGATAGGTTACTGTCACCAGAACCAGCATATCACTCCCCAACCCTGCAGATAGATAGGTTACTGTCACCAGAACCAGCATATCACCCCAGCCCTGCAGATAGATAGGTTACTGTCACCAGAACCAGCATATCACCCCAGCCCTGCAGATAGGTTACTGTCACCAGAACCAGCATATCACCCCAGCCCTGCAGATAGATAGGTTACTGTCACCAGAACCAGCATATCACCCCAGCCCTGCAGATAGGTTACTGTCACCAGAACCAGCATATCACCCCAGCCCTGCAGATAGATAGGTTACTGTCACCAGAACCAGCATATCACCCCAGCCCTGCAGATAGATAGGTTACTGTCACCAGACCCAGCATATCACCCCATCCCTGCAGATAGATAGGTTACTGTCACCAGAACCAGTATATCACCCCAGTCCTGCAGATAGATAGGTTAGTGTCACCAGAACCAGTATATCACCCCAGCCCTGCAAATAGATAGGTTACTGTCACCAGACCCAGCATATCACCCGAGCCCTGCAGATAGATAGGTTACTGTCACCAGAACCAGCATATCACCCCAGCCCTGCAGATAGATAGGTTACTGTCACCAGACCCAGCATATCACCCCAGCCCTGCAGATAGATAGGTTACTATCACCAGTACCAGCATATCACCCCAGCCCTGCAGATAGATAGGTTACTGTCACCAGAACCAGCATATCACCCCAGTCCTGCAGATAGATAGGTTACTGTCACCAGAACCAGCATATCACCCCCCAACCCTGCAGATAGATAGGTTACTGTCACCAGAACCAGCATATCACCCCAGCCCTGCAGATAGATAGGTTACTGTCACCAGAACCAGCATATCACCCCAGTCCTGCAGATAGATAGGTTAGTGTCACCAGAACCAGCATATCACCCCAGCCCTGCAGATAGATAGGTTAGTGTCACCAAACCCAGCATATCACCCCAGCCCTGCAGATAGATAGGTTAGTATCACCAGAACCAGTATATCACCCCAGCCCTGCAGATAGATAGGTTACTGTCACCAGAACCAGCATATCACCCCAGCCCTGCAGATAGATAGGTTACTGTCACCAGAACCAGTATATCACCCCAGTCCTGCAGATAGATAGGTTAGTGTCACCAGAACCAGCATATCACCCCAGTCCTGCAGATAGATAGGTTAGTGTCACCAGAACCAGCATATCACCCCAGCCCTGCAGATAGATAGGTTACTGTCACCAGAACCAGCATATCACTCCAGCCCTGCAGATAGATAGGTTACTGTCACCAGAACCAGCACATCACCCCAGCCCTGCAGATAGATAGGTTACTGTCACCAGAACCAGCATATCCCCCCAGCCCTGCAGATAGATAGGTTACTGTCACCAGAACCAGCATATCCCCCCAGCCCTGCAGATAGATGGGTTACTGTCACCAGAACCAGTATATCACCCCAGCCCTGCAGATAGATAGGTTACTGTCACCAGAACCAGCATATCACCCCAGCCCTGCAGATAGATAGGTTACTGTCACCAAACCCAGCATATCACCCCAGCCCTGCAGATAGATAGGTTACTGTCACCAGAACCAGCATATCACCCCAGCCCTGCAGATAGATAGGTTAGTATCACCAGAACCAGTATATCACTCCAGCCCTGCAGATAGATAGGTTACTGTCACCAGAACCAGCATATCACCCCAGCCCTGCAGATAGATAGGTTACTGTCACCAGAACCAGCATATCACCCCAGCCCTGCAGATAGATAGGTTACTGTCACCAGAACCAGCATATCACTCCAGCCCTGCAGATAGATAGGTTACTGTCACCAGAACCAGCATATCACCCCAGCCCTGCAGATAGATAGGTTATAGTCACCAGAAGCAGCATATCACCCCAGCCCTGCAGATAGATAGGTTATAGTCACCAGAACCAGCATATCACTCCAGCCCTGAAGATAGATAGGTTACTGTCACCAGAACCAGCATATCACCCCAGCCCTGCAGATAGATAGGTTACTGTCACCAGAACCAGCATATCACCCCAGCCCTGCAGATAGATAGGTTACTGTGACAGTACCAGCATATCACCCCAGCCCTGCAGATAGATAGGTTAGTGTCACCAGAATCAGCATATCACCCCAGCCCTGCAGATAGATAGGTTACTGTGACAGTACCAGCATATCACCCCAGCCCTGCAGATAGATAGGTTACTGTGACAGTACCAGCATATCACCCCAGCCCTGCAGATAGATAGGTTACTGTGACAGTACCAGCATATCACCCCAGCCCTGCAGATAGATAGGTTACTGTCACCAGATCCAGCATATCACCCCAGCCCTGCAGATAGATAGGTTACTGTCACCAGATCCAGCATATCACCCCAGCCCTGCAGATAGATAGGTTAGTGTCACCAGAACCAGCATATCACCCCAGCCCTGCAGATAGATAGGTTACTGTGACAGTACCAGCACATCACCCCAGCCCTGCAGATAGATAGGTTACTGTCACCAGAACCAGCATATCACCCAGCCCTGCAGATAGATAGGTTACTGTGACAGTACCAGCATATCACCCCAGCCCTGCAGATAGATAGGTTACTGTGACAGTACCAGCATATCACCCCAGCCCTGCAGATAGATAGGTTACTGTGACAGTACCAGCATATCACCCCAGCCCTGCAGATAGATAGGTTACTGTGACAGTACCAGCATATCACCCCAGCCCTGCAGATAGATAGGTTACTGTCACCAGATCCAGCATATCACCCCAGCCCTGCAGATAGATAGGTTACTGTCACCAGATCCAGCATATCACCCCAGCCCTGCAGATAGATAGGTTACTGTCACCAGAACCAGCATATCACCCCATACATGTGGTGTCCTCCTGATAACCAGCCATGGTGTCCTTATTGTGGTCAGGTTATCTTCTCATACGTGTAGTGTCCTCCTGATAACCAGCCATGATGTCCTTATTGTGGTCGGGTTATCTTCTCATACATGTGGTGTCCTCCTGATAACCAGCCATGATGTCCTTATTGTGGTCGGGTTATCTTCTCATACATGTGGTGTCCTCCTGATAACCAGCCATGATGTCCTTATTGTGGTTGGGTTATCTTCTCATATATGTGGTGTCCTCCTGATATCCAGCCATGATGTCCTTATTGTGGTCGGGTTATCTTCTCATACATGTAGTGTCCTCCTGATAACCAGCCATGATGTCCTTATTGTAGTCAGGTTATCTTCTCATACTTGTAGTGTCCCCTCCTGATAACCAGCCATGATGTCCTTATTGTGGTCAGGTTATCTTCTCATACATGTAGTGTCCTCCTGATAACCAGCCATGATGTCCTTATTGTGGTCGGGTTATCTTCTCATACGTGTAGTGTCCTCCTGATAACCAGCCATGATGTCCTTATTGTGGTCAGGTTATCTTCTCATACGTGTAGTGTCCTCCTGATAACCAGCCATGATGTCCTTATTGTGGTCGGGTTATCTTCTCATACGTGTAGTGTCCTCCTGATAACCAGTCATGATGTCCTTATTGTGGTCATGTTATCTTCTCATACGTGTAGTGGCCTCCTGATAACCAGCCATGATGTCCTTATTGTGGTTGGGTTATCTTCTCATATATGTAGTGTCCTCCTGATATCCAGCCATGATGTCCTTATTGTGGTCGGGTTATCTTCTCATACATGTAGTGTCCTCCTGATAACCAGCCATGATGTCCTTATTGTAGTCAGGTTATCTTCTCATACTTGTAGTGTCCCCTCCTGATAACCAGCCATGATGTCCTTATTGTGGTCAGGTTATCTTCTCATACATGTAGTGTCCTCCTGATAACCAGCCATGATGTCCTTATTGTGGTCAGGTTATCTTCTCATACATGTAGTGTCCTCCTGATAACCAGCCATGATGTCCTTATTGTGGTCGGGTTATCTTCTCATACATGTGGTGTCCTCCTGATAACCAGCCATGGTGTCCTTATTGTGGTCAGGTTATCTTCTCATACATGTAGTGTCCTCCTGATAACCAGCCATGATGTCCTTATTGTGGTCGGGTTATCTTCTCATACGTGTAGTGTCCTCCTGATAACCAGCCATGATGTCCTTATTGTGGTCAGGTTATCTTCTCATACGTGTAGTGTCCTCCTGATAACCTGCCATGATGTCCTTATTGTGGTCAGGTTATCTTCTCATACGTGTAGTGTCCTCCTGATAACCAGCCATGATGTCCTTATTGTGGTCGGGTTATCTTCTCATACGTGTAGTGTCCTCCTGATAACCAGCCATGATGTCCTTATTGTGGTCATGTTATCTTCTCATACGTGTAGTGGCCTCCTGATAACCAGCCATGATGTCCTTATTGTGGTCGGGTTATCTTCTCATACGTGTAGTGGCCTCCTGATGACCGGCCATGATGTCCTCTGCCAAGTGTGCATGTGTTCTCAGTAGGGAGAGTAGAATAATTGCTAGACACCATTGTTGGTGACTTCTCTCCCATGCCAATAAGTCTATATCCTTCTGTTCTCCGCTATGCTGTCTGTCATGAGTAGAGTTTGATCCCAAATAAGTGTCTGATTGTTGGTTGTCTGGTTCGAATTGTGTCCTCAAAATGGCCATGTGATGGACGTTGCTAAACCGTTGAATAAGGCCAAGAGCGGGTCTACGGTTTTAGGGCCAAACATGGTAAATTTAATTTTTCCTTATAAGTATGTGACCCCCAAAAATTCCAATTACCCCTATACTTTGGGGTTTTTGCCAGTATACAGTACGCTGTAGCTGGGGCCTAGGTTAGATACAGCCCATCCCAGTGTACTGTATATACTGTATGTCTCCATATATATATCTAGCACATAGGGGACGTCTCTGGATCAGGCACCTGGGACCTCTCCTCTCTATAGCTCCGAGGGGACCTCTCTTTTCTGGCACCAAACAGCTTTCTAATGAATACTAATTATTGCAGAAATTCGTCATCACTGGTCTTCTAATTGCATTTTAATTAGGCATGTTAATTAGGCTAATTAGTAGCAGATCACGGTGACATGAGCGCTCAGAAGTGAGAGCAGGAAGTGGCGAGAGGCAGTCTGTACGCCGTATATAATAGGCCCCAATAATATATAGGTCAGTGGCCTGCAACCTGAGGCCGTCCGTCTTGTGCCAGACTACAAGTCCCAGCCACAGGCTGTCAGGGCATGCTGAGAGTTGTAGTTTGCCACCAGTTGGAGAGCCTCAGGCTGCAGCCACTGATGCAGATGCTATAGGTTCCTGCCGCGCCTTCCTCTATGCATACAGCTCTGCATATTTAACAGGACCTATTAACATAAATTACAATTCGCCTGCACGGCACCGCTGGAAATTTACATTTCGGTAAATATATTTATAAACTCTTTTAAATATGATCCATAATTTTCCATACATACATGGGTAATGCGCGTCTCACAGGCCGAATGTACGGAATCTGTCATATCAAATAATATGGCTGCCGAGACTGAAGCCCCCAATGTAATGACCCCGCTGAATAACAACTTGTCTCCTAGACACGGGGTAGAGGGGAAGGGTCTGATCGGTGCCGGGACCGCCGCTGATCACTAGATCAGGGGTCCTGTGCCCACCGTGTGAATGGAGCGAGGGTCGGACATGTGCGGTCCATTCAACTCTGAGGGTGAAAACCAAGATGGCCGCCAGCCTTGAATGGCTTGAATCAGCTTAGGTATGAAGATTGTACTCTTGTCATTCAGAAGTCTAGGCGAGCTGGGTGGCAACCATTAGGCCTATCACAGGAGTTGTCACTCAGCTTTTCTATAACCTGGAATAACAAGTCTGACTAGCTACGCTGCAGTATAGAATTACAGTTACCATTCAGGAGTCTAGGAAAGCTGAGCTCTTATATCCACTAAGGTTGTCATTCTGTACCTATATATTTACAATGTCCGCCATTACAGCTCCAAGACGGGTTGTCACCGAGCTGTAGACCCCCAGTGACATAGGAATGAAGCCCCACAAAATATACATTTGCCATTCAGGACTCTAGGTGAGCTGGGTGACAACCAATAAATCCGTCATTACGTAGTTCCCTCAGGGGTTGTCATTCAGGATGTATCAGTGTGTTTGCTATTCAGGAGTGAAGAAAAGCTGAGTGAGCTTTCAACCTGGCCTTATGTGTCGTCACACAGCTTTTCTGGAGGGCCACTACTGATTTGTTATGCAGCAGTACAGAATGCCCACCATTAGGGGTTGTCACTCAGCTTTCCTGGAACCCTGAATGTCAAATCTGCCCAGTTGTGCGGCAATAAGGGATTTCTATATCATACATCCTCCACAGGGGTTGTCACTCAGCTTTCCTGGAACCCTGAATGTCAAATCTGCCCAGTTATGCAGCAATAAGGGATTTCTATATCATATATCCTCCACAGGGGTCGTCACTCAGCTTTCCTGGAACCCTGAATGTGAAATTTACCCAGTTGTGCGGCAATAAGGGATTTCTATATTATACATCCTCAATAGGGGTTGTCACTCAGCTTTCCTGGAACCCTGAATGTCAAATCTGCCCAGTTATGCGGCAATAAGGGATTTCTATATCATACATCCTCAATAGGGGTTGCCACTCAGCTTTCCTGGAATCCTGAATGTGAAATCTGCCCACTTATGCGGTAATAAAGGATGTCTATATCATACAACCTCCACAGGGGTCATCACTCAGCTTTCCTGGAACCCTGAATGTCAAATCTGCCCAGTTATGCGGGGATATAGGACAGATCAGTCTAGAAGAGCTAGATGACAAGTTGTGTTTGAGTAACAGAGGCGGCCATATTGGTGGTCACCAAACTTCACCATAATAAGGATAGAACAAGAAACATCACAACAGAAGGAGACGACAAGAAGGGAAATGTCTTCATTTTACATAGAAATTCTGAAATTTAGAGGGTGAGTCCAGTCAATGTGATCCCAGTAGATACACGTGAGAAGATGGCGCTGTGCGGTCTGAGATCTCGGCCCACCACTGATATCCAGAATGAAGGGTGAGGAGAGAGATCAGACCCCATAGACACAAGCGTCTACGTAAAGGGGTCTGATCTCCGTGTACGGCCTATACTCCGGAAATCCCTGGTCGTCCTTCAGACCCCACCAAGGTCATCTCCTCACATCTCTCACATGAGTTCCCTGGATTTCCCCTTTAAGTGAACTTCATGTCCATCCATCTGTATGATGGCTATAATCTGTCGACCGTGGCAACCAGACATCAGCAAACAATCTGTATTTGTTGGTCGCTAGGGATTATGACGCATGACTATATGGATTCCATGAAGGAGTGGCTCAGCCCAGAAAATGGCCGCCGCCATTGTGTGCAGGTGACACATCTAGTTTATAGGCTTCCACACCTACAGTGCTATGCTAGGTATTCACTAAAGAGACTGCAGGTAATCGGTGGGGGTCTTAGGTGTCAGCCCCCACTAATCTGATGCTAAGGGTAAATCATCAATATTTAGGAATGGAAGACCCCTTGAAGTGATAACATGACAGAACTGCACCCACTTAGGGTAAGTTCACACGGGGTTTTTTTTGGTTAGGATTTTGAGGCCATAATCGCCAAAAAGACGGCTCCCATTGAAATCAATTGCAGCCGGTCAGGTGTTTTTTACGGCTCCCGGAAACAGAAGCGAGGTGCTCAATCTTCAGGCCATTTCGCCTCACGATTCATCCTGAAGACGCTTCCTCCTCATTCATCGGGCCTAATCCGGAGTGGCGTGCGCAACTAGATTACCTTAGGGTAAGTTCAGATGGGGTTTTTTGGACAGGAACCTGAGGTGGCCTCCGCCTCAGGCTCCGATCCAAAGAAATGGGCCTAGTCGGGAGTGTCTTCAGGCCGAATCGCGAGGCAAAACAGCCTGAAGAAAGAGCATCTCGCTTCCGGAAAAAGCACCTGAGCAGCTCCCATTGATTTCAATGGGAGCCGTCTTTTTGGTCAGGATTTTGAGGTGAATACAGCCTCAAAATCCTGACCAAAAATCGGATTTTGGCACCGAGAGTGATGTGGGAAGCTGCATCACTCTTGGGTCAAAGCCCGCCTGCCACGACTGTCACAGCGTCCCCCTCCAGAGCAGGCTCAAATGAATGGCCCGCCTCAGGAGGTCGCTGCCGCGAGGCGGACGCCGCAACTTAACGAACCGCGGAATCCGCCTGAAGAAAGAGCAGCCCGCTTCTTATTTCCGTGAGCGGCATGTGGTGGTCTACATAGACCACCATTGTGAGGGGGTGGATTATGACGTGGATTAAGCGCCATAATCCGCCCCCTCTGTGCCCGTGTGAACTAGGCCTTAGGGTTCTATTGGGAGGGATTTTTTTGAGGCAGATTCTTGACCAAGTAGCTCTGTGTGAACTCGGCCTTAGCCTTCAGCTGGTTTTGTATGGCCAAGTTTGGGTCTGTGCATTAGCCCGAATTACCAACCCGAACCGGACTTGGCTGAGCTGTGATTGGGCCGATCAATCCGACTGATGTGCAGAGAAAGCCCTCGACCCCTGTGAACCCGGCCTTAGTGTTGACCCATAAACCTGAATGAGCCGCTCTGCAGACACACGGCACGCACCGGATATAAAAGAAATGTAAGAACACAGGGCAGTGAAAAAGTATGTGCCCCCTTACTAAACCTTCTATCCTAGTGTCAGACAGAAATTACTATTACAGCCTCATGGTGCACATCTACACCTATATACACACGGACAGTTGTATCGGCCCCGTCAGCCATGTCATTGTGTATTTGTACAGTATCTGACAGATGTGTAACCACAGGCTGAGTATAGTGTGTGAGAGTGAGTGTGTATAACACACACAGGAAGCGTATATACACACATACACACGTCACACGCACTGCCGCCTCCCTCCCCCCAACACTACGTTATGAGATCATCACAGAAAACACAGGCCCAGTGCTGCCACCTGGTGACACACATCAGTCCTAAAGGACATGTCTGACACTACACGACTACAGTGATAGTAAAGGCGGCCATAGACGGCTCAGCAGGGCCTTGAGCTCACCTGGATTGGGATATTTACACTATTTACACCCGTGGTGATGATCATGAAAACTGTCAGAAACATTGTATGTATTTTCCATGTACATGACCCAGTACATGGAGGACCCATGGTCTTACAGTGCAGGTCCTTTTCTATTCCGTGTGCCGCCATATGTTGCTTCTGTGACATACAGTATTCTTCACTCATAGGGATATGAAAGGCCTTAGAACATTTTTCATCAAGACGTCTTTATGTATTTGTGTACGTTTCCGGATTCCATTATATCAATTCTGCTTGCAACCCCTTTAATTGTGACCATCAGAATGACTTGTTCTGTCCTCCATCATGGCGCAGGTCTCACACCACAGGCATGGGTACCGGAATCGTGTCCTGGTTACTCCATCCAACATCAGAGGAATCACCAAACGGGAAAACGTCTCCAGTCACAACTGGGTCAGACTGGGCAGTATTATGTATCACACAAGCAGGTATGTGTAGTAAATATGGCGGAGGAGTCAGCACCGCAACGTACTAGAGATAACACCGCGCCCTGGGGAGAGAGGAAGACTCATACTGACCCCTCATGTGTAGGGAGAGGAGACGGCACGACTCAAATACTGAGAGCTCAAGGTGGGATTTTTTTTTTTTTTTAAATAAAATAATAAGTAATATTTTCAATTGAAATAGTCCCAAGTCCATCCTGTATTATAACAGCAAAATAGTGAGCGCAGCTCTGGAGTATAATACAGGATAAGTAATGTAATGTATGTACACAGTGACTGTACCAGCAGAATAGTGAGCGCAGCTCTGGAGTGTAATACAGGATAAGTAATGTAATGTATGTACACAGTGACCGTACCAGCAGAATAGTGAGCGCAGCTCTGGAGTGTAATACAGGATAAGTAATGTAATGTATGTACACAGTGACTGCACCAGCAGAATAGTGAGCGCAGCTCTGGAGTGTAATACAGGATAAGTAATGTAATGTATGTACACAGTGAGTGTACCAGCAGAATAGTGAGCGCAGCTCTGGAGTGTAATACAGGATAAGTAATGTAATGTATGTACACAGTGACCGTACCAGCAGAATAGTGAGCGCAGCTCTGGAGTGTAATACAGGATAAGTAATGTAATGTATGTACACAGTGACCGCACCAGCAGAATAGTGAGCGCAGCTCTGGAGTGTAATACAGGATAAGTAATGTAATGTATGTACACAGTGACCGTACCAGCAGAATAGTGAGCGCAGCTCTGGAGTGTAATACAGGATAAGTAATGTAATGTATGTACACAGTGACCGCACCAGCAGAATAGTGAGCGCAGCTCTGGAGTGTAATACAGGATAAGTAATGTAATGTATGTACACAGTGACCGCACCAGCAGAATAGTGAGCGCAGCTCTGGAGTGTAATACAGGATAAGTAATGTAATGTATGTACACAGTGACCGCACCAGCAGAATAGTGAGCGCAGCTCTGGAGTGTAATACAGGATAAGTAATGTAATGTATGTACACAGTGACCGCACCAGCAGAATAGTGAGCGCAGCTCTGGAGTGTAATACAGGATAAGTAATGTAATGTATGTACACAGTGACCGCACCAGCAGAATAGTGAGCGCAGCTCTGGAGTGTAATACAGGATAAGTAATGTAATGTATGTACACAGTGACCGCACCAGCAGAATAGTGAGCGCAGCTCTGGAGTGTAATACAGGATAAGTAATGTAATGTATGTACACAGTGACCGTACCAGCAGAATAGTGAGCGCAGCTCTGGAGTGTAATACAGGATAAGTAATGTAATGTATGTACACAGTGACCGTACCAGCAGAATAGTGAGCGCAGCTCTGGAGTGTAATACAGGATAAGTAATGTAATGTATGTACACAGTGACCGCACCAGCAGAATAGTGAGCGCAGCTCTGGAGTGTAATACAGGATAAGTAATGTAATGTATGTACACAGTGACCGCACCAGCAGAATAGTGAGCGCAGCTCTGGAGTGTAATACA
The DNA here is from genome assembly GCF_031893055.1 of Leptodactylus fuscus. Classification (NCBI taxonomy): domain Eukaryota; kingdom Metazoa; phylum Chordata; class Amphibia; order Anura; family Leptodactylidae; genus Leptodactylus; species Leptodactylus fuscus. Next base: position 78,373,304 of record NC_134275.1, read on the forward strand.
GGATAAGTAATGTAATGTATGTACACAGTGACCGCACCAGCAGAATAGTGAGCGCAGCTCTGGAGTGTAATACAGGATAAGTAATGTAATGTATGTACACAGTGACCGCACCAGCAGAATAGTGAGCGCAGCTCTGGAGTGTAATACAGGATAAGTAATGTAATGTATGTACACAGTGACCGTACCAGCAGAATAGTGAGCGCAGCTCTGGAGTGTAATACAGGATAAGTAATGTAATGTATGTACACAGTGACCGTACCAGCAGAATAGTGAGCGCAGCTCTGGAGTGTAATGCAGGATAAGTAATGTAATGTATGTACACAGTGACCGCACCAGCAGAATAGTGAGCGCAGCTCTGGAGTGTAATACAGGATAAGTCATGTAATGTATGTACACAGTGACCGCACCAGCAGAATAGTGAGCGCAGCTCTGGAGTGTAATACAGGATAAGTCATGTAATGTATGTACACAGTGACCGCACCAGCAGAATAGTGAGCGCAGCTCTGGGGTATAATACAGGATAAGTCATGTAATGTATGTACACAGTGACCGCACCAGCAGAATAGTGAGCGCAGCTCTGGAGTATTATACAGGGTAAGTAATGTAATGTATGTACACAGTGACCGCACCAGCAGAATAGTGAGCGCAGCTCTGGAGTATAATACAGGATAAGTAATGTAATGTATGTACACAGTGACCAGCAGAATAGTGAGCGCAGCTCTGGAGTATAATACAGGATAAGTAATGTAATGTATGTACACAGTGACTGCACCAGCAGAATAGTGAGCGCAGCTCTGGAGTATAATACAGGATAAGTAATGTAATGTATGTACACAGTGACTGCACCAGCAGAATAGTGAGCGCAGCTCTGGAGTATAATACGCTGCAGTTTTTTTCATCCTTATAATAAAGGCAAAAGAGCCAGGATACAATAAGAAGTGTCATTCCGGCCACGGTCACATCACATGAGCTTCAGCTGTGACTCTTGGCCTGTACGTTTCGGATTTCACAACCTGGAGACTGTCAGGAGCGGGACTCCTAGCGGTATAGTGGTCTATAGGATCCCTGCCCCCACTACTGTAGTATTATGTCACAGTATGGCAGGGACTCCTATAGATAACCGTACTGCTAGGAGTCCTGCTCCAGGCCTAATGTATAGGCTGGTAAATCCGACCAACACACAGACCAAGTTTCACGGCTGAAACTCGAAGGTGTGAATGTGACCTAATAGTAAAGGGATCGGCTATGTTCAGGCGATTCTCTGCCTCCTCCCATCTCTGTAGATTTTGAACCAAGTAACTTCATGGCGTGGATATGGCACCACCATCGATCAGCTAATAAACAGAGAATGGAATAGGAAGCAGAAAGCTCCGTTCTCTGTGTAGTGGCTAGACCAGGTATTGCAGATCAGATACCATTCAAGTGAATACGAGCTTACCTGTAGTGACTCAGCCACTACACCGAGAGCTTGTGTGTGGCGCCATCTCTGGAAGAAACAACAACGTAGAAGAAAATAAGTACAGTGGCCGCAGCTCCGGAGGGGACTAGTGAACAACATGGCGACCACCAGCTGGTACGTGTTCTCACGCTCACAACACTTGTGTCTATACAGAGACCTCCGCACACACTGGTAAATTTGATTCCATTTAATGACTAGTAACAGGACGACTGTACAATACGTTGTGTCTCCTGCAATATTTACAAGTGAAGAATCAATGGTAGGTCTCCGCTTCTACATCGAGGATCGGTAGTGAAGGCTTTGTAGAAAATAGCTGCCCCCTCGAAGAAACCGTGTGCGACAAGATGACGATGGAGTGAAAATGGGGGAAGGGAAAGGGGTTCATTCTGTATGGGATTCCCATCAGCTAGCCAACTACTACTCCCAGCATGTCCTGACAATCTACCTCAAATGTCATGTGAAAGCGCCCCCTATCACTGTGGAGTGTTAACCCCATGTCATGTGACAGCGCCCCCTACTAGTGTGGAGTGTTATCCCCATGTCATGTGACAGCGCCCCCTATCACTGTGGAGTGTTATCCCCATGTCATGTGACAGCGCCCCCCCATCACTGTGAAGTGTTATCCCCATGTCATGTGAGAGCGCCCCCTACTACTGTGGAGTGTTATCCCCATGTCATGTGACAGCGCCCCCTATCACTGTGGAGTGTTATCCCCATGTCATGTGACAGCGCCCCCCATCACTGTGGAGTGTTATCCCCATGTCATGTGACAGCGCCCCCCCATCACTGTGAAGTGTTATCCCCATGTCATGTGAGAGCGCCCCCCATCACTGTGGAGTGTTATCCCCATGTCATGTGACAGCGCCCCCTATCACTGTGGAGTGTTATCCCCATGTCATGTGACAGTGCCCCCCATCACTGTGGAGTGTTATCCCCATGTCATGTGACAGCGCCCCCTATCACTGTGGAGTGTTATCCCCATGTCATGTGACAGCGCCCCCCATCACTGTGAAGTGTTATCCCCATGTCATGTGAGAGCGCCCCCTACTACTGTGGAGTGTTATCCCCATGTCTAAGCTCACTTTCATCTTACCCCTGCAGGAGCCATATTGGTTTTGCACCAGATTGTATCCCTGCTATGGAAAATGGATAGTACGTATTGTAACACGGCCTGAAGGATGTGAACGTGTCTGTCCTGTGAGGCGAGGATAAAGCTGCCATACACATTAGGCCTTCCCAAACATTTTATTCCGTGTGAACATACCCCTATAGTGCCACAGCAAGGAGACAATATGGTAGTAACTAGTAATGGAGATGCGTGGGGCTTCCAGCAATGCACCAGGACCATCCTATAACTCCCACCGCTGTCATGGATGGGGTGTCACAGGATTAGTCAAACATGGCTGCTTCCTTCTACAAACAGCACCACCTCTGTGCTCAGGTTGGGTCTGGTACTACAATTCAGATTTAAATGGGGTTTTTCCAGGTCATGAATACTTAATCAGTGGGGTTAAACACTCAGACCCCCATAGATCAGCTTCTTGAAGAGGTCATGAGAACGGCAGCCTCCTCCATGATCATATTCGTCGGTCACATGGTACACAAGCAACTCTGTCTCATTTAATTGAATGGGACTGAGGTGCAATAACAAGCACAACCGCTATAGGTACTGCGCTGCGCTTGGCGTGCAGTGAAGAGGACGCAGCACTCACTTGAACGTTGCAGCTTCTTCAACCAGCAGATCAATGGGAGTCCCAGGTCTCAGTCCCCAGAGCAATCGCATACAGGCAACCTATGCATACATCTTTAACAATACGAGAACCTGTGGACAGGCATGTCGCCATTTCTGGAAGGAAGCAGCCATGTTGTTTAGTCCTGTGTACTGTCATCTGGTAAACTTTAGGCAAAAATCAAAAAACTGAAAGAAAATTCTGTAACGTCCTCTGAAGACTTAAGACATCTGGTAGAAGACGAGAGAAGACGCTTAGTACAAGGAGCCGACGTGTCCATGAAGCTGACATAGTAGTCATACACCCAGCGCCGACACATCCAAATATCCAGCAATTCCAAGGTTAACCATTAACAACCCGGCAGACAAATACTTACAGAGGTATCAAGATTTAAGAAAGGTGACCTGGGGAGGAGATACATGAAGTGCCCGTAGAAAAAGATGGGATTGGATGAAAAGTGCGGGGGACGTAGAATAAAATCGTCTCAGGCGCCGAGGAGTGCGTATAGGGAGAGGAAGGAGAGCGGCTCAGAGCAGAGCCTGGAGTGTGGTCAATGACTAAGGCCCCCTGCTGGCGAGCAACATGAACCGCAGGCCTCACACGCTGATCAGCCAGAGGAAAAAGAAGGCAGCGATGATGAGGAAGAGGGAGTCAGGCAGCCCGAGCATCCTTCCATGGGGGGATCCTGTGTCTGCAAGAAGAAGGGAGATGGGTTGTATGTGTAAGATTGCAATACAAAGTGTCCACATCATAGTGAAGCCAGGATAGGGGTGAGGGCTGAAGGACCAGTAGATAAAGTCAGGGCTAGTGGGTAAGTATCCTTCAGTACAGTTATGTCGGCCATACACAGAGTTTTGTAGGCTGAAGTGTCCAGCAATATGACATGCAGTTTGGTTGGCTGACCAGCTGCCACAAACAGACCAGAATCTAATGAGTGTACATTGAGTTCTAACAAGGTGATATGGGACAGTAAACCCCCAGTCAATAAGGGCCTAAGGGTAATTTACCGTTCGGTAGAAATCCGGGTTTTCTTCGGTATACAAATGAGTTCTTTCGCAGCACTGGGGGCGGGCCCCAGCGCTCAAACAGCACTGGGGCGTCCCCAATACTGCGCAAGAACTCTCCAGCGCCGCCTCCATCTTCTTCAGGAACGGCCTCTCCCTGTGTCTTCTTCATTCCTGGGTTTCAATCTTCTAGGCCTCGGGCACAGCCGACTGCGCATGCGGGGGCCACAAGAAAATGGCGGCTTACACCAGCTTACAGTGTAAGCTGGCCCCCGCATGCGCAGTCGGCTCTGCCCGAGGCCTAGAAGATTGAAACCAAGGATGGAAGAAGACACAGGGAGAGGCCGTTTGTGAAGGAGATGGAGGCGGCGCTGGAGAATTCTCTCGCAGCATTGGGGACGCCCCCAGTGCTGTTTGAGCGCTGAGGACCGCCCCCAGCGCTGCCAGAGAACTCATTTGTATACTGAAGAAATCCCGTATTTCTACCGAACGGCAGCGCGGAGAAAACATCTAAAGGTAAGAGAAGAATACAGTTTCTTAAGGCAACGATAGGATCCCTTTATTGAGCCCAAGTTCGCCCTAACAGATTCCTTTTAATGCTGATGGTGGGATCATTCATATGAAGGATCCCATCATGAACTGGATGTCCATGTGACAGCTGTCTGAAACCTAAAGAGTATGGTCGCCTTACGGAGCAGCCGGGGTTAGTGAGAGCTTACCTGCACGAGGTGCCGTCTGGAAATCATTAGTGTTAAAGACTGTAGTAAAAAAGCCAAAAGGGAATGCACCAATGCCAAACGACATGTGAAAGCCGGTATCTGTGAACCCCGGGACCCCCTGCAGAAGAAAAAAAAAATTAAAAATTTAATAAACTTTACATCCAAGGGGCAATGACAAAGCCCATAGAGAAGAAAAGGAAATGTTCAGCCCCTCTTAGGACACCCTTATTTCCCTAAAGGACTGAAGGGCCTTGTGCAGAATCCTAAACAAATGACGGGGGCTTCAGATACCTACCAAACAATGTGGTCAAGACCTAAACATAGAAGACTACTTGTAATCCCTATTGCACCACCATAAGGACATGACGCTCCAGCTAGAACATACGGCACAATAGAGGTCACTGAAGAAAATCAGTTTTGCCAAAATCTCTCAGTGCTGCCCTCTAGGAGCTGTGAGCAGAATACAGCCAGTAATAATATGTAGTGTACAACAGCGCCCCCTACCTGAGAACTCAAGGCAGCGCTGTAAAGAACAGTAAACCTTTCACTAGATCACTTTACAGTCCTATGAAAAAGTTTGTGCCCCCCTATTAATCTTAATCATTGTTAGTTGTAAATATTTTGGTGTTTGCCATGTCAGTTTGATATATCTAATAACTGAGGGACACAGTAATATTTCAGGATTGAAATGAGGTTTATTGTACTAACAGAAAATGTGCAATATGCATTACACCAAAATGTGACCGAAGCAAAAGTCAGGGCACCCCAACAGAAAAGTGACATTAACCCTTTCCTGCCGATGGCACTTTTTGATTTTCGTTTTTGACTCCCCTCCTTCTAAACCCCATCACTTTTTTTATTTCTCCGCTCCCAGAGCCATATGAGGTCTTAATTTTTGCGGGACAAATTTTTCTTCATGATGCCACCATTATTTATTCTATATAATGTACTGGGAAGCTGGAAAAAAAAAATCAGAATGGGGTGGATTTGAAGAAAAAATGCATTTCTGTGACTTTCTTACGGGCTTCGGTTTTACGGCGTTCACTGCCAGCCAAAATGACCTGTCCCCTGTATTCTGTGTTTCGGTACGGTTCCAGGGATACCAAATTTATATGGTTTTATTTACATTTTGACCCCTTAAAAAAAATGCAAAACTGTGTTCAAAATTTTTTTTTTTCTAAAAGTCGCCATATTACAACAGCCGTAACTTTTTTTTATACGTAAGTGTACGGGGATGCATAGGGCGTCTTTTTTTGCGGGGCCGGGTGTACTTTTTAGTTCTACCATTTTCGGGAAATGTTATTGCTTTGATCACTTTTTATTCAAATTTTTATCAGAATCAAAACAGTGAAAAAACGGCGGTTTGGCACTTTTGACTACGTTTCCCGCTACGGCGTTTACTGAACAGGAAAGATATTTTTATAGCTTTGTAGAGCGGGTGATTTCGGACACAGGGAGACCTAACATGTATGTGTCACAGTATTTACCTACTTTTATATGTGTTCTAGGGAAAGGGGGGTGATTTGAATTTTTAATACTTTTTTTATATTTTATTTTATTATTTTTTTTACTTTTAAAAAAATTTTTTTTTGCATTTATTAGACCCCCTAGGGGTGTTGAACCCCAGGGGGTCTGATCACTAATGCAATGCATTACAATGCTAATGCATTGCAATGCATTGTAAAAAATCATAATTTCTTTTGCAGGCTGTATACACCAGCCTGCAAAAGAGAGAATTTGCAGACAAGCCTGGGAGCTTTGTAAAGGCTGCCGGCTGTCATGCCAACGTGGCGTCATGCTCCAGTAGCCAGCGATCACCGGCAAAATGGCGGCGCCGGAGGGGTTAATGCCTCCAATCGGTTCGGGGACCGATCGGAGGCATTAGAGCCGGTTGTCTACTGCTTAAAGCAGTAGACACCCGGCGGCTATGCGCCGTACTATTACGGCACATGTCGGGAAGGGGTTAATATTTAATAGCTCCTCCTTTTGCCTCTAGTCGCTTCCTGTAGCTGTTAATCCGTCCCTGGATCCTGGATGAAGGGATTTTGGACCATTCCTCTTTACAAAACAATTCGCATTCAGTTCAGTTTGATGATCGCCGAACATGGACAGCCCGCTCTCAAATGATCTGAAAACAAAGATTGTTCCACATAGTTGTTCAGGGGAAGGATACAAAACGTTGTCTCAGAGATTTAACCTGTCAGTTTCCACTGTGAGGAACATAGTAAGGAAATGGAAGACCACAGGGACAGTTCTTGTTAAGCCCAGAAGTGGCAGGCCAAGAAAAATATCAGAAAGGCAGAGAAGAAGAATGGTGAGAACAGTCAAGGACAATCCACAGACCACCTCCAAAGAGCTGCAGCATCATCTTGCTGCAGATGGTGTCACTGTGCATCGGTCAACAAAATCCAAAATCCCTTCATCCAGGATCCAGGAACTGATTAACAGCTACAGGAAGCGACTAGAGGCAAAAGGAGGAGCTACTAAATATTACTGTCACTTTTCTGCGGAGGTGCCCAGACTTTTGCACCGGTCACATTTTGGTGTAATGCATATTGCACATTTTCTGTTAGTACAATAAACCTCATTCCAATCCTGAGATATTACTGTGTCCATCAGTTATTAGATAGATCAGACTGACATGGCAAACACCAAAATATCTAGAACTAAAAATGATTAAGATTAATAGGGGGGCACAAACTTTTTCATAGGACTGTATATGTCCCCAAATATCATTGGGGGTGAAGTGGTGCGGATTCCCATTTCACCTAAGGATAGAGGTTACAATATGTATTGATGACGTACTATTAGATCCGTAGTATATAAGTCTTGTAAACCTTCTCTATTGGGGTTGGACAGGTTTCTTCTGGTATTACAGCTCAATTCAACTGACGAAAATAAGTCTAAGCCCCCCAAACAATGCCAAGCCCGGTGCTGTAACTAAAAGAAAGCGGCCATGTTTCTGTGGCCTACACGTGACGTCGTATGGCTTCAGACTCCTCATCTGTAGGCTGCAATAAGGCTAAGGCTGCACAGTGACGTACATCACAGGGCGCAGTCTTCATCCTCGCCTAAGTCATGTGACATACTCTGACTCTCCAGCTGACACAGCATGTCATGTGTGGACAGACTCCGCGTCTCTCGTCATTCCTATCAGACGCACATGGAGGCTCCGCACATGAGATGTCTTCTTGGTAGTCACGTGAGGACCAGAAGGAAGTGGAGAACTCACAGAGCGGCGTGTAAGATGTAGCCTTCACTACAACTTACAGAATAATAATGGTGGTTAGAGTGCTCCTTTAAGGCAGTTCTACACTGTGACCTTTGGCCCTAGAATGTGATCTGGCACCGATCCCACAGACATTGAGGGAATGTCTCACAAAACACGACAATTGTGCAATTTCTGTGGAGGGAAATAAAGTAGGCGCAGCACACGACTCCTGCTATCGCAGTCACGCGCTCCGTCTAGTGAGGATGAGGAGCGGTCATAGGAGGCACTTACCCCTCCACCTCTGTTCTCTGGCTCCGGCCTCTGTCCCTGAGGTCTTGGAGGAGTCTTCAACCTGGGAAAAAAACAAAGCAATGTATTAGGCCTTACTCAGACAGCAGTATTCCACCTGACTGTGCATGTACTGACCCCTACTAGCAGCACAGGGACCCCTGGTGCCGCTGGTTCAGATCACTAGACCCACAGACAGGACAGGATATGTGGCCGTATAATACAGCTGTCTGAAGAAGGCCCAAAACAACAGAAATTCAGCAGGATTATGCTTCTCTCTGCATTGAGGGACCTGGGTTACAAGTTGGCCTTTACCAATTGTCTATGTATCATGCATTGATCTCCGACCTGTGGCTCACTAGTCGCGGCATAACCACCACTCCCAGCATGCCATTAGGTACATTTGGAGTGCCACACATTGCAGCATTGTGGATAGTGAAGACATTGATCATTAAAAGTGAGTAAGGACGGAGGCGCTATACAAATAACGTACAGTCCAGGGGTGCCGTGGTTATTAAAGTAGTGCCCCAGCCGTCACCTCTAACAGGGTTCCTTGCCCCATAGGCATTTTTCATGCTGATGACCCGAAGCTACAGCGGTGGACAGGGAACTCCTGCAGTCTCATCCTATTCAAATAATAGGAGCAAATTTGCAGTTCCACACTGCCACCACTATACAGTGGGCGGCGCTGCAGCTTCAGCTTATTTGTATAGGAGCAGACAGCATGCGCAACCTTGTCCACTGTTGTGGCTTCCAAAGCTGAGAGAGAGAGAGAGACAGCCATATCAGCCATACACTTATCCCCAATCTGGTGCGGTTGTCTGGTCATGTGACCACTGGAACCCAACTAAGGTGCAGCAAGTTAGGAAACAAAGAGTTGGGTTTCAGATGAAATCCTCACCTGGGGTCCTGCTGGTTACTGTCTCCTCTGCCGTATATAGGGATGACATTCTCTCGGCTGATCCACGCCTTACACACAGGACACTCCTGACGCTCGGGACGTGTTTCGAACCACTGAAAAAAATAAATATGAATACAGTGAATGGTCAATCTGGGGCTGATGGAGACAAGTCATACAGCCGAGCCGTGGCTCACTATAAAAGAGGATTGGGGAGATGTAAGGAGCCATGATCAGTGATAGAGGGGTACTCCAACCTCGACCAATACAGCAATAGCCGGTCACAAGCTGCAGGACTTGCAAAAAGTTTTCACCAGCGCTGCAGTACACACATAGATTGTGGTCTGGTCATTTCTATAGACGCTGAGTGCGGTCGTCCGTCCTTCCTGCTGGCTCCGATTACTTTCTGTACTTTGTCCTGAGCCTTTATCTTACGCCGCTGCCGCCCTCGATGGCCTATTAAAGTCTCCACCGTCTTATTAAGTAAAGCGTCACCTCTAATACTGTGCGAGCCTGTAAACACCTGATTCTAGAAGTATCTCTTCATCACCATTTATGTTGTTTCATTTTCCATGGGAAACCATCAGCAGGCAGGAAAACTGCAGCAGAGCTCAATAACATGAATGTCATGATTAAAGGGGATATCTAATGAATAGTTTGCCGGCCAAGATTCCTGAAACGCTGGGGATAGATGTTAGTAATTGAATGTGTTTGAGGCCAAGGCCCCACGTTGCGGAAATGCAGATTTTGTTGCGGTTTTTTGAGCCAAAAACCAAGAATGGCTACAAGAGAGATGGGAGATCTATATAAAGTTCTTATACTTCTCCATTCTGCTCAATCCACTCCTGGCTTGGGCTAAAAAAAACGCAAAGAAATCTGTGTGTGGCTTGTCCAATACATGGATAACCCCTTTAAGACTTTAGACTTCCCGCCTCTGCCCTGTACATATAAACATGAGTACAATGTAATAGTATACAGGCAATATACAGACACTGACTTACCTGATGTAGACAAGGCCAGCTAAGGGGGGAGAGAGAGAGAGAACACCGTCAGTACAGGCACATGACGTCGGTAACCTGACAAACAAGATTTTAGTTAATGCGTCATCTGTTCAAGGGGTTGTCCAAGAGTTAATATTGATGACCTATCGTAAATGGGATAGGTCATCAATATGCAACAGCATGGCCCAACCTGCGCCTCTCCAGATGTTGCGAAACCATGTCTACAAGTCACCTATTGTGAAAATCTATAGGAACAGCCTTAACTTTAGTTAGATTTTCCCAAAAACATGATGTCTGTTTCTCTCCCTAATCTCAATGTATATGTGAAACCTGCAGAACTGGAAAGTCAGGGCAGGCTAGGTCATCAGTAAGGGATCAGTGGGGTCCGACTGCTGGACCCTGCGCAGATCAGCCGTTGATGGATGGCGCAGCACTCTAGACCATTGTATGGCGGTGTCTCCAGGGAACTGCGCCACTGCTCCTATTACTTGTATAGGCTTCCGGCCTCATCCCGTGCAGTAGTTTCCATTGCTCGGAGGCAGCGGCATCATCAACATGAAGATCACAGAAGTGGAGGGGACAATAAAACCAGGTCTATTACAGTGAGCGAGTGGCCCTCACATATACCAGATTACATGAAGGGTGGGGGCTCACAGGGGCTATGTAGGGGAATGTTGGGGGTCACCAAAGGGTGAAAAAAAGTAATAGTAAATGTCTGATCTGTGAGGGTCTCGCGGCTGCCGCCATCTTTAGAATAAGTCGTAACCTGTGAGGGGTCTGACACCCTGAGAATGGGGCTGAGCTGCAATACCAAGCACAGCCACTATGATATGTACAGCGCTATGCTTGGTATTCATTGACAAGGCCGCAGTGCTGACCTGAACCCTGTGGCCACCGGCTGATCTGTGAGGACCCTGGGTGCTGGACCCACGCCGATCACATAGCCTAAGGAAAGGTCAACAATACATTAGAAAATCCCTTTAATGGCGTCTCGATTATCCCCTAGCCATTGATAGGCGGTGTCAGGTCACTGGGGGTCCCATAATGTGAATGGCGCACGTGCCGGGGGCGCTCACCATACGTGTACACTAATGTACCAGTAACATGGGAATATTTGGGCCCCGCCCTCTTGACCACTTAGGAGCCCAGTGTTCTGACTCTTCCCAGCGCCATGTCAGGACAGGCCCATCCCTTTAAGGGTACAAGGCCGCGCCCCCTGCTGTTAAGGCTCAGCACCACCAGACATTGACTTCCTATGCGGAGGCCATAATAATAAATATGAGGTGACCCCTTTAAGCTTCCAGCCTGAGTGACCCCACAATATGTCACCCCCATATACCGCCTGCACTAAGCGCAGCATGTACACACTGGAGCGCCCTGTACAGAACAACATGACAGTCACCACGTCAGTAACGTAAAGTGCCAGCCACTCACCAGTACAAGTGTCCGCACACACTGACCACCGGCTCCCGCGCTGTCTCCAGGCAGATGTTACATTCATAGGCCGCACCGGGGCTGCCAGCAGCCGCCGCCATGGCAACCGTGAGACCGGAACCTAGCCGGACACAGGCGGAGCATAACGGGAGAGGCCAATCAGCTGATTGGAGGAGACCGCGACCCAATCCAACATCTGATTGGTCCAAGCTTCTATCCATCACGATCCCACACGCTCATTGGGCAGATGTTGTCACGCCCTGGAGGTTTGATGCAATCAGGTGTAATCCCTGACAGAAAGCGCTGATTGGCTGGAGGGAATAAACTACACCGAGAAGTGGGCGGGGCATCTGGCAGTCAGACAGGCCCCGCCCTGTTTATGTGTATTACATAATCACATGGCATCCAGACGTGACGAATGATGGGGGTTTTTTTTCTGTTTCAAATAACTTTATGGCTACAGTATAAACGTGACAATGAACAAATCCTTGTTTGTAAACAAAGGATAATAATAAGCTCTTATTAACCCCTTAGGACCATTTGGGGCCTCGCGATAATTTTTCACTTTTTATCCCTCTATTGTGAAAGCAAAATTTTTTTTTTTTAAATTTCACTTACATCAAGTCTTAGCGTATAATTTGGTGGGGGCGGGGTATCAAATTTTTTATTTTTTTAAAAAAATCTATCATGTTTTGTCCCCATTTGTCCCCGAACCAGCGAGCCCTACACAGGGCGATACTTGAGCAGGGGGTTGCCTCAAAAATTGGACTGGTGTATATAAAAGCACATGGCTAAATATAGTCAGGGCCAGTGGCGTAACTAGGAATGGCGGGGCCCCGTGGCGAACTTTTGACATGGGGCCCCTCCGACACCGAAGATCTCGACCGAGTCCCTCCTACGCATTCCTGCGCGCTCTATTATGCCCCATAGTGGCCCCTGCACACAGTATTATACCCAATAGTGGCTCCTGCACACAGTATTATGTCCCTTAGTGGCCCCTGCACACAGTATTATGTCCCATAGTGACCCCTGCACACAGTATTATGCCCCATACTGGCCCCTGCACACAGTATTATGTCCCTTAGTGGCCCCTGCACACAGTATTATCCCCCATAGTGGCCCCTGCACACAGTATTATGTCCCATAGTGGCCCCTGCACACAGTATTATGTCCCATAGTGGCCCCTGCACACAGTATTATGTCCCTTAGTGGCCCCTGCACACAGTATTATGTCCCATAGTGACCCCTGCACACAGTATTATGCCCCATACTGGCCCCTGCACACAGTATTATGTCCCTTAGTGGCCCCTGCACACAGTATTATCCCCCATAGTGGCCCCTGCACACAGTATTATGTCCCATAGTGGCCCCTGCACACAGTATTATGTCCCATAGTGGCCCCTGCACACAGTATTATACCCCATAGTGGCCCCCTGCACACAGTATTATGTCCCATAGTGGCCCCTGCACACAGTATTATGTCCCTTAGTGGCCCCTGCACACAGTATTATGTCCCTTAGTGGCCCCTGCACACAGTATTATGTCCCTTAGTGGCCCCTACAGAACTAAATACTGTCACCGCTGACCGCTATATCAGGACAAATTGTGGATAAAAAAAAATCTGGCCCTGTGCATTACAATTTAGTAACTCCATGTGCCTCATATTAATAACAGTTAACCCTATCATCTCCCTCACATTAAGCCTTGTGTACCTCACATAAGAGTTACTGATATGTGAGAGACATGGAGGTAATAATAAAGTATCTTCATTACTATTACCCCCAAATGTCTCACATATCAGTAACTCTTATGGTGAGGCACACAGGGGTTAATGTGAGGGAGATGATGGGGTTAACTGCTATTACTATGAGGCACATGGAGTTACTAAAACACAAGTAATCCCCCCAAATGCCTGATAGTAATAAGTATAGTAACCCCAGTACGTACCTGTGTAGTTCAGTTTCATTTTCCTGCAGCAGCTTCTTCCTCTTCTCTTCTGTGCAGGACGGCAGGGATAAGCCCCGCCTCCTCCTCTCATTGGTGGGCAGAGGACAGACAGAGAAAGGGAGGGGGGAGAGGGGGGAACGTCCTGCAGCGCTGACAGGAGCCAGAGCTGCAGCTCCTGTGTCTCAGCCGTTGCTGCAGCTTCGGGGCCCCCTGTTGGTGGAAAGTATTCCACCAACAGGGGGCCCCGATCATTATATTCGGGGGTCCGAAAAGACCTCCGAGCATAATGATAGCAGCAGTAGCAGCTGTCACCGGGCCCCTAATGCCCCGGGCCCTGTGGCAGCTGCTACCGCTGCTATGGTGGTAGTTACGCCACTGGTCAGGGCCCCCTGTGTTAAAGGGCTATTCCAGATATTCCATCGTCCCCATATCCACACATGGACAACCAGGACTCCCACCAGTTATGACACTGGGGTCCTATCCACACATCCGAATAGAACAACAGGTCAAGCATGCCCCCCTGACACTCGTCCATGGGACTGCTGGACATAGCAAGCCCTATACTTGGTCATAATCGGCAGTCCCATAGAGAATGAATGGAGCGTGAAATAACCAAAAGACCCCTTAAGGCTGAAGCCCCATGTTGCGGAAAAACAGCTTTTTTTGTTGCATATTTTGTTGCGTTTTTTGGAGCCAAAGCCAAGAATAGCTACTAAAGGAATGGGAAATATCTAGTAAATACGTATGCGTCTACCTTTTGCTTAATCCACTCCTGGCTATGGTTTAAACCAGGGGTCCTCAAACTGCGGCCCACCAAGCACTTCTGTCTGGCCCCACCGACAACGCCAGCAGGCGTGCATTTATTATGAAGCTCCTGGGGAGATCGGGCCAGGCCATGGAGCGCACTTTACTTTACCTATTGGAGGGCACCGCTCTCGATGTCTGTGCAACCTGCTCTGCCTCCGGCCCACTGTTTGAAAAGTTTGAGGAACCCTGGTTTAAACAACTGCAATAAAATCTGCCACAAAAGGAGCTGTGTTTCTGCAATGTGGGGCTTCAGCCTTTAGTGCGGGTTTTGTGGGGCTTTTATGCTTAGGATTGGTCACCATTATCAGACACAGTGCCAGGACAGTCCGATGGGATAAAGCTGCAGTACCATTGCGGGCCACTGCATAGTGGATGGAGCTGTGTTCATTAGGCTCATTAGAGAGCATAGGTAATCAGTACAGAAGTCTATTAAGTGGTTGTCCAGGAAGTATTAATATGCTTACCTGGTCCCTGCAATTGCTGACGATGAACCCATACCTCCCAACCGTCCCGATTTCCGCGGGACAGTCCCGATTTGGGTGACATGTCCCGCGGTCCCGGTTGGAGGGAGGTATGTCCCGATTTCAACTCAGATCTGCATCCAGAGGACGCAGATCTGAGTTGAACACACATGTGGCTGAAGGAAGGAGCTGACACAGGTCAGCTCCTCGCTTCGCCGCTGCCCGCCTCTCTCCCTGACACACGCGGCTGAAGCTGCTCGCGTGCTCGCTTCGCCGCTGCGTCTCTCTCTCGCTGACACATGCGGCTGAAGCGAGGAGCTGACCTGTGTCAGCTCCTCGCTTCGCTGCTGCCGCCGGCTCCTGGCTTGTAGACGCGATGTACACGCCAGGAGCCGGCGGCAGCAGCGAAGCGAGGAGCTGACACAGGTCAGCTACTTGCTTCAGCCGCATGTGTCAGCGAGAGATAGAGACGCAGCGGCGAAGCGAGCACGCGAGCAGCTTCAGCCGCGTGTGTCAGGGAGAGAGGCGGGCAGCGGCGAAGCGAGGAGCTGACACAGGTCAGCTACTTGCTTCAGCCGCATGTGTCAGCGAGAGAGAGAGACGCAGCGGCGAAGCGAGCACGCGAGCAGCTTCAGCCGCGTGTGTCAGGGAGAGAGGCGGGCAGCGGCGAAGCGAGGAGCTGACCTGTGTCAGCTCCTTCCTTCAGCCGCATGTGTCAGCGAGAGAGGCGGCGAGGGAGCGGAGGAGAAGGTAAGTTTAATGTGGAGGTGGAACGTGAATCTGGGGGCAGATGAAGGAGAGGACGGCATGACATTGGGCCAGAGATGGGGGACATGAATCTGGGGGCAGAGATGGAGAGGACATGAATCTGAGGGCAGAGATGGGGGACATGAATCTGGGGGCAGAGATGGGGGACATGAATCTGGGGGCAGAGATGGAGAGGACATGAATTTGGGGGCAGAGATGGAGGGACATGAATCTGGGGGCAGAGATGTGGGACATGAATCTGGGGGCAGAGATGTGGGACATGAATCTGGGGGCAGAGATGTGGGGACATGAATCTGGGGGCAGAGATGTGGGGACATGAATCTGGGGGCAGAGATGGAGAGGACATGAATCTGGGGGCAGAGATGGAGGGACATGAATCTGGGGGCAGAGATGGGGGACATGAATCTGGGGGCAGAGATGGAGGGACAGGAATCTGGGGGCAGAGATGTGGGACATGAATCTGGGGGCAGAGATGTGGGGACATGAATCTGGGGGCAGAGATGGAGAGGACATGAATCTGGGGGCAGAGATGGAGGGACATGAATCTGGGGGCAGAGACGGAGGGACATGAATCTGGGGGCAGAGATGGAGGGGACATGAATCTGGGGGCAGAGATGGAGGGACATGAATCTGGGGGCAGAGACGGAGGGACATGAATCTGGGGGCAGAGATGGAGGGACATGAATCTGGGGGCAGAGATGGAGGGACATGAATCTGGGGGCAGAGATGGAGGGGACATGAATCTGGGGGCAGAGATGGAGGGACATGAATCTGGGGGCAGAGATGGAGGGGACATGAATCTGGGGGCAGAGATGGAGGGGACATGAATCTGGGGGCAGAGATGGAAGAGGGACATGAAACTGGGGGCAGAGATGGAAGAGGGACATGAAACTGGGGGCAGATGAAGGGTGTATATGAAACTGGGGGAGAGATAGAGGGGGGACATATAATTTACGGGTGACTGTAGGAGGATTATACTGTGTGCGGGCACATGAAAAATTAACGAGTGGGCGGAGTCAACACAAAAGTGGGTGGGGCTAATTTTGCCGCGCCGCGCTACGCGCGCCGCACATTTTGTCCCTCTTTCGGTTCTTCAAAAGTTGGGAGGTATGTGAACCCAGGGATTCCAATAACATGACAACCCCAAGGTCATGTAACCTGATGCAGCGCTTGGCCCCTAGGTCACTCCGTCCTGCCTCCTTCCCCAATCTCACAGTTGCCATTGGTGATCCCCAGGTAAATATATTAATGCTGCCTGGACAACCCCTCTGAAACCTCTTAAAGGGGGCTATCCGGGAATAATAAAGCTGACCAGTATATTACGGTATATGGTTAACCCTTATTGCTAACAATATTTATTACCTCTACTTGGGCCGCAGCGGCATTTATTAGGACAGTAATAAACAAGCTCTGGGGGATCGGGTGTATATTAGTAATATACCAAGTACTGATATGCTTTATTATCCCCCAGATAACCCCTGTAATATTAGGCCCCTGATCAGATCCTTGTTAAGCTAATTCATTACCTGTGAAATCAGGAGACAAGGGGGCGGAACGACCTGGGGGTCAGGGGTTGGTTTCGATTATATGAATTTAGGAGGATCACCAGTGGAAAAAAAAAAAGTTAATTTAACTCCCGGACTACCCCTTTAACCATGTAAAGATGCAACCAGTTATGGTCGGGATACCTATAATTTTACTGAATGTTATTAACCCTTTCTGGGACAGATGGGGAAAAAAACCTAAAATTTTAATGCAACTCTTAAATTGTAAATCTTTTGCTGTGTAGCATACATAACATCTTATTCTCATTCTATAGGTCAGTGGCATTTTTGCTATCACAACCCCATTTTTGGAACGTCGAATCAATGTTACATGGGAGTGAGCAGCGACTACACATTGGTATAGAATGGACTTGTGAAAGGTACGGTATACTCCGGAAACATCGTCCGAATAAAGTCTGGCCTTTTCTATTTGAGGCACCACGTTCCTTAAAACCCAGTTCCTATCTATATGGGCGCCTGTCCTATGATACTTGGGTACCTGTTATGAGTTACTACCTGTATGTCTGAATAAGTCTTTATAAAAGACAGCCCTGAGTACTGATTATGATACCTGGAGTACAATCGAGATCTATGGGGATTGTGGTTTAAAAAGAAACAACTCACTTTTAGGAAGTTTTTATTTTTGTACAAAATGAATGCCACAAAAATGGAAGCTCACAAAAGTTGTATCATGTGGCTGCTTTGGAAAAAAGAACAGAGCAGGTTTCGTTCACATCAGCGTTTGTATTCCGTCCAGGGGAATCCGCATGAGGACCCCCTTCCCCTCCCGAACGGAATACCGAAAACAACTGCAAGTGGTGAGCAAGTGAAAGCACACGGACCCCATAGACTATAATGGGGTCCGTATGCTTGCCGCCAGATCTCCGCAGGGATCATGCAGACAGGAAAGTAGATCACAATCTACTTTCCTGTCCACATGATTTATGCGGGCAGCGCATGGCAAGCACACAGACCCCATTATAGTCTATGGGGTCCATGTGCTTTTACTGCACAGAGCTTGCAGTTGCGTTTTGGATTCCATTCGGGGGGGGGGGGGGGTCCCATGCAGACTCCTCAGAACGGAATACAAACGCTGATGTGAACCAAGTCAATTCCTGGACCAGTTTTAGGTTAAGGACTCAAAAAGCGCTGCAGGAAAAATTGCAGCTGAAACGCATCGTGGTTTTTCTCTCAGCGTTTTTCACAGAAAAGGCGCAGAGTTTTGGGGTTTTTTTTGCTTCTATTATACCTGCATAGAGAACATTGCTGTAGGTATAATGGACATGCTATAATTTACAAAAATGCAAGTGTTTTTGAAATAGCAGCATTTCCCCTGCACATTTGTTGCAGGTACTATATAAGGCCATAGTTTAGCTGCAGCGTTTCCGCTACGTAGAGTCTGACTCCAGCCAGGTTATCTGGGGGTTATTCATTTATTTACTTTTTCCAGGGGGTTCCAGCAATGCCATGACCCCCAAACCAAGTCATCCAAGGCACTGGAAAAAAAAAAGGGGTCATATGCTGGGGAGGGGCCAAAAAACGAGGTCATATACTGTGTGGGGGCCGTAAAAAGGAGGGCTGTATACTGAGTGGGAGCCAAGTATGTAATTTTTGGTTTTTTTTTTTAAAGGTAGATTGTGAGCCCCATATAGGGATATATATATATATATATATATATATATATATATATATATGGATAGGGATCACAATGTATATTTTTTTTCCTATCAGTATGTCTTCATAGAATGGGAGGAAATCCACGCAAACACGGGGAGAACATACAAACTCGTAGATGTTGTTCCTGGCAGGATTAGAGCCCAGGACTCCGGCGCTGCAAGGCTGCAATGCTAACGACTGAGCCACGTGTTGCCCCGGTATGTAGATTTTTTTTTTTATCTACAAATGGGAAGGGGGGGGATGCATCCTACAATTTTAATTAGGAGGATCACGATCATGCAACTCAAGATAGCTGTGTTGAGTATCTTTTTTATTGGGGAGGGGGCGCCTTTCTATAGTTCACCTCAGGTAGTAGACAGGCTAGGTTCACCCCCCGAGAACTGGGAACGTGTCACAACTTTGGAGCATGAAAAAGCTTTGCACCACATTACCATACCTGGAGGTCAGGAAGCCGGCATAAATGTTTTCTAGTTTATGAGACATTGTAATAAATGTTCTACAATATATATAATAAGTATTGTACTAATACGTGTACATAGATGAGTCACAGGCGGATGTCCGCCACGTTACACTGCGCAAGTATGTGCAACCAATGACTTATTATCGGGTGTGGATTGTTAGCCTGCAGCTACTAAGTTTCAATACCTGTAACCTGAATATCCATCTGTCTAGGTTTCTGGTTGGGCAGCCAAAGCCTTTATTTTAGGGCAATGATTTTTTTTTTTTTTGGACCCGTATGTAGTAGCTAAGGAACCCGGTTGTCAATCATGGCCTGGCCCCCGACCAGGGAACAGATGATCAGTCCTTTTATTCTAGGAGATGTGGATCACCAATCTCTGTGTGCCCTTCATCTACCTCGCCCTCAGTGTGACATGTGCAGAGCCTCTTTACCCACGTCACCCTGGATCTCCCATGTCCAGTGGGTTCTGGATCTAAGCAGACTTGTCTAGACGTAGCTCGGGCCCTGCCTGATCCCCAGTGGACAGACTCGCTTCATCCCGTCCTTTCTACTGTACGTGGCTCACATTGATCACTTTGTTGTTCTTAGGCCCAGAGTCCATGGTGATACTTGCTCAGCCATATGATGGCCGCCTGCTACTTTGTCTTCCATGGAAAACATTGAAATTCTGTTTTGGTCGAAGTAAATTTATCCGTCCCTATTAAATATCACCATGGAGCCCGGGCAGAGGTGGAACGTGAACCAGCAAAATATATAATGGGGCCCCTACATACCTTGTAGAGCTGTATTTATGTGGCAGATGGACCATTGGGGCCCTCTCTGGATCCAGGGCCCAGTAGCGACTGTAACCTCTGCATCCCTTATAGCTGCACCCCCGAGCCTGGACCTTTCCTAGGCCCTGACTCCGGAGCGTGCGGACCCCATAGCTGGCTCCACTCTGGTCTTACACATTAGATAACTATTCAGCGACATGGCTTGGCCGGGCAGGCACGCTACTGCGGTTATAAGAGCAGGGATAAGCTCCCAGCTGACATCTTCGGTGGCCGTGATCTTAGCTGTCACAATAGGATTGATCCGCTGAAATCCAGCTCGCCTGCAGTCATT
Source organism: Leptodactylus fuscus (assembly GCF_031893055.1). Lineage (NCBI taxonomy): Eukaryota > Metazoa > Chordata > Amphibia > Anura > Leptodactylidae > Leptodactylus > Leptodactylus fuscus. Next base: position 78,393,816 of record NC_134275.1, read on the forward strand.
GGGAGGGATTTATGTCTTAACGTGTCTCAGACGGTCCAAAGGATAAAAAAAGTAATGGCCACCCAGATCCATACAGACTAAAAGAAAACTTATTCTAGGGGTTGTTAGGGGTTAAATGACCAAGGTTGCTCAGTACAGTGACTTTCTATTGGCAGCGGGTGAACATGTGATTATTAGAAATGACCTTTGATTGATAAATCCAATCGTTATTATACAACCTCGGTCTAGCTCTACAACGGTGATATTCTGCAGTCCTCGTACTGGGAGCTTTCACCTGTACAATGGAAGACGGGAGCAGAGCCAGAGGGGAAAGGGTTAACGCGACCCTAAACTCTGCAGAAGGAACCGTAACAAAATCTGGACTGCAGGGAGTACACGGCTGATAAAGGGTTAATGGTTTCAGGCTATAGGCAGGTCCAGGGGTCAGAGCTATGTAAAGGGTTAATGCTGGGACGCTGAGCAGCTGTAGGTCTGGGGTGTAGGAAGGGTTAATACGATGGGGCTGAACAGCTTCAACTCTGTGGTGTAGGAAGGGTTAACTGCATTTCTGCAATGTGTGGCCTCAGCCTCATACTCTTACTGCAGCACGGCTTAGTATTAACCCTTATTGCACCACAGGCCTGTCTGAGAGTGATAACCCTTACTGCACCGCGCCTCAGAGTATTAACCCTTACTGCTCCACAGATCAGAGTGATAACCCTTATTATACCGTGCCTTGGACTGTTAAAGGGTTAACGCTGTGGCAGTGCCGTGCTGCGGTAAAGGTTAATGCGCTGAGCTGTGATGCAGAAAGGGTTAATGCTGTGGGGCAGCGTCCGTAGCACAGTAAGGGTTATTGCTCCAATCTGTGGAACAGTAAGGGTTAACCCCCTGAGTTGTTGCACTGTAAGGGTTAACCTCCTGATTTGTGGCACATTAAGGTTTAATGCTCAGATCTGTGGTGCAGCAAGGGTTAATCTGAGATCTCTGGTGCAGTAAGGGTTAATTCCCTGATCTATGGCGCAGTAAGGGTTAATGATCTGATCTGTGGCACAGTAAGGGTTAATGCTGTGATCTGTGGTGCAGTAAGGGTTAACCCCCTGATCTATGGTGCAATAAGGGTTAATCCCCTGATCTATGGCGCAGTAAGGGTTAATGATCTGATCTGTGGCACAGTAAGGGTTAATGCTGTGATCTGTGGTGCAGTAAGGGTTAACCCCCTGATCTATGGTGCAATAAGGGTTAATCCCCTGATCTATGGCGCAGTAAGGGTTAATCCCCTGATCTATGGCGCAGTAAGGGTTAATGATCTGATCTGTGGCACAGTAAGGGTTAATGCTCTGATCTGTGGCGCAGTAAGGGTTAATCCCCTGATCTATGGCGCAGTAAGGGTTAATGCTGTGATCTGTGACACAGTAAGGGTTAATCCTCTGATCTATGGCACAGTAAGGGTTAATGCTGTGATCTGTGGCGCAGTAAGGGTTAATCCCCTGATTTGTGGTGCAGTAAGGGTTAATGATCTGATCTGTGGCACAGTAAGGGTTAATGCTCTGATCTGTGGCGCAGTAAGGGTTAATCCCCTGATCTGTGACACAGTAAGGGTTAAGCTCCCGCGCCTGCGCACATCACCTCACCTCTCAGAGATCAGGGCTGCCGTTCCCACAATGCTTTGCAGTAGTCAGGCTGAGGACTACACTTCCCATCATGCCCCGGCCTGGCTCCGCCCCCTGTCTCAGTCCCTCTCCATCTGCAGACTGTAGTGGGCTCCGGCTGCCTCCTGCCCCTCTGCGGCCTCCTGCTGCCCCTGATCTGCTGCTGTTTGGCTTTTGCTGCCCCCTCCCCGGGGCTGTGGAGTTGCCCCTCCCTCCCCTGTCCCCCAGACCCCTCCCCAGTGTCTCCCTCCACTGCCCCTTTCCCTCCTTTTCCCTGCTGCCTCCTGTGCTGTCATCCTGTGCGGCCATTGATACTTGGTATCTCCCCTCTGTCATCCAGTGTTGATGTTGCCTCCTGTGTGACATCTCCCCCTCCCCTGCTATAAATCCCCGCTCCCCAGCTCTTGCCTCCATCTCCCCCTGTCTCTCCTGCAGCAGCTGTTGGACCTGGCATCCCTCCAGATTTCAGTTCTTGGGGTACACTGATTCTCATCACCCCTCTTTAGACAGTTAGTACTGGCCATTTTGTTACTTTTATAATAGGAGCGGACCGTTACATCAGCATCTTGGAGGGGGGAGAAGAAGTAGAGCAGATGGTACCTGATTGTGCATTAGATTGCACCCCCGGGGGGAGGGTGGATTAGTAGATTAGGTATCTGGGGAGGGGGCAGGATGCAGGGGTGCAGCAGTGCACTTTGCAGGGGGGAGATCTATGGAGTAGATCGGGGGTCAGTCTAAAAACTTGGGGGGATCAGAAACTTTAGAAGAGAGGAGGAAGCTGTCACTGATAGGAGAGGAGGGAAGAGAATAGGAGGAGGGGGCACAGGAGGAAGTAAAGGAGCTTGTGGAGTGAGGGGCATAGCGTTTACCATATAGCACCAGGGCTGGAGGGTATCATGTGCCGGGGGCTTCAATCCTGTCTCTGCTTACACCCCAGAGTCTGCTGAAACACAACAGGAAGCCTGACGGGGACCCTCTGTGTACAGGTCAGTCACGGCGGGTACCATGTATAGTATTATAGTGTAATAATGTATGGCGGGTACCATGTATAGTATTATAGTGTAATAATGTATGGCGGGTACCATGTATAGTATTATAGTGTAATAATGTATGGCGGGTACCATGTATAGTATTATAGTGTAATAATGTATGGCGGGTACCATGTATAGTATTATAGTGTAATAATGTATGGCGGGTACCATGTATAGTATTATAGTGTGATAATATATGGCGGGTACCATGTACAGCACTATAGTGTAATAATATATGACGGGGACCCTCTGTGTACAGGTCAGTCATGGCGGGTACCATGTATAGTGTAATAATGTATGGTGGGTACCATGTATAGTATTATAGTGTAATAATGTATGGCGGGTACCATGTATAGTATTATAGTGTAATAATGTATGGCGGGTACCATGTATAGTATTATAGTGTAATAATGTATGGCGGGTACCATGTATAGTATTATAGTGTAATAATATATGGCGGGTACCATGTACAGCACTATAGTGTAATAATATATGACGGGGACCCTCTGTGTACAGGTCAGTCACGGCGGGTACCATGTATAGTATTATAGTGTAATAATGTATGGCGGGTACCATGTATAGTATTATAGCGTAATAATGTATGGCGGGTACCATGTATAGTATTATAGTGTAATAATGTATGGCGGGTACCATGTATAGTATTATAGTGTAATAATGTATGGCGGGTACCATGTATAGTATTATAGTGTAATAATGTATGGCGGGTACCATGTATAGTATTATAGTGTAATAATGTATGGCGGGTACCATGTATAGTGTAATAATGTATGGCTGGTACCATGTATAGTGTAATAATATATGGCGGGTACCGTGTATAGTGTAATAATATATGGCGGGTACCGTGTATAGTGTAATAATATATGGCGGGTACCGTGTATAGTATTATAGTGTAATAATATATGGCGGGTACCATGTATAGTGTAATAATGTATGGCAGGTACTGAATATAGTATTATAGTGTAATAATGTATGGCGGGTACCATGTATAGTGTAATAATATATGGCGGGTACCATATACAGCACTATAGTGTAATAATATATGGCGGGTACCATATACAGCACTATAGTGTAATAATATATGGCGGGTACCACGTATAGTGTAATAATATATGGCGGGTACCACGTATAGTGTAATAATATATGGCGGGTACCATGTATAGTGTAATAATATATGGCGGGTACCATGTATAGTGTAATAATATATGGCGGGTACCATGTACAGTATTATAGTGTAATGTATGGCGGGTACCATGTACAGCACTATAGTGTAATAATATATGGCGGGTACCATTTACAGTATTATAGTGTAATAATGTATGGCGGGTACCATGTACAGTATTATAGTGTAATAATATATGGCGGGATACCATGTATAGTATTATAGTCTAATAATATATGGCGGGTACCATGTACAGTATTATAGTGTAATAATGTATGGCGGGTACCATGTACAGCACTATAGTGTAATAATATATGGCGGGTACCATGTACAGTATTATAGTGTAATAATATATGGCGGGTACCATGTATAGTATTATAGTGTAATAATATATGGCGGGTACCATGTACAGTATTATAGTGTAATAATGTATGGCGGGTACCATGTACAGCACTATAGTGTAATAATGTATGGCGGGTACCATGTACAGCACTATAGTGTAATAATGTATGGCGGGTACCATGTACAGCACTATAGTGTAATAATGTATGGCGGGTACCACGTACAGCACTATAGTGTTATAATATATGGCGGGGTACCATGTATAGTATTATAGTGTAATAATATATGGCGGGTACCATGTACAGCACTATATGGTAATAATATACGGCGGGTACCATGTATAGTATTATAGTGTAATATATATGTATAATGTATAATGTATGGCGGGTACCATGTATAGTGTAATAATATATGGCGGGTACCACGTACAGCACTATAGTGTAATATATGGCGGGTACCATGTATAGTATTATAGTGTAATAATGTATGGCGGGTACCACGTATAGTGTAATAATGTATGGCGGGTACCATGTATAGTGTAATAATATATGGCGGGTACCATGTATAGTATTATAGTGTAATAATGTATGGCGGGTACCATGTATAGTGTAATAATATATGGCGGGTACCATGTACAGCACTATAGTGTAATTATATATGGCGGGTACCACGTACAGCACTATATGGTAATAATATACGGCGGGTACCATGTATATCACTACATGGTAATATGTGGCAATTATACATTGTGGGTACCATACTTATATATACAGTACAGACCAAAAGTTTGGCCTCACCTTCTCATTCTGTGAGTTTTCGGTATTTTCATGACTATGACAATTGTAGATTCACACTGAAGGCATCAAAACTCAGAAGTAACTCATGTGGGATTATAGACTTACCAAACAGTGGGACACAACTGACAATCTGTCTTCTATTCTCGGTTCCTTTTGCTTTGATTCCTGCTTTGCACACTCTTGGCATTCTTTTGATGAGCTCCATGAGGTAGTCACCGGGAATGGTTCTCACATCACAGGTGTGCCCTGTCAGGGGTAATAAGTGGGATTTCTTGTCTTATAAATGGGGTTGGGACCATCAGTTGTGTTGTGCAGAAGTCAGGTTGGATACAAAGCTGATAGTCCTACTGAATAGACTGGTAGAATTTGTATTATGGCAAGAAAAAATCAACTAAGTGAAGAAAAACGAGTGGCCATCATTACTTTAAGAAAAATTGGGAAAACTTTGAAAGTGTGCCCAAGTGCAGTTGCATAAACGATCAAGGGCTACAAAGAAACTGGCTGACATGAGGAAAGGAAGACCAAGAGTCACCTCTGCTGCGGAGGATGAGCACCGCCCCAGGAAAGGAAGACCAAGAGTCACCTCTGCTGCGGAGGATAAGTTCATCCGAGTCACCAGCCTCAGAAATCGCAGGTTACCAGGTCAATGCCACACAGAGTTCTAGCAGCAGACACATCTCTACAACAACTGGTAAGAGGAGACTTTGTGAAGCAGCCGGCCTTCATGGTAAAATAGCTGCTAGAAAACCACTGCTAAGGACAGGTAACAAGCAGAAGAGACCACAAGGAATGGACATTAGACCAGTGGAAATCTGTGCCAAAGTCTGATGAGTCCAGATGTGAGATCTTTGGTTCCAACCACCGTGTCTTTATGCGAGGCAGAAAAGGTGAACGGATGGAGTCTACATGCCTGGTTCCCACCGTGAAGCATGGAGGAGGAGGTGTGATGGTGTGGGGGTGCTTTGCTGGTGACACTATTGGGGATTTATACTGAACCAGCATGACTACCACAGCATCTTGCAGCGGCATGCTATTTCATCCGGTTTGCGTTTAGTTGGACCATCATTTATTTTTCAACAGGACAATGACCCCAAACACCTCCAGGCTGTGACCAAGAAGGAGAGTGATGGGGGGCTATGCCAGATGACCCGACCTCCACAGTCACCCAATCGAGATGGTTTGGGGGTGAGCTGGACCGCAGAGTGAAGGCAAAAGGGCCAACAAGTGCTAAACATCTCTGGGAACTCTGTTGGAAGACCATTTCTGGTGACTACCTCATGAAGCTCATCAAGAGAATGCCAAGAGTGTGCAAAGCAGGAATCAATGCAAAAGGTGGCTACTTTCAAGAACCTAGAACATAAGACATACGGTATTTTCAGTTGTGTCACACTGTTTGGTAAGTCTATAATCCCACATGTGTTACTTCTGAGTTTTGATGCTTTCAGTGTGATCTACAATTGTCATAGTCATGGAAATACAGAAAACTCACAGAATGAGAAGGTGAGGCCAAACTTTTGGTCTGTACTGTATATCACTATACTGTAAAAATATTTGGGTACCAGGTATGTCACTATACTGTAGTAATATTTGGCAGGTACCATGTATGACACTATACTATAGTAATGCATGGCCAGTACCATGTATAGCACTGTAGTAAGACATGGCAGATACCGTGTACAGCACTATACTGCAGTAATATATGGCGGTTACCATGTAATAGCACTGTACTGTAGTAATATATGGCAAATACCGTGTACAGCACTATACTGTAGTAATATATGGTGGGTACCATGTATAGCACTATACTGTAGTAATATATGGTGGGTACCATGTATAGCACTATACTGTAGTAATATATGGCGGGTACCATGTATAGCACTACACTGCAGTAATATATAGCGGGTACCATGTATAGCACTATACTGTAGTAATATATGGCAAATACCGTGTACAGCACTATACTGTAGTAATATATGGCGGGTACCATGTATAGCACTATACTGTAGTAATATATGGCAAATACCGTGTATAGCACTATACTGCAGTAATATATGGCGATTACCATGTAATTGTACTGTACTGTAGTAATATATGGCAAATACCGTGTACAGCACTATACTGTAGTAATATATGGCGGGTACTATGTATAGCACTACACTGCAGTAATATATGGCGGGTACCATGTACAGCACTATACTGTAGTAATATATGGCGGGTACCATGTAATTGTACTGTACTGTAGTAATATATGGCAAATACCGTGTACAGCACTATACTGTAGTAATATATGGCAAATACCGTGTACAGCACTATACTGTAGTAATATATGGCGGGTACCATGTATAGCACTATACTGTAGTAATATATGGCAAATACCGTGTACAGCACTATACTGTAGTAATATATGGCAAATACCGTGTACAGCACTATACTGTAGTAATATATGGCAAATACCGTGTACAGCACTATACTGTAGTAATATATGGTGGGTACCATGTATAGCACTATACTGTAGTAATATATGGCGGGTACCATGTATAGCACTATACTGTAGTAATATATGGCAAATACCGTGTACAGCACTATACTGTAGTAATATATGGTGGGTACCATGTATAGCACTATACTACAGTAATATATGGCGGGTACCATGTATAGCACTATACTGTAGTAATATATGGCAAATACCGTGTACAGCACTATACTGTAGTAATATATGGTGGGTACCATGTATAGCACTACACTGCAGTAATATATGGCGGGTACCATGTATAGCACTATACTGCAGTAATATATGGCGGTTACCATGTAATTGTACTGTACTGTAGTAATATATGGCAAATACCGTGTACAGCACTATACTGTAGTAATATATGGTGGGTACCATGTATAGCACTATACTACAGTAATATATGGCGGGTACCATGTATAGCACTACACTGCAGTAATATATGGCAAATACCGTGTACAGCACTATACTACAGTAATATATGGTGGGTACCATGTACAGCACTATACTACAGTAATATATGGCGGGTACCATGTATAGCACTATACTGTAGTAATATATGGCAAATACCGTGTACAGCACTATACTGTAGTAATATATGGTGGGTACCATGTATAGCACTACACTGCAGTAATATATGGCGGGTACCATGTATAGCACTATACTGCAGTAATATATGGCGGGTACCATGTAATTGTACTGTACTGTAGTAATATATGGCAAATACCGTGTACAGCACTATACTGTAGTAATATATGGCAAATACCGTGTACAGCACTATACTGTAGTAATATATGGCGGGTACCATGTATAGCACTATACTACAGTAATATATGGCGGGTACCATGTATAGCACTATACTACAGTAATATATGGCGGGTACCATGTATAGCACTATACTACAGTAATATATGGCGGGTACCATGTATAGCACTATACTACAGTAATATATGGCGGGTACCATGTATAGCACTACACTGCAGTAATATATGGCGGGTACCATGTATAGCACTATACTGCAGTAATATATGGCGGTTACCATGTAATTGTACTGTACTGTAGTAATATATGGCAAATACCGTGTACAGCACTATACTGTAGTAATATATGGCGGGTACCATGTAATTGTACTGTAGTAATATATGGCAAATACCGTGTACAGCACTATATTGTAGTAATATATGGTGGGTACCATGTATAGCACTATACTACAGTAATATATGGCGGGTACCATGTATAGCACTACACTGCAGTAATATATGGCGGGTACCATGTATAGCACTACACTGTAGTAATATATGGCAAATACCGTGTACAGCACTATACTGTAGTAATATATGGTGGGTACCATGTACAGCACTATACTGTAGTAATATATGGTGAGTACCATGTATAGCACTATACTACAGTAATATATGGCGGGTACCATGTATAGCACTATACTACAGTAATATATGGCGGGTACCATGTATAGCACTATACTACAGTAATATATGGCGGGTACCATGTATAGCACTATACTACAGTAATATATGGCGGGTACCGTGTACAGCACTATACTGTAGTAATATATGGCGGGTACCATGTATAGCACTATACTGTAGTAATATATGGCAAATACCGTGTACAGCACTATACTGTAGTAATATATGGCAAATACCGTGTACAGCACTATACTGTAGTAATATATGGCGGGTACCATGTATAGCACTATACTACAGTAATATATGGCGGGTACCATGTATAGCACTAAACTGCAGTAATATATGGCGGGTACCATGTATAGCACTACACTGCAGTAATATATGGCGGGTACCATGTATAGCACTATACTGCAGTAATATATGGCGGTTACCATGTAATTGTACTGTACTGTAGTAATATATGGCAAATACCGTGTACAGCACTATACTGTAGTAATATATGGCGGGTACCATGTATAGCACTATACTGCAGTAATATATGGCGGTTACCATGTAATTGTACTGTAGTAATATATGGCAAATACCGTGTACAGCACTATATTGTAGTAATATATGGTGGGTACCATGTATAGCACTATACTACAGTAATATATGGCGGGTACCATGTATAGCACTACACTGCAGTAATATATGGCGGGTACCATGTATAGCACTACACTGTAGTAATATATGGCAAATACCGTGTACAGCACTATACTGTAGTAATATATGGTGGGTACCATGTACAGCACTATACTGTAGTAATATATGGTGAGTACCATGTATAGCACTATACTACAGTAATATATGGCGGGTACCATGTATAGCACTATACTACAGTAATATATGGCGGGTACCATGTATAGCACTATACTACAGTAATATATGGCGGGTACCATGTATAGCACTATACTACAGTAATATATGGCGGGTACCGTGTATAGCACTACACTGCAGTAATATATGGCGGTTACCATGTAATTGTACTGTACTGTAGTAATATATGGCAAATACCGTGTACAGCACTATACTGTAGTAATATATGGCAAATACCGTGTACAGCACTATACTGTAGTAATATATGGCAAATACCGTGTACAGCACTATACTGTAGTAATATATGGCAAATACCGTGTACAGCACTATACTGTAGTAATATATGGCAAATACCGTGTACAGCACTATACTGTAGTAATATATGGTGGGTACCATGTATAGCACTACACTGCAGTAATATATGGCGGGTACCATGTATAGCACTATACTGCAGTAATATATGGCGGGTACCATGTATAGCACTATACTGCAGTAATATATGGCGGTTACCATGTAATTGTACTGTAGTAATATATGGCAAATACCGTGTACAGCACTATATTGTAGTAATATATGGTGGGTACCATGTATAGCACTATACTACAGTAATATATGGCGGGTACCATGTATAGCACTACACTGCAGTAATATATGGCGGTTACCATGTAATTGTACTGTACTGTAGTAATATATGGCAAATACCGTGTACAGCACTATACTGTAGTAATATATGGTGGGTACCATGTATAGCACTATACTACAGTAATATATGGCGGGTACCATGTATAGCACTATACTACAGTAATATATGGCGGGTACCATGTATAGCACTATACTACAGTAATATATGGCGGGTACCGTGTATAGCACTACACTGCAGTAATATATGGCGGTTACCATGTAATTGTACTGTACTGTAGTAATATATGGCAAATACCGTGTACAGCACTACACTGCAGTAATATATGGCGGGTACCATGTATAGCACTATACTGTAGTAATATATGGCAAATACCGTGTACAGCACTATACTGTAGTAATATATGGCAAATACCGTGTACAGCACTATACTGTAGTAATATATGGCGGGTACCATGTATAGCACTATACTACAGTAATATATGGCGGGTACCATGTATAGCACTAAACTGCAGTAATATATGGCGGGTACCATGTATAGCACTATACTACAGTAATATATGGCGGGTACCATGTATAGCACTACACTGCAGTAATATATGGCGGGTACCATGTATAGCACTATACTGCAGTAATATATGGCGGTTACCATGTAATTGTACTGTACTGTAGTAATATATGGCAAATACCGTGTACAGCACTATACTGTAGTAATATATGGCGGGTACCATGTATAGCACTATACTGCAGTAATATATGGCGGTTACCATGTAATTGTACTGTAGTAATATATGGCAAATACCGTGTACAGCACTATATTGTAGTAATATATGGTGGGTACCATGTATAGCACTATACTACAGTAATATATGGCGGGTACCATGTATAGCACTACACTGCAGTAATATATGGCGGGTACCATGTATAGCACTACACTGTAGTAATATATGGCAAATACCGTGTACAGCACTATACTGTAGTAATATATGGTGGGTACCATGTACAGCACTATACTGTAGTAATATATGGTGAGTACCATGTATAGCACTATACTACAGTAATATATGGCGGGTACCATGTATAGCACTATACTACAGTAATATATGGCGGGTACCATGTATAGCACTATACTACAGTAATATATGGCGGGTACCATGTATAGCACTATACTACAGTAATATATGGCGGGTACCGTGTATAGCACTACACTGCAGTAATATATGGCGGTTACCATGTAATTGTACTGTACTGTAGTAATATATGGCAAATACCGTGTACAGCACTATACTGTAGTAATATATGGCAAATACCGTGTACAGCACTATACTGTAGTAATATATGGCAAATACCGTGTACAGCACTATACTGTAGTAATATATGGCAAATACCGTGTACAGCACTATACTGTAGTAATATATGGCAAATACCGTGTACAGCACTATACTGTAGTAATATATGGTGGGTACCATGTATAGCACTACACTGCAGTAATATATGGCGGGTACCATGTATAGCACTATACTGCAGTAATATATGGCGGGTACCATGTATAGCACTATACTGCAGTAATATATGGCGGTTACCATGTAATTGTACTGTAGTAATATATGGCAAATACCGTGTACAGCACTATATTGTAGTAATATATGGTGGGTACCATGTATAGCACTATACTACAGTAATATATGGCGGGTACCATGTATAGCACTACACTGCAGTAATATATGGCGGTTACCATGTAATTGTACTGTACTGTAGTAATATATGGCAAATACCGTGTACAGCACTATACTGTAGTAATATATGGTGGGTACCATGTATAGCACTATACTACAGTAATATATGGCGGGTACCATGTATAGCACTATACTACAGTAATATATGGCGGGTACCATGTATAGCACTATACTACAGTAATATATGGCGGGTACCGTGTATAGCACTACACTGCAGTAATATATGGCGGTTACCATGTAATTGTACTGTACTGTAGTAATATATGGCAAATACCGTGTACAGCACTACACTGCAGTAATATATGGCGGGTACCATGTATAGCACTATACTGTAGTAATATATGGCAAATACCGTGTACAGCACTATACTGTAGTAATATATGGCAAATACCGTGTACAGCACTATACTGTAGTAATATATGGTGGGTACCATGTATAGCACTATACTGTAGTAATATATGGCGGGTACTATGTATAGCACTACACTGCAGTAATATATGGCGGGTACCATGTAATTGTACTGTACTGTAGTAATATATGGCAAATACCGTGTACAGCACTATACTACAGTAATATATGGTGGGTACCATGTATAGCACTATACTACAGTAATATATGGCGGGTACCGTGTATAGCACTACACTGCAGTAATATATGGCGGGTACCATGTAATTGTACTGTACTGTAGTAATATATGGCAAATACCGTGTACAGCACTATACTGTAGTAATATATGGTGGGTACCATGTATAGCACTATACTACAGTAATATATGGCGGGTACCATGTATAGCACTATACTACAGTAATATATGGCGGGTACCATGTATAGCACTACACTGCAGTAATATATGGCGGGTACCATGTATAGCACTATACTACAGTAATATATGGCGGGTACCATGTATAGCACTACACTGCAGTAATATATGGCGGGTACCGTGTATAGCACTATACTGCAGTAATATATGGCAGTTACCATGTAATTGTACTGTACTGTAGTAATATATGGCAAATACCGTGTACAGCACTATACTGTAGTAATATATGGTGGGTACCATGTATAGCACTATACTACAGTAATATATGGCGGGTACCATGTATAGCACTATACTACAGTAATATATGGCGGGTACCATGTATAGCACTATACTACAGTAATATATGGCGGGTACCATGTATAGCACTATACTGTAGTAATATATGGCAAATACCGTGTACAGCACTATACTGTAGTAATATATGGCGGGTACCATGTATAGCACTATACTGCAGTAATATATGGCAAATACCGTGTACAGCACTATACTGTAGTAATATATGGCGGTTACCATGTATAGCACTATACTGCAGTAATATATGGCAAATACCGTGTACAGTACTATACTGCAGTAATATATGGCGGGTACCATGTATAGCACTATACTACAGTAATATATGGCGGGTACCATGTATAGCACTATACTGCAGTAATATATGGCAAATACCGTGTACAGCACTATACTGTAGTAATATATGGCGGTTACCATGTATAGCACTATACTGCAGTAATATATGGCAAATACCGTGTACAGTACTATACTGCAGTAATATATGGCGGGTACCATGTATAGCACTATACTACAGTAATATATGGCGGGTACCATGTAACTGTACTGTAGTACCGTAATATATGGCAAATACAGTGTACAGTACTATACTGCAGTAATATATGGCGGGTACCATGTATAGCAATATACTGTAATGTAATAATATATTGTAGGTACCATGGACATCACAGTACTGTAGTAATATATGGCGGGTACCATGTATATCACTGTACTGTAGTAATATATAACTTGTACAATATTTCTGTATACTGTATTGGGGGAGGGGCACATCATGTGATCTAATGGGTATATATTACTATCCGCAATGAGTTTGCAACCTGTGGCTCTCCGGCTGAGTTGACGCTAGTCCTGTAAGCATGATGGGAGTGGTAGTTTCCACACGGCTAGTGAGTGTTAGTTTCCAGATGGTATGACCGCTGTAATAGCGCGCACATGGGCCGGCGCCGTGTGCTATTGGAGGTCATTGTACTGCTGGAGGCCATTGCTCCGTCCCCGCAGCTTATGATCGTCTGTGAGGAAAAAAAAATCAAAGAATGTAAAAAATGTTCTATAAATTCCAGATGTCGTGTGTCCGCCTGTATAGCGCTGCCCGCTCCTGCTAATAAACATGGTATTACATAGCACGCGGGGTTAACAGGATCAGGTTCATGGGGGAGGGGGTGCCTGAGTGATAATAATTCTGTGTCATGGCGTCCATCTCACCGTGTTCACAGCGCCATCACTTTTTGGCGGCGTACGTACAGTTTGGGATGATATCGATCAGATTACGCTCTGATATTAAGCGTATAAAGTATTTCTGTAAGTGTTTTAAATAAAGTTATTCAGTTTCTAAGTAATCTAGGCCTTGTGTATAAGGAGTAGTGCAGAGGGCTGCTGTTGCCCATAGCAACCAATCAGATCACAGCTTTCATTTCCCAGCTTGGTCTGGGCCACGCCCCCTAGTCAGCTCTAACACGAGTTTTTGGCTATGAGTTGCCATGTTGTTTCCGCCCGGTAACCTTATGCGTAGTCGTAATCTACCGCCCACCTGGCTCATCCTACCAATTTCTGGACCCCTTGGCTTCCCCCCTTTCTATCCTGTGACTTTCCTACCCCCTTCATGGACGACTTTAACACTCCCATTAACCCCTGTCTCCCCAGATGCCTCACAGTTTCTCACAGCTCCTCAAATCCACAAACCAAAAGGTAAGGGGGGTACTAAGGAGCAAACTGCATGGAGGCAAAATAATGGGGCATTATACTGTGTAGGGGCATTAAAGTCTCAGTAATGCTGCCACTACACAGTATAATGCTCCTTAATGCCCCGCACTCACGGTATAATGCTCCTTAATGCCCCACACTCACAGTATAATGCTCCTTAATGCCCCGCACTCACAGTATAATGCTCCTTAATGCCCCGCACTCACAGTATAATGCTCCTTAATGCCCCCGCTCACAGTATAATGCTCCTTAATGCCCCCGCTCACAGTGTAATGCTCCTTAATGCCCCACACTCACAGTATAATGCTCCTTAATGCCCCCCGCTCACAGTATAATGCTCCTTAATGCCCCGCACTCACGGTATAATGCTCCTTAATGCCCCACACTCACAGTATAATGCTCCTTAATGCCCCCGCTAACAGTATAATGCTCCTTAATGCCCCCGCTCACAGTATAATGCTCCTTAATGCCCCCCATTCACAGTATAATGCTCTTTAATGCCCCCCGCTCACAGTATAATGATCTGTAATGCCCCCCATTCACAGTATAATGATCTTTAATGCCCCCCGCTCACAGTATAATGCTCCTTAATGCCCCCCGCTCACAGTATAATGCTCTTTAATGCCCCCCGCTCACAGTTTAATGATCTGTAATGCCCCCCGCTCACAGTATAATGCTCTTTAATGCCCCCCACTCACAGTATAATGCTCCTTAATGCCCCCCGCTCACAGTATAATGCTCTTTAATGCCCCCCGCTCACAGTATAATGATCTGTAATGCCCCCCGCTCACAGTATAATGATCTGTAATGCCCCCCGCTCACAGTATAATGCTCCTTAGTGCCCCACACTCACAGTATAATGCTCCTTAATGCCCCCCACTCACAGTATAATGCTCCTTAATGCCCCCCACTCACAGTATAATGCTCCTTAATGCCCCGCACTCACAGTATAATGCTCCTTAATGCCCCCACTTACAGTATAATGCTCCTTAATGCCCCCCATTCACAGTATAATGCTCCATAATGCCCCCCATTCACAGTATAATGCTCTTTAATGCCCCGCACTCACAGTATAATGCTCCTTAATGCCCCCCACTCACAGTATAATGCTCCTTAATGCCCCGCACTCACAGTATAATGCTCCTTAATGCCCCGCACTCACAGTATAATTCTCTTTAATGCCCCCCAGTCACAGTATAATGCTCCTTAATGCCCCCGCATTCACAGTATAATTCTCTTTAATGCCCCCCAGTCACAGTAAAATGCCTTGTTAGTCACCCCCTCCCACCTAATCCTAGTTTTTCTTGTCTATACTTGGAGTACGTCTTCTAGTCAGACGCATCTTTTTGTCGGTAAAATACCGTAAATACTGGATGTGTTGAGTTCGGACCTTTACGTGACGGCGGCCCCCAGTCAGCAGACCTTTACTAAAGTTAGTTTAGTGCCCCCTACTCTATTGGTCTCATGGACCACCAGGGTAAAAACCGATGATAAATTAGGGTTTGGGGGTAGAATTTTTTTTTTTTTTTTTAAAAAGCCTGTCGACACCTGGTGCATTTTTGCATCAGTTTTCACTTCAGTTGTAACAAGAAAGGGACAAAAAACTGATCGTACCGAACACAAGTCAAAACAGAACATATTGTCATCAAATTCCTCAGTAGTGCAGTCTCAGGCTTCGGGCCTGGTGATCAGATCTCACCATAGAAAGGAGATATTAGAAATCTGGTGTCTTCTTCTACTGGTTGTTGTTGTGCAGTTTTTGCAATAAAATCAAGCGGGTTCCCAGTCAAAAACACCATTGGGGGAAGTTAGTCGGGTGCACCGCACACCTCCATCTCCTCCCTATTACTAACAGACTTCTCCCTAAGCATACAACCGCTTCTTAATAAAGAAAACTGATCTCTTAACTCTAGGGCAGGGCCTCCAGGGATGGGCTGACCCCTCGGGCCCTGTACTCTGTATAGTAATTTTTTTTTTCTCCCCTGGTTCCTAGAAAGCAGTACTGCTTCCAGGAAAGGTTGATGCCGTCATTCAGGCCCCAATTCCCCGCTCCCCCGACATGACTCTTTTCAGAGAACGACCACTTTATAGGGAATTTTTTTAAAAAGAAAAACAAAAAACTTCTTCCCTATGAAAGTGGAGCTGTCTGTCTGTGGCGTAGGGATGATCAGTTACACATGTGATGTGAGGAAAAGCCGCCCCCGGAGAATCGTACGCATTACCATGACGAGTCAGAGTTTTTAATAGATTTGTGCGATTTACTGGTTTATTTTGAGGCCCCCGGTACTTGCCGGACAGCTAAAATCCAGCAGTCGCCTGTTTTTTGACATTGACGCCCATGCTCGACCGCTGCTGTACCGTGTTGTGGTGATTGGTGGGGGTCCCGGTCGTATGTACATGACCTATCAGGTTCCACTGCGACTTTTTTTAATGTGGCCAAAACTTTTTGTTGCAAAAAGACTGAGCGCTGCTGGAATTTTTTATTTTATGACGTGAAGTTGCAGTCACCGCACAAGGTGAGACCATTTACTTATATTAGTGAAGGAGTCGCGAGGTGAGACGCAATCTTTGGTCACATGACAAGAGTTGTGGGTGAAGTCGCCTTGTGGCCCTAACCTAATAAAAATATTCACACTTCTCGTGTCGCAATGGAGTCCGTTGTATCAAACATTTATGAGAGCAATGGCTTCTGGGATGAGACTTTTACGGCCTGGTTCACATCTGCATTTGGGTTTCCTTTTGCAGGACTTTACCCTCCAGATGTTTTGTATGGAAACCACACGGACCCGATTATAGTCTATGGGGTCCTTAGGTTTCCTAGCTAACAGCTTTTTAATGCGTATAGGTCTCCGTTCAGGGGGTTCCTGAGCAGAGTCCCTGAATGCAGATGTGAATGGGTCTTTAGGTCTGTACCTGTTTTCAGACTACGGTGATGGGTCGGTGCTTTTGGATCCTTTAGGGCTGTCTATGAGGTGTTATTATCAAGAGGTGTTTGTGGCGACTTCTCCTAATTCTGACGCCTCTATGCAAATCTTACGAAGAATAGCGCTCTTAGTCAAATGTGTGGCAATAATCTGTCATTGTGGAGCAGAGACAGGACATGGATTAATGGGGCCTGAAATATGGCCTTGTTGCCCATAGCAAAATATCAGCATGAAATGAAAGCTGATCTTCTATTGGTTGTTCATCCACTGCCGCAGTTTTGGAGATTTGCCAGGGGTGATGCCAGGTATCCGCCGTAGAGCCCTGGGCACACGTGGCGCCTCCATTACACTGCGTTGTGTTTACACGCCACCCAGAATTACCAGAGGGACCTGAGCGCTGACTTTTTCCATGTACGTACAGCTCAATGGAATAAACGCTACATGACGGCTGTAACAACTACCCGATACATAGGAAACACCCCTCCTTGTTAAAGGGATCCTCGTCCTGAAATGGCTGATAACAGGGAGCAATAGATATGTTATACTTCAATTTCTATTTACTGTAAAGATCCAGAAATAGGACAGTGTTCCTTCATGTGTTTATAGGAATATGCTGTCCTCACGTCTGTCACCATGTCCCTGTCTTGCCCAGTCCTGGCATTACTTGCTGTGACCTGTAGTTTCACAATCGCCAGAGGTTTCCAGTTACTATAAAGCAACAAGTGAGGACCTGATGTGATCTTCCCGAAAGTCCCATTTAGTCTGTATGTAAAAAAAAGCTGAACCACTTATCAGAAATGTCTTTTATTTACAATTTCTTAGTTACATCCTGTATTATACTCCAGAGCTGCACTCACTATTCTGCTGGTACAGTCACTGTGTACATACATTACATTACTTATCCTGTATTATACTCCAGAGCTGCACTCACTATTCTGCTGGTACAGTCACTGTGTACATACATTACATTACTTATCCTGTATTATACTCCAGAGCTGCACTCACTATTCTGCTGGTACAGTCACTGTGTACATACATTACATTACTTATCCTGTATTATACCCCAGAGCTGCACTCTCTATTCTGCTGGTGCAGTCACTGTGTACATACATTACATTACTTATCCTGTATTATACCCCAGAGCTGCGCTCTCTATTATGCTGGTGCAGTCACTGTGTACATACATTACTTATCCTGTATTATACTCCAGAGCTGCGCTCACTATTCTGCTGGTGCAGTCACTGTGTACATACATTACATTACTTATCCTGTATTATACTCCAGAGCTGCGCTCACTATTCTGCTGGTACAGTCACTGTGTACATACATTACATTACTTATCCTGTATTATACCCCAGAGCTGCGCTCACTGTTCTGCTGGTGCAGTCACTGTGTACATACATTACATTACTTATCCTGTATTATACTCCAGAGCTGCGCTCACTATTCTGCTGGTACAGTCACTGTGTACATACATTACATTACTTATCCTGTATTATACTCCAGAGCTGCGCTCACTATTCTGCTGGTACAGTCACTGTGTACATACATTACATTACTTATCCTGTATTATACTCCAGAGCTGCGCTCACTATTCTGCCGGTACAGTCACTGTGTACATACATTACATTACTTATCCTGTATTATACTCCAGAGCTGCGCTCACTATTCTGCCGGTACAGTCACTGTGTACATACATTACATTACTTATCCTGTATTATACTCCAGAGCTGCGCTCACTATTCTGCCGGTGCAGTCACTGTGTACATACATTACATTACTTATCCTGTATTATACTCCAGAGCTGCGCTCACTATTCTGCTGGTGCAGTCACTGTGTACATACATTACTTATCCTGTATTATACTCCAGAGCTGCGCTCACTATTCTGCTGGTACAGTCACTGTGTACATACATTACATTACTTATCCTGTATTATACTCCAGAGCTGCACTCACTATTCTGCTGGTGCGGTCACTGTGTACATACATTACATTACTTATCCTGTATTATACCCCAGAGCTGCACTCTCTATTCTGCTGGTGCAGTCACTGTGTACATACATTACATTACTTATCCTGTATTATACCCCAGAGCTGCGCTCTCTATTATGCTGGTGCAGTCACTGTGTACATACATTACTTATCCTGTATTATACTCCAGAGCTGCGCTCACTATTCTGCTGGTGCAGTCACTGTGTACATACATTACATTACTTATCCTGTATTATACTCCAGAGCTGCGCTCACTATTCTGCTGGTACAGTCACTGTGTACATACATTACATTACTTATCCTGTATTATACCCCAGAGCTGCGCTCACTGTTCTGCTGGTGCAGTCACTGTGTACATACATTACATTACTTATCCTGTATTATACTCCAGAGCTGCGCTCACTATTCTGCTGGTACAGTCACTGTGTACATACATTACATTACTTATCCTGTATTATACTCCAGAGCTGCGCTCACTATTCTGCTGGTACAGTCACTGTGTACATACATTACATTACTTATCCTGTATTATACTCCAGAGCTGCGCTCACTATTCTGCCGGTACAGTCACTGTGTACATACATTACATTACTTATCCTGTATTATACTCCAGAGCTGCGCTCACTATTCTGCCGGTACAGTCACTGTGTACATACATTACATTACTTATCCTGTATTATACTCCAGAGCTGCGCTCACTATTCTGCCGGTGCAGTCACTGTGTACATACATTACATTACTTATCCTGTATTATACTCCAGAGCTGCGCTCACTATTCTGCTGGTGCAGTCACTGTGTACATACATTACTTATCCTGTATTATACTCCAGAGCTGCGCTCACTATTCTGCTGGTGCAGTCACTGTGTACATACATTACATTACTTATCCTGTATTATACTCCAGAGCTGCGCTCACTGTTCTGCTGGTGCAGTCACTGTGTACATACATTACATTACTTATCCTGTATTATACTCCAGAGCTGCGCTCACTATTCTGCTGGTACAGTCACTGTGTACATATATTACATTACTTATCCTGTATTATACTCCAGAGCTGCGCTCACTATTCTGCTGGTGCAGTCACTGTGTACATATATTACATTACTTATCCTGTATTATACTCCAGAGCTGCACTCACTATTCTGCTGGTACAGTCACTGTGTACATACATTACTTATCCTGTATTATACTCCAGAGCTGCGCTCACTATTCTGCTAGTGCAGTCACTGTGTACATACATTACATTACTTATCCTGTATTATACTCCAGAGCTGCGCTCACTATTCTGCTAGTGCAGTCACTGTGTACATACATTACATTACTTATCCTGTATTATACCCCAGAGCTGCGCTCACTGTTCTGCTGGTGCAGTCACTGTGTACATACATTACATTACTTATCCTGTATTATACTCCAGAGCTGCGCTCACTATTCTGCTGGTGCAGTCACTGTGTACATACATTACATTACTTATCCTGTATTATACTCCAGAGCTGCGCTCACTATTCTGCTGGTACAGTCACTGTGTACATACATTACATTACTTATCCTGTATTATACTCCAGAGCTGCGCTCACTATTCTGCTGGTACAGTCACTGTGTACATACATTACATTACTTATCCTGTATTATATACTAGAGCTGCAGTGTGCAGTCACAATTCTGCCGGCTTCAGAGCTGTAATCCTTACTTGTTTTGTGTCAGAGCAGAGTTTGGGATGTGTTGTGTTCTCATCACTATGTGCAGTATAAGCTATTGCAGTCAGCTAAGCTATTACGGATTGTCTGTCAACAATCTTGCTGGCTTTTTTAAATTAGAACCTGCAGAATTGTGAATGCAGCTCTGGAGTTTGCTTTACAAAGTGAAATGTGTCTAAAACGTAACTTGTTTTACGTCACTAAATCAGATAAGACGCACAACAGATTCGTACAAGGTGTTTGCAGTTTTATTGCATAACACTGGCGTACAACGTCCAATGGCTTCAGTGATCTACAGCATGGAGAAAGGAGTCTAGAATTTCATCAGTGAGTGCCGCATTGATTTATCCGGCCTACGCTGCACCAAAATCCAGAAGTCTGTCTCCTTATGTTGTCCTTTTACCACTATTGATAAATGTCCCTCATACACGTTCATCTTCATCAGTTTCTATTCAGTGATGGGGTGGCCTTGTCTTCTGCCCTGTAGAGGCCCTGTCGACTCTGGTGTGAGGGGTGGCCTTGTCTACTCGGCCCTGTCTACCCTGCCATGAGGGGTGGCCCCCGTCTACTCTCCTGTCTCTACTTCATGAGATGTTTTAGGCCTAAGGACATGGGAGCCCCCGTGCTGTGTCCTTCCCTTGTTATGTCCTAGAAGAAACTACATGTGCAGCCAAGTGACACTTGTAGACGTCACCCCACCACCTCCTCCCTCCAAGTTCCCATTGACAAGTGAAGTTCTTAGAAACTGAGCTGAATGAAAGTCCTTCTGTTTGGATAGTCGGACTCATGTTTCAGGCCTCGGGGACATGCTGAGATAACTGATGGCAAATACTTTGGCAAGCTTACGGCCTTTGAAGGAAGAAAGTCCGGTTCACATTTTATTCTTTCGAGAAGGTCAAGGGTGACTTAGTGGAAAAAATTTGCGGTAGTTGATCTGTTGTCCGGTGAAGTTTTAGACATTTTGGTTCTAATTTGTGGCTTTATTGAGCTCATTTCACATCTTGTGAACTTTTTCTTGGAAAAATGTCACAAAGATGTCTCCTGAATAAGACCTACGTTCAAATAGGTTGAGCTTGAGCTTAAGCTTTGTTGTGGTGTCTCTTGCCTAAACTTTTTCTTGGAACTCTTGGCTTGGTTTTAGGTCAACAGCAGCCATGGTTTTATCTTCTCCTATAATCAAATATTTGCTGAGCATTAGTCAATGTAGACCTTGGCGTAGATGTCTACAGGACTATATGACTGATCATTCTTGAGTGGATCACTCGTTCTTCCAATACCACCTGTAGATCCACCATAAAACCCTGATCCTGGAGCTCTTGAAGATCGGAACACTTGAGCGTAGACCCGGGCTTTGTGCACATGTAATAGACTTGCATTACGTTACCATTCTTAGGCTTGGCAAATCAAAAATTCTAGGTTATTTGAGACAGGCCTTAGTCACTGACGTATTTGATAGTGTGTCATGTTATACAAAATTCCAGGGCCTGAAAGTAGTAGCTTCACTTTTACTGGTATTGGCCATATTGGATTTTGTGACTACTGCCTTTTCGTCACTTGGTCAGAAGAGGCTCTATCTGTCTTTGTTCCTCCTCGGATGTTTTGGTGGCCATGCGCGTTAGATCTGCCAATTGCGCTGGGAATAGCCAACTCTAGGTCCTGACCACCCCCCTGAAGGCCGACATCAATTATAGAAGGGTAGTCCATGTTGGATTGAGGTGGTGTCTGGCCCAGGATTGCTCCCAGATCCTTGCTGAGCTGTCTGTGAGATGTCAATAGGGAATAGCTGCCAACCAAACATCTCTTGGGTCACCTTCTCCTTCGGCAGAGTCCTGACTTTTTGACCAGCCAAGTCAGGGAGCTCAATATAGTCATTGAAGTCTCTTGAGAACCGCTATTTTTCCTTCACTAGATGGTTTCATCTTCATTGTTTAATGCGTTTTTCTGCCCCTATGATGGACTCGAAAATCAGATCGTGAACAACTCCTTTCACGCGAACGTTAAAAATTCATGGCCGATTCATGGTTGTCATCTGCTTTTTATTTGACAGGCTGTGTGAATGATCCGTTGAAAAATAGGACATGTCCTATTTTCGCTTGTGTCACAGATCCTTGAATAGACTGAAGTCTATCAGGTGTACGAAGGATCTGTAAAAACTGGTGCCCCATGGATGCGAAAAACTGATCCCGGTCACCTTGATAAAGCTTTAGTGGGATTGCATAGTCTTGAATAGGAGAGTGGCTTACAAAAACTGTCAAAAAGTGCCAGGCCCAAGGCGGATTGGGGTTGTGGATGTTGGCGAATCCGCCTGACACATGTTCTACATGCTTGGCGGACCTGGCGCCGTCCTCACCACGATGGTGTCGGACATGGGTGATGGAGGCTTCCTGGGATTTTGTGGTGAGGTGTCCAGTAAATAAGACAATGATCTGAGCTGGGAAAGACGTCATCAGCTGTGACAGTGGGCAGGGAGTAGGGGGTGTGAGGAGAATAGGCCTCTGTCATGGATGGCCATGGAGGAGGAGAGTGAGGGTGGGATAGTTACAGAAAACAGAGGAGACAAAGCCATCAGTGATGAGGGAGAAGTTTACGATGTGGGACGAGGCGTTATGCGGCCTGTATTTTCCTGTCAGGAGGAGATTGTCTCCATAAGAAGGTCCCGTGAGGATCACACCTGTTCTGTGCAGTCATTCAGCTGTCTGTCCCGTGACGGCCGCCATACTGTGGTGATAAGCCAGGCCGGGATAACCCGTGCCCTAAATATATTCATATTTCACGTCCGTAGTTGTGTTTGTGTAAAACATCACTCCGTTCTTGTGTGTCGTAAACTGTCCTGACAAGTGACAACTAAAAGTCTCAGCATAAGTAATCTGTGGCTTAAAGGGATTCCACCATTAAAATTGAATATTTTCTCACTAACACGTAGGAATATCCTTAAGAAAGTCTATTCATCTCCTACCTTTAGTTGTCTTCTCCGTGCCGCCGTTCGGTAGAAATCCTGGTTTCCATCTGTATGCAAATGAGTTCTCTCGCAGCACTGGGGGCGGGCCCCAGCGCTCGAACAGCACTGGGGGCGTCCCCAATGCCACGAGAGAACTCTCCAGCGCCACCTCCATCTTCTTCAGGAACGGCCTCGCTGCGCGTCTTCTTTCGGAGCTGGGTTCAAACTTCTAGGCCTCGGGCAGAGCCGACTGCGCATGCCCACAAAAAAATGGCCGCTTACTTACTGTGTAGGTACTATCCAGAGAGAAGTAATATGGCTGCCGTCATGTTATGCTAATCTGATTCTGCAATATTAGACCGACTTTTCTACGAATAGACTCCCTTTAAGTAACCTGTGTGTTGCGGTGCTGGGCTAACCTGTCCTTGTATTCTCTGTTTCAGGTATTCTGTCAAGCTCCGTGTGATGTCATCAAATGTCGTCAAAGCTGCGTCTCCATTGGCTAGCGCTGTGACAGGTAAGCACCAGCAAAATAATGGGGTTGATAGGACCCCCCCCCACTCTATATGATAGGACCCCCCACTCTATATGAGGGACACTCCTACCCTGAAAGCGAGATTGCCCGCTGGCACTTATTCTCATCTCAATGATCCATATCTCTGCCATTGCGGCGCCTGCTATACTTCGCCCTGCCCTGCCTCTTCCTCGCCACTACTATTCATATAACCAGCCTAGAGCGCCACGTGACGTTTACTCCCTGCCTATCCCAGCATGAGGTTTAATGGGTTAACACAAGAAACGCAGATATCGGATGAGATCCGGACACTGAAGCTCCTACTTATTTATCAGAGTATGTCATGCATGGCCGCTGGGTATACGAAGATGCTGCAAATGTCACCTGGAGCTCTGCGGCTGCTGACAGGTCCTGTCATATGACAGAGGAAGGGTAACGTGATGAGGACGTTATAGGGCAGAGTGTAATAATGCGCGCCATGCGGTGTCACAGGCATGGGTCTATGGGGTGACTGTAACGGGTGGTCTCGCTGTTACTTCTGACACGGCCGAGCATGCACGTTCCCAGCTTCTACTTGACCCGGCGGGCATGGAGGCAGCAAAGTTGACCAATTGGGTGCACGAAACAGGACAGAAATCAAATGCAATCTGAAAATCTGACCCATTACTAATAGCAACTCCTTTAGAGTATGTTCACATGGAGGAATTTGAAGTCTTCTACTATAAAATCAGTCTCGGTTTCCGCAGCCATAGAGAGCGCAGCGTTCCTCTCCAGATACAATATGGCTGATGATTGTCAGCTCCGTGCAGGAGGCGAGGAGATTCTGGGTTGAATCTGACTCCAGAATCCTCCATGTGACCGGTCCCTACGAGGAGTCTTCTTACTCCGTCTGCTGATGAGTTAATTGTCTTCCTATGATGTTGGCTCTAATGTATATGTGAAGTCTGGGAATTAGGATTGTCCCGCTGAGACTGATGTGAGTGCTGTGCGGCCTCATATACAGAAAGCCAAATAGTCCTCGGGGAGTCTGGCAGATATCCGGATGGAGATTACAATAGGGAGCTTTAGCGCTGGAGTGTCCCTTTAACATTAACCCCTCTAAGCACTGACCGGGGGCCGCGGCCACACTGGGAATAATCCTTACAGATCTTATAGGTACGTCCTCTCTGACTCGGCCCCGTCCTCAGGATCCCGCACTATATTCTCAATACCCCTCAGTCTGTTTCCAGCAAATGTCTTACCAGGAATTAGTGGCCCCCTCGCTGTGTCTGGCCTCTGACTCACTTATCACAGATGAGCTTGGCAGACGGGCAGCTGTTATCACTCCGATATGCCAGGCTGATGGCGTCTGTGGGATCTGGCAGGAAGGATTATTTTAACAAGAGCAGAAGTGGGATAGTGCCCGGTCAGAGCGACACCAGGTGCCCTGGATCTACACAGACCTGAAGATAACCCTTCGTACCCTATAGATGAGCAGATCTGGGGGTCATTCACTTATGCACGGGCATGTACATACTGTACATTTCTATGTAGGTACCACATCTGTATACTATATCTGTATAGCCCATTGCTTCTGCAATCCTACTGATGGGCGGCCACTGCTGGGGGTATGAGGTATTACATGCAAGCCATACAAATAAACATTCTTAAAGGGATAGTCTAGCCATTTTGAAGGGTTTGTGATATTGATTGCTGCGGCCTCTTCACTACTTACCAAGCACAGCGCCATACAGGGTATAGTGGCTGTGCTTGGTATTGCAGCTCTGTCTCATTCAGAGTGTGTATAAGTCCTGTGGACACCCCTTTATATTTCCCTATCTGGGACTTTTCCCTTGTCAGTATGGAGCAGTGGGAACACAAGAATAGGTATCGCACCTAGTTATTAAAGGGCCAGGAGTTTATTTATGGCCTTTCCTTAGGGTCTGAGTGATGGAGGGCCAATAGGCAGCCCCCGTACTTGTCCGATGTTTAGGGCCACATCCAATGGCCATAGCCCTAGATGTTTACGCCGGGGCAGGTGCATTTATGACATGTGACTAAAGGAAAATACTTTTTTTCTGTTTTAAGACGGTTTTATAAATTCCCTTGTGTGTGCAGGAAACAGGTAAACCACCAACGAGGGGTTAAAATAGTCTCAACTACCCATGTCTGCAAATATTGGCAAACACCTGCGAGAGCAGGAAGTCAGAAGTAATGTGTTATGAGCGGATATAGCAGCTATATAACATGTCAAATACCAGCTATGGTATGTATTATGCTGGCCACCAAACGAGCATTTGACTTATCCTTATTCCTCACCCCCCACACACGCACACTTGGCTCAGCCGGAATAATAGTGGGGAGGAAGCCAGCACCAGGCTCGTGTAGTCCATTTATAAATGTTGCTGCTCATACTGAGCTTTCTCTCTGAGAAGCAGAAGGTAAGTCCATGTCCAGCCTAAATGATATCCTGAGGATGCAGCTGAAGCTGTACTGTATACTACTGAGCATGCACGACGAAGGCTAGGTTCATGCAGTGGAATATGTTTTTAGAAGCAGAAGCTGTACTGTATACTACTGAGCATGCACGACTAAGGCTAGGTTCATGCAGTGGAATATGGTTTTAGCAGCAGAAGCTGTACTGTATACTACTGAGCATGCACGACGAAGGCTAGGTTCATGCAGTGGAATATGTTTTTAGAAGCAGAAGCTGTACTGTATACTACTGAGCATGCACGACTAAGGCTAGGTTTATGAAGTGAAGTATGTTTTTAGCAGCAGAAGCTGTACTGTATACTACTGAGCATGCACGACTAAGGCTAGGTTCATGCAGTGGAATATGTTTTTAGCAGCAGAAGCTGTACTGTATACTACTGAGCATGCACGACTAAGGCTAGGTTCACGCAGTGGAATATGTTTTTAGCAGCAGAAGCTGTACTGTATACTACTGAGCATGCACGACTAAGGCTAGGTTCACGCAGTGGAATATGTTTTTAGCAGCAGAAGCTGTACTGTATACTACTGAGCATGCACGACTAAGGCTAGGTTCACGCAGTGGAATATGTTTTTAGCAGCAGAAGCTGTACTGTATACTACTGAGCATGCACGACTAAGGCTAGGTTCATGCAGTGGAATATGTTTTTAGCAGCAGAAGCTGTACTGTATACTACTGAGCATGCACGACTAAGGCTAGGTTCATGCAGTGGAATATGTTTTTAGCAGCAGAAGCTGTACTGTATACTACTGAGCATGCACGACTAAGGCTAGGCTTATGCAGTGAAGTATGTTTTTAGCAGCAGAAGCTGTACTGTATACTACTGAGCATGCACGACTAAGGCTAGGTTCATGAAGTGGAATATGTTTTTAGCAGCAGAAGCTGTACTGTATACTACTGAGCATGCACGACTAAGGCTAGGTTCACGCAGTGGAATATGTTTTTAGCAGCAGAAGCTGTACTGTATACTACTGAGCATACACGACTAAGGCTAGGTTCACGAAGTAGAATGTTTTTAGCAGCAGAAGCTGTACTGTACTACTGAGCATGCACGACTAAGGCTAGGTTCATGCATTGGAATATGTTTTTAGCAGCAGAAGCTGTACTGTATCCTACTGAGCATGCACGACTAAGGCTAGGTTCATGCAGTGGAATATGTTTTTAGCAGCAGAAGCTGTACTGTACACTACTGAGCATGCACGACTAAGGCTAGGTTCATGCAGTGAAGTATGTTTTTAGCAGCAGAAGCTGTACTGTATACTACTGAGCATGCACGACTAAGGCTAGGTTTATGAAGTGAAGTATGTTTTTAGCAGCAGAAGCTGTACTGTATACTACTGAGCATGCACGACTAAGGCTAGGTTCATGCAGTGGAATATGTTTTTAGCAGCAGAAGCTGTACTGTATACTACTGAGCATGCACGACTAAGGCTAGGTTCACGCAGTGGAATATGTTTTTAGCAGCAGAAGCTGTACTGTATACTACTGAGCATGCACGACTAAGGCTAGGTTCACGCAGTGGAATATGTTTTTAGCAGCAGAAGCTGTACTGTATACTACTGAGCATGCACGACTAAGGCTAGGTTCACGCAGTGGAATATGTTTTTAGCAGCAGAAGCTGTACTGTATACTACTGAGCATGCACGACTAAGGCTAGGTTCACGCAGTGGAATATGTTTTTAGCAGCAGAAGCTGTACTGTATACTACTGAGCATGCACGACTAAGGCTAGGTTCACGCAGTGGAATATGTTTTTAGCAGCAGAAGCTGTACTGTATACTACTGAGCATGCACGACTAAGGCTAGGTTCATGCAGTGGAATATGTTTTTAGCAGCAGAAGCTGTACTGTATACTACTGAGCATGCACGACTAAGGCTAGGCTTATGCAGTGAAGTATGTTTTTAGCAGCAGAAGCTGTACTGTATACTACTGAGCATGCACGACTAAGGCTAGGTTCATGAAGTGGAATATGTTTTTAGCAGCAGAAGCTGTACTGTATACTACTGAGCATGCACGACTAAGGCTAGGTTCACGCAGTGGAATATGTTTTTAGCAGCAGAAGCTGTACTGTATACTACTGAGCATACACGACTAAGGCTAGGTTCACGAAGTAGAATGTTTTTAGCAGCAGAAGCTGTACTGTACTACTGAGCATGCACGACTAAGGCTAGGTTCATGCATTGGAATATGTTTTTAGCAGCAGAAGCTGTACTGTATACTACTGAGCATGCACAACTAAGGCTAGGTTCACACAAGTATGTTTTGAACACCAGGAGGCGCTAGTACAAGGCAATAATTGCGATAAATTGTGCAAGGAAGTTTTTTTTTTTTTTTTTTTTTTTACATACACTATGCTCTATCTGCTCAGTGTATGCACTCGAATGGGAGTTGCAATAATCTGGAATGGCCACTACACAGTGGATGGCGCTGTCTTCTGGCTTGGTCCACTGTACTGTTCCAGCACTGGCGCCCCCAATCAGTTGATCTTCTATTGATGGCCTATCCTACAATGCCCAAAAGGCCCCTTTCTTCTGTGAATGCCCCCGCACAGGAAACCCCGATGACCTCATCAGTAACCTCACAGGGTTCTCCTGAATACAGAGGCAGCACTTCCGTATCCAGCTCAATATGAGCTTTGTTGGGGATTTTTTTTGTCCCCGTTTCAGTTCCCTGTCACAACACAGGATCTGGTTGTCAGTCTGATCCTGCCTATGGCCGCGCCACCGTACCCAGCACCTGAAGACTGGGCGATTGGTGCAGAGATCAGTCTATTCACCCATTCATGTACATAGAGTGGGCAGGAAGGGGTTACCCCTTCCATGGACCAGAAAGAATTAACGGTAGCGGTGGAGTCGGAGTGTTTTCATACTTTATGGCTCCTCTATTGTGTTAAAAAAAAAAATGTAATTTCATTTCAGAAATACTTTGGAGCTTATATTCAGCGGGAGACCCTGGGGATAGAATTTCGGAGGTGAGAGTTGCACTTGGCGGGGACCCAGCTGGCACTCGCATGACCCGGTACAGTCTGGGCACCAGGAGCGGCAGAGAGATGTCAGACAAAGAGCTAACACAGGAGCACAAAAGAGGGATTGACGGAGGGCTCGGGGTGTCAGCAGGGGTCGGGGGAGGGGGGCGATGGTGTCAGGGATTTATCCACATTGGTATAGCAGTGCTATGGACTAGGCCGGGGTGTAATGTCACATCTATGGGGTGGACAGGGGCGAGCCGCAGCCCGGCCACAGGTAAGATGACGAGATACGGGCGCGTTCCTTAATGGAGAGATAAGGGCACTTATCTGCGTGCGGCCCAGGCGTGGTCACCCCACTCGCCGGGCGCATGGATCCACTCTCGTCTGCCCTGTAAGTAGATTTACTCTGCTAAGTGCTTTTCTAACCAATTTGTAAGGTCACGGCAAGGAGAGATGTGACGGGGAATGATCTGTCTGTATCCGTATACCGCAGGGCATGTGACAGATCGCCGGCCTGTGTATATACTGTATACGCTGTGCAGGGGCCGGCCCATCATATTGTGTACAGTAGCATGCAGTTAGGGAATTGCGATGACTTACCATTCAGTAGTCTGGGAAAGATGGATAACCGTCTCTGTGAAAGCTTATTTAAAGCCTTGAGGTGTAAATGTAAGTTTAGAAATCACTGGCCTGTGGTTGTTGGGGCAGGCTGGGAGTTGTAGTTCTGCAATACCTGGTGGGCTATAGGTTACTTGCAGCTCTCAGGGCAGGCTGGGGGTT
This sequence comes from Leptodactylus fuscus, assembly GCF_031893055.1. Lineage (NCBI taxonomy): Eukaryota > Metazoa > Chordata > Amphibia > Anura > Leptodactylidae > Leptodactylus > Leptodactylus fuscus. The sequence goes on from NC_134275.1 coordinate 78,425,056, forward strand.
GTAGTTCCACAATACCTGGTGGGCTATAGGTTACTTGCAGCTCTCAGGGCAGGCTGGGAGTTGTAGTTCTGCAATACCTGGTGGGCTATAGGTTACTTGCAGCTCTCAGGGCAGGCTGGGAGTTGTAGTACTACAATACCTGGTGGGCTATAGGTTACTTGCAGCTCTCAGGGCAGGCTGGGAGTTGTAGTTCCATAATACCTGGTGGGCTATAGGTTACTTGCAGCTCTCAGGGCAGGCTGGGAGTTATAGTACTACAATACCTGGTGGGCTATAGGTTACTTTCAGCTCAGGCTGGGAGTTGTAGTTCCACAATACCTGGTGGGCTATAGGTTACTTGGAGCTCTTGGGGCAGGCTGGGAGTTGTAGTTCCATAATACCTGGTGGGCTATAGGTTACTTTCAGCTCAGGCTGGGAGTTGTAGTTCCACAATACCTGGTGGGCTATAGGTTACTTGGAGCTCTCGGGGCAGGCTGGGAGTTGTAGTTCCATAATACCTGGTGGGCTATAGGTTACTTGCAGCTCTCAGGGCAGGCTGGGAGTTGTAGTACTACAATACCTGGTGGGCTATAGGTTACTTGCAGCTCTCAGGGCAGGCTGGGAGTTGTAGTTCTGCAATACCTGGTGGGCTATAGGTTACTTGCAGCTCTCGGGGCAGGCTGGGAGTTGTAGTTCCACAATACCTGGTGGGCTATAGGTTACTTGGAGCTCTCGGGGCAGGCTGGGAGTTGTAGTTCCATAATACCTGGTGGGCTATAGGTTACTTGCAGCTCTCGGGGCAGGCTGGGAGTTGTAGTACTACAATACCTGGTGGGCTATAGGTTACTTGCAGCTCTCAGGGCAGGCTGGGGGTTGTAGTTCTACAATACCTGGTGGGCTATAGGTTACTTGCAGCTCTCAGGGCAGGCTGGGAGTTGTAGTACTACAATACCTGGTGGGCTATAGGTTACTTGCAGCTCTCAGGGCAGGCTGGGAGTTGTAGTACTACAATACCTGGTGGGCTATAGGTTACTTGCAGCTCTCAGGGCAGGCTGGGAGTTGTAGTACTACAATACCTGGTGGGCTATAGGTTACTTGCAGCTCTCAGGGCAGGCTGGGGGTTGTAGTTCTACAATACCTGGTGGGCTATAGGTTACTTGCAGCTCTCAGGGCAGGCTGGGAGTTGTAGTACTACAATACCTGGTGGGCTATAGGTTACTTGCAGCTCTCAGGGCAGGCTGGGAGTTGTAGTACTACAATACCTGGTGGGCTATAGGTTACTTGCAGCTCTCAGGGCAGGCTGGGAGTTGTAGTACTACAATACCTGGTGGGCTATAGGTTACTTGGAGCTCTCAGGGCAGGCTGGGGGTTGTTTTTCCTCAGCGGGCGGCCATTGGTCGTGTATATAAGAACCACATGTTCATATAGAAGAGCCAAACTGCGTATAAAGGGGAAAATAACGAAATATTAGAAGTGTGTACAAAGGTGGTGATCGGCGGAGGAGAGCAGAGTGCACAGAACTCCTCAGACACATCCCTCTGAACTCTGCCCATCTGATAATCTTGACAACACTCGGCCCCTATAGGGGCTCCCGGCACATTATAGCTTTACCGTCTTCATGTGTCCCGCAGGTGCGATGGAGCTGTCTGTGGCGCAGTGGCTTCTCGTGGTCTGTCTGGTGGCGTTCCCGCTCCTCTATGAATGGAGCGTCTCCTTCAAGTACTTCTGCAAGATGGCCTTCTACAATGGCTGGATCCTGACGCTGGCCATCCTGGCCATTCCCATATGTGCAGTGAGGGGGCGCAATGTGGAGAACATGAAGTAAGTGATGGCCGCATCTGTATCTGCCCCTGTCTCACCCCATATACCGTGCTGTATACTGATGCATCTCTCTCTCGGTTGCAGGGTACTTCGCTTTATGCTCCTGCATATTAAATATCTCTATGGAATTAAGATCGAGGTCCGCGGTTGGGAAAACTTCAACATTAAGGAGCCATATGTGGTCGTGTCAAATCACCAGAGCTCACTGGATCTGCTGGGTAAGACGGGCAGAGGTCAGGGCTGATATGAGGAGATGAGGCTGGGTAGTGTGCGGGTAGTCAGCGGGTACTCTACAGGTATTCTGTGGGTACTCTGCGGGTAGTCTGTGGATAGTCTGTGGGTACTCTGAGTATTTTGTGGGTACGCTGCGGGTAGTCTTTGGGTACTCTGCGGGTATTCTGTGGATAGTCTGCAAGTACTCTGTGGGTACTCTGCGGGTACTCTGTGGATAGTCTGCGGGTACTCTGTGGGTAGTCTGCGGGTACTCTGTGGGTAGTCTGCAAGTATTCTGTGGGTACGCTGCGGGTACTCTGTGGGTACTCTGCGGGTAGTCTGCAGGTACTCTGTGGGTAGTCTGCGGGTACTCTTGGTATTCTGTGGGTACGCTGCGGGTAGTCTGCGGGTACTCTGTGGATAGTCTGCAGGTACTCTGTGGGTAGTCTGCGGGTACTCTGGGTATTCTGTGGGTACGCTGCGGGTAGTCTGCGGGTACTATGCGGGTACTATGCGGGTACTATGCGGGTACTATGCGGGTACTCTGAGGGTACTCTGGGTATTCTGTGGGTACGCTGCGGGTAGTCTGTGGGTACTCTGCGGGTACTCTGAGGGTATTCTGCGGGTTATGCGGGTACTCTGTGGGTACGGTACTCTGCGGGTAGTCTGCAGGTAGTTTATCTTTCCTATCAGGGCAGATACTACACAATAAAAGTCACGATTGTTGGGTTTGGCTTTACTTGCACCAAAATTTGCAACTTTATTTTTTTAATCTTTTATACCGCTCACATCACGTTTACAATAGTCGGGCAGGGGACGGGTAAGGATTTGTTGCCCAATTATTTTAGCATTGACTTCTACCCCTGCCCCTATTTGACTTGTATTACAGATCCTGTTTTATTTATACTGATATGATAAGATAGGCCATCAGTATCTGATTGGTGTGTGGTCTGGGTGACGGATCCCCACCGATCAGCTGAGAGCTTTAGATGGGACCAGAACAAGCTCCTGTTCCTATTCAAGTAATGGGGTCAGTGCTGCAGTTCCTGACCCCACCACCATACGCTGGATGGTGCTGCAGTTCTGTGCCTATTACTTGAATAGGAGCAGCTTCCATCTGCATTCTGTGCAGTTCAGAGACAGCGAGATCAGCTGATCAGCGGGGATCTGACACCCAGAAGACCCTGCAGCGATCAGATACTAATGGCCTGCCCTGTAGGGGGCCAGACGGACGTAACATACACCTGTCCTAATACATTCCCTGCCAAAAATCTGCACTACATGGAGCTCCCATAGTAACTGTCCTTACAGGACCTATAGCTGCAACCTATACGGCCATAGGGTCAGGCGCAGGGGTCAGCGAGGCTCTGACGCCATCTGTAGGTCACAGTAATTATCACTGTATACACTCGTGTACTAGAGAGTCTGTAAATGGTTAATGAATTGCGTCTTGTATTCTGTGCTCTCTCCAGGGATGATGGAGATCCTGCCGGGTCGCTGTGTGCCCATTGCCAAGCGTGAGCTGATGTATGCGGGCACAGCGGGGTTGGCATGCTGGCTGGCCGGTGTCATCTTCATCAATCGTAAAAAAACAGATGACGCCATCAGTGTGATGACAGAAGCGGCAGAAACCATGCTGAAGGAAGACGTGAGGAGGGAACCAGTGTGACGGGGGCTTTTATGTCAGATACAGGGATATGGGGCAGGGAGCGGAGGAGGGGTACACACATATCTATAAGTGCCTGCAGAATAGTGAGCGCAGCTCTGGAGTATAATACAGGATAAGTAACGTAATGTATGTACACAGTGACTGCACCAGCAGAATAGTGAGTGCAGCTCTGGAGTATAATACAGGATAAGTAATGTAATGTATGTACACAGTGACTGTACCAGCAGAATAGTGAGCGCAGCTCTGGAGTATAATACAGGATAAGTAATGTAATGTATGTGCACAGTGACTGTACCAGCAGAATAGTGAGCGCAGCTCTGGGGTATAATACAGGATAAGTAATGTAATGTATGTACACAGTGACTGCACCGGCAGAATAGTGAGCGCGGCTCTGAAGTATAATACAGGATAAGTAATGTAATGTATGTACACAGTGACTGTACCAGCAGAATAGTGAGCGCAGCTCTGGAGTATAATACAGGATAAGTAATGTAATGTATGTACACAGTGACTGTACCAGCAGAATAGTGAGCACAGCTCTGGAGTTTATACAGGATAAGTAATGTAATGTATGTACACAGTGACTGTACCAGCAGAATAGTGAGCGCAGCTCTGGAGTATAATACAGGATAAGTAATGTAATGTATGTACACAGTGACTGTACCAGCAGAATAGTGAGCGCAGCTCTGGAGTATAATACAGGATAAGTAATGTAATGTATGTACACAGTGACTGTACCAGCAGAATAGTGAGCACAGCTCTGGAGTTTATATAGGATAAGTAATGTAATGTATGTACACAGTGACTGTACCAGCAGAATAGTGAGCGCAGCTCTGGAGTATAATACAGGATAAGTAATGTAATGTATGTACACAGTGACTGCACCAGCAGAATAGTGAGCGCAGCTCTGGAGTATAATACAGGATAAGTAATGTAATGTATGTACACAGTGACTGTACCAGCAGAATAGTGAGCGCAGCTCTGGAGTATAATACAGGATAAGTAATGTAATGTATGTACACAGTGACTGCACCAGCAGAATAGTGAGCGCAGCTCTGGAGTATAATACAGGATAAGTAATGTAATGTATGTACACAGTGACTGTACCAGCAGAATAGTGAGCGCAGCTCTGGAGTATAATACAGGATAAGTAATGTAATGTATGTACACAGTGACTGCACCAGCAGAATAGTGAGCGCAGCTCTGGAGTATAATACAGGATAAGTAATGTAATGTATGTACACAGTGACTGCACCAGCAGAATAGTGAGCGCAGCTCTGGAGTATAATACAGTATAAGTAATGTATGTACACAGTGACTGTACCAGCAGAATAGTGAGCGCAGCTCTGGAGTATAATACAGGATAAGTAGTGTAATCTTTTTATCTAGATTCTGGCTGTATATATACTATGCTTTTATTGCACCTCTTAATATATTACTGTGTGCCTATGTTTCCGGTTCTTTAGCTGCTCAGCCACCTCCACCATCTTATTTCTGATATTCCCCCCCATCTAGGGTAGTCGCAGTATTTGGCCTGGTTTCAGTACATGTATTCACTTTATTGCAGCAATGTCTTGAATTATTAATACTGAGCTCGCACGTCTATTATGATTGTGGGTCTTAGAAGATGAGAGAAGCTAAAAGTTTGATGTGACAGATGATAGAGGGAAGCGTTGTAGGGTGTGATATCAGTCACCTTATATGTTTCTGTGCTGTCCTAGGTACGTGTGTGGGTGTTCCCAGAGGGGACTAGAAATCACAGCGGGTCACTGCTGCCATTCAAGCGCGGGGCCTTTCACCTGGCCGTGCAAGCACAGGTAAGTGGAGGCCGATCTCTGCACATGTATGTGTCCATATAGTCCTAAGAGATCAGTACATTACTGTATACCTGCAGCCCCTCACCCACACCCTGTAGGCCTCATCTGCTCTGTCTCTATCCCTTCCTCGGCACTCATGTGATTTGTCATGTGACCTCCGGCACACACATACTGAACGACGTTGCATCACCCTCTATTTTTATCTCTCTGTCTGTGTCTTAGGTCCCAGTAATTCCAGTCATCATGTCTTCCTATAAGGATTTCTACAGCAAGAAAGACAAAAAGTTCACTACAGGTGAGTTATGGGGCTCTGTGCGATTCCTTGAAATTTAAGCTCCATCAAAAAGACTGCAAATAAAAAAAACGTTTGTCAAGACATCGCCGTCGTACCGATATGTCTGCTGTGACCCATTCCATATAATTATGGATTGATGGTCACCGACACCACCACCTCAAACATCTGGTACGTTTGGTCCTGGGTGTCAGACCCCCACTGATATTCAATTGATGACCTAAGGATAGATCATCAATTGATAAAGGCCAAAGCCTCCTTTAACCCTTCATCGTCATTTTATAGACATCTTTATTTTAAAGGGATACTATCATTCAGATGACATTTTTTGTAAGTATCACGTTGGAATAACCTTAAGAAAGGCTCTTCTTCTCCTACCTTTCATTGTCTTCTCCCTGCCGCTGTTCGCCTACAATCCCAGTTCTTGTCGGTATGTAAATTAGCTCTCTCGCAGCACTGGGGGCGGACCCCAGCAGTCAGACAGCACTGAGGGCGGCCCCAATGCTACAAGAGAACTCTCTCCAGCGCTGCCTCCATCTTCGTCAGGAACAGCCTCTTCTTCCAGCAGTGTCTTCTTACTTCTAGGCCTTGGGCAGAGCAGACTGCGCATGCCCACAGGCCCCGAGAAAATGACTGCTTACAATACTATGCAAGCGGCCATTTTCTCGTGGCCTATGGGCATGCGCAGTCTGCTCTGCCCAAGGCTGGAGGCCTTAGAAGTTACAAGCCACTGCCGGAAGAAGAGGCTGAAGATGATGATGCTGAAGAAGAGGAGGCAGCGCTGTCTGAGCGCTGGTGTTCTCCCCCCAGTGCTGCGAGAGAGCTAATTTACATAACAACAAGAACCGGGATTGTAGGCGAACAGCGGCATGGAGAAGATGACGAAAGGTAGGAGAAAAGCCTTTCTTAAGGCTATTCCGTCGAGGTACTTAGAAAAAATGTTGTCTGAATGATAGGATCCCTTTAAGTCTTCTCTGTCTCATGACTGTGGCGCTTTAACAATCAAACCATAAAATATGATCACTGAAGACAACCTTTCACCACAAGCTTCAGTTCCTTTCAACATTTAATAGGCTCCTCTCCACTGATTCTGGCACAGATTGAATTTTTTTCTCTAACCCCATCCATTCCTGAGCAGTCAGTGGAGTTAGTTTTGATGCCTGATATATTATCTAGACTCTCTAATGTCTAGTGGGTGGTGTCAGCCAGGACCAGCAATGGGGGGTGTGACTCAGAGCTCCAATCAGGGTAAGAGCTGAGAGTCATGCTCCTCCTCCTCCACCTTGCTGCATCTGCCTGACTCCACCCACTAGACATTAGAGAGCTTAGATAACACATCAGGCACCAAAACTAACTGCACCGATAGCTCAGGATTGGTAGTGGCTAGAGAAACAATTCTAACTGTGTCAGAATCAGCATAGAGGAGCCTATTAAATGATGAAAGCAGGTGGAGGTGTTTTTTTTTTTGTTTGTTTTTTTTTTTATTTCATGGCTTCTCCTTTGGGTAGACCATAAATCGTGGACTTTCCATTTAACCATTACTTTATGTTTATGGCATTGTTCTATCCATCCTCACCAGTTCAGGTTCTTTTCCATCTCTGGTTGCTGTTACATTTTATTCGGTGACCAATAGTGACTACTATTCATACGCCGATCAGACCAGGGGTGTGTTTGGTGCCCGCTTTATTCTTGTGGGCATCCTTTGCAGTGATCAGGTGTTAGAGATCAGTATAAGAGCTGACGTGTAAATAATACAGCGACCACTTAGCGTTGTGTAGTCAGGGCGGTGATTCCCCCGGGTCACGTAACATCATGTGCCTCGCCTGTGCTCGGCTCCGGTTTCCACATCACTATTTCACAAGACTAAACAATCTTCCTGAAACTATGTTTAGACGCTTTGCTGTAAAGTGTTCGGCTAAAATAAGAGCTCAGCTAAGATACAGCAGTTGTGATGTCGAATCACATCGCCGCAAGACCCCCAACCACCCCACCATGACTCCATCTGAGGAGCTAACCACCGACCTGGGCCTTATAGGCCTGCCAAAGTCAGTGGAGACCAAGTCTGACAACAAAGGAACAGTCTCAGGATAGAGGAAAGGGGGTCCAAGGGTGTAAACACCCATTGATGGCATCTAAGGATGAACCTTCTCTTTAGAATGGATTTGTCAGATCTCCTAGCAGATGACATTGTAGATAGAGGGGGCGACACTGAGCAAGGACATGTCGTTTTCTAGGATGTGATTCAGCTTTTTATACACAAATACTGTTTGCAGTCCAAGATTTGGAGCCCTATGAGCGTGACCTTGGAGAGTCTGTGACCCAGACTGAAACTAGGAAAGACCGGGTCCCATAGAAAAATTTTTAAATGGCCCCCACACGGTATAATGCTCTCTTTAATGACCCCGCACATGGTCCTAAAGTATAGATTCTAGATAGTGTTCATAAATGTAATGTAATGCGTGTGACCCCTGGAGGCCATGGGTAGGAGTGGGGATAGGCCAGTGAATATCGGCCATTATTAGGGTTGAGCCGATCTGGAAATTTCAGGATCGTTCTTAAAATTCATTTTCCAGCCGATCACGATCGTGAAATTTGCTTGATCGCCGATCGGGATCCAATCTTTCCCGATCGCTCAACCCTATTAATGATATATACATGAATAGGGTTGAGCCGATCTTGAGATAACCTCCAACCTTGATCCCGCTGGAAAAAATCGGGATTGGAATTCTGATCACAATTGTGAAATTTACTCGATCACCGACCGGAATCCGATCTTTTCCAATCCCAATCGCTCAACCCTATCCATTATCTGCTGAAGTAATCCATCCAGTAGGTAACAGCTGCCTATAGGGGAAAAAAAGCAGCAGTACCGGGAGCCAGCAGTTATGGCCGCTATAGTAGTGAAGCAATAGCCATATCTGGTGAGCCCCATCCCAGACTTCATATCTGCAGACGAGAAGAGGAAACTCTACATCCTACTGGGAGAAGAGACCACTGTGGAGATCGCTGCCCAATACGTGTCCAGCTGTCACCAAACCAGAGGAAGATGAGACTCCACGGACTGTTATATTTATCCCAATACACCCGCCCCACCTCCAACCCCCCCCCCCCACCTCCAACCCCACCCCCCCCCCACCTCCAACCCCCCCCCCCCCCCCCATATAGCAGTCACCAACGAAGAGGAAGATGAGACTCCATGGACTGTTATATTTATCCCAATACACCCACCCCACCTCCAACCCCACCCCACCCCCACCTTCAACCCCCCCCCCATATAGCGGTCACCAACGAAGAGGAAGACGAGACTCCATGGACTGTTATAACCCAAACCACCCCCCCATACCCACCACCCACCCAACCCAACTCCCCGCCCACTTTACTAGCTTTGGCAATGCCAAATACCTATTCGGACGTGCCAATAAAGCATTTTTGATTTGATTTGATTTGATTTGACATCTGTGTACAAGTTATAGAAAAACTGGTGGTGTAAACCGGAGTAACAGGCAATCATTGTTAGTGGGTGGACATAACGGGACCCCCAGGCTTTCTCTATGACTATGGGGGGGATGGGAGTGTCAGCTTACTAATATTACTAATCTTACTCTTTGTGGAGTTAACAAAGCCCTCCCTTTTGTCTCTTTCAGGAAAATGTACAGTGCAGATTCTCCCAGGGGTGTCCACCAGGGGGCTGTGTGCCGATGACGTGCCCGACCTTGCCGATAAAGTCCGAGAGTCGATGCTTGAGACATTCATTCAGATTTCAAATGAACGCCCAGGGAAAGAACCTGGGGGTGGACATTGATCCCCTTCTACCACCCTTTATTGTCATCCTTGGCCAGGGTACCATCTCCCCCATCCCCCATTCAGGAGAAACCCGAAAGAGTTATAAAACTGAGAGAGGAGAGAGAAAACCATCCAAGGATCCCATAAAACCACCGAAGCTTCAACCGTAGACGAGCTCTGATGAAAGAGGCCGCCAGTATGGTGGCACGGGAGGAACCTGCGCCTTTTGTTGGAAGAAGACTGGATTTGTAGACAATAGGATTTTTTTTTTTTTTTTTGTTATTGGTAACCAAGAAAGATCCAACATTCCTATGAAACCGAAAAGCTGTGCAATGTCACCGGCGAGACAACGATGATGGCGTTACGTTGGAAGAAAGACACGGAGAGTGGAGCTATGGGCCTGGCCTTACGTAGGGACAGGACCCAGAGAATAGGGCTGGTGCCCATGAAGATGCAGAAGAGGGCTTCGTGGTGGGAAAGATACGAGTGGGGTGTGTATAATATTAGGGAGAGGATCGGAGAACATTCCATTGCCGGGAGGGAGACGGGTTAGTCGGTACATGTCGCCGCTAGTGATATTTATGAGGGGGTGCCTTATCCTGTATTTATATTTATTTATGTGAGGCCGGTACTGCGCTCTCCACCTGTCTCCTCCGTCTTCATCGCCTTCCCTCTCTCTTCTCTCTCAATTTGCCAGGAATGGGGTAGGCCAGTTACATAGGGTGTAGGATGACCGGCATCTCCCCATCCAACTGCCCTCTTCAGCCTTCCATCTGGTCAAACCATGACGGACTTGGAATGGGGGCAGGAACCGTGGAACTGATCTGCCCAAACTGTGGCCTCTTCCCCCACCCCCCTCCAAGGAAGCCTTCCCATGCCCCCCATCACTCCGCAACCACCGACCCGCAACTATCAGACTCTCCCCGGATTCCTGTCTTGTGGCCTGAGAATATCCATGTTTTGTTACACTCCGCGGCCTGATCCCTACTTTGTCCTCCTCTCTGCCTCCCCCTTTCCACGCACCTTTCATGTACTAGTGCGAGGCGTGGAAGAGTTACATGTGCCAATGTGTTCATAGCGATTAGTGGGAAGAGGATGTCTTGTGGGTATGACGTGGGGTGGGATGTTGCGCGGGCGGGAGGGGCATATTAATCTCCTGTCCTGTATATGTGAATTAGCATTGCACAAATTTTTCTGGGTCATCGTTGTGTCTGCTCTTTATTTGTCTGGGTTGGTTAATATTTGGTTGATGATGTGAATGAAAGGGAGAGATTGTGCTCGTCCCGTACGTGTAATATACAGGATCACAGCCGGACTGGAGGGTCAGAGTTCATTTCAGATAGAGTTGGGGGTCGTAAAAAGTTACCAACCCCGGCTTCAAAATAAAATTATTAAAATACAATTATTAATATTTTATAATTTATTAGATGATTGTTATATTGTAATATACAGATGTATATATATCCTAGTGGTGACATCTGTTATCTTCTCATACATGTAGTGTCCTCCTGATAACCAGCCATGATGTCCTTATTGTGGTCAGGTTATCTTCTCATACATGTAGTGTCCTCCTGATAACCAGCCATGTTGTCCTTATTGTGGTCAGGTTATCTTCTCATACATGTAGTGTCCTCCTGATAACCAGCCATGTTGTCCTTATTGTGGTCGGGTTATCTTCTCATACATGTAGTGTCCTCCTGATAACCAGCCATGATATCCTTATTGTGGTCAGGTTATCTTCTCATACATGTAGTGTCTTCCTCATGACCAGCCATGTTGTCCTTATTGTGGTCGGGTTATCTTCTCATACATGTAGTGTCCTCCTGATAACCAGCCATGATGTCTTTATTGTGGTCGGGTTATCTTCTCATACATGTAGTGTCCTCCTGATGACCAGCCATGATGTCCTTATTGTGGTCGGGTTATCTTCTCATACATGTAGTGTCCTCCTGATAACCAGCCATGATGTCCTTATTGTGGTCAGGTTATCTTCTCATACATGTAGTGTCCTCCTGATAACCAGCCATGATGTCCTTATTGTGGTCGGGTTATCTTCTCATACATGTAGTGTCCCCTCCTGATAACCAGCCATGTTGTCCTTATTGTGGTCGGGTTATCTTCTCATACATGTAGTGTCCCCTCCTGATAACCAGCCATGTTGTCCTTATTGTGGTCAGGTTATCTTCTCATACATGTAGTGTCCTCCTGATAACCAGCCATGTTGTCCTTATTGTGGTCAGGTTATCTTCTCATACATGTAGTGTCCTCCTGATAACCAGCCATGATGTCCTTATTGTGGTCAGATTATCTTCTCATACATGTAGTGTCCTCCTGATAACCAGCCATGATGTCCTTATTGTGGTCGGGTTATCTTCTCATACATGTAGTGTCCTCCTGATAACCAGCCATGATGTCCTTATTGTGGTCGGGTTATCTTCTCATACATGTAGTGTCCTCCTGATAACCAGCCATGATGTCCTTATTGTGGTCGGGTTATCTTCTCATACATGTAGTGTCCCTGCCTGATAACCCGACCACAATAAGGACATCCTGACTGGGTTTTTCTGACAAGTCTCAGACCATAGAAAGTTCCCACATTCATGGTCATATCCATTGGTAACTGATCAAGACAACAGATGTCACCATTGACGTTCGGTTCACTGTAGCGTTTCGGAACCCAAAAAAAGGAAACCCTATCCGCTTAAACTGTAGGTTATCTGCGGACTGATAGACTATAATGGGGTCTGCCAGGTTTCCACCTATTTTAAGAGGAATGGGGGGATGGAGTTCCCGAATGCTAGTGTGGACCAATCTTAAAATGATTAGAGGAAATCCATTAAATTTACTATTAAATTATTAATTTATATTTCAAAAAATGTTTAGCAATTCTTTATAGCTTTATATAGTAAAACCCCTTTAATTCCCATGGAAGTAATAAGGGTGTGCTTAAAGGGATTTTATCATTAGAAACCTCTTTTACAGTAAATACACATAGGAATAGCCTTAAAGGAACACTTTTTTTTTCTGAGTAACACGGTGGAATAGCCTTAAGAAAGTCTATTCTTCTCCTACTTTTAGATGTCTTCTCCTTGCCGTCGTTCGGTATAAATCCCGGTTTTCGTCTGTATGCAAATGAGTTCTCTCGCAGCACTGGGGGCGGTTCCCAGAGCTCAAACAGCACTGGGAGCATCCCCCAATGCTGCGAGAGATCTCTCCAGCACCACCTCCATCTTCGTCAGCAGCATCCTCTTCTTCTGGCGCAGGTTTCAGACTTCTAGGCCTCTGGCAGAGCCAACTGCGCATGCCCACAGGCCACAAGAAAATGGCCGCTTAGAATACTATGTACACAGTCATTTTCTTGTGGCCTGTGGGCATGCACAATCTGCTCAACCCGAGGCCTAGAAGTCTGAAACCTGCATCGGAAGAAGAGGATGTTGCTGAAGAAGATGGAGGTGGTGCTGGAGAGAGTTCTCTCACAGCATTGGTGCCCGCCCCCAGTGCTGTGAGAGAACTCATTTGCACACCGACAAAAAACAGGATTGTAGTCGAATGGCGGTGCAGAGAAGACAACAAAAGGTAAGAGCCTTTCTTAAGGCTATTCCGATGTGTTACTCAGACAAAAAAGTGTTTGAAAGATAGGATCCCTTTAAGAAAGGTTATTCTTCTCTTACCTTTATTATTCTGACCCGTGCTGCCGTTCCTTAGAAATATCATCTTTCTTTTATGTAAATGAGGTTTTTTTCTTTTAGGAGGGCGTCCCCATTGCTGCTTGAAAACTCTCCAGCGATGCCTCCGCCTTCTTTACCTTCTTTATTGTTTTATTTTTATGCAGATTGTGAGCCCCATATAGGGATATATGATATAGGAAAAAAAATGTACATTGTGATCCCTATCAGTATGTCTTGGAGTATGGGAGGAAATCCACGCAAACACGGGGAGAACATACAAACTCCTTGCAGATGTTCTTCCTCGTTGGATTTGAACCCAGGACTCCAGCACTGCAAGATTACATTGCTAACCACTGAGCCACCATGTTGCCGACTTCCTCTGACTTCTTGACGCTCCAGATGCTGTTTCAGGACTTTGTTGGTTATTGACTGGTCACCAGGACCGTTCTGTCCTATTTCTCCTCACTAGTATCTTTGTCTCAGGTTACCAGGTCCTGTAGCCTTGCCCTAGATGCAAACTCATCAGAAACAACCATTTGGAAAAGAGTCGGGGCGAGAAGGTGGAAAATAGGAGTCGGAAGTTTGGTTTTCTGACCGACTAGTGTGTGCATGTAAAAGGCTACAATCCGCATGTGCAGTACTGCATTGCACCATGGGGGGGAGCTAACACACCGCAGTCGTATATAACCGTAATGCGCTCATTTTGCTTTACGCAATGCATTTTTTTTTAACCCATTCCGTTGCTCTCTTTTCACATAATTTTATCTCTTTTGTCCTGAATAGTTTGTTACGGTGCTCTGACCTATGTATGTAATAAAATTGAGTGGCTGCTCAGCTGTGTCTACGTTATAGCCCCGAGCCCGAGTGATGTGACCAGTTTTATTATATCCTAAGGTTACGTAAAGACGACTGCGGTTTTTGGCGGCCATATTTCAGTTGCAATCCCCGGCTCCGGTGTAGGTCTAATGATGCCATATATTACCATTGCGGGCAGCCCCTAAACAAGCGCTGCATCTTCTCTTTGCCAGGACGGATGTGGGTTTTTTTGCCATGAGGCATAAGTAAGAAACAAGTAAAAGTTCTGAAATAACATTCAATAAACACTTTATTTCCTGTACGTTGCATAAAACTTGGCTCCTTGAGCTCCGTGCACCTGTCACGGGAAGTGTGAGATGGAGAGATCCGCTGTTTCCCAAGGATCTGTTGCTACGTGAAGTTCTGACCATTGTGCAGTGTTTACTGCAGAGGGAAGGGCGGTATTTGGATAAGCACCTTACAAGGGCCCACCCAGCCTTCCCCCGTCTCAGGAAGGGAGGAGAAGGACTGAGTAATTCTGGATGTGGTCCTTATCGCCGGCCAGCACATGCTGAGAGGGAAAGTAAGGAGTCCAAGAGAAAACCAAGAAAGAGGCAGAGATGAGACGTAAGCGGACAGTCATATGACCCTACTGTCTTAGGGGTGAGAAATTGGCCATGGAGATAAGGATGAATAGAAGCCTAGAGATTTCTGAAGACAAAGGAGTCAAGTATGTAAACAAGACGGAGGATGGAGAAGAACAGTATACAAGATACAATGGAGAGTAGGCTGACCAGAAACTATTCGGGGCTCTAAGGCCAGTTCTTCTCCGTCTTAATACAATGCTCTCTTGAAGGCCACCTCGATCCATAAACCATACTTACCCACTCTCCCACCAAAAGGGGTCTTGGAAGAGCAGACAAATATCCCAGACTGCTCGTCTGGACACCCCCACCAAAATGTTGGCAAGTAAATGATGTCAGGGCATATATTGATGTCTCACGGTGGAAGTCTTAGCTTTGGACACCCCTTTATGAGGCAGAATGGAGGGCTATATTGTAAGAGCGGCTTCAGTTCTGATTAAACTTGACCATCGATGGACAACCTGGTTGACTTTCCCTACACTAAACTGAAAAAAAAAATGGTCTGAACCCATGAAGGAATTTCAACGAGAATTTAGGACATTTGGACCTCTTCTGGATCAGGAGAATAGGGATTAGCGGTAAAAGCCTTTCACAAAGGGGTGAAGAGACAACGTGGGGCGGCGATAACTGGGAGTTACACAAAAGGAATGGTCACTGACCCTTGTTCTCCCAATTCTACCACTCGGACACCCAATTATACACCATGTAGCTGTAAAAGCACCACGTAGTCATAGAAAGGGCCATAATTGTTTCTTATTGGAATGATATTCACAACCATTTTCTGCATCGTATTGAGGCCATCACTTCCAGTTGATGGAAGTCTACACCATAGATCAGAACATTCATAGTGGAGTAAAGTGACAACGTAATATTTCTCATATGAAAAATTTGCTCTGATAAAAACTTTTTCATATCACAAAAGTATCTATTTGTGGGCGTTCTGTTTTCACAAAATTGAACAATTGTATCTGGAGTCATCTACGTCTTCCATAAGGTTGGTTCATGTCCACCACATGATACCAATCATGGTCAGAAACAGATGAAGCAATGGACTCCATTGACTCCAGTTATCCAAATGTTGCACTGTTTGGAGATTGTCGTCATTCACATCAGTCGCTGGCCCCTTTGGGTCACTTCCTTGCCGGAGGCCCCGGGAACATGACTACAATGGGCAAACTCGATGCAGACTTTGTCTGTGGTTAGAACCAGGCCCTGGACCGCAGCTCTACAAGCCAAGAATGCTAACCATCGAGCCGCCATGTTGAAATGACGCCAATGGTACAAATCAGATTCACCAATTGACTCACCAGTTTTTGGTTTTTTTTCATTCGTTCCAGTAGTTTGAATTGGGGAAAAAAATGTAGAAAATAAAATGAATATAAGGCATTGATAATGGAGATTGGAGGAAAGAGCTGCAAGACATCCATTTTATATACAAATAGTATTTATTGATTATCTTGTCATGACGTGAAGGAATGAGGGTTATAAATAGGAGAAAAGGGTCATAAATAAGTGCGTTCCATGGGGGGGGCATAAATAATACAACGGGCTTCGTGAAGGTCAACGCTTCAGATCTACGGGCAGCTCAATGTCATTACTGCGGCACGAACCTGGAGAAGACGAGAGAGAATTCAGATAGAATGTCACGAGAAACGGATCAATGGGACGAAACAGGACAAAATGGGAGAAGGGAAGGGGTAGGAGAACAAAAGTGCAAGGATAAGTTTAACGGGCTGTTCACACAATGGAAAGTGAAGAGGAATTTGAGGTGGTCTTCTGCCTCAGATTCCTCTCCATATTCCGGCCCTATGCATCGCTCATTGGAAAGGGTTTACTCCCTGACTAGCCTTGGAATCAACAGGGCTGATCAGTGGTAAATTCTTGGCGCGAGTTCTGCCAAATACTTACAAGATTCTTCATTTTCTTAGCATCCGTAAGAAAGACTTCCATTGTCTCCCATTGAACACAATGGTGGACCGTTTCGAGACGGAATTTGGAGCTGATTTTTACGTGGAATCCATCTCAAATCCAGGCTTGAGCTTCACCTCTGCCATCAGTTCACCCAAACCACAGAGAGCAGGACTGCTAAAACAGCAGTTACCAGCGGTCCCCGTAGACTATAATGGGGTCTTCCAGCTGTCCGGTAGAAACTGGCGCAGAGAAAAGTCCTATGTGCAGGACTTTGCTCTCTGCCGATTTCTGGTGGGTTCTATGGCCCAGATGTGAACTCAGCCTTAGGCTATGGTCATTGGAAGCTGCCACTGTAGAACGTAAGATCATTGGATGATCCAAGGTGGACCATCAAGTACTGGATGACTGTAAAGATGGCCATACACTTTGGCAGATAGCTATCCTTCCCAACCCATAAACATGCATGCTCGGATAAGTGTGCATACATTTGGAAGAGGAAGAAAAACACGATGTAGCAATGAAATTCAATGACATCCAATAGGGAGAATCTAGATAACCTCACACACAATATCTTGTTGGGTTGGTCATGGTGGTCGGTAACAGACGAGTAGTTGGGAGACCCTCAGGTTCACGGGTATCACCATGTACTTACATTCTCCTATCTTCTCCTCCATGTGCATCAGTTGATCACTCATAAAATCCACCCGATCCAAACTGTGAATCTTCTCCCAGAACTCCTGCACTTGCTCCGCACGGATCTCCGACAGTTTAATGGGGAAAAGTCTCTGCAGGGCGGAGAGGGCGCTGTCCAACTTCTGTGGAACAAAGACATCTTATAATGGCAACCTAGAGAACTGCAACCTAAGAGACTGCTTCAATCTGGAGACTGCTACCTAGTGAGACTGTTGGGGAGAGATCCTCCAAGCAGAGAACCCCTTTAATGACTGACCCTAATTCCTAGGGGTCTGCACGCAGTCTCCACAGATCACCTGGCTCCTCGTTTACTTGTTCTATGGAAATGCAATTTTTAAGTAAAATTAGAAGAGCCTGGTGAGGGGAAGCGCATCCTCACACCCCGAGCGGAGTCAGGTTCCAGTAACTTCACCCTCCGACGACTTCCTGTGTTTTATTGGCCGGACATCAGTTTCCTGTTAGCGTTACACTTAAAGGGGAACTCCACCTTGACAAAATTCTACATTTCCACATGAAGATTTGATTGTTTTTGTTGAGTTTTGATATGAGAACTCCTGCTGTGTAGATACAATTGTATCCAAAGAACGGAAAGGACTTTCTGATGCCAACTCGAAACCTAGTAAGTGTACTTAAAGGGGTTGTCCAGGATAAACTTTTTTTTTGCACGGAGGCCAGGGAAGATGGAAAAAAACCCAAAAACATACTCACCTGTCCCCAGTGCTCCGGTGCTTCCCACCGCGGTCCAGTCCTGCAGCTCCGGGGTCTTGTTTTGGCGGAAGTCCATTTATGGACACCATTTACATAGGTCCGAAACTCTTTTGATTCATTTTGTTACTATGTACTTACAATAGTCGAAGCTCCATTTTGCTGATACAGAGGCCCCAATCCTATAGAGGGTTAAACTATTGATGCATTGAACCTTATAATACATTTGTAAGTAGTCGGAATATTATCAATTAACCCTAGATGGGAGATCTGATACTGTGTATTAGAAAAACTCACATCCAACCATTATAAAGACACCTTATAAGATGAATTGGGTCACAATATTGGACCTTAGTGTCACTTTAAGACCTCCTGCACACAGCCATAACATTTCTGGACTTTCAGTACCGTATTATGGTGGCAAATCCAGTTCGGACCTTTGGTCTGATGACCTGAATTTATAGTATCGTGCTGTAGACCCCTGTGATGTTGTAAATTCAGGTCATCTGATCCAGGGTTGGGATGAATTTGCAGCAATAATCTGTTTTTGGAAAATCCAAATGTGTTACAACTGTATACATGAGGCTTAGGGGGTAAGTTCTGCATGGGAGCTGTATACACTAAAGGTAAGGTATAGAGATTATTCTATCAACACTATATACAGATGGGCCGTCACAAGAGTTGACCTTTTTGCACCTTTTATTCCACACTCACCTGTTCCAAGGACGTAACAAGGCTGCGGAGATCCTGAACCTCATTAGAGAGTTTATTGGAGGAGTCTGTGAAGAAAACGGCCAAAGAGATACAAATGTACGAGTCATATATGGAAATAGGTTACAGAGGGTTTAAAAAAAACAGATTTTATTTTTTTCCAAAAACAATATGGCTGCAAATCGGTTGAGCCTGGTATTGTGGCTCAGATCCACTGGAGTAAACGGGGCAAAGTTACAATAACAGAAGCAATCTGTGGACAAGCGTGGGGCAGTTTTTGGAAAATATCTATTCCTAGAAAACCCCTTTATAGGGAGTCACCGGAACCAGCAGATAGATAGGTTACTGTTACCAGAACCAGCATATCACCCCAGCTCTACAGATAGATAGGTTACTGTCACCAGGACCAGCATATCACCCCAGCCTGCAGATAGATAGGTTACTGTCACCAGAACCAGCATACCCCCCCAGTTCTGCAGATAGATAGGTTACTGTCACCAGACCCAGCATATCACCCCAGCCCTGCAGATAGATAGGTTAGTGTCACCAGACCCAGCATATCACCCCAGCCCTGCAGATAGATAGGTTACTGTCACCAGAACCAGCATATCACCCCAGCCCTGCAGATAGATAGGTTACTGTCACCAGACCCAGCATATCACCCCAGCCCTGCAGATAGATAGGTTACTGTCACCAGAACCAGCATATCACCCCAGCCCTGCAGGTAGATAGGTTACTGTCACCAGTACCAGCATATCACCCCAGCCCTGCAGGTAGATAGGTTACTGTCACCAGTACCAGCATATCACCCCAGCCCTGCAGATAGATAGGTTACTGTCACCAGAACCAGCATATCACCCAGTCCTGCAGATAGATAGGTTACTGTCACCAGAACCAGCATATCACCCCAGCCCTGCAGATAGATAGGTTACTGTCACCAGAACCAGCATATCACCCCAGCCCTGCAGATAGATAGGTTACTGTCACCAGAACCAGCATATCACCCCAGCCCTACAGATAGATAGGTTACTGTCACCAGACCCAGCATATCACCCAGTCCTGCAGATAGATAGGTTACTGTCACCAGAACCAGCATATCACCCCAGCCCTGCAGATAGATAGGTTACTGTCACCAGAACCAGCATATCACCCCAGGCCTGCAGATAGATAGGTTACTGTCACCAGAACCAGCATATCACCCCAGCCCTGCAGATAGATAGGTTACTGTCCCCAGAACCAGCATATCACCCCAGCCCTGCAGATAGATAGGTTACTGTCACCAGAACCAGCATATCACCCCCCAGTCCTGCAGATAGATAGGTTACTGTCACCAGAACCAGCATATCCCCCAGCCCTGCAGATAGATAGGTTAGTGTCACCAGACCCAGCATATCACCCCAGCCCTGCAGATAGATAGGTTACTGTCACCAGAACCAGCATATCACACCAGCCCTGCAGATAGATAGGTTACTGTTACCAGAACCAGCATATCCCCCAGCCCTGCAGATAGATAGGTTACTGTCACCAGACCCAGCATATCACCCCAGCCCTGCAGATAGATAGGTTACTGTCACCAGAACCAGACCAACACTTTTATTTCAAGCAAAGATTTTCAACATGCGGATATTTTTTGGCAGACTATGGTCTGCAGTTGACCAGTGAGACCAGTCGGCTGACTAAAGTCTAATGTGTATGGCTACCTGGAGTCTTTCCCACACATTTACCTTCAGCTTGTTGGGCCAGTACAGACACTTGCGGCTTGTTCTCCTTGTTTTTGATACAGGACTTTCCATCTTCCCCCAGAGTATATCCCGTATTACATGCACAGTGGAAGCTGCCCCTGGTATTGATGCACACTTGGGGGCAGTAACGGGACGGGCGCCGACACTCATCTATGTCTATGGGAAGAAGGCAAGGCATTGAGGACAAATGAGACTTATATAACATCACCAGGTTTTGTATGTGCGAAAGGTCTGTAAAGAAATAAACATTCCTGTTCTGTTTTCCTAAGTCTAACACCAAGAGAGAGATTAGTAAACTGGAGTGAAGAGAAGGCAGAAACCAAACGATTTGGGCGATGATCTGGATTTACTCAATACCCCTTTGATAACACTGAACAAAAATAGCGATCCACGTGAGAAGACGCATCAGAAGACACCGGGGACAGACAGGCAGCGGCGCGCTATAGACAGCCCCGAGCTCATTGGCAGTCCTTGAGGATTTCTGTTACCAGCCATCTCTGACACATCAGGCCCACCATGACACGATCGATCTGAAAGGCTCTTTTGTTTCCAGTGATGTGTCAGAGATTTCCAGGCAGGCGGGGACGGCGAAAGTTATGAAAAACAGCAACTGTGACAACGATCTGCAAGTTATTCCCCTTTAAGAAGGTTCTATAATATGTGTCATTTTAGTATTGGACAGAATGGCGCTCCGAGAGGCCGCGGTAATAGGTCACCTGTCTATAGTAGGACCATTCAAGGAGCTTAACTCACCCACGTGGCAGTATCGGCCTCCCCACCCCGCAGGGCAGCGGCACATGTTGGGCTTGACACAAGTCCCGCCATTCTGGCAAGGTTTACGGCAAACAGCTGGAAGGAGAAAGGAACAATAAGGAATGAGAGAGAAACAACAGAAATGTCAGCCTATGGATACAAGGATCTGGCAAATGGCAGCAAGCGTAGGGATCAGCAGTCCTAATGAAAGCCGGCAGTGTAAATGACAGCTGCTCCCATTAGCCTAGAAGACACATAGGAATCGGCAGTCCTACTGACAGCTGCTCCTTTATGTTAGCAACAAGCGTAGGGATCAGCAGTTCTAATGTCAGGCGCTCCTATCTGCCAACAATAAGCATAGGGATCAGCAGTCCTAATGAAAGCCGGCAGTGTAAATGACAGCTGCTCCCATTAGCCTAGAAGACACATAGGAATCGGCAGTTCTACTGACAGCTGCTCCTTTATGTTAGCAACAAGCGTAGGGATCAGCAGTTCTAATGTCAGGCGCTCCTATCTGCCAACAATAAGCATAGGGATCAGCAGTCCTAATGACAGCCGACAGTATATAAATGACAGCTGCTCCCATTAGCCTACAAGACACATAGGAATCGGCAGTCCTAATGACAGCTGTTCCTTCCGGTTAGCAACAAATGCAGGGATCAGCATTCCCAATGACAGTGGCATCAATGCTAGTTGCTCTTATGAGTCAACAACAAACATAGGGATCAGGAGTATAAATGGCAGCTGCTCCCATTAGCCTGCAAGAAACATATGAATCGGCAGTCCTAATGACAGCTGTTCCTTTGTGTTAGCAGGGATCAGCAGTATACATGACAGGTGCTTTTATCTGCCAACAACAAACATAGGGATCAGCAGTCTTAATGACAACTGCTCCTATTTTCCTGCAAGAGACATAGGGATCAGCAGTATAGATGACAACTGGCGGTCCTAATGGCAGCCGTTCCATTCTGTCAGCAACAAATATGCAGACTGACAATCTTGTGTATGTGCTGGGTCTATAGCTGGCACATTGATGATCTCCGTGCACCCCCTGCGCCTGCACAGACTCATTCACTTTCTTCTGTGTCCCCGGGCCGAATATAGGACCTATCCTGAGATGTTCTCTAGGCTCGCTCACGGCCTAATACGCAGGTGAATGATAATAAATGGGTTGGTTTATGGGGTCATTAGAATATAACGGGCCATGAATAACAGCCGGTACACCGACATGGCACACACTGATACCCTGTATATTTGGACATTTTTCTATCCCTATGCAGATCTGATAAAATTCACATTTCATCTCCCATAACATCTGAGTGGGCGGGTCCTTCTGGGTGTCAAGTTACTGCTGTACATATTAGCCTCAGCCAATCAGAAGTCTCAACACTGCTGCTCCCTCTCCCAGCACAGAGATACTGCAGCAGCATCCCCCTCCTGTCCCTCCCCTGCCCATTGTTTACTGTTTTACACTGTTGGTGATTGAGGAGGTTTGTAGAGAACCTACAAGATGAGAAATGTAGACTACAACCTCCGGGGAAAGTAAGAAAGATGTCACATAACATATTACAACCTACTTGTCCTAAACTGAGTTTACTCAGCAAAGCCCGGACTATGCAATGGCCGACTGCTACACGTCTCTTAAAGAGAGAGTTGAGACACTCCATGTCTTGTATTCGTGTTTCAGTCTTCTATGGGGTGTGACAGATTTCTGTGACAGCCAAGGATTGCAGCAAAGTCTTCCATGGCTAATGTAATAAACCAGTGTTATAAAGTCCAGAAGACCAAAAAATTAAAGTGAACCTAAAATTCAGCTTTTACGTCTCTAAAACCAGTCGTCTAAATCATTTAGAGTGTTTTTGTAATATACGCAATAAAACTACGAGGTTCGCTTTCTGTAATACACAACATTTTCTTCCTCTTCCAGATAAACTTCTCCACTTCCTGTTGCCACCACTAGGGGAGCCGGTCTTTATCCAGAATCACATCCAGCTCCATACATATCACCCTCTAGTGGTGACAAGAGGTAATTTTTCATATATAGTATAGAAAACACTGTGTTAACGAAACCAAGACCTGGAGATTTATAAAATACATGACAAAATGTTAGAAATCATTTAATCTGCTGGCGTCTTATCAGAAGATTTGTTATTGCAGCGTCACTTTAAGTGATAAACCCGCACGACCACTAATGGTATATCCCAGGTCTCACCTTCCTCACAAGACTCGGAATTTGGTTCCTTTTTCTTCCAACCAGGGCAACAAATGGAATTTACTTTTATGGTTTCGCTTTTCACCTGCCGCACTGACACTGAGTACACCGTCCTGAAAGAAATAGACATTGGTCAGATTGTAGACAGAGTCATGTGACTGTAAATATAGAGTGATCTAGAAACTGAATCTAGTTGCAATACCAGACGCAGCCTATGGACAAGTGTGGCGCTGTTTTATGGTAGCACAGCACATTTCTAATAATAACTAGTGAATTTTTGACTGTTCCTTCTTCCCTTATTCCTCCCCAAACTCATCCTCCTTCTTACCTGTAGGTACTGCAGATACGCTGACCCGGACATGTTGTCAGGTAGGGCCGGTATAAGGGCTGGATGAACGTCTCATTGTGTATAACTGGAATTTTCTCCACTTGCCTCGAACAGACTCCTACAAAAGAGCTGCAAGACAGCACACATGACAACTAGGCCTGGATTCGTCAGCACATGGGCCGTCCATATACAGTCACATGGTCACACTATAGATGATAATATAGATGATAATACCGCACTGATACCCTGCTATGAGCTTGTGTTGTATATCTTAGTACATGCGCTTCCAATTTAATTTACATCATTGCATCATTTTTACTGCTCCCTCCCCCCTTTCACAGCAAAAAGAGAACATGCAGGAGCATCCCCCTCCTCTCCCCATTTACTGTTTTACATTAGAGGGATTGTTCGGTGACTGAGGAGGTTTCTGATCCTTTACATCATTTCTTTATTGTTCTATTGGATACTGTATTAGGCTCCTCTGTCCATATGATGTCTAAGGACACAAATACCAGGGAACTCACAAAGTCTGTGCCAAATTTACAGCCCTGATATATGTTGTTGCCTAAAACAAAGTGCCAAATCCTATCTATAGGCCCCATGTTAAAAAACATAATCCACCATATTTATCATATATAGGAATACATAACAGGCCTCACCTTCCCCTATTGACACTCGGAGTGTTCTCACTATTTGTGAATGTGATACCTTCTTCTGAATTACCAGTTTTCTGTGTTTCTGTTACAGGTCTGTATGGTGACAATTCACCGTCTTCATTCATATGATGTGTATATACTATTTATAGTGAGAGTATATTCATACAACCCTAGAGTAGTCCACAAAGTAGTTCAATACGTAGACTAGGAAGGAGCCACACTGCCATCTAGTGGCCACCTGCAGAGCAGACAGTGTGTCATTCGCTTATTCTCCGTTCAGTGATGACATTTGTTACCCAACACGATGGGAACGTCTCTGGTAAATGATCATCAGTGTATTTTTGGGGAGTAGCAGGGCGCACAAAGTCTCGCTGCTGGTCTTTATGACGTTATATCTTATAGCCTCGCCCCCTCCCCTAGACATATATGATAATAATCCTAGTCATGGTGACAGATAACAGTTTGCTCACCTGGACCCCTGAGCCTGCACGGACACCCCCACAAGTAAGACGAGGGCCGACCAGACGGACATTGCGATCCCTGGACGCACCTGTTGGGAATACACGTTAACGATAATTATACAAATGGAGCAACATTATCATGGGTGGGGCAATACGGTATATGACACAGCGAGGAGAACTCCAGGTGACCACCCAAAATTTAGTTGAAAAATGATCTTCTTGGAGGGTCTGTACGATAATGGGGGCGGCCATCTTGCCTGAGCTTCTCCTCTACCCCGTTAACAGCACTTAGTGATCTGCTTTACAACATAGTCATGGCCATAGACAGCAATAGCCTGGAGCCGACTCATCGAGGTCTAGGGTTCTAGATGTGCAGGGACAGAGAGAAGATAAAATGCGACATCATCTATTGTCAGTAGTAGTGATGAATCAGTGGTGTTATCTATAGAGGTGTTATCTTCTGCTGTAATCCTGTGTATGATGTAAATGAGGTGACTGCTGCAAAGAAACCTTGTACAGATTTGGTATTAGTCTATTAGTAGGCTTAGTGGTCAGAGTGGATATTACATGATTTAGTAAATTAAAAAAATATATATATATAGATAGTGACACGGAAAATGAAAAATAAAATTTTACAAAATTCTTTAAAAATATGTTTCACCTAAAAATTTTGTTCAAAAATAGATAATTTTTATTGACACATTCCCTTTAAGCATCTGCATTAGAGATGAGCGAGTACTGTTTGGATCAGCCGACCAGTGTCAGTAAGGACCCCCCGTAACAACATCTGCAGGGGCCCCACACAGACCCCTGACCAGTGTCAGTAAGGACCCCCCGTAACAACATCTGCAGGGGCCCCACACAGACCCCTGACCAGTATCAGTAAGGACCCCCCGTAACATCTGCAGGGGCCCCACACAGACCCCTGACCAGTATCAGTAAGGACCCCCTGTAACAACATCTGCAGGGGCCCCACACAGACCCCTGACCAGTATCAGTAAGGACCCCCCACAACAACATCTGCAGGGGCCCCACACAGACCCCTGACCAGTATCAGTAAGGACCCCCCGTAACATCTGCAGGGGCCCCACACAGACCCCTGACCAGTATCAGTAAGGACCCCCGTAACAACATCTGCAGGGGCCCCACACAGACCCCTGACCAGTATCAGTAAGGACCCCCCGCAACAACATCTGCAGGGGCCCCACACAGACCCCTGACCAGTATCAGTAAGGACCCCCCGTAACATCTGCAGGGGCCCCACACAGACCCCTGACCAGTATCAGTAAGGACCCCCCGTAACATCTGCAGGGGCCCCACACAGACCCCTGACCAGTATCAGTAAGGACCCCCTGTAACAACATCTGCAGGGGCCCCACACAGACCCCTGACCAGTATCAGTAAAGACCCCCCACAACAACATCTGCAGGGGCCCCACACAGACCCCTGACCAGTATCAGTAAGGACCCCCCACAACAACATCTGCAGGGGCCCCACACAGACCCCTGACCAGTATCAGTAAGGACCCCCCCGTAACATCTGCAGGGGCCCCACACAGACCCCTGACCAGTATCAGTAAGGACCCCCGTAACAACATCTGCAGGGGCCCCACACAGACCCCTGACCAGTATCAGTAAGGACCCCCCGTAACAACATCTGCAGGGGCCCCACACAGACCCCTGACCAGTATCAGTAAGGACCCCCCGTAACAACATCTGCAGGGGCCCCACACAGACCCCTGACCAGTATCAGTAAGGACCCCCGTAACAACATCTGCAGGGGCCCCACACAGACCCCTGACCCACAGAACGTGCAGCTCTGAATACAATGTAAGATCGGGCTGAGGTTCTGGATCTTTCTCACTGATATTTTGCACTGGGAAAAGATCAAAAACTTCACCAAACGGAAAATTTTCTTTCCTTATCAACAGTTTTTCCCGTCTCAGTCTTCTATTTCCTGCCCTGTTCACTTATGGAAACCAGAGGGGCTTAATGAAGAGGAAGCGGCGCCGATCAATGGGTCAATGTGCGAGCCGCTCCGGGGAAGAAAGGTTCATTCAGGACAGTCAGAAAGGAAAAAATTCAAAAACAGTCAGCAAATATTTGTTTAAAAAATTAAAAAGTTACAATTTTTGAAAACTGTAAATTTCATATATTCAGATATTACATTGCAGTGTTATTACTGTGCAGATTGCAGGGCGCACGTTCTATGGGTGTACCACATGGGGCTACTGTCTAGGGGACAAGTCCACGTTGGTCCGATCCACATTTCAATGGTCTGATCCGGGTCTGTGCGGGTCCTGCAGGGTTAGGTGGATGGAAGGGTGCAGGTGTCACAAAAGGGGCCTCATTTTTTATGGGACTGAGCAGGACGGGCTACAAAAATAGATATACAAAAACATCTGGTCTGCTTGGGTCAGGTTTACTGCATTAAAAAAGTTACAAAAATGTAAAAAAAAAATGTAAAAAAAAAAAATATAATAAAAATAGCATAAAATGAATTAAATTCTGCAATCACATACATGGAATATCTGCAAAAGGCACAAAAAAATTTCTGAAATTCAAAAATGTCCAATGTGAACCCGGCCAGAGGAAATATTCCTGTATATAAGCAAAACTAAAATCCCAGTGACAATATAATTCATACAATAAAGGGAACAAAACTTCCAGCGTCCAGGAAAAGGCGGCGTAACGCCAGGAAAATCAATAGGGAAGGTGGAAAAAAACAGAAAATCCAAAGTTTAGGTTACATCAATGCACAGACGGCCGGGGATGTAGCAGAGCTGAGTTTGTTATCATCATCCATTATATAGAGCTTTACGTATGTGCGCTCTGTAGTCAGGACTCAGGGAGTTGTCAGTGACAAGTTCAGCTCTGCTACATGTGAGCACTGTAATCTCCAGGCACACGCGGCAGTACGAGTACACTCACTGTGACCAGTGTCCAGTCCAGGCTGAATAGTCTCATGTTGTGCCCTGCAGAGAAGAGAGATTGTGCGAGGAGGAAGCGCACGCCCCACACACACTATCACACTCACTCCCCTCTCTGCTATGATAGGTGCCTAGTTCTAGGGGTGACCCCTATATAATGCCAGACCTCACTCTCCGAAACTCCAATGAGATGTGACCTCACCCTGCAGTTTGCACCGCTGCCCTCAGCACATACATGCCCCCTCTGTGCAGGAATAGCCCCAGTCACTGCACAGATGCCCCAGCTATAGATGAGGGTACAGGGCAGGTGTAGGGTCTACTACTTGTGGGGTCTGAGTCATGTGAGACTGGAGGACCAGATGAAGGGTTTCGATATGAGGACTCCGGAAGCCCCTTTAATAGTGACAGTAGTGAAATAGGCACCAGCATTGGGGCACTGGCAATATGGCGACTCTAATGTGAGCAACGTCGCAATCCACAGTTTCCACCTACTCACTGGTGGCCTTCAGTGTTTCGTTTTTGGAACCACGATGGCACTTTTTGGCTAAGAGGAGTCCTCCCTTTTATCCAACCCAAGGAGGGATTGTCTAAGCTATCCTTGCCCCTCCAAGCAATCCTTCTTTCAAGATGTCCCCCAAGCCAGCCCACTCTTCTCCATGTGCGCCAACGTGCCCTGCCCTGAGTAACCCGAGCAATGATGGTAATAAATTCTGGATGGTTACAACACATGGAGAGACACCACACGCTTGATGGTTGGAGGCACACACTTTTGAATGGTGAAGAACTTACCTTCTGAGTGTTGTGTGTCCTCCATTGAGACTGGAGGATGCGCCTCAATCCACGAGACCACTGAGGGTCCGGTTATTTGCTCCATCTTTCAGTCCACGCTCCTATGGACCACGTCAGGTCTATGGCAGGTTCCCAAATGCTGTCCCATTGCACACAATCCCCATGTGGTGCCAAATACTGTCCCTATATAGACTCACCTTCTTATATAGTAGTCCTCCTCGCTTGCACCTCTTATAGGCACCTTCATGGGCACCTCCATGGGCACCTTCCATTCTCTGCACCTGATGCCACTAATTTAGGAAGGCGCTGTGTCCTCAGTGATCTTCTCCACAGCAGGCACTATGGGTAAGGTCATTGGGCAGCTTTTTTTATAGTCCCTACTCTGATACTGGGGGCCTCTGAAATTGGCAACAACAGTCTATGCCCATCATAACCCAACCGAAGGGTAGAGCCGAGAGCCATGGGTGGTGGCAGCATTGTCTTTTCTTCATACTCGTCTAGTGATTGCCTGTACCACGTGGAGGCGCAGTTGTCCTGCACGGCCAAAGTCTGGAAGGTGCTCATGGTACTCATAGGACTTCACCGGTCACTGATTTGGAGCCACACTGCACCCCCAAGGAACCGCTATGGCACCAAATGTCCTCCTTATGTCACCTTTCATGCCACCATGCTCTGCACTACAATGCTCACCAACATGTCTGCCCTGACATTTGCTCCTGCACGCCTTGGTGCCCACCTATATTGGAAGTACTGAGTACAGCGGCCCCTCTGCCCTATAGACACGGGCTAACAGGTGCACAAATAAGTGGGGCGATATGAGACAGACCCACAGCATGGAAGGTGTCCAGCTCCTCACCCACAGGCCCACTTGAATGACCGCCCCTCCATGCAGAGTCTGCTCAGTGTCCGCTCGCATTGTCACGTTGCCGCTATCTCCATCTCCTTCCCTCCAAACATTCGCTATCTGGATTCTTATCGTCTTCCTGCCTTTTAGAACTTCACTAAAGCCAAGAGATACCATGAGAAATACATGAGAAAGTGCTGGGTCATGGAAGCGGCGTCTCGTGGGGCTCAATATGGCGGTGGGGTGCGATACAATATAATGTCATCCATTCAGTCTCCCGACCCCCCGTCAGCCCCTATAACCCCTCACATTCCCGGTGTGCCCCGGCAGGGGGGCTCTCACCCACTATAATATTCACCATTCACTTCTCTACATCAAGGAGGGTCTTGAGGAGTTTTTGAAGCCTTGTCACGGGGGGAATATTGGAGGAAGGAGGGAGAGGGGTGAGGTCAGTGCCAGCGCTACCCCCTCTGTCTGGAATCTCAGGCAAAAGGAGGTGGGGGGGCAGGAGACAAGGGAAGCTCTTGTTTGCCCTGTGTGTGGCATCATGCCCAATTTATGCCCCCCAGCATCGTGGCCCGAAAGACAGATCTCACATGTCCAGCTGACCTTCCAGCTCATTCCCTCAGCCCTCACCCTGCACATTGCGCTTCCTTCCTCTGCTCCTTCCTGCCCTCCTCTCCTCCAGTCCTCTCCCCTCTCCTCGGCCTCCATCCCGCACACTAAGACACTTTCCCTTTCATCACTGTCTGTGTCGTCTTCCTCTCTAATTTCCTTATAATTTTCTAACTTCTCCATTTTTATCTCACTTCTCCATTTTTTGTGTCCTCATCTCCCCATCAGGGGGCGCTCCATCATCTCTGCTTCCTGGGGATCCATAGTCGGTGCATCCTTGTAATTGCCCCGTCTCGTACACAACTGCCCGGCACAATATGTAACACTGGACACTCAGATTTATAGATATCCGCTGCTTGTTCAATGTCTGCACAGAGTCCGCCCTGTAACTTGCTGGGAATTGTAGTCATTCCGCCAGACACTGCACCAGCAGAATAGTGAGCACAGCTCTGGAGTATAATACAGGATAAGTAATGTAATGTATGTACACAGTGACTGTACCAGCAGAATAGTGAGCGCAGCTCTGGAGTATAATACAGGATAAGTAATGTAATGTATGTACACAGTGACTGTACCAGCAGAATAGTGAGCGCAGCTCTGGAGTGTAATACAGGATAAGTAATGTAATGTATGTAAACAGTGACTGTACCAGCAGAATAGTGAGCGCAGCTCTGGAGTATAATACAGGATAAGTAATGTAATGTATGTAAACAGTGACTGTACCAGCAGAATAGTGAGCGCAGCTCTGGAGTATAATACAGGATAAGTAATGTAATGTATGTACACAGTGACTGTACCAGCAGAATAGTGAGCGCAGCTCTGGAGTATAATACAGGATAAGTAATGTAATGTATGTACACAGTGACTGTACCAGCAGAATAGTGAGCGCAGCTCTGGAGTATAATACAGGATAAGTAATGTAATGTATGTACACAGTGACTGTACCAGCAGAATAGTGAGCGCAGCTCTGGAGTATAATACAGGATAAGTAATGTAATGTATGTACACAGTGACTGCACCAGCAGAAGAGTGAGCGCAGCTCTGGAGTATAATACAGGATAAGTAATGTAATGTATGTACACAGTGACTGCACCAGCAGAATAGTGAGCGCAGCTCTGGAGTATAATACAGGATAAGTAATGTAATGTATGTACACAGTGACTGTAGCAGCAGAATAGTGAGCGCAGCTCTGGAGTATAATACAGGATAAGTAATGTAATGTATGTACACAGTGACTGCACCAGCAGAATAGTGAGCGCAGCTCTGGAGTATAATACAGGATAAGTAATGTAATGTATGTACACAGTGACTGTAGCAGCAGAATAGTGAGCGCAGCTCTGGAGTATAATACAGGATAAGTAATGTAATGTATGTACACAGTGACTGCACCAGCAGAATAGTGAGCGCAGCTCTGGAGTATAATACAGGATAAGTAATGTAATGTATGTACACAGTGACTGTACCAGCAGAATAGTGAGCGCAGCTCTGGAGTATAATACAGGATAAGTAATGTAATGTATGTACACAGTGACTGCACCAGCAGAATAGTGAGCGCAGCTCTGGAGTATAATACAGGATAAGTAATGTAATGTATGTACACAGTTAATGTACCAGCAGAATAGTGAGCGCAGCTCTGGAGTATAATACAGGATAAGTAATGTAATGTATGTACACAGTGACTGTAGCAGCAGAATAGTGAGCGCAGCTCTGGAGTATAATACAGGATAAGTAATGTAATGTATGTACACAGTGACTGCACCAGCAGAATAGTGAGCGCAGCTCTGGAGTATAATACAGGATAAGTAATGTAATGTATGTACACAGTGACTGTACCAGCAGAATAGTGAGTGCAGCTCTGGGGTATAATACAGGATAAGTAATGTAATGTATGTACACAGTGACTGTACCAGCAGAATAGTGAGTGCAGCTCTGGAGTATAATACAGGATAAGTAATGTAATGTATGTACACAGTGACTGTACCAGCAGAATAGTGAGTGCAGCTCTGGGGTATAATACAGGATAAGTAATGTAATGTATGTACACAGTGACTGCACCAGCAGAATAGTGAGCGCAGCTTTGAGGTATAACACAGGATAAGTAATGTAATGTATGTACACAGTGACTGTACCAGCAGAATAGTGAGCGCAGCTCTGGAGTATAATACAGGATAAGTAATGTAATGTATGTACACAGTGACTGCACCAGCAGAATAGTGAGCGCAGCTTTGAGGTATAACACAGGATAAGTAATGTAATGTATGTACACAGTGACTGCACCAGCAGAATAGTGAGCGCAGCTCTGGAGTATAATACAGGATAAGTAATGTAATGTATGTACACAGTGATTGTACCAGCAGAATAGTGAGCGCAGCTCTGGAGTATAATACAGGATAAGTAATGTAATGTATGTACACAGTGACTGTACCAGCAGAATAGTGAGCGCAGCTCTGGAGTATAATACAGGATAAGTGATGTAATGTATGTACACAGTGACTGCACCAGTAGAATAGTGAGCGCGGCTCTGGAGTATAATACAGGATAAGTAATGTAATGTACGTACACAGTGACTGCACCAGCAGAATAGTGAGCGCAGCTCTGGAGTATAATACAGGATAAGTAATGTAATGTATGTACACAGTGACTGTACCAGCAGAATAGTGAGCGCAGCTCTGGAGTATAATACAGGATAAGTAATGTAATGTATGTACACAGTGACTGCACCAGCAGAATAGTGAGCGCAGCTCTGGAGTATAATACAGGATAAGTAATGTAATGTATGTACACAGTTAATGTACCAGCAGAATAGTGAGCGCAGCTCTGGAGTATAATACAGGATAAGTAATGTAATGTATGTACACAGTGACTGTAGCAGCAGAATAGTGAGCGCAGCTCTGGAGTATAATACAGGATAAGTAATGTAATGTATGTACACAGTGACTGCACCAGCAGAATAGTGAGCGCAGCTCTGGAGTATAATACAGGATAAGTAATGTAATGTATGTACACAGTGACTGTACCAGCAGAATAGTGAGTGCAGCTCTGGGGTATAATACAGGATAAGTAATGTAATGTATGTACACAGTGACTGTACCAGCAGAATAGTGAGTGCAGCTCTGGGGTATAATACAGGATAAGTAATGTAATGTATGTACACAGTGACTGCACCAGCAGAATAGTGAGCGCAGCTTTGAGGTATAACACAGGATAAGTAATGTAATGTATGTACACAGTGACTGTACCAGCAGAATAGTGAGCGCAGCTCTGGAGTATAATACAGGATAAGTAATGTAATGTATGTACACAGTGACTGCACCAGCAGAATAGTGAGCGCAGCTTTGAGGTATAACACAGGATAAGTAATGTAATGTATGTACACAGTGACTGCACCAGCAGAATAGTGAGCGCAGCTCTGGAGTATAATACAGGATAAGTGATGTAATGTATGTACACAGTGACTGCACCAGCAGAATAGTGAGCGCAGCTCTGGAGTATAATACAGGATAAGTAATGTAATGTACGTACACAGTGACTGCACCAGCAGAATAGTGAGCGCAGCTCTGGAGTATAATACAGGATAAGTAATGTAATGTATGTACACAGTGACTGCACCAGCAGAATAGTGAGCGCAGCTCTGGAGTATAATACAAGATAAGTAATGTAATGTATGTACACAGTGACTGTACCAGCAGAATAGTGAGCGCAGCTCTGGGGTATAATACAGGGTAAGTAATGTAATGTATGTACACAGTGACTGCACCAGCAGAATAGTGAGCGCAGCTCTGGAGTATAATACAAGATAAGTAATGTAATGTATGTACACAGTGACTGCACCAGCAGAATAGTGAGCGCAGCTCTGGAGTATAATACAAGATAAGTAATGTAATGTATGTACACAGTGACTGCACCAGCAGAATAGTGAGCGCAGCTCTGGAGTATAATACAAGATAAGTAATGTAATGTATGTACACAGTGACTGCACCAGTAGAATAGTGAGCGCAGCTCTGGAGTATAACACAGTCTTGATGTCCTGGGTTTACTACAGTGGATACTTGATCTGGAAGTGATCATCACATTTATGATCCAGAATACAAATAAATATAATTTTGATATAACCTGATGACATAAAATTGGATAAAATAAGATATAATGACAAGTTCAGTCACATATTCTGGATATCACTAGTCGGGCGCTGGTATGTGACTCATTGAGAGGAAACTGTATGAGCTGGTTAGATACGGGGCTGGGCTGAGCCTGGATTCTTATATCTTACAATTCTCGTCTTCAGAATCTGCTGGTTTTCTCTTTTCACATCTCATGACTTTGCACCTTGCAGCTTCAGTGTCTGCTGATTTACTTGCCTTGACTTGTTAAATGAATTTCATGGGCTAAAAAAAAATCTTACAGTTTTTCTCAGAATTAGCGCCACCATGTCCATGGGCTGTATCTGGTATTGCAGGTCAGCTGCATTCATTTGAATAGCAAATAATTGCAATACCAGACACAACCAATAGACAAGAGGGGCGCTATCTCTGAAATAAAAGCAGGATCTTTTTCTAATCCCGGACGCCATTAACACAAGGGTGTCCATACAATAGGGGCAGCCCGGACCCCTGCTATAGGCTCCATAAGGAGAGGATGGTCCCATTTGGGGTGGGGGCTCATTTTAGGACATGTTAGGGCTTGGTTGCGATCCAGAGGGGCTACATTTAGCGGTTTTGTGTCCTCAGCATCTGCACATTACTTGTCTTTCACCTCCCCCGCCCTGAGTCCTTGTTCCCCCTCTGTCGCCCCCCTCAGCCCTCTCTGCTATGTCTCCATCTCTCGCACTGTAAAGGTCAAGTCTGTGGATTAAACCATTTCTTTGTATGATACACAATGGGAGTTTTCCTGCGTTCATGTGTCTGAGCAGATAATCATTTATTATACTGGACCCCGCGGCACCCACTGATACAGGTCACCCGCAGGGCACCATAGGGGGCTACAGGACGGGGCATATTAGTATAGACATACATATAGAGATTCTGGATGGTGAAGGGGTATATAGGTATATACAGGGTGGGTATAGGAGGTGGCATGTTGGAAGAGGCATCACTATATATATCACCGTGCAAAAGTTTTAGACAACTTTAATAATACTTACAGTGTTGGCCAAAAGTATTGGCCCCCCTGTAATTCTGTCAGATAATACTCATGTTCTTCCAGATAATGATTACAATCACAAATTCTTTAGTATTTTCTTCATTTATTTTGTCTTCAATGGAAGACCCCAAAAAGAATTGTCAAAAAGCCAAATTGGATATAATTCCACACCAAACATAAAAAAGGGGGTGGACAAAAGTATTGGCACTGTTTGAAAAATCATATGATGCTTCTCTAATTTGTGTAATTAACAGCACCTGTTACTTACCTGAGGCACCTAACAGGTGGTGGCAATAACTAAATCACACTTGCAGCCAGTTGAAATGGATTAAAGTTGACTCAACCTCTGTCCTGTGTCCTTGTGTGACCACATTGAGCATGGAGAAAAGAAAGAAGACCAAAGAACTGTCTGAGGACTTGTGAGGAAGCATGAGCAATCTCAAGGCTACAAGTCCATCTCCAAAGCCCTGAATGTTCCTGTGTCTACCGTGCGCAGTGTCAGTAAGAAGTGTAAAGCCCATGGCCCTGTGGCTAACCTCCCTAGATGTGGACGCAAAAGAAACATCGACGATAGATTTCACCACAAGATTGTGCGGATGGCGGATAAAGAACCTCGACTAACATCCAAACAAGTCCAAGCTGCCCTGCAGTCCGAGGGTACAACAGTGTCACCCCGTACTATCCAGTGTCAGCGTCTGAATGAGAAGGGACTGTATGGGAGGAGACCCCGGAAGACCCCACTTCTTACCCAGAGACAGAAGCCAGGCTGGAGTTTGCCAAAACTTACCTGAGAAAGCCAAAACCGTTCTGGAAGAATGTTCTCTGGTCAGAGGAGACAAAAGTAGGAAAAGGCATCAACATAGAGTTTACAGGAAAAAGAGGCCTTCAAAGAGAAGAAGACGCCCCCTACAGTCAGACATGGCGGAGGTCCCTGATGGTTTGGGGTTGCTTTGCTGCCTCTGGCACTGGACTGCTTGACCGTGTGCATGGCATGAATTCTGAAGACGACCAACACATTGTGCAGCATCATGTAGGGCCCAGTGTGAGAAAGCGGGGTCTCCCTCAGAGGTCAGGGCTCTTCCAGCAGGACAAGGACCCAAAACACACTTCAGGTCAGCACTAGAAAATGGTGGTGAGAGAAAGCCCTGGAGACTTGTAAAGTGGCAGCAATGAGTCCAGCCCTGAGTCCCATAGAGCACCTGTGGGGAGGGGGAGAGATCTCTTGGTGGCAGTTTGGAGAAGGCCCCCTTCACATCTCAGGGGGGACCGCGAGCAGTTTGCCAAAGAAGAAGGGTCTAAGATTGCAGCAGAGCCTTGTAAGAAACTCATTGCTGGTTAGCGGAAGCGGTTGTGCGCAGTTATTGTGTCTAAAGGTTGTGCGACCAAGTATTAGGCTGAGGGCGCCAATACTTCTGTCCGCACCAGTTTTGGAGTTTTGTATAAAATGATCAATGATGTGACTTTTTTTTCATTCTCTTTTGTGTTTTTTCATTGCAAGCAAAATAAATGAAGATATTACCAAAGAGTTTGTGCTTGTAATCATTATCTGGGGACAGCGAGGATTATCTGACAGAACTGCAGGGGGACAAGACTTTTGGCCAACACTGTAATACTCAGAGCAGTATAATACATAATATAATGTTCAGGGTGTTATAGCGATATAATATATGGCATGATACTCAGGATAATATAGCAGTATAATACATAATATAATACTCAGGGCGGTATAATATGCAGTATAATACTCAGGATGGTATAGCAGTATAATATATAATATAGTACTCAGGGCGGTATAATATATAGTATAGTACTCAGGATGGTATAGCGGTATTACACATACTATAATACTCAGGGCGGTATAATATACAGTATAGTACTCAGGATGATATAGCGGTATAATACATAATATAATACTCAGGGCGGTATAATATACAGTATAGTACTCAGGATGGTATAGCGGTATGACACATACTATAATACTCAGGGCGGTATAATATACAGTATAATACTCAGGATGGTATAGCGGTATAATACATCATATAGCACTCAGTATACAGTTACTCAGGATATATCAGGGCTGTCAGGTAAGACACTTAAGACTCATTAAGGTTGTGGCGGTGACAAGGAGTCTCCGCAGCGGAAGGAATATGTGACAACACCTGCTGGCACAGCCTTGGTTTACAGGGAAAACAGCTGATGTCATATCAGAGATGATATCATTGTTCCCAGGGGAGACGTGACATCACATTGCGCTGCGTGTGACAGGAAAATAAGGCGGAAATAGGACAATGAGCTCTGGGAAACCTCACAAGGAAATTTTTATTTGACAGCAAAAAAAAGGACATGAAATCAGAGGCAGGACAATAAAAGGCAGCAACGTCCTGCGGAGCCCGGGGAAGAAGGGGTTAGCGGAGGCCTGTGAGCCGCTCTGTACGGTATCACTGCTTATAGGGTAATACAGATCACTGGACATAACCTTACTAGGACTAGATGTAACCCTACATGATTTCAAGACGTGATACTGTAGTATTATCTATGAGCAGTAGGTGGCAGCGCAGAGATTGCTTATAATTTATACACTACAATGGGCGGGATGCTGATATACCGCACTGAGCTCCTAGTTTAGGGGTCAGGAACCTTCAGCGCTCCGCCTGCTGTCAAACTACTACTCCCTTTGTATAGCCAGTGTGGAAGGCAACGGGTGGGACGTATGTGACAACAGATATATCACATAGGGCACAGGTGGTCATAAATCTGTCACCTAAGGACGCCACATTTGCTAAATTTTGGTGTAAAGAAAATGAGGCCCCGTGTGCTAAGTTGTCCTGCAGAAGACTCCATGGCACAGCCAATAAAAGCTGATGGCTCCAGCCAGCCCACATACAGGTGTATCAGGGCCCATCTGCAGGAGACAACCCCTTTAAGACCCAAATGATATAGAAATAAAAAAAAATGAGGAGGGAATCACTAAACCGAGAAACGTAAGAAAATAATAATGTACCAGCTATTCACACCGGCTAGGCTTTATATGAGTCTCTGTGTCTCCCTCTAGTGTCCACCACTTTGTACTGCATATTTGTTATGCCATGGTCACATTTTGGCCTTATTAACAAGAAACACGGCTCAGATTTACTTGAATAGTGTAAACTTAGACAGGCAGTCTGATACTACACCAGATTTACCACAGTGATTAATTATAATTCTGATACTACGCCAGGTTTATCACAGTGATTGATCATAAGTCTGATACTACACCAGATTTATCACAGTGACCGATCATAAGTCTGATACTACACCAGATTTATCACAGTGACTGATCCTATGTCTAATACTACACCAGATTTATCACAGTGACTAATTAAGTCTGATACTTATGAAGCAAAATGTGCATTAAAAATGGATGTGTGTGTCTGTTCTTAGCACCCATTAGATTCTTCAAAAATGTTAGATCCTTATGTGAAAAAGGCCTTATGGTATATATAATATTTCATAGGATTAGTTAACCCATCAGTATGTTTTGCAGTGTGATAGGCAACCTGCGCAAATCCACATCACCATGGGGACTCTACAAACACTATTCATGTACCTCAGAGCTTTAAGGCAAGTGCTGACTATGCTCACCTTGCCGGCCCTTCCCCTATAGCCGTTCTTCCTAAACTGCTACAAATTTTTTTTATTATTATTATTATTGTAATTTTGGCCTCTATGACAGTTGTACTGGCAGCCTCCACTAGAGGGAGCTGGATGCATATATATATATATATATATATATATATATATATATATATATATATATATATATATATAGACTAACACAGGTGTTATATAGTTAACTCCTTCTTTATCTCTGATTATGGCCACATGACAGGACTATATGTAAGGACATATGGTCATTCACATGTGGTTGCAATCCAATATGGCTGCTTATTATAGTACCTGCAAAATGAACGGGGTTCTGACTAATTCACACATTGCAGAAAACAATCTGCAGCAGTAAAACTTTGTTCTCAAAAACTCCCGTTTTTAGAAATTGCAGCATGTCAATTATATCTGTGTAAAGGCTGGCATTTTCCGTATAGGTATAATAGAGGAAAACTGAGAAAACGCAATGAAAAAAAAGCTTTGTGTTTAGCCTGAACTAAAGTTTGTCCTGCAAGAATGTAGTCCTTCCTTAGCTCCCTCAATGGTCGTAATGCCCAAACATCCTAAGGGCTCGTTCCCATGATGTAATGCGCCATGCATTTATACACGTGTCAGAGTGTGAGCGCTCAAAACATTCATTTCAATGGGTGTCAGCTCACGCGCGCTACACATTGAAATCAAGGGGTTAAAAAGCCTCCCATTGATTTCAATGTGTAGCGTGCATAAGACCGAACCCACTGAAGTCAATGGGATTCTGTTTCACTACGCTCACTCTGACACATGTTTACGTGTCAGAATGAGCGGTGCGTCACTCCATGTGAACGCAGCCTTAATGGGTTAATGACGGCTTCCTTCAGTGGATCAGGAAAGATCTGCGACAACTTTGAGGGTCATAGAAGTCAGAGCCTGGACCAGGTGTGTGTGTGTTGGGGGGTCCTCTGTAACTCTGGTTGGCCGGCCCGACCCTGACATATGAGACATACACGAGACTCCTGCAGGGTCAGCGAATTTCATCAGATGTTTATTTATTGAGCATGAAACAAGATTCAGCAAGTTCTAAATTTGGGATCTTCTTCATTTACTTCCTCCAGACGTTGCGCTCGTCTTCCCTTATCTCAGTCCGTCTCTTCTTCCCGTTTTCCACCCTTGTCCACCCTCCTCTTATTCTGCTGCGTTCCCTGGACCTGCAGGAAGGAGACACATTGACCGCTGTGAGTGGCCATATCTGCTCTTAGCAGCCCCAAGGCCCATCGTCTCTCTTAGCACACGGATAAGATGTACAGCACTGTATACAGCCCCATTCTTAAAGGGGTTGTCCAGGACCTAGTAAAATTGGATGCTGATGACCTATGCACAAGGTAGGTCATCAATATCAGATAGATCAGGTCTGACACCCGGACCCCATCCTGATCAGCTAATACTGTATGCCAGGTACTCAGCCAGATCGAGCTGGGACAATGGGACAAGAGCCTATAGCATATGGTCAGGGCGCTGTATACTGTGCTATAATGTGGATTCCGCTCCATAATCTGCCCCCTCTGTGCCCGTGTGACAGAGCCCTAACTGTGCCCTTAACATATAGGAACCTATTAGGAGTGTCCCTAAAAGTTGGATTGTTGACTGTTTCCAATAGATCGGTTCTTTCCAGTACACCAGACATTTACCATTCTGATGGTCTAGGGTGCAAAGTCCAAGTGCAATGGCAGAGATGTGGAGGAGTCTGAGTCTAGGGGGAGTAACACCAAGGAAATGCAATAACCGCTCCATCTCCACATCAGCGTGGGCACAGATGAAGTAGCCCCGGGACACTCAGGTCAAAGTGATAAAGGTGCAAGTATTCCTAGGAAGACTTCTTCCCAATATTTGCCCTGAATATTGGACCCTCTAATAATAAGCCCACAACCCCCGAGTAGTTATCCCTGGACCCTGGCAGATTCCTGCTGGGCCTTCAGTCGCACAATGTCAGGTTGCTGTGAGATGATTGTAAAGCTCTGATTCTTTCCTCCATCATGCAGGGGATAATCGTGCACATCAGGGAGAGTGTGTGTCTACCATGCACATCTATCATGCAGGCAGAGAATGCCCGGACACGAGGACAGACCGTGATATTTCTCACTCCACACTTGCAGAATTAGTTCCCTAATTTATCAGATGTTCTCGCTCAATAACGAATTACTAAAAGAAGTGCAACGTACCGCAGGTTAGCTTTAGGTCCCAGATGCCTAGATGGTGGTTTGGGGTGGTCTGGTCGTTGCATTTTAAATTCTATTGCCCCAAGATTTAAAGGGTTTCTCCATGATCATGACCACATTCAGATTTGTGAACAAATTTTGCAAAGTTTTAAAGATTTCCTCTACTGGTGACATCGGTTGTCTCCAGGGTCGGCGTTGGGGGGGCAGACTGGGCAATAGCAACCACTAAACGTGGTATATGGAGGTCTATGTGCTGGGACCCCATGACT
This sequence comes from Leptodactylus fuscus, assembly GCF_031893055.1. Lineage (NCBI taxonomy): Eukaryota > Metazoa > Chordata > Amphibia > Anura > Leptodactylidae > Leptodactylus > Leptodactylus fuscus. The sequence goes on from NC_134275.1 coordinate 78,466,328, forward strand.
TATCAGAACAGGGGTCCCAAGTCCCCCATTTGCACATAACGGCAGTCGCACATGCACAGGGGGAAAGCCGGGACTGTACGTTCTCTATGGCAATACGTTGCAGCGCGGTGCTGATATCTCTTTCAGTGTTTCTTCATTGGACTGATTTACAGACTTTTTTCCTTTTTTTCGATTCATTTCTCAACAATCACATGACCAGTTCCCGTAAGCTCGCCCTGTGTACACATGGGGGGTGCAGAGCTTTGGCCTTGGCATAGGGAGAGTCTGATGTTTACTCTTCTCTAAATCCCTGTAATGCTGAATGGAATAACCTGCAACTATTGCCCAAGATCCATAATCCGGCACCCGGTGCGAGACGTACCGTAAATCAAAGCGGAGCATTGTCCTGGTGTCCGCCCCATGTACTGCTTAGCCCTCAGATACAGGTAGAGCTTTTACCAGCAGTGCATTGGACCTGTAGTGGCAGGGGGCCATCCGACATCATGCTTCAGGCAGGGGGCCATCCGACATCATGCTTCAGGCAGGGGGCCATCCGACATCATGCTTCAGGCAGGGGGCCAACCGACATCATGCTTCAGGCAGGGGGCCAACCGACATCATGCTTCAGGCAGGGGGCCATCCGACATCATGCTTCAGGCAGGGGGCCATCCGACATCATGCTTCAGGCAGGGGGCCATCCGACATCATGCTTCAGGCAGGGGGCCATCCGTCATCATGCTTCAGGCAGGGGGCCATCCGACATCATGCTTCAGGCAGGGGGCCATCCGACATCATGCTTCAGGCAGGGGGCCAACCGACATCATGCTTCAGGCAGGGGGCCATCCAACATCATGCTTCAGGCAGGGGGCCATCCAACATCATGCTTCAGGCAGGGGGCCATCCGACATCATGCTTCAGGCAGGGGGCCATCCGACATCATGCTTCAGGCAGGGGGCCATCCGTCATCATGCTTCAGGCAGGGGGCCATCCAACATCATGCTTCAGGCAGGGGGCCATCCGACATCATGCTTCAGGCAGGGGGCCAACCGACATCATGCTTCAGGCAGGGGGCCATCCAACATCATGCTTCAGGCAGGGGGCCATCCAACATCATGCTTCAGGCAGGGGGCCATCCGACATCATGCTTCAGGCAGGGGGCCATCCGACATCATGCTTCAGGCAGGGGCATGCATACATATCATAGGGCCCCAAAAGTCGCAATTTAATGGTCGTGCACTAAAAATGTTGCTTTTGATATACCTTGTATCAATCAGTCATCATGTCATACAGTGATAAATCCCCCGATACGGCACTGAGTGATAAAACTTGCTGCCAACAGCCACCACTAGGGGGAGCTATGTGGCAATTACTATAGCTGCCAATAAACAATGTCAAAGCTGTGAAAATCTCCTTACTCTATGCTCCCCCTAGTGGTGGCTGCAGGAATATGCAGTGAATTAGTGTCAGAAAGCTGGGGGAGCATCAGTGCCAGGCCCCCTGACCCTACAGGCCCCATAGCAGCTGTGGACTGTAGTCTGTGGACATGATAGGTACACCACTGGCCTCAAGCATGTAGCAGAGCTGACATTGCTTACCTAATGAGTGAGCATAGTCCTAGATAAAGGGTTTATCTGCTTCCTACATCCCCTTTCTTATGGCCTATTAAGTCCTGTGGCGGTCTCACTGGGACAGCTACCTATTAAAGGGATTGTCCCACTATGGACCCGATCTGCAGGTTGGGTATAAATGTCCAACCACTAGGTGTCCCAGCCACGAATCACAGGAACGGGGATCCATACGTTCTCCTGAGAGGGGGGCGGCGATTACAACCAATGAGGTCTTTACTGAAACTTGAACAACTTTGAAAAAGAATCTAGAAAGAAGAACAGATCTTGAAGACGCCACTTATTGTCTTCAGGCGGCGGCCCGTGCTAGGGAAGTCTCCCTCTCCCACGCACAGGATCAGTCACAGTGATGTAGGGGTTGTCTCTGCATGATGGACCCCACTTACTGGGAACCAATACTTCTTCTATAGTCCTCCAATCCAGGACTCTACTCTAAGTTCCTCCAAGTTCTGATGCTCGGCCTGTTCTCGGTCTGCCCTTCCAAACTATTGAAGGCTTCTTGCTTATAGATGAACAACCACATAGCACCTACAGATTGGTTGTTGCAGCCCCAACACTCTGTGAGTCCTCATCTATGGTAGGACCACCGCCCCCTAGTGTTCTGGGGGTTTACACATATATATGGCCAATACTGTGATCTCCGGCAGCCTCATAGAAGTGAATGGAGCGACGGCCGCTTTACAGGCCAAATCTATGTAAGAAATCAAAAACCATAAAGGGTGGCGCCATCTGTTGTAGATCTCTGTAGATTCAGCATGTTTTACACATTTTGGACTTTCCCTTTCTTTTGACTTGGTCTATGGACTTCCTCCTGCCGTTCTGTCCATCTTCTCTTATCTTAGCCCGTCCTCCCTTGTCTAAATATTTGGCTGCTCTCCTCTCTGCCTCAGTCCTGGGTCCGGCACCATGGGGATCTCTACTCTGCTGTGTTGTCTACTATGGGCGACCATATCCTCCATCGGGGATGCACAAAGTCCATCGTAAGTTCCAAACTCCAAATATATTGTATCTATATTATATTCTAGGTGTTATGTAACCCTGCGCTCAGCTACCCTCCCCTGCTGGTATATTCCCCTCTGCGCACTCCCTGTACTTTCTCTATATATCCTCCTACACCTTGACTTTAACTCTTCAAGGGGATTCTGCAAGCAGGTTTATACTAAAACACGTTATACATAAACCAGTCACTGGTCAGTTACCCAGAGCTGATGTCAGGACTCATGACTGGGGGCAGCTCTGTAGGGGCTACTACATTGTGTTGTATGGGTGCCATATTGTGCCCAGATACAACCAGTTTCCAAATTAAAGAAATATACAATGCTGTTTAATACAGCACTCAATATCTGTCACAGTGCCATAGAGTGCCCAATAATAGCAGTGTCATAGAGTGCTCAATAATATCACTGCCATATAGTGCTCAATAATATCAGTGCCATATAGTGCCCAATTCTATCAGTGCCATATAGTGCTCAATAATATCGGTACCATACAATGCTGTTTAATACTGTGCTCAATAATTGTTATAGTGCCATACAGTACCCAATAATAAGTGTCATATAGTACCCAATAATATCAGTGCCATATAGTTCCCAATAATATCAGTGTCACACAGTGCCCAATAATATCAGTCATACAATGTCCAATAATATTAGTATCATACAGTTCCCAATAATAACAGCGCTATATAGTGCTCAGTAATAGGTTTAACACAGTGTCTAATAATAGCAGTGTCAAACATTGTTTAAAAGTAACAGTGCCACATAGCGCCCAATAAAGTGTCACATATCAATAATATCAGTGCCTGCTAATAACAGTATCTTACAGCCCCTAATAATAACACTACCATACAGTGCCCAATAATAACACTACCATACAGTGCCCAATAATAACACTACCATACAGTTCCCAATAATAACACTACCATACAGTGCTCAATAATAACACTACCATACAGTGCTCAATAATAACACTACCATACAGTGCCCAATAATAACACTACCATACAGTGCCCAATAATAACACTACCATACAGTGCCCAATAATAACACTACCATACAGTGCCCAATAATAACACTACCATACAGTTCCCAATAATTGTTACGTTCGTGTCTGAGTCCAGACCCAGATTCCGGATTGCAGGTTGCACCGCTAAGGAAACAGGGGAGGGAGACTATCCCTGGCACTACGGTGGCTAGCTAGGCCCTGCCTACGGGTGGCGGACAGCTGTCCCCAAGCTAATCTTGGCCCCGATAACTCCTGGCTCTCTAGCACGAAGACCTAGCAGACAGATAGGGAAAGAGCTATAGGAGAGCTAGGGACTGGGGTTTCTAAAGTGGTGACCCCTACAGAAATCCAGGTGCAGCTGCAGACAGACAAACGGGCTAGGAGGTGCTGGACTACAGACACGCAGCACAACACAAAACAAGAAAATGAGGAGAGGGACAGTGGAGAGGTGAGGAAAGGGTAAACACAGGACTGGGGCAAAACACTGGAACCCAAAACCTCTCAAACCACAAGAAAGTGCCAGGCACACAGAGCAGAAGGACAGGGTGTGAGGGAACAAACCAGATACACACAACAGGCAACTCTCACACCACTTCCTAATCAGTTGGAACTTTCACCAAAAACAATCCTCCTCCGAGAGCCAAGAATCCTAAGGTGTAAACCACGAAAACCGGCAACATGTGGGGCCAGCCCTCTTCCTTAAAAAGGCCCCAGAATCCTCCCATAGGATGATGGCAATATTAAACTCCTGAGGTTCGATTCCTGGAACCTCGAGTATGCTAAGAGGACTGACACCAATACCAAACCAGATGGTCCAGTGGCAAAGCAACCACCAGCAAAACATAGGAGCCCGGATCAAATCCCCAGCTGACACACACACACACACACACCAACATATACAAACAACCAGGTCATGACAATAATAACACTACCATACAGTGCCCGATAATAACACTGTCATACAGTGCCCGATAATAACACTACCATACAGTGCCCGATAATAACACTACCATACAGTGCCCGATAATAACACTTTCATACAGTGCCCAATAATAACACTACCATACAGTGCTCGATAATAACACTACCATACAGTGCCCGATAATAACACTTTCATACAGTGCCCAATAATAACACTACCATACAGTGCTCGATAATAACACTACCATACAGTGCCCGATAATAACACTACCATACAGTGCCCAATAATAACACTACCATACAGTGCTCGATAATAACACTACCATACAGTGCCCGATAATAACACTACCATACAGTGCTCGATAATAACACTACCATACAGTGCTCGATAATAACACTACCATACAGTGCTCGATAATAACACTACCATACAGTGCCCAATAATAACACTACCATACAGTGCCCAATAATAATACTACCATACAGTGCTCAATAATAACACTACCATACAGTGCCCAATAATAACACTACCATACAGTGCCCAATAATAACACTACCATACAGTGCTCAATAATAACATTACCATACAGTGCCCATTTCTCACTTGGAGTCCTGGACTATACTATCCTTCCTTGAAGTCTTGTGGCCATGAATGGCTTATGGCTTTCTCCTCCTTGGTTACTTGTGTTACTATAAACATAATAAGGCTTTTTCTTTCGCAGTCCCTTTCTGCAGTCTGTCTTGTACGTTGCACATTGATCTCCTGCAGATACCGCCATAGTATGATGAGAAGTGGGAGGTCTATGGAAGAGTATTCTGTGTGCAGGGAGTGGGAGGAGCTAAACTGTGACATCATCTCTTATCAATAGTGATGCAATGATGGGTCAGTGGTGTTATCTATAGAGGAGGCCACTACTGGAGGATTATGGTATTACAGAGTTGACGTTTATCTTTGCAGCAGCTCCACCACACTGGTGCAGGGTGTCCCCTCTGTGATGTCCAGAAGCCCTACTAGGGATATCCCTTTACAATAAAAAATGCCAAATAACTTAAAATACTTCCTCCTGAGTCCTCAGTCCTCCTACTTGCCTCCATCTTATATGCAGGTTCCTGATTACTGCCCCTCGTCTTCTGCACCGAGGTGTGAAGGAAACCATATGGGTGCAGGTGGAGGGTATTCCTCAGCGCACCGGTGATGTTACAGTGGTAATGTACCTGAGGAACCAGAAAAACTATGTAGAATGTTCCGGTCAATATACTGTAACACTGAACAAAGCCAAGGACTACATCGCCAAACAGGACATAGAGGTATGGACAATGCAATCTTCTACCGCGCCGTCCTCTGCACCATAATCTACTGCAACATCTTCTGCTCCATCATCTACTGCTCCATCTTCTACTGTAACATCTACAGTTCCAACTCCTACTGCTGCATCCTCTACTGCTCCATCTTCTATGGCCCCATCTTCTACTTCTCCATCATTGTCTTCTACTATCCCATCATCTCCTACTGCTTGTGACATATCTTTCGTCTATACTTCAGAAGTAAACATAATACTCATAAACGTAAACTATCCTGCGCTTACTGGGATTCCACAGATTCTGGCCATCTTGTTTCTCGTGGCTTCAGCAGGGATTTCTTATATATTGTACATCTCCAGAATCACTCACTCCTGCCTTGTGTCCTTAGCTCACTCCTCAGATGGCCGCACTGTGTCAGCTGGACGAAAAGAAGGAAGGACGTTACGTTCAGCTGGTAGTAAGTAGCACCGCTATCTCCTCAAAAGTTCAAGTGATCTCCATACCTGTGTCCTACAAACAAGGCTACCTCTTCATCCAGACCGACAAGAGTATATATACTCCTAAGGAAACAGGTATCTATCTATCTATCATCTATCTATCTATCTATCTATCTATCTATATATCTCCTATCTATCTATCTATCATCTATCTATCTATCTCCTATCTATCTATATATCTCCTATCTATCTATCTAACTATCTATCTATCTATCTATCTATCTATCTATCTCCTATCTATCTATCTATCTATCTATCTATCTATCTATCTATCTCCTATCTATCTATCTATCATCTATCTATCTATCTAACTATCTATCATCTATCTATCTATCTATCTCCTATCTATCTATCTATCTATCTATCTATCTCCTATCTATCTATCTATCTATCTATCTCCTATCTATCTAGCTATCTAGCTATCTCCTATCTATCTATCTATCTATCTATCTATCTATCTATCTCCTATCTATCTATCTATCTATCTATCTATCTATCTATCTATCTATCTCCTATCTATCTATCTATCTATCTATCTCCTATCTATCTATCTATCTATCTATCTCCTATCTATCTATCTATCTATCTATCTATCTCCTATCTATCTATCTATCTATCTATCTATCTATCTATCTATCTCCTATCTATCTATCTATCTATCTATCTCCTATCTATCTATCTATCTATCTATCTATCTATCTATCTATCTATCTCCTATCTATCTATCTATCTACCTTCTATCTATCTATCTATCTATCTATCTATCTATCTATCTCCTATCTCTCTATATATCTCCTATCTATCTATCTATCTATCTATCTATCTATCTATCTCCTATCTATCTATCTATCTATCTATCTATCTCCTATCTATCTATCTATCTATCTATCTATCTCCTATCTATCTATCTATCTATCTATCTCCTATCTATCTATCTATCTATCTATCTATCTATCTATCTCCTATCTATCTATCTATCTATCTATCTCCTATCTATCTATCTATCTATCTCCTATCCATCTATCTATCTATCTATCTATCTATCTCCTATCTATCTATCTATCTATCTATCTATCTCCTATCTATCTATCTATCTATCTATCTATCTATCTATCTATCTCCTATCTATCTATCTATCTATCTATCTATCTATCTATCTCCTATCTATCTATCTATCTATCTATCTATCTCCTATCTATCTATCTATCTATCTATCTCCTATCCATCTATCTATCTATCTATCTATCTATCTATCTATCTATCTCCTATCTATCTATCTATCTATCTATCTATCTATCTATCTATCTCCTATCTATCTATCTATCTATCTATCTATCTCCTATCTATCTATCTATCTATCTATCTATCTATCTATCTATCTATCTATCTATCTCCTATCTATCTATCTATCTATCTCCTATCTATCTATCTATCTATCTATCTATCTCCTATCTATCTATCTATCTATCTATCTATCTATCTATCTCCTATCTATCTCCTATCTATCTATCTATCTATCTATCTATCTATCTATCTATCATCTATCTATCTATCTATCTATCTATCTCCTATCTATCTATCTATCTATCTATCTATCTATCTATCTATCTATTTATCTAGCTCATATGATGTGTATTTTTCATACTCGGATCTTTCCATCCAGTTAAATTTCGGGTGTTTGCTCTGGATCACATGATGAGACCCTCGGCAGACGTTATCACCTGCGCGGTGTCTGTGAGTAGTCCTGGACTTACAATATCTTTATACAGATCTGTATTGTAGATACTGAGAACAAGTTGATGTCTTTGGAGTGGAGACCATGTCCAGTATATGCCCGGAACATATAAGAACAAAAAACTTGCGAGTCTTCAGTAGATGATACCTTTTTTAATGGCTAACTCATATTGATGACAGAATAGGACGTTTCGAAGCTCTTTGGCTTCTTCTTCAGATATAACTAAGAACACTTTCTGCAGGCTGCATATATATGTACAACAGGATACAGGAATAGGATTTCAGGAGGGGGGAAGAGGCTTATTAGTATATACAGGTAAACAATTCACAGTTCCCAGGTTCTTATCTTTATGTCTTAGTTCAGTGATTTCTATAGCATGACATGAACCCATGTGAAACATTCATTCCATTCTCCAGAGTGTTAAATAGGGTCATGCACTTGTATTCATGAATGTGTCTCTGTTCCCTTGATTTAAAATTCCCTCTTAAAATGAAAATTTTCATGTGATCGGTGATATTATGTTCTCTAATTGTATGGCGATGTGCGTTCATTCTCATTCTATGCTTCTGTCTGGTCTCTCCAACATACAGATTTTCAGTGGAACATTTGGTGCACATTATTACATACACTACATTAGGTGCGTTACAGGTGAACATACCCGGGGGAAACAGCGACTGATTCATGAATACAAGAGCATGACCCTATTTAACACTCGGGAGAATGGAATGAATCTCTCACATGGGTTCATGTCATGCTATAGAAATCAATGAACTAAGACAGCCATAAAGATAAGAACCTGGGGACTGTGAATAGTTTGCATGTATATACTAATGAGCCTTTTCTCCTCATCAGTTAGCCATTAACCCCTTAGCGACCCTTGACGTAACTTTACGTCATGGGTCGCATGGGGATGTATGGAGCGAGCTCACACGCTGAGCTCGCTCCATACACGGCAGATGCCGGCTGTATAATACAGCCAGGACCTGCCAATAACAGCAGCGGTCGGTGCCCGAGCCGATCGCTGCTGTTAACCCTTTACACACTGCGGTCAAACGTGACCGCAGTGTGTAAACGGCGCCGGCGGCATGGGCGCCGCCATGTTTCCCCGATCGCCGCCCTCCTGAACGTCACATGAGGGCGGTGATCGGTTGCTATGACAGCCGGAAGCCTATTGAAGGCTTCCAGGCTTGTCTCTGCACGAGATCTATTAGACGATGCCAGAGGCAGCCTCTAATAGAAGTGCTGGGATTCTGCTATTCACTGCAGTACTGTAGTATTGCAGTGAATAGTATGAGCGATCAGACCCCCTAGGTTTCAAGGTACCTAAGGGGTCTGATCATAAATGTAACAGAAGAAAAAAAAAAGTTTTTAAAAGTATTAAAAAAATAAAAAAAATATAAAAGTTCAAATCACCCCCCTTTCCCTAGATTAGCTATAAAAGTAATTAAAGAACATTAAACATAAACATATTAGGTATCCCCGCCCTCCAAAATGCCCGAACTATTAGAATATTAAAACATTTATCCCGTACTGCGAACGGCGTAGCGGCAAAAAAAATAAAAACCGCCAAAAAGCGTTTTTTTCAACACTTTGCCTCCTATAAAAAATTTTATAAAAAGTGATCAAACCATCAGATCTTTCCCCAAATGGTATCAATAGAAACATCATCTTGTCCCGCATAAAAAGACACCACAACCAGCTCCATACATGGAAATATGAAAAAGTTACAGGTGTTAGAACATGATGACACAAAAAATTTTTTCTATTTTGCAAAGTTTATCATTTTTTTAAAAGTATCAAAACATTTCAAATACTATATAAATTTGGTATCACCGCGTTCGTACTGACACGTAGAACACAGGTAACATGTCATTTGTGCCAAACAGTGAACGCTGTAAAAATTAAACCCATAAGAAAATGGCGCAAATGCATTTTTTCTCCAATTGCACCTCATTCTGAATTTTTTTCCAGCTTCCCAGTACATTGCACAGCATATTGAATGATGCCATTACAAAGTACAATTTGTCCCGCAAACAATAAGCCATCATGTGACTCTGTGAACTGAAAAATGAAAAAGTTATGGCTCTTGAAATGTGAGGAGGGAAAAACGAAAATGCGAAACCAAAAAATGGCCGGGTCCTTAAGGGGTTAAAAAAGGTATCACCTACTGAAGACTCTCAGGTTTCTTGTTTTTTATATTTCATACCCACTGGCTAACATGGTACAAAACCAAACGGAACATATAGGAAGAGGTTGTCCAAGCTCTAGGACTTCCACCATTTTTAGGCTACTAATCCACTCAATAGATGATTATTCGCTCTTCCTCCTCTCAGCTTCCCCTTATGCTATTCAGGAGAGCTGGACCCCCCCCCCCCCACACCCAATTAGACCTACATTATAATCTATTAACCATCTTCAGTCGAGATCCGAACTTGTTGTATATTCAAGTCAACACCATTTCTTTGACCCCACCAATGAAGTCTTTAGATACGTCTCCATTTCAGGTTCTCTGTAACTGGAGATAGTCTTTGCAGTGATTGTCCGCGTTAGAAGACAAGCCATTGCTATGAACATGGACACCATGTAATACTTCATTTCTCCTGTGGGGGTGCTGCAGGGAATTTGAGCACTGCCAGGTTTTGTGATAGGTTACAGATCATCTCTGGGGGACCCTGTAAGGGGAGGACTTTGTGATCTGCTTATTATCAAGAGAGTCCTAAAAAATAGTAGAGTACCACTTTAAGTGATGTTTTTCTGTCTCATTTGGGTGGAGACCTTTGATTTGACTTTGGACTGCACTTGTTTGTTGTCGGCTCTGTAGTTTGATGACCTTTGACTAGGAGACGACTCCAGATTTATTTTTGCTCTGGGATTGCTGCTGAGCCAGTTATCGCTCAAATACAGAACTATGCAAAAAATTTAGGCAGGTGTTGAAACAATACTTCTAGAAATAGAAGGGTTAATGGGTTATTTTTGTGAAGTGAATGAAGAAAAGAGAAATGTAAATCCTATCAACATTTGGAGGAGGAGGAGACCTGGAAGTGATGATATGGCTGCCACAGATATAGCCCTGATCTCATCATCATCCAGTCTGTCTGGGATGACATGAAGAGACAGACGGATTGGAGCGAGTAACATCCACAGAAGATCTGGGCTTAGTTCTCCAAGATGGCGGCAACAACCTCCCTGCACCATTAGACTTATAGGGTTATTATATAGCACTGGCAACAGGAATATTCGCTGAGGGTGAAATAAAGCCTGACTACAACTACGGCAGCGGGCAGGGGAGTGCTCTGGTTTCTGACCAGTACAAATAGCAAATGTCTGATCTTCTACCTAATTTTTCCTCTTTTTCCAAATTTATTTCCATCTCGAATTCTATTCCTGATCTTGACATTACCCAGAATGCCGAGGGCTTACAAGTGGCAAGTTTCCAAAAGAAGGCGAATTTAATAAATGAAAATATCCAGATTCCGGATATCTCAACGTGAGTCCTGGCAATGTCTCTGCTGATCTGGAGATACTTCATGGTTTATAGCCGTCCCTCATACACAGCTGTAACTGCGCAGATATCTCCTATCTATCTATCTATCTATCTATCTATCTATCTATCTATCTATCTAATATCTATCTATCTATCTATCTATCTATCTCCTATCTATCTATCTATCTATCTATCTATCTATCTCCTATCTATCTATCTATCTATCTATCTATCTATCTATCTATCTCCTATCTATCTATCTATCTATCTATCTAATATCTATCTATCTATCTATCTCCTATCTATCTATCTATCTATCTATCTATCTATCTATCTATCTATCTCCTATCTATCTATCTATCTATCTATCTCCTATCTATCTATCTATCTATCTATCTATCTATCTCCTATCTATCTATCTATCTATCTATCTATCTATCTAATATCTATCTATCTATCTATCTATCTCCTATCTATTTATCTATCTATCTATCTATCTATCTATCTATCTATCTATCTCCTATCTATCTATCTATCTATCTATCTATCTATCTATCTAATATCTATCTATCTATCTATCTCCTATCTATCTATCTATCTAATATCTATCTATCTATCTATCTATCTATCTCCTATCTATCTATCTATCTATCTATCTATCTCCTATCTATCTATCTATCTAATATCTATCTATCTATCTATCTATCTATCTCTCTATGTCCTATCTATCTCCTATCTATCTATCTATCTATCTATCTATCTATCTATCTCCTATCTATCTATCTATCTATCTATCTATCTCCTATCTATCTATCTATCTATCTATCTATCTATCTATCTCCTATCTATCTATCTATCTATCTATCTATCTATCTCCTATCTATCTATCTATCTATCTATCTATCTATCTCCTATCTATCTATCTATCTATCTATCTATCTCCTATCTATCTATCTATCTATCTATCTATCTATCTCCTATCTATCTATCTATCTATCTATCTATCTATCTCCTATCTATCTATCTATCTATCTATCTCCTATCTATCTATCTATCTATCTATCTATCTATCTCCTATCTATCTATCTATCTATCTATCTATCTATCTATCTCCTATCTATCTATCTATCTATCTATCTATCTATCTCCTATCTATCTATCTATCTATCTATCTCCTATCTATCTATCTATCTATCTATCTATCTCCTATCTATCTATCTATCTATCTATCTATCTATCTATCTATCTCCTATCTATCTATCTATCTATCTATCTATCTATCTCCTATCTATCTATCTATCTATCTATCTATCTCCTATCTATCTATCTATCTATCTATCTATCTATCTATCTCCTATCTATCTATCTATCTATCTATCTATCTATCTCCTATCTATCTATCTATCTATCTATCTATCTATCTATCTATCTCCTATCTATCTATCTATCTATCTATCTATCTATCTATCTATCTATCTATCTCTCTCTCTCTCTCTCTCTCTCTCTCTATCTATCTATCTATCTCCTATCTATCTATCTATCTATCTATCTATCTATCTATCTATCTCCTATCTATCTATCTATCTATCTATCTATCTCCTATCTATCTATCTATCTATCTATCTATCTATCTATCTATCTCCTATCTATCTATCTATCTATCTATCTATCTATCTATCTCCTGCACAATCTATATGTATTTAGGCACAGTCCATATATAATGTGAATGTTTCTGTACATTCTTTCCTCCCGTAGCCCCGGGATATGGCGGATCACTGCGTATTTCACCTCCGCTCCTGAATCAAACTCCACAGCTGATTTTGAAGTGAAGAAATACGGTGAGTTTCCAGAAGTTTCTATCATCGAGCATTCCTGTCATACCCGGCTCAGGCTAACCCTAATGGTGAGGTCACTAGCTGACGTTGCCCATTGTATCCTCATCTGTAGCCCATTGGGGTCAGTTCTGTCACCCCCCGCCTGTATTTCTCATCCATTGCTGAATTGTCCATGTGTCACTTGTCATTTTTATTTATTTGTCTGTTTTTTTTTAGTTCTGCCCAATTTTGAGGTGAAGATAATTCCGGAACTTTCTTATTTTCTGATTTCTGACAAGGAATTTAAAATCAAAGTTGAAGCCAGGTAACACGTCACATCAATGACCGGAGGTTTATGTATATGCTGGTGCTTTACAGACATGTGAACATGGCCATACTATCCGGGATCCGTGGAGTTACTTCCATAACCTTCCTCTCTTGTCTCTGACGTATTCAGATATGTGTATGGTGAGGACGTGAATGGCATCACTTACTTACGCCTCGGGATAATAGGGCAGGACGGGCAGAAGACTATGCTGCATGGCTTGGAGCAGAATGTGAAGGTGCTTAAAATGTATTTCCATATACAACAAAGTATCAGCGGCTCAGACATATACAGTGCCTTAATGAGCTAATATGTAATAAAGTAATAGACTATGGTATGGCCAATGGGATTTTAAAAAACTCCACTACTTAAAGGGGATCTGTCACCGGGTCTGAAAAGCTGAATGACCTCCACCATCTAATCGGCGCTGTCGCCCTGAGCATGTAGGTGTTTTGTTTATCCAAATCCGTTCAGCCGTTCCAAAGATATAAGCCCTGTTAGTGTTGACACAAAACAGGGTTTACTAGCCAGGTGACTCTGCCTGACACACAGTACTCATAGGCTCCGCCCCCAGAGACCCTACAGTGTTACCGCCCACAGTGTGCATCCACACTAACAGGGCTTATATCTGTGGAATGGCTGAATGGATTTGCATAAACAAAACACCAAAATGCTCAGATTGACAGCACCAATCTGTTGATGGATGTCATTGGGCTTTTCAAACCTGTGGTCAGGAGTTTTGCGTTTTCACAATATTAATGGTGCATCCCTAGAATAGGCCTTTAAAACCCCTTTAATTGGTAGTTCAGCTCTTGAAGGGGTTGTCTTGGTTTAGATAAATGATGGGAAATCATGAGTTAATAAAGAAAGGTCCTTGAGAGCGGTAAAGAGTGTCTCCCTCGCTGGAGGACCCGACAGGAAGAAATTTGTAATACTTCATATCTCCTGTGGTGGTGCTGCAGTGGAATTGCACACTTGCTCCCAGGGTTCCCTCCCAGGTTATCATTGGAATAACATTAGTGAGGCTCCCTACGAGCACCTGAAAAATGGATTATACAAAGTGGACGTCTTACAAAAATATAGTCCTGTAAGTTTCATGAATAATTCCCTGACTACTTCCTGACTTCCAGCTGACGAGGGGAGAGGGCATTGCCGTGGTGAGGAAGGAGGACATTGTAAAGAAGATTAACCAACCAGAAGGAAACCTAGTGGGCTCCACCTTGTACATTGCAGTCAGTGTGATGGAGACAGCGTGTAAGTCCCACTGCGTACATACAAGACCGTAATACGCACTACAGAGTATATTTGTCTTCTTGATGTTCCCCATCAGACTATAAGACTTAAAGGGATTGCTTTCAGGATTGCAAAACCATTGTTGCTTTTTTTTTCCCCCAAAAGCGCGCCACACCTGTCCACTGGTCGTGTGTGGTATTGCAGCCCAGTCCCATTCATTGTCTATTAAGCAGAGTTGCAGTATCAGACACCACCTGTAGATGGGCAGCCATATTGTTCTAATCCTGTACAGTTCCTTTAAACTTTTGTAGCAGTAATTTGAACTGAAGCAAAAATGGTTCAATATGTATCAAGATATGGCCAATATAAAGCAACATGCCACATTGTGGCGCACCCTACACCTAGTCTAGTCGATACCACAGTAATAAATCTGTCCCCAAATGTTTCATTTGGTGAGATGTTCCTCAGATTCTATGGTGGGATGTTCCTCAGATTCTAGCACCGTCCAATCAATGCTGTCAGTGTCATGTTTTATCCGGACACACCCTTTTGACAAGGGGAATGGTAACTCCCATCTGTCAGTTCATTGAGAAATATCAATGAGGACCAACGGAGGAGCTGAGGAGGTCCTTAAGACTTGTGGCCATGTTTAGTTTGACAAGTAGGTTTGATTTTGTCCCTTCTTCTCATAGCTGGAACGTTAGAAGAGAAGGAGATCACCTATGTGAAGTTTGTGAGGTCCCCCTACGTTCTGAATTTATCCAAAACAAAGCGATACTTTAACCCTGGGACGCCCATAACGGTTGTGGTAAGAGGTTACAGTCTTTCCGTCTAGTGATTGGCCATACGGTGACATTGTCCTCTACTGGTCTCCTGAAAGATGAGACCTATGGTCAAGTCGTAAACCAGAAAATGTAAAACTGTGACAAAATCTAGAAATATAACTTAGATCTGATCTAGTAGGACCTAAGAAAATATGGGCTAAAAAACATTTTCTGATTCTGTTTCTATTGAGAATATTGGACTGTCTACTAAAGCTTCAGTGTATTCCAAGACATAGCAAGCTGCTGAGTGCCGTCCTGTGACAAACCCAGCAGTCGAGCTATCCAATAGTTTTATGGCCTCTATCTCTGCCCAGTGTTCAAGCAAATTGTGTTAGACAATTGTTCCAAAATTTGTAACAAAAATTAATTACAATTCCGAAAACCAATTTAGACTATTAAAAAATGAATAAGAGATTATCTAAAGAACTCCAGAGTCCTCGAGTTATCTGCTCCAACGGCACCCTCACGCACCTTAGGTGGTCAAGACATTTGATTACCTGACCACTAATGTGTATGACCCATCAACAAGATAGTTGGAGATCCTCGAAGGCTTTCATTCAATCAATTCTCTGTGTTCTATGACAGGCCGAGGTCACCCATACAGACGGATCTCCAGCTCCTCAAGTCATGGTCAAGCTCTTCAAATCTAAAGTTCTACAAAGTTCACTCAAATCTGACAACTATGGGGTAACATCCTTTCAAGTCAACACGGACGTCAACCAGAAATCCTTTGAACTTAAGGTAATGGCACAAATGTACATATAAACTTCTCCATCTCCATCGACACGTTTGGGCGCCCTTTGCTTTCATTTGTTCAGATGTTTGCCTAAAAACAGGTATGGAGCAACGTTAGACCCGTGAGCAATCTAGAACATTGGCTCTCAATATGCCATACTTGTGCCCTTGAGGGTATATGACATCTTATGTGCTGACATTGGGATTTCAGAAGGTCCTAGCCTTGGGGGTACTATGCTGAGATATGTTTGAGGACCACAAATATTGAGAACCTCTGCTGCACTGTGCTATGTTGGTCACTATCTCTGAAGTTCAACCTTTAGCCACTGATTATATGTTTACTGAATACAGGTCACGGCAGGAGATGACGGTGGCCGCCAGGAGGAGCTGCTACACCTATCTCCCTATACCTCCAAAGCAAATAGCTACCTTTACCTGGATGTCCCAAACCAGATAATGAGCCCTGGAGAGAGTCTAAAAATATCATTGAAGGTTATGGCCGCCAATCCTACGGCAGTGAAAAACGTTTATTATATGGTGAGTCGATTGGGAATCAGATGAAAGCAATTGGCCCAAGTTTTTGGCCAATATGGAGTGCTTGATTGCCAGAACAAAAAGCGTATAAGGTAATCTGAATGACTCTGTCAATAAGCAGGTTTGGTAATGGAGGGAGCCATGTGCCATGAGAACCCATTATATGAATTTTCCAAACTCGACAACATTTAAAAGAAGGACCAAGGGTTGGTCGAAAGTGTAAAATGTAATGAAAATCTTCCATTATGTGTTTTTGGAGTAGAGTTCATCTAGGGATCTGTGAATGGTCTCCGATACTGAAACATATTTTCAGATAACTAGGGGAGGTGAATATAGACTTTTATCTGTAACATGAGCCTTCTCTAGGCCTCCAGCAACGCAAATACAGATGTCAATAGCTTACCCATCCTCTAATGAAAATGAGATGACTCTGCACATCCTGTCCCAGTCTCTATAGCAGAGCTAACAAATAGAGGAATGAAAAAGAAAAGTAGCTGTGTTGAGTAACTAATCTAGTGGCCGGAGTAAAAAAAAAAGCATTTGTCTAGAATTTTATTCATGTGGAAAGTCATATAAAATTATATATTAATGAGATGACTCTGCTCAATATGTCCCAGTTCATACAGTAAAACTGACAAATAAAGTAATGAAAAAAGGAAGTCCTTTACATCACCTGCACCCTTTGTATCGATTAGTCCACTCTTATTGTTACATTTAGGGTGTGTTTACCCACTCTGACCCAACGTAGACAATATAGATACCATACCATACGGTTTGTCCCTTGCTCTCGGGGTTCGGTTCAATTATTCAGTTTACTCGAATATCTGATCCTATACTTACTGCTTTATCTTTTTTCTTAGATTCTCAATAAAGGTCAAATTCTCGAATTGAAGTCCGTTGCCGGACAAGAATTCATGGTGGCCAACGTATTTGTCACACCCAAGATGGTCCCCTCTTTCCGTATTATCGCCTACTATTACATGGCCTCTGAGATTGTGGCCAATTCTGTTTGGGTGGATGTTCATGATGTCTGTGAAGGCAAGGTAACTCCAACATCTCAGGTTCTACATGTTTTCCCAGAAGATTTTATAGGTGAATTTATTAAAGGATTATCTATTTGTTTTAGCTTGAACTCAGTACAAATGTGAATGACCGTCTAGAGCCGGGGCAATCCTTCCGACTCACCATAGAAACAGATGATAAGACATCCGTATCTCTAAATGCGGTAGACACAGCCGTGTACCTCCTCAACTCCAAGAACAAGCTGACCCAAGGCAAGGTAGGCCGATACCTAATATATAGTGCCTGGTCTCCATGTATTGGATGACATGTCTGTCGTTGGTTTTATATGGTATTTGTTCTCCTCCATGTCTTCCAGGTGTTTAAGGCCATGAATGACTACGACCTGGGCTGTTCCCCTGGAAGTGGAAAGGATTACAAGTCTGTCTTCATGGATGCAGGAGTAGCTTTTGTCTCCTCGGTGGGATACAGTGATATGAGAGGTGATGGAAAAGCCATTTATTATATACAATGGAAGTGGAAAATGTTTGATTACAATGAAGAGAATGGTGATTTAGTCATGGCATAGTTAAGTTTTACATGGTGCCGGCACTCTATACGTATGATACCAAGAATTGTCTCTTACAGATGTGTGTCCACTCCACTTGACCATGATGTAGTACAAAGTCTCGGTACTACAAAGCTCACTATCATATCATTGCAGGGTTCTTGGTATGGCCCTTGGAGACTTGCACCTCCATAGCTTATAAGATGAGGCCTAGGAACCTCATTCCCACAGTCATATCCTTTGTGGGTTCCATCAATCATATGGTGGAAGAAGCAAGTTATCTGTAGATGAGGTTGGAAGAAGACACCAGTCCATCAAGTCCAACCTATAACCCTACAGTGTTGATCCAGATGAGGCTCATGCCAATTGCCCAATTTCAGGGGAAAAAATTCCTTACCGACTCCAAACTGGCAATCAGTATAAAACCTTTGATCAACTTGTCCGTAACAAAATTCAGAACCCAAAACCCATAGTTATATTTCCTGTCTCATTGTCACGTATTTGGGTGTTATTTTACCACAGCAAACAAGCGGTATTATAAAAAAATATTAAAATTAAAATTTGTTTTCTTGTGCAAAATCTGTAAGAAATAACAAGAATTCTACACGCTTTGTATTGTATCATTTTATAAACAATTTTACAAATGTCAGAAATATTTAATAGAACCATAAATTTAAAAAAATTGG
The DNA here is from genome assembly GCF_031893055.1 of Leptodactylus fuscus. Taxonomy (NCBI): domain Eukaryota; kingdom Metazoa; phylum Chordata; class Amphibia; order Anura; family Leptodactylidae; genus Leptodactylus; species Leptodactylus fuscus. The sequence goes on from NC_134275.1 coordinate 78,485,593, forward strand.
AATTGAAGAAATTTATAATTTGGGGAAGTTTTTTTAATTTTAACCAGTAAATAAATCAAAACAGGATAAAAGGTTGCAAAAGGTGTATTATAGAAATGGCAATAACCAAACCAATGGAGTTTGTAGTTGACTTTTAACTTTTTGTTTAATTTCCTTGTAGATTTTGGCTGTAAAGTTTCTCAGAGGAAGAAAAGATCTGCGGACTTCAACGCATTGGCAAACCAGAAAGGTTAATTTTATAAAATGGATGAGTTTTGGACGGGTCTCCTATGATAATACTGCCCAACCAAGGGTATACTGTAGGTACCACCGTGAGGGGCTACCACTCCCCATGCCACTCTTTGGTGATACCTCTTCTAGGACTCTCATTGTTAGCTTTTTGGCTCCAATCAGTTCAAAACCTCAATATTCATATGAATCAGAGAGCCCTGCTGTTTTCCTTGAAGTCTTTGTAGACTTCGTCACCTATGTTATCTTATTCTATCTCCCCAGTAAACCAATTCCAAACCCAAAATCTCAAGCAATGCTGTATCACCGGGATGAAGGCACTGCCTCCTCGCATGGAAAAAAAATGTGAAGCTCGAGCCAACCGCATAGAAGCTAATGAATGCCGAAAAGCATTCCTTGACTGCTGCAAATATGCCGAGGAGCTGCGCAAAAAGATCAAGCTGAATAAAAAGAAGGATATCATCGGAAGAAGTAAGAAACATTAGGGAATGTTAGTTTATTCCAAAGTGACGTCCAGGCTCCTAATGATGGCTACAAAAAATGGAGCAGGGCTCCAAGAATAAAAACAAGGCGGTCACTTTACCCATGCAACATTTCAGCTTGGCTCAATGGGATCTTTCTCGAGACTTGGCCGGAATAAGATCCCATTGAGTTGCATGTATGGTACTCCATTTCTGCACAACTGGCAAGGACCACCATAATGGCACTACTGGAGTAGGAAGGGATATTAGAAATCTCAGCCATTACCTTTAATAGTGTCCACAAAGATGACTATCACTCTACTGGTGACTATTTTGTAGGGCAACAAGAAACATAGTGTCTTCGAAAGCCAAGCCAATGCCAACTCTGCGCTGGCAATGGGGGATTACCTCCATATAAGACCTAACTTATTACAGATGAGTGTCTATGAACTAAGCACAGGCATTGCTTCACAAAAAAAGCCACTTATAGGGGGCGCTAGAGATCACGTTTTAACTAAAGCAATCAGGGCTTGTAGTTGGGGGCATTGAGTCAGAGTCAGGCCAGTTTTGGGTGTAATCGGAGCTGGAAAAAGTTACCAACTCCGGCGTCAAGACAAATTGATGAACTATTTTTAATGATATTATGGAATGATTAATATTGTAGAATTGATTAGATATATGGTTTGTTACATATGTATTTGAGGAGCTTTACTGCGTCTCTGGCCATATATGTCCGGCATTTATCAAGGAGTCGGCGTCAGAATCAGTTGTCGGGGTTGACAGCTTGGCCTTCTGACTCGACTGCCCCGAAATTCCGTATTGCACCATGACCTACATCTAGATACAAGGAATGTATGGGTCAGTGTGTATATATATATATATATATATATATATATATATATTGTTCAGTACTGATCACCGTCTCACCAACCTCCCTACAGCACAAATTGAGGAAGAGGAGGAGGAATTCACAGATGAGACAGAGGCGCAGGTCCGTTCATCTTTTCCAGAAAGCTGGTATTGGAGAACCATCACCGTCAACAAGAAACACAAGTATGGTCACTGGCGTCTCATACTTTACTTTTCTGTCCATCTTGGGTCTGACTCAGATAATAGTGTGATGTCTACTTATTTCTCTTCCCATAGTGAGATGATATCGGTCCACGATTCTCTCACCACATGGGAGATACAAGGTGTCGGTATGTCGGAAGGAAAAGGTAAGGCGATCTCCAGCGCTCCATAGCTCCTAAACGCACTCTTTCTACCGCCATATACATAAAATGTAGAGCCTGACACAGTGAGGAGCTCCAATGATCTCATGGTCTTCTCATGTCCGCAGGATTCTGTGTGGCTGAGCCTGTCAAAGTCACAGTCTTCAAGAAATTCCACGTTAACCTTCGACTCCCTTATTCCGTGAAGAGGTTTGAGCAGATGGAGCTGAGGCCGGTGTTGTATAATTACTATGAAAAGGAAATAAAGGTGAGACCAAGGACGTGCCAGTGGTCATCTCTACTGTCATGAGGATACCACATATTTTGGTTCACACCTACATTTGTGACCCAATTGGGGCCGTTCCTGGTGGCCTGGTGGGTTATTTTATAGTCTCTGGTAATCTGGTAGTTCCTGATGGTCTAGTTGTGTATTACAAAGTCCCTGGTTATCTGTTGGCCCATTTCATAGTCCCTGGTGATCTAGACAGTTATAACATAGTCCTGGTGATCTAGGACTTCACGTTCCTCTTGGAGCCTCTCGTGCCATTTTACTGACCTATTCGCTCCATTCTTGATGCAGGTTAAAGTTTCACTGGACAAGTCAGAAGAGTTATGTATCGCCACCACACCCGAAGGAGACCCAGTAGAGCGAATTGTAACAGTGCCAAATAACTCCGCTATAGCTGTCCCATTTGTGGTGGTGCCCATTGGAAAGTCAAACCCTATGGTAATAGTGAAGGCCCTAGGACAACATGGAATATCTGACGTTGTGAAAAAACCTCTGCGAATTCTGGTGAGGTGACACAAGACATCTTACCTGCCAGTACTCCTTAGTTATTTTTACCATGAGGCTTTTCAGCACGATAGACCTGAGATTCACCAGATTTTCTTTTCCTTAGAGGGAAGGAGTCTCAGTCCTTGAAGAGAAAACCTATATGGTAGATGCCAAAGGTAAGGCATGGGCATCAAGCGTTGGTAGATATTGTTTCCACATACCATCATCTATCTCTGTATACCTGTCCTTCATGCTTGGTTCCGAGAGTTGGATACCCAATGTTAAGGGAATAGTTATAGGGGTGGCCGAGGTAGCATTTGCTACCGGACCTGGACCTTAAGGGAGTCCCAAAGGTCTAAACTATTCTAAATGTCACATGATAAATATAAACTCCATTATAGACTTTGCATTGGGATCCAGGCCTCTGCCCAACAGTCATGACCTGGTGGCCTATCCTAAGAGTAGGCCATCGATATCAAAGTCCTAAAGAATCCCTTCTATGATATCATCACAATGGAAGACTCCCAGGGAAAGCAGATCACCAATATTGGCCAAATATTAACTTGCTCCGTCTTCAGCCTTCAAGGAGTTGTGTCTTCATAACGGAAAAAATAAGACTATTCTACTCAAGTCTCCTTGAAGACTCCTGATAACCTTTACCTTTATATTCTCATACCTCCTGCAGTGAGAGCAAGAAATGAGATCATAGTCGATGAGGAACTTCCATCAAATATCATCCCTGATGGAGATTTCCGCTCCAGTGTCAAGATAAGTGGTGAGTAGACCGGCAGTGAACTGGAAAACCATGTAGGTTCCTTTTATCTCATGGAGGTTGTGTGGCTCAGACTTCGGTGCAATGCTCATTGTATGATCTATTAGGTGTTGAGAGCAGCGACAACATCTCCGACCACATTACAAAATTGGTTGTCACCTCTCAAGTTCATTCAGATCTTGGCCTGATGGACATATCCCGTGTCCCCGTGGACAGGTTTATGACCTTAAGCAATATTACATATAATTTTCTCCAGCAGGTCCAGAGTCAGCACCCTGTCAATCTGGGCAGGTGTCAGGGCCCACAGCTCCTAGAGGGGCCCACAAAAGCCAAGGAGCAAGTGCTACAGATTTCACATGGCACATGCCGTTTATGTGTTTTGGCATGGGAGCAGGGAAGGGTGTTGCCGGCCCTGTTCTCCAGCTTTGGTTTGCGCCGTTAACCCTTTGCTTGTTTCCTATTACAGTGGACTCTCCCATAAACACCATAAACAACAGCCTGAGCAGTGATGGGGTCAGTAGACTCATCCGTGTCCCATATGGCTGTGCCGAGCAAACAATGATCTCCACGGCTCCTGGGGTCTATGCGCTGCGCTACCTAGATCACACTGATAAGTGGATGATGCTACCACCTGACCGCAAAGACGAGGGGCTGCAGAACATGAGAAATGGTATTGATTTTCTACGTTACCTATACGTATTACGTATTATACATATGAGGACCATACTGTGATACTGGCCCTGTAGGACCAAATCTGGATCATCCATATCAACTGGAGGTTGGCACGGCCACAAGACGTTTGGGTGGATTTTCATATTTCTAACTTATTGTTGCTCCTCACCTCCTTGTGAAGAATCAGGGCGTAGAAAGAGATTCTGCCATTCTTGGAAACCCAGCTTCAAAAATTCCATATTTGGTGGCAAGGTCTTACAAAAATTGAGTATTTTTCTGTATCATTTGTACTGTTAGAATATATTACAAACAATATTCATGTTGGCTCCTTTGTACATTGACTTGTTGTCCCCAGGATACTCAAGGATATTGCAGTACAGGAAGGAAGATGGATCCTATGGCGCATGGCTGCACAGGCCCAGTAGTACCTGGTAAGATCGGGACGTCTCTAGTCCTCTATATTTCTTCTGTATTACAATACATACCTTGCACACACCCATCTACACAGTTTAGGATATTTAAAATTAGATAAATCCACCCTCAGATAGACAACACTCCACTGATTCATTATCTATTAAAAAAAACATGAAGCCATATTGGAAAAGTCATGTATCAACTCCATGTATCGGTACTTTGTAGAACCACCTGTACAGTAATAAGGCTCCGGGCCGTGAAGGGGAAGACATATTGAATAGAACATGGAACCTTGAATACACAATCTTGCTGCCTACACACACATCAGATGTGCCGTGGTTGTCTACATAAAAACTCGTAATATCTTTTAGGTTGACTGCATTTGTGGTTAAAGTCATGTCCCTCTGCCGGAAATATATGGGAGAAGTGGTGGTACCAGAAATCCGGCAATCTGCCACGTACCTCACCACGAAGCAATCTGACACTGGAGCTTTCATGGAGACCACTCCAGTAATCCACAAAGATATGATGGTATGATGGAGCTGAACCTTTGTTCAACCTATCGAATGTCTAACTTACATTTCCATATTCTTCACCTTTTGGTCTTGGTCTTCCATAACATGGCATTTTAACCCTTGGTGCTATTCCAGTGCCTGGGCATGGGTGTCCTGAGTTTAGACGATCGGTGTAGTAGTATAACTGGGCAAAATCAATGAAGATGACCAACTATCTAGTAATTCCCCAAATATTTCATTCTTCTACAATGGGTTCCATGCTAGGTCCATGCAATGGATTTGAAGGAATGAGTAGATAGAGGCTTTTTCACTAAGTTTCCTTGTCTAATGTTGTTGGGTTTAAGGTCCACATTCACTACATAGACATGAAATCAGTCACACATAAGTAGGAGAAACTCAGCTCTCGAAAGGTCCTGTTTAGAGATGAGCGAACACTGTTCGGATCAGCCGATCCGAACAGCACGCACCCATAGAAATGAATGGAAGCACCTGTGACACTGACTTTGCCGGCAGCTGGCTGGGGTCACAGGTGCTTCCATTCATTTCTATGGGTGCGTGCTGTTCGGATCGGCTGATCTGAACAGTGTTCACTCATCTCTAGTCCTGATCCTTGTTGTGGAGATCTAGACAATGCTTTGTTAGAAAGAGTACTACCACTCATCTGTAGCCATACTGTAAGTCAAATAGATCAGGTCCTGCTCTGTGTCATCGGAACAGAACGCAGTGGAAGCCCCCACAGACGGAAGTACATCGTGGAATGGACTCAGATGACACTCGATGTAACTTCTAGTGTCATCCAAATGTATTCCACTGCAAACCTGGCCCCATATCGGATGAACACTCGGTCATCTACATGGGGCCTTAGGATGTCCAACAAACTAGAGACAACCATCTGCAGACTACTCATCCGTTTGTGGTTGACTCGAGGAGATGTCTTTGAAGCAGATCTTGGAAGGTATTTGTCCTCCTTCTGGAGATCCAGGTGTTGTAGGGAGGTTCATAAACAAGATTATCGAAAAAAAAGGATACAAAACTGATGAAGTGCAAAAGATCAGAAACAGTGACATCTACAGATAGGCGTTAAGGGTTTGGTTGATGTTTCTAGTCTTGTCTTAATGGGTTGGCTATTGTCCTTTTAGTGTCCCCAACTGGACTATTTCCACCTATGGTCTTTCGTAACGTCATAATTTGGGACTAGAAGTTCTGACTCCTCTAACTAGTCACTAGGCTATGAAAACGTTCTCTCATTACTGTATGAAGGGAATCGTCAACTACTTTGAGTCTCATTGATACCATAAGAACAAAAATGAACACACTGTAGGAGAACCCTCTAGACTCTACACTTTGTTCTCTGTATCTAAACACATATCATCCATCTAGGGCGGTGTTGCAGGAAAGACTGCGGATGTCTCTCTTACAGCCTACGTGTTGGTGGCTCTCCATCATGCCAAGGATGCTATGCCTGAAGATGATGATAAAGTGGTACGTGAGCTTTCGTTGCTTCACTGGTTGGAACATTTACATAGATATCATATGATCTACAACATCACTTCTTCCATCATTTGCAGAAACGCAGCATTAGTGCCGCCATAGACTACCTCCGCTCTTCATTAGAGAGTGTCAAAGAGGCTTACCCATTGGCTGTGGCTGCTTATGCCCTCAATCTCGCTTCTAGCGACAAAACGTTGAAGGACACAGCGTACAGAAAACTCATGTTTACGTCCCAGGAAGACCTTGGTAAGTAGCATGCTAATTGTCAGGGGAAGGCACCTAGAAATATAAGAAGAAAATGATTGGTTGGATGGGATCCATCTGTTGGTATTTGCAAGTGTGCTGGGATTTCCTGCTGTGCTAGAGGGAGATGCAACTATTTTGTCACAATTCACACACATATAGTCTATGTAGAATATGACAGCACAATTTGATGCTATTATTAATTTTCATGGAAAAAAGTTATGAAAAATTTGTATGAATTTCATAAGATCCTAGCCATAGTCTCACCGGTCAAACCTGCTGTAGAGACTGATGAGGAACCAGGGTATATAAAAAAATTGGTTCATTACTCCCCTTGTTTGCTGTGTTTAGAGGGGTGTTATGGGATCTTCAGTTTTTGGGCGGTATAAGGGAAATGGTGCTTCAAACTAGATCTAGCTTGGTCCTAATGCGGACAATTGTATGAATCTAATTTAGGGGGGGTCCATGGGATAGTGTCAAAAATGTGCAAAGGATTATATGGCACCTTGAAGGTCACTTTTTACGTTTTGGAGGAAAAGTCAAATGCTGCCGATTCTGATTTTTTAAAAAAAAATTCTTTCATTCATAGAAAAGACGAGTCTGCACTTTGGTCCTTCCGGGACTGCCCTTGCAGTGGAGGCCACATCGTATGCATTACTCACTGCCCTGCTCCAGAAAGATTTACGCAGTGCCAAGAAGATGTACGTTTGGCTGTCAGAGCAGGAGAATTATGGTGGAGGATTTAAGTCTACACAGGTTAGTCTTTGGACCAGATGGAACCTTTCCATCAGTCACTAGTTATCTAATATCTTATTACATATTGGCCCCCTTTGCGAAAACCATTCCGATTCTCGGCAGATATTTCCCATTTTTCCATACTATGGAACCACATGCCCTCCATGTGCATTCATATAGTGCGCCTATATGGCATCATGAAGTATTCACCATTGGATACCATATTATGGAGTCATTTACACCTTCAATGTTTTGTCTAATTTTCACTCATAGTGGTGATGTTGGGGAACATCTGCAATAGGGCCGCCCTACAGATTACAGCTGAGGATTATCTAAAGCAGAAACAAACCCATTAACCATTATAGAGTCTTCTTCTTATATTGTCTACCTCTAGGACACAGTGATGGCCCTGGAAGCTCTCTCGGAATATTGGATTAAGACTTACACAACTGACAAGATGGAATTAGATGTGGAAATCAACTCTCTGGAAAAATCTCTAAAGCAGCAGATCAAACTGAGGAGCGATGAGAGTGTCCAAGAAGAACTGGTGAGACGTGAGGATGTTTGGTTTAAGGATGGATGAACTGGAGATGACAGTGATACTTCTTGGTTAAGAGAGTGATAGGATTCATGTAAAAGAGTGGTAGGTCCCACTAAAGAAAGTGCTCAATCCCATTCAAAAAGATGATTGTTTCCAATCAAGAGATTGGTAGGTCCTGTCCAAGACAGTGATAAGTTCCAATCAAGAAGGTGATAAGTCCTATTCAAGACAGTGATAGTTCCTAGTTAAGAAAGTGGTTGCCCTAAGTCAAAACAGATTTAGATCCTTTTAAAAAGAGTGCTATGTTCCAGTCATGAAAGTCATAGGTCCTAGTCAAGAGAGCAGTAGGTTCTGGTCAAAAGAGTGATACGACCCAGTCAAGAGAGCGGTAGGTTCTGGTCAAGAGAGTGATATGACTCAGTCGAGAGAGCAGTAGGTCAAGCGAGTCATAGATCCCAGTCAAGAAAGTGTTTGATCTCATGAAGATAACTGTTCCTAGTCAAGAGATTGGTAGGTCCTTCTCAAGAAAGTTCCTAGTTCCTAGTCAAGAGAGTGATATTTCCCATATTCCCAATCAAGAGAGTAATTGAGTCAAAAGTGTTAAGTCCCAGTAAAGAGCGTACTGGGTCCTGGTCATGAAAGTTATAGTTCCCATTCAAGAGAGCAATAAGTTCTGGTCAAGAAAGTGATAGGTCTCCGTCAAGAAAGTAACAGGTCCTAGTCAAGACCTCATACAGACCATGGCCTGTGCTAGAATAAAAAAGTTATCCCTATTAAACCATATCTGCTCTTTCTTCGTTTATATGGTGTGTACAGAGGAAGGTTCTTGGGCAGACCATCTTTGTTCATCCTACACCTTTCTCCCTAGTCTTCCATGTCTTATACATTGTACAATATGACTTGTTGTCTTTCTTCTGTTATATAAATGCTCCGAGATTTCCCGTGATGGATTGATGACACAGAGCCATTAAGAGTAGCATTGTTTCTGGAAAAACCTTACAAGTACGATTATTCTATGTCTTCTAGAGATCGATGGGGACTAAATTTAGGGTCAAAGTGTCTGGAAAAGGAACCGGCGTCTTAAAAGTAAGTATGGGGGAATAGTGTAATGTGGCGCGCATTGTATTGGCGACCATGTAATAGATGGAAGGGCCAAGCTTGCTGTAGTACGGGCTAAACCAAAAAAAGTGGTTGTTGATTGATGTGACTTTGCTTGTAGGTTCTGAAGATGTATAACATCATACAAGTGGAGAACACGACCTGCTCAAAGCTGGAGCTTAGGGTAAAGGTGCATGGAGATGTTAGAGATGGTGAGTTCTTCATATCAGAACCTGGTGGGGTTTTTTTACCTATGGAAGACGGCCCAAATGTCCTAAGGGTGCCAATACTTTTGCACAATACAGCTTGTCCTCACTCCGAGGTACCATAATGAAGGTCCAACTCTCAATGGTTAGACATCATCCAATCCGTTATAGCCATTCGATTTACATCTAAAGATCCGAGACTAAAAATTAATGACATGTCCTTAGGGCAAGCGATTAGATTGAGGTCGGAGGGGTCTGACACTCGCCCCATCACCGACCATCTGTCCTGAGCACAGTAGGCAGAGCAGGTTAACGTAATTTTGGTATTCAAGCTTTCTTGTTCTTCTGCGCTTCTCTAAGTTGAAGGAGATGACTATGAGGATTATGACGATGATGAAGAGGCCATGTCGGATGAACCCAGGACCAACATTGATTGGCACGACCTCAGGACCAGAGCGCGGAGGGAGGTCTCCCAGCCCAAAGAAAAAGATGTGCAAGTCCTGTATGAAGTATGTCTAGGGTAAGAGGAAAGACCGGGCCTCATAGCAAACATTTAACTTGGGCTCCACATAGTATAATGCCCCTCTTCCTGGAACCTACATAGTATAATCCCCTCTTTACTGACCCCACATAGTATAATGCTCTCTTTATTGGATCCCACATGGTATTATGCCCCCTATAATGGTGCCCAAACAGTATAAAGCCCCCTTTACTGGCTCCAATGTGGCAAAAAGCCCCCTTTATAGGCCCCCACATAGTAAAATGCCCCCTTTCCTGGATTCCACATGGACTAAAAACCCCTTTCCTGGTCTCCCACACAGAATAACGACCCCCCTTACTGAAGACCACACAGTATATTGCCTCCTCATTGGCCCCCATATAGTATTTTGCCTTGTTTACTGGCCCTTTACTGGCCCCCCCACAGTATAGTGTCCTTTACTTGGCCCCTATGCAGTGAGTTTCCCACTTTAGTCGCCACCTATACAGCAAGTACCCTCCATACATTGACTTTAGGCCACTACCTGCTGGATTACTTTAGGAGGTAAAGTCCACTATTCACTTACCGCTCCCGACACATGCCCACGGCCTCCTCCACTTCCCCTTCAGCCTCCAGGGGGTCCCATGCATTGTTCAGCATTGGGATGTGATGTGTGGGTCACGGGGTTCCCTGGAGGTATTACAAAAAGACAGCAGGGGGCTGCCCTAACGCCTTATTAGCACATTCATGCTTATACATGCCATACTGAAATGTATTATAGCACCCATGATACTCTGTGTTCCCATACTATGTCTCTATATGATATTTAAACTTGTCTGACAACCTCCATGTTGGCTGTAGTGGTGGTCATATTGGTTGTCACCAGGCTTTTTTGGAAAGTTTCTGGAAATTTTATTTCATTGAGTTTTTTAAAATTTATTTTTCTATTAAATATGTATTTCCAGGAGAAAATCCCAGGCTGCGCCATCCGGTATGGTGATTGTGGATATTACGATGCTCAGTGGGTTTGAGCCCAGCACTCAAGATCTGAACAAGGTGAACCATGATTGGCTATCGTAGGCCATCAATGTTTCGTTGGTCGGGGGCTGGCCTATGGGTTCCCAGTGATGAGTAAGGTGTAGGGCCTGGGATGAGGAGCGGTACCAGGCATGCCGATTGTCTGGATGATGTATAGGTTAACAAAGACGTGGGCGCAGCCATCTGGGGAGTTGGGCCTCCACCGATCGATCACTAATGGATTTTTCCAATGGATGATTTTGATGGGACTGGCTAAATTTTTTATATAAATTAGGGCCTGCTGACTCTCCCTGACCGATATACCAAAATTTGCAAAAATTTGCATTAAAGTACCAGGTAGTCCCCAACCCGTTGACTTTCAGATGGTGTTTGCACAAATCCTTCCCCTTTTTGGGTCCCAAAATATAAATTTTGCCAGGAACGTAACTAAAATTTAGGACATTTTCAAAAAACTTTGGACTGTTGGGGCTATGCGTTCACACGACTATCCAGTGTACGGTTATTGTCATCCCTTTTCTGTTCCTTACAGCTGAAGGACGCTCTGGAGAGTTACATCAGTCACTATGAGATCCACGGAGAAAGACTCATCATCTACTTCGATAAGGTCAGAACAATAAACCGGGGGAAAAACAAAATTATAATCCAGCAATAAATTATGTCCATGGTTCCAAAAGAGTAGATGATGGGAACTTGGGCACGAATCTTAGTCAAATTTTTAAAGGAACACTCCAGATAAAACTGCTAAGATGTCTCATATCTGGTGAAGGGCCTGAGGGGCGGAGCATGATACAGAAATGCAAATAAAACCAGAGAGAATCTGTGTCAAGCTCCTCCCCCTTAGCATTACCAGGGGTCTTCCTTTCATAGTATTATGACAACTCCCACCCGCTACAACATACCTCCCCTAGTTCTCCATATCCCTTGTCCATTCTCCATCTCTTTCCCAGGATCTCCAGACATCTTTCTACACCTTTAATGTCTCTTCTTATTCAAGGTCTCCGATATCATAGACTGTGTGACCTTTGAAGCCGTCCAGAAAGTGAGGATTTCCCCCCTGCTGCCGGCATCTGCCATCTTGTATGATTTTTATGAGCCAGGTAAGAGATAGGAGGGCAGATGAAGAGGGGGGCATTAAACTGGGGGTGCAGATGAAGTGAGACATTAAATTGGAGGGGGCAGATGAAGAGGGACATTAAATTGGAGGGGGCAGATGAAGGGGGACATTAAATTGGAGGGGGCAGATGAAGAGGGACATTAAATTGGAGGGGGAAGATGAAGAGGGACATTAAATTGGAGGGGGCAGATGAAGAAGGACATTAAATTGGAGGGGGAAGATGAAGAGGGACATTAAATTGGAGGGAGAAGATGGAGGGGACAATAAACTTTAGTGTCAGATGGAGGAGGACATTAAACTGGGGGGAGATGAAGTGGGACATTAAATTGGAGGGGGCAGATGGAGGGGACAATAAACTTTAGTTGTCAGATGGAGGGGGACATTAAACTTGGGGGAAGATGAAGTGGGAGATTAAATTGGGCTAAAGATGGAAGGGGGTATTAAACTGGGATGGCATATGAAAAGGGGCATTAAATTGTGGAGGCAGATGGGGGAGACATTAAACTGGGAGGAAGATGAAGAGGGAAATTAAATTGGGGGGCAGATAAAGGGGGATATTGAACTTTAAATGTTGAGAGATCCTGCAGAATTGTGAATACAGCTCAGAGGTAAATCTAAGTGTAACTCAATATAAAATAATCAATGTAATAAGAATACAAAGTGACTCAATACTTGATATAGATCGGATCTGTATGAAAGTGAATTGGAGGTCAGAGTGGACATTGCCTTTAACCAGTGGTATATGACCCCCCTCCATGTGCCAACCAGACTCTTCTAAAGGTTTATTATTGTGTCCAACCATTGTCTTCCTGCAGAAAATCAATGCAGAGTGTTCTATGGAGGCCCCGAAAAATCCAGCCTGATAACTAAGCTGTGCTCAGAGGACTTGTGTCAGTGTGCCGAGGGTAAGTGTGTACTGCAGCATAGGTGCAGGAACTTACTGATATGCTACGGTGCTGTGCAAAAGTTTTAGGCATGCATGAGAAAATGCTGCAAAGTAGGAATGTTTTTAGAAATAGAAGGGTTAATTCCAATGGGTTAATCCCATCAATATTTGGTGTGACCTTTGCCCTATGGAGGAGGAGTCCTGGAAGTGATGATACGGCCCCCACAGATATAGCCCTGATCTCATCATCATCCAGTCTGTCTGGAATGACATGAAGAGACAGACGGATTGGAGCAAGTCTACATCCACAAAAGATCTGGGCTTCGGGACGTGATGGAGTAAACGCCTCCCCAGAAACCAGGGGGCTGCATACAGGGTCTCATCTATATACGTAGTACAGTATAGAGTTACTGGCTTGCGTTATGTAAGCTTCCGGCAGTACAATAGACCTGTCATTACAAGGATTAACCAAGAGCTGGTCTTGAGGGTATATATGTATACTTAGGTCATTAATATGACATTGTGGCGGGCTGTCACCTCGCACCCCAACCAGTTTCTTCACATACCACATCTGACAGTGTACAGCAGACCACTCCACTGCAAACAGGAGCTGATTTGCAGTTCACCCATCCTCTTATTTATGAGACGACTCTGCTCACTCTGTCCCAGTCTATACAGCAAAACTGAAAAGTGAGTTGCCAAAAACAGCAAGTGTCAGACAATTGTGACAACTCTAGTGGTCAGTATGAGAACTGCAATGTTTCAAGATGTTTTACTGATGATACATTCCCTTTAGCAAGTTCATAGGATTGTACTCAATGTTGGAAATTGGCTGGACCCCTCAAAAGCTAAATATAGCATTCAGAAGGTCCTTGGTATATGGATAATCTAATAAAAATCAGCTAAAGTTCCCTGATTACTTCTCATTACTCCACAGGATCGTGTCCCACCAGGCGGCGCTCTCTGGACTTGAAAGAAGATCGTCAAGAATTTGCCTGTTATTCTCCAAGAGTAGTATATGGTGAGATAAGTAACCTGGGGCAGAGGGTAGAATACGAGGGAAAATCCTGGATAGATATTGGGGACAAGCAGAGAACCAGTCAGGAGTCATTCTAATATAGAACTGGTATAATGTTATTATTTATACTGGTCCCTGAAAACCTGAGGGGGGAACCCTGATCACAACCCTGTATGCCTGCCTGGAAGTCAGTCTGCTGCCCAGCATGAGCAACAGGATACTACATAACTGATTACAATACATGTCCTGTTTAGAACACTTATCTTTAATACCTGCAGTTGTCAGGGCATGCTAGGAGTTATATTTCCTACAGAGCCAAGACTAGAGATGAGCGAACAGTGTTCTATCGAACTCATGTTCGATCGGATATTAGGCTGTTCGGCATGTTCGAATCGAATCGAACACCGCGTGGTAAAGTGCGCCATTACTCGATTCCCCTCCCACCTTCCCTGGCACCTTTTTTGCTCCAATAACAGCGCAGGGTAGGTGGGACAGGAACTACGACACCGGTGACGTTGAAAAAAGTAGGCAAAACCCATTGGCTGCCGAAAACATGTGACCTCTAATTTAAAAGAACAGCGCCGCCCAGCTTCGCGTCATTCTGAGCTTGCAATTCACCGAGGACGGAGGTTTCCGTCCAGTTAGCTAGGGGTTAGATTCTGGGTAGGCAGGGACAGGCTAGGATAGGAAGGAGAAGACAACCAACAGCTCTTATAAGAGCTAAATTCCAGGGAGAAGCTTGTCAGTGTAACGTGGCACTGACGGGCTCAATCGCCGCAACCCAGCTTTCCCAGGATCCTGAATGGAATACACTGTCAGTGTATTCCCGTATACCCGATATATACCCCCGATACCCGTTCCAACGGTGTGCCCCCCCACCTTCACCCCAGAAATACCCTGCAAGTCCCCTAGCAATAGAATTGGGGCTATATACACCCACTATTTTTGCTACTGCCATATAGTGCCATTGTCTCACTGGGAATTCAAAGAATATATTGGGCTTACATATAACTTCAATTCCAGGGAGAAGCTTGTCAGTGTAACGTGGCACTGATGGGCTCAATCGCCGCAACCCAGCTTTCCCAGGATCCTGAATGGAACACACTGACAGTGTATTCCCGTATACCCCATATATACACCCCAAATCCCCGTTCCAACGGTGTGCCCCCCCACCTTCACCTCAGAAATACCCTGCAAGTCCCCTAGCAATAGAATTGGGGCTATATACACCCACAATTTTTGCTACTGGTATATAGTGCCATTGTCTGACTGGGAATTCAAAGAATATATTGGGGTTATGTGCACCCACAATTTTTAATACTGGTATACAGTGCCATTGTCTGACTGGGAATTCAAAGAATATATTGGGGTGACGTGCACCCACAATTTTTGCTACTGCTATACAGTTCCATTGTCTCACTGGGAATTCAAAGAATATATGGGGGTTATGTGCACCCACAATTTTTAATACTGGTATACAGTGCCATTGTCTGACTGGGAATTCAAAGAATATATGGGGGTTATGTGCACCCACAATTTTTAATACTGCTATACAGTTCCTTTGTCTCACTGGGAATTCAAAGAATATATGGGGGTTATGTGCACCCACAATTTTTACTACTGGTATACAGTGCCATTGTCTGACTGGGAATTCAAAGAATATATTGGGGTGACGTGCACCCACAATTTTTGCTACTGCTATACAGTTCCATTGTCTGACTGGGAATTCAAAGAATATATGGGGGTTACGTGCACCCACAATTTTTAATACTGGTATACAGTGCCATTGTCTGACTGGGAATTCAAAGAATATATGGGGGTTACGTGCACCCACAATTTTTAATACTGCTATACAGTTCCTTTGTCTCACTGGGAATTCAAAGAATATATGGGGGTTATGTGCACCCACAATTTTTAATACTGGTATACAGTGCCATTGTCTGACTGGGAATTCAAAGAATATATGGGGGTTACGTGCACCCACAATTTTTAATACTGCTATACAGTTCCTTTGTCTCACTGGGAATTCAAAGAATATATGGGGGTTATGTGCACCCACAATTTTTAATACTGGTATACAGTGCCATTGTCTGACTGGGAATTCAAAGAATATATGGGGGTTATGTGCACCCACAATTTTTACTACTGGTATACAGTGCCATTGTCTAACTGGGAATTCAAAGAATATATTGGGGTGACGTGCACCCACAATTTTTGCTACTGCTATACAGTTCCATTGTCTCACTGGGAATTCAAAGAATATATGGGGGTTATGTGCACCCACAATTTTTAATACTGGTATACAGTGCCATTGTCTGACTGGGAATTCAAAGAATATATGGGGGTTATGTGCACCCACAATTTTTAATACTGGTATATAGTGCCATTGTCTGACTGGGAATTCAAAGAATATATGGGGGTTACGTGCACCCACAATTTTTAATACTGGTATACAGTGCCATTGTCTGACTGGGAATTCAAAGAATATATGGGGGTTATGTGCACCCACAATTTTTAATACTGGTATACAGTGCCATTGTTTGACTGGGAATTCAAAGAATATATGGGGGTTACGTGCACCCACAATTTTTAATACTGCTATACAGTTCCTTTGTCTCACTGGGAATTCAAAGAATATATGGGGGTTATGTGCACCCACAATTTTTAATACTGGTATACAGTGCCATTGTCTGACTGGGAATTCAAAGAATATATGGGGGTTATGTGCACCCACAATTTTTAATACTGGTATACAGTGCCATTGTCTGACTGGGAATTCAAAGAATATATGGGGGTTACGTGCACCCACAATTTTTAATACTGCTATACAGTTCCTTTGTCTCACTGGGAATTCAAAGAATATATGGGGGTTATGTGCACCCACAATTTTTAATACTGGTATACAGTGCCATTGTCTGACTGGGAATTCAAAGAATATATGGGGGTTATGTGCACCCACAATTTTTAATACTGGTATACAGTGCCATTGTCTGACTGGGAATTCAAAGAATATATGGGGGTTATGTGCACCCACAATTTTTAATACTGGTATACAGTGCCATTGTCTGACTGGGAATTCAAAGAATATATTGGGGTGACGTGCACCCACAATTTTTGCTACTGCTATACAGTTCCATTGTCTCACTGGGAATTCAAAGAATATATGGGGGTTATGTGCACCCACAATTTTTAATACTGGTATACAGTGCCATTGTCTGACTGGGAATTCAAAGAATATATGGGGGTTATGTGCACCCACAATTTTTAATACTGGTATACAGTGCCATTGTCTGACTGGGAATTCAAAGAATATATTGGGGTGACGTGCACCCACAATTTTTGCTACTGCTATACAGTTCCATTGTCTCACTGGGAATTCAAAGAATATATGGGGGTTATGTGCACCCACAATTTTTAATACTGGTATACAGTGCCATTGTCTGACTGGGAATTCAAAGAATATATGGGGGTTATGTGCACCCACAATTTTTAATACTGGTATACAGTGCCATTGTCTGACTGGGAATTCAAAGAATATATGGGGGTTATGTGCACCCACAATTTTTACTACTGGTATACAGTGCCATTGTCTGACTGGGAATTCAAAGAATATATTGGGGTGACGTGCACCCACAATTTTTGCTACTGCTATACAGTTCCATTGTCTGACTGGGAATTCAAAGAATATATGGGGGTTATGTGCACCCACAATTTTTAATACTGGTATATAGTGCCATTGTCTGACTGGGAATTCAAAGAATATATGGGGGTTACGTGCACCCACAATTTTTAATACTGGTATACAGTGCCATTGTCTGACTGGGAATTCAAAGAATATATGGGGGTTATGTGCACCCACAATTTTTAATACTGGTATACAGTGCCATTGTCTGACTGGGAATTCAAAGAATATATGGGGGTTATGTGCACCCACAATTTTTAATACTGGTATACAGTGCCATTGTCTGACTGGGAATTCAAAGAATATATGGGGGTTATGTGCACCCACAATTTTTACTACTGGTATACAGTGCCATTGTCTGACTGGGAATTCAAAGAATATATTGGGGTGACGTGCACCCACAATTTTTGCTACTGCTATACAGTTCCATTGTCTGACTGGGAATTCAAAGAATATATGGGGGTTATGTGCACCCACAATTTTTAATACTGGTATACAGTGCCATTGTCTGACTGGGAATTCAAAGAATATATGGGGGTTATGTGCACCCACAATTTTTAATACTGGTATATAGTGCCATTGTCTGACTGGGAATTCAAAGAATATATGGGGGTTATGTGCACCCACAATTTTTAATACTGGTATATAGTGCCATTGTCTGACTGGGAATTCAAAGAATATATGGGGGTTACGTGCACCCACAATTTTTAATACTGGTATACAGTGCCATTGTCTGACTGGGAATTCAAAGAATATATGGGGGTTATGTGCACCCACAATTTTTAATACTGGTATACAGTGCCATTGTCTGACTGGGAATTCAAAGAATATATGGGGGTTATGTGCACCCACAATTTTTACTACTGGTATACAGTGCCATTGTCTGACTGGGAATTCAAAGAATATATGGGGGTTATGTGCACCCACAATTTTTAATACTGGTATACAGTGCCATTGTCTGACTGGGAATTCAAAGAATATATGGGGGTTATGTGCACCCACAATTTTTAATACTGGTATACAGTGCCATTGTCTGACTGGGAATTCAAAGAATATATGGGGGTTATGTGCACCCACAATTTTTACTACTGGTATACAGTGCCATTGTCTGACTGGGAATTCAAAGAATATATGGGGGTTATGTGCACCCACAATTTTTGCTACTGCTATACAGTTCCATTGTCTCACTGGGAATTCAAAGAATATATGGGGGTTATGTGCACCCACAATTTTTAATACTGGTATACAGTGCCATTGTCTGACTGGGAATTCAAAGAATATATGGGGGTTATGTGCACCCACAATTTTTACTACTGGTATACAGTGCCATTGTCTGACTGGGAATTCAAAGAATATATGGGGGTTATGTGCACCCACAATTTTTAATACTGGTATACAGTGCCATTGTCTGACTGGGAATTCAAAGAATATATGGGGGTTATGTGCACCCACAATTTTTAATACTGGTATACAGTGCCATTGTCTGACTGGGAATTCAAAGAATATATGGGGGTTATGTGCACCCACAATTTTTAATACTGGTATACAGTGCCATTGTCTGACTGGGAATTCAAAGAATATATGGGGGTTATGTGCACCCACAATTTTTAATACTGGTATACAGTGCCATTGTCTGACTGGGAATTCAAAGAATATATGGGGGTTATGTGCACCCACAATTTTTAATACTGGTATACAGTGCCATTGTCTCACTGGGAATTCCACAAATAATTTGGGGATTCATTCACCCTACATCTCAGGCTCTTGCCATATTCACCCAGGTTGTCAGTGCTGCACCAGCTCGTTCCCAGACAGCTCGGCCCGAAAAACGCGTTACCTATATAGAGGATTTGGACAATGAAGACAACATGTTCTAAATCTAATGTCTGCACCTTCTCCAGAATTAAAATAAAGGCAGCGTTTAACTTTCAAATAGCACTGCACAAAGGAAGAGCTTATCAGCTTGTCTCATGACATGCTACTGAAAAGTTTCATTTGTGTATCTTAATGTAAATATAGTTGTATAAGCTTTTTGGGTTTTAGGCACTGCCAAGTTATTTATTACCACCCACTCCCTTATAATGATGATGACGCCAAAGTCACTGTGGGTGTTCAGAGCTCACAGCTTTGGGTGACATTTGTCTTGCTCTCTGTCGGTACCAGCTGTCTTTTTGGATACCGTAAAGTTATGTTGACTTTATTAACAGCTATAGAAGCTTTAGCCAGGTTGTGACGGTGTGTAACCCTAACAACACTAAGTGGGATACACATTAATAGTCAGTCTATGTACGCTAAACGTATCACTGAAGTAATTTTTTTTCCCTCTCCCCTAATATAAGAAAGGAACAGACATTAGACCTAGACCGGGGTTCGAGGCTTGAAAAAATCCAGTATTATTTGTTCTTCATGATGTGAAATATGTGTTGAAAAGCAACCCAAGATGAAGTCAGCCATGTGTGCCAGTGTGTTACTTGGCATGCCTTTGCTGGCCCCAACTGTAAGGGTCACTCTCCATTTCCTCCATTTTCCACTCCCCTTCACACCATTTGTGGTGAAGCAATGGGATGCACTGAAGTGCACCCTCTAGCCTCGTGTGGGATAGGGACATCAGATGCCACTCCAACCCCCTCGTCTTCCTCCGCCAGCCAACGGTGCGAAGATGAGAGGAGTGTGCTCTGAATGTTTTCTGCCTAGCAGAGGCTAGTTCTCACTTACGAAAATGGCCCCACTTTGACCTGTATATCAGGCACAATGGTGTAGGTTTCAAAGAAACATGGCACCAACAAGTTGGAAAACGTGGGCCATGCGTGGACCGTGTTTGAGTCTGGCAAGCTCCAGATCTGCTACCAGGTTCCAGCCATTATCACAGGCGCAAAAATGCCAGGCCCCAGGTGTAGCAGGGAAAAAAAAATGCCATCTCAGCCAGGATGGCATCCCTGACCTCGGAGGCACTGTGCTGTCTGTCCCCCAAGCTGATCAGTTTCAGCACGGCCTACTGACATCTCCCCATGCCAGTGTTACAGTGTTTTCCGCTAGTAGCTGGGGTGGAGGTTGCAGCTTCGTAGGGTTTCAGTCTACTCCTGCCATGAATTTTGGCCTGGGAGAGGAGATAGGCCACCCCAGTTTGCACCCGGGGAACAGACTCCACCACATTCACCCTGCCTGTCATTAAAGATAAGCACTGCAGCATCCCTGACCACAGGCGCTTGTCCATGTGTCGGTGGTCAAGTGGACCTTGCAGCAAAGCGCAGAGCTCTGGGCCCGACTGATGTTATGGGACACATGCAGGCGCAAGGCAGAGACAGCACACCAAGAGAAGTAGTAACGGCTAGGCCCAGCATAGGGAGGTGCCCCAGCTGCCTTCTGCTGACGGAAGGCCTGGGTCTCCAGAAGCATAAACAAACACCAACATCTCCAGGGCCAGCAGTTTATCGATGAGGCTGTTACAGGCTTGGGCATGGGGGTGGGTTGTATTGTACTTCTGCCTGCAATGAAAAGCTTGGGAAATGTGGAGTGGCTGGGAAGAGGCGCATGATGGTGCAGGCCAAAAGGGCGCATGAGGGTGAACTCCCCAATGTGTCAGAGATAGGTGTGTAGGTGTCCTTGCATCATATACTTGCACCATATTTGGCTTTGGAAGTTAATTTTGTGCCAAAAAGTGGTTAAGACAGCGATCCCTCAGCTACTCCCGTTACACTGTCTATTGAAGTTACCATCTGTGGAAGTGGACCACCATTTCTAAGATCCCAAAGGAAGCAGGCAAGAGATGTGCAGTTCAGAAAAAAAGATGAGAAAATAAGTTTAGGCTGTAGAGCACAGAGGGATCGGAGAGGACAGAGCTGGTGTCGGCCAGGTATTCCCACAACATGCGCCTATACTTGTCCCTCCTGGTGACACTAGGCCCCTGAGTGGCAGTAATTTGTCCAGGGGGGCCATTAACGTGTTCCAGACCTAGGAATAAGTCTTCCAACAGGGTAGAGTTTTGCATGCCTTTGCTTCTACCCACTGTTTTTGCTGCTTAGCTTCCCTCCACATCTACTCTGCTTTCACCCCTAAACATCACCCCAGTTTATGCCTTTGCTTCTACCCAGGTTTTTTGTTGATTTAGCTTCCCTCTACATCTACACTGCTTTAGCCCCTAGACATCACCCCTGTCCATGTGGGGTCGGTGGCCTCGTCATCCACCAACTCCTCTTCCAATTGCGCACTGCCCCATTACTGCAAACCGCACATGACCACAGCTTGCCTTGATGGCAACTGTGTCTCATGATCCCCACTTAGGTCCAGACAAGTCGGTGGCGGGTCCAAAACCCCAAAATTGGAAGGAAATGGCAGATGCTGCAGTATTTCTAACACCTGTTCCTGGTGCTCGGGCCTGGTCTGTGTTGTACCCTGCACCCTGCTTAACGCATCTGCCATATCCGAAGTTGTGCTGAGCGCATGCTAATGTTTCGTGTCCAGTGCAATGGATGGGATGGGATTTCACATAAGTCTGCCACCCATGGCCACTCATGGTTGAGCAACTGAGGGAGTTGACTTTGACGAACCCGAGGGTTTTGGAGTTGGAACTACATCAAAGGTCTGTGCTGCTCACACACTCTGCTCAACACATGATATGTTTAGTGCCAGCAGTGTGGAGACGTCGCACAACAGCCGTTGTTCCAGCAGGTACAGGCGTTGTAGGAGTGCATAGAGGCTAGCAGCGGCAACTATACACTTTAAAAACTATCCGCACAAGCGCCACACTTTCACCAGTAGCTCAGGAACATTGGGGTACCTTTTTCAAAAGATTAGCAGCAATGAGTTAAAAACGTGGCCCAGGCATGGAATATGTTGCAGGCTGCCAAGCTACAGAGCCAATCCCAGGTTACGGCCATTATCACACATGACAACATGCCTGGGCCCAGGTGCAGTGGCAAAAACCACATTGCCGTCTCATCGAGGATGGCATGACTCACTTTGTAGGCAGTGTGCTGTCTGGCCCCCAAGCTGATGAGCTTCAGCACGGCCCGCTGACGTCTCCCCACACCAGTGTTGCAGCGTTTCCAGCTCGTAGCTGGGGTCAATTTAACAGCGGAGGAGGGTGGTGTTTCAGCCCTCCTCCCAGGAATGTTGTGTGGGGAGACAAGTCAGGCCACCACATTTTGCGACCCGGTCCACGCCTCAACTACATTCAACCACTGTGCCCAAATTGAAAGGTAGCGTCCCTGTCCGCATGCACTTGTCCATTCGTAACTGGTCACATGGAACTTTAGGGCTAAGCGCTGAATTTAGGGACCGCCTCATGTTTGGGGGAAAGTGCTGGTGTGGACGGCACAGTGCGGTGGCGCAGTAGACACTCTGCCCAAAAAGGGCAGAGTGTCCCCCAGCCGGGATTCCAACATCTCCTGGGCCAGATTTCTTGAGATGAGGCCGTTGAAGCCTTGGGCATGTGGGTGGGTTGCGCTGTACTTTAGCATGAAATGAAAGGCTTGGGAGATGGGGAGTTGCTGGGAAGAGGCGCATGATGGCGCGGGCAAAAGGAGAAATGGCAGGAAAAGGTGAGGATAAGGGTGAACTCCCCAAAGTGTCAGAGGCAGATGTGGAGGTGTCCTGGCTCCTGGTCTGGACTGCAGCGCCAGCCCTGTCAACAGTGGAAGAGGCAGTGGCCGCCAGGCCAAACGACGATTATCCTGCGCTTGCTCTCACCCACTGAGCCCAGGGCTTGCCTTCCAAATGATGGCACCCGCAAGAGGTGGTGAGATTCCTCTCCGCAGATCTCCAAACCATCTTGGACTTGCAAATTGCACTAAATTTGTCATGTAACTGACATGTATATGATGAGTCTATCCATTGTCTGTTCATTTTGGTGAAAGTCAGCCTGTCAGCTGACAGACAGCTGTGCTTGTCAGTGATGATGTCACCGGCTGCTTGTACCCCCAGTTTTTGCTGCTTAGCTTGCCTCCACATCCACACTGCTTTTGCCCCTACACATCACCCCTATCCATGCCTGTGCCTCTAGCCATAAGTCTGCCACCCATGGAAACTCATGGTGCAGAAAGTGAGGGAGCTGACTCTGAGGAACCCTTGGGTTTTGTAGCTGGTACTCCATCAAAGGTCTCTGCTGCTCACACACCCTGCTGAACATACGGTATCTAGGGTTAGAGCGTGTGGTGACCTCGCACAACAGTAGGTGCTTCAGGCAGATGTAGGCCTTGCTGGAGTGTATTGCGGCTAGCTCCAGGTACTGTAGACTTGGGGAAAGTGGGTGTCCAAGTGCCGCACTTTCACCCTTAGCTCAGCTAATTTGGGGTATGTTTTTAAAAATCATTGCACCACTACATTGAACATGTGGGCCAGGCATGGAACGTGTTGGAGGCTGGCAAGCTCCAGAGCCCTCCAACAAGCTAAAAAACCTGGCCCCAGGGGCAGCGGGGATAAACAAATTGCCATCTCATCCAGGATGGCATCCCTGACCTCAGAGGCAGTGTGCTGTCCGTCTCCCAAGCTGATGAGCTTCAGCCCAGCCTGCTGACGTCTCCCCACACCAGTGTTGCAGCGTTTTCAGCTCGTAGCTGGGGTAAATCTAACAGCGGAGGAGGAGGAGGGTGGTGTTTCAGCCCTCCTCCCAGGAATGTTTTGTGGGGAAACAAGTCAGGAAAATTCTTGAAACGGGAGAGTTTTGCATCTTTGCCCTTGCTGCCTATGGACATCCCTTTGCCTCTAGCCACCATTTTCCCTGCTTTGCTTGCCTCCAAATCCACACTGCTTTTGCCCCTAGACATCACCCCAGTCCATGCCTTAGCTTGTACCCCCAGTTTTTCCTGCTTAGCTTGCCTCCACATCCACACTGCTTTTGCCCCTAGACATCACCCCAGTCCATGCCTTAGCTTGTACCCCCAGTTTTTCCTGCTTAGCTTGCCTCCACATCCACACTGCTTTTGCCCCTAGACATCACCCCAGTCCATGCCTTAGCTTGTACCCCCAGTTTTTCCTGCTTAGCTTGCCTCCACATCCACACTGCTTTTGCCCCTAGACATCACCCCAGTCCATGCCTTAGCTTGTATCCCCAGTTTTTCCTGCTTAGCTTGCCTCCACATCCACACTGCTTTTGCCCCTAGACATCACCCCAGTCCATGCCTTAGCTTGTACCCCCAGTTTTTCCTGCTTAGCTTGCCTCCACATCCACACTGCTTTTGCCCCTAGACATCATCCCTATCCATGCCTCTTCCCCTAGCCATAACTCTGCCACCCCTGGAAACTCATGGTGCAGAAACTTTGGTTGCTGACTTTGAGGAACCCTTGGGTTTTGTAGATGGAACTCCATCAAAGGTCTGTGCAGCTCACACACCCTGCTTAAGATATGGTATTGTAGGGTTTCAGCGTGTGTGAATGACGGACAACAGCCTGTGTTTGGACAGATGTAGGCCTTGCTAGAGTGTTTTTAGGCTAGCAGCGACTCCTGTGCACTTGCAAAAGTGGGCGCACAAGCGCCGCATTTTCAACAGTAGCTTCGGTACATTTGGGTATGTTTTTAAAAAACTTTGCACCACTAGGTTAGACGTGGGCCAAACATGGAACGTGTTGGAGGCTGGCAAGCTCCAGAGCCGCTACCAGGTTCCAGCCATTATCACAGGCGTAAAAATGCCAGGCCCCAGGTGTAGCAGGGAAAAAAAAATGCCATCTCAGCCAGGATGGCATCCCTGACCTCGGAGGCACTGTGCTGTCTGTCCCCCAAGCTGATGAGCTTCAGCACCGCCTGCTGACGTCTCCCCACACCAGTGTTTTAGCGTTTGCCGCTAGTAGCTGTGGTGGAGGTTGCAGCGTCGTAGGGTTTCAGTCTACTCCTGCCATGAATTTTGGCCTGGGAGAGGAGATAGGCCACCCCAGTTTGCACCCGGGGAACAGACTCCACCACATTCACCCTGCCTGTCATTAAAGATAAGCACTGCAGCATCCCTGACCACAGGCGCTTGTCCAAGTGTCGGTGGTCAAGTGGACCTTGCAGCAAAGCGCGGAACTAAGGGCCCACCTGATGTTGAGTGACACGTGCTGGTGCAAGGCGGGGACGCCACACCGGGAGAAGTTGAGACGGCTAGGGACGGCATAGTGAGGTGCCACAGTTGCCATCAGGTCCGGGAAGGCGGGAGTTTCAACAAGCCGGAACGCCAACCTCTCCTGGGCCAGCAGTTTAGCGATGTTGGCGTTCTAGGCTTGCGTGGGTGGGTGGTTAGCGGTGTATTTCTGCCGGCGCTCCAATGTCTGAGAGATGGTGGGTTGTTGTAAAGAAGCGCCTGATGGTGCCTTTGATGGTGCAGGAGAAGGAGATAAGACAGAAACAGGGGAGGATGAGGGAGAAGTCAACAAAGTGGCGGAGGCAGATGAAGTGATGTCCTGGCTCGTCCTCTGGAGTGCATCGCCAGCACTGTGAGCAGAGGCAGTGGCATGAACGGCGGGCGACGTTTGTCCTGCCGTTGCTGCCTGCCACTGATTCCATTGCTTGGATTCCAAATGACGGTGCATTGAAGTGGTGGACAGGTTGCTCTTCTCAGGGCCCCTACTCGATTTCGAGAGGCAAATTGTGTAGACGACACTATATCTGTCCTCGGCGCATTCCTTGAAAAAACTCTACACCTTCAAGAAACGTGCCCTCGATGGGGGAGTTTTTCTGGGCTGGGTACAAAAGGGAACATCTTCGGACATTCCGGGTCTGGCCTGGCTTCGGCAAAGCAGCTGACCTCTGCCTCTGGACATGTCTCTGCCTCTAGCTACCCTTTTTGGTGCTGCACCTGCCTCAACATCCACACTACTTTCCCAGCTTGACATCTGCCTTGTCCAGGTGGGGTCGGTGTCCTCGTCGTCCACCACCTCCTCTTCCAACTTCTGTCTCGCCTCCTCCTCCTGCACAATGCGCATGTCAACTGGCTGCCCTGACAGCAACTGCGTCTCATCGTCGTCGATGAGGGTGGGTTGCTGGTCATCCGCCACCAAATCGACCGGAGATGGAATGGAGGAGACTCTAGTGTTTGAGCATCTGGACACAGATACTCGTCTGTTAGGTCCGTGGAATCGCGAAATGGAGGGGCAGGTTGCGGTACAGTCAAAGGAAGGGAGAACAGCTCTGGGGAGCAGGGACAGTTGGGGTTATTGTTCTGAGAAGATTGGGAATTTTGGGTGGAAGGAGGACAAGACTGTTGGGTAAGAGGAGGTAGAGGCTGACTGGCTGGTGGACAATGTGCTTTAAGCGTTATCCGACAGCCATTGCAAGACCTGTTCCTGGTTCTCGGGCCTACTAATCTTTGTACCATTCAGCCTAGTTAATGTGGAACTTTTGTGCAAAGCGCAGAACTTAGGGCCCGCCTGATGTTAAGGGACACACGCTGGTACAAGGCTCAACTCACCCTAAGTGCCAAAAACACTGCTGGTGCAAGGCTCTACTCATGCCAAGGGCCTCAATCTCTGCTGGTAGCTCAGCTTAAGGTCATGTAACTTTGTTTGGAAGGGCTCATGTTAAGGGCTAGAAAAGTGAATTTTGGAAGGTCTTACCACATCACACACACACACACACACACACACACACACACACTCAAAATGACAGTTAAGGGTGAGGGCTTTTGGAATTCCCATTGCCTATTCCATTTGTGGTTGTCATGGGGAACGTGATTTAAAGGGGTGGTTGTTACTGTTTGTTGAGCTTAAATTGGGGTTTGTGTCCATCCATTTGGGGAGTAAAGAAGGTTTCCAGGTATTTTCCCACTTTGATAGAGGTTTTTTTGAATGTGGAAAGTGTGTAGTTGTTAGGCTGTGATGTTGGGGTAATAGAGGGTCTTTGGTGTGTTAGATGCCCCCAGGCATGCTTCCCCTGCTGTCCCAGTGTCATTCCAGAGGTGTTGGCATCATTTCCTGGGGTGTCATAGTGGACTTGGTGACCCTCCAGACACGGATTTGGGTTTCCCCCTTAACGAGTATCTGTTCCCCATAGACTATAATGGGGTTCGAAACCCGTTCGAACACACGAACATTGAGCGGCTGTTCGAATCGAATTTCGAACCTCGAACATTTTAGTGTTCGCTCATCTCTAGCCAAGACCATATATCTTTTTATCACATAACATCACGTAATCTTCCTCCAAAATACAGGGTACCGTGTGAATGTAGTGGACACAAGGACGGAGGACGCATTTACTGTCTACACAGTAAAGATTGCTGAAGTTTTGCAGAAACGTAAGTCACGGCTGCAATTTGTGGGTTTTGCATAGAGATGGGTGGACTGGTTTATAACAAGGTGTATTCATTACAAAGTTTCCAAAAATTTCAACCTCAAGAGAACCCAAAATTTTTGGGATTCACCTACCACAGATCTGAATGGGGATGAAGGTGGGTTGGGGTTGGGATGCCTCAGCCTAACAAAAAACTGGAGTGAGTTAAACCAAATGATGTAGATTTCAATTCTGGCACAAGGGACCTCCCGAGGGGTCGGAGCATCTTTCCTCTATGTAAATAATAAAGTTGCTGAACTTTATACAATATTTTTTACATAAGATGAATGTAGTTACATCAGCACACTCTTCTCCTGAAATACTCTGTGTTGCTGGGTACGTGCTATTGTCATAAATGTCCATACTCCATGGGAATTCAAGAAGATCTTCAGAACCACATCAGATATTTTACTGACCCTTCAATTTCCACCCTGCAGACTCAGATGAGACCATCCAACAAGGAGACATCAGATACTTCTACCAACGTTCAGCCTGCAAAATGCAACTAAGCAACAAGGAGTATCTGATCATGGGCCAAGATGGACAGACCACAGATGACCAAGGACGGTGGGTGGAGGCCTCATCCTGATGGTGCTATTACCCCAGATCTCAGTTTTCTTTCATAACATAGACAAGAGCCCATGTGGCTGCTATGGGGTCCCTGGACAGTGGGGGCCCATTGCAAGTTTTCCCCATTGTTTGTGTCTTACACTCTCAAGCATCTATTTGATACGTCTTCTCTTTCTCACTTTTTCTCTTTCAGAATGAGATACTTATTAGAAAGCAACTCATGGGTGGAGGAACTGGCTGGAGCCTCGGCTTGTAAAGCTACCCGTAACCGAAATGCGTGCAACAAAATGAACGACTTTTTGGTTGATTACCGGGAAAATGGTTGCAAGGTGTAACCGTGTGGTTGTATAGTAAGACCGCATGATATAGTATAGTTGTATAGTATGGCTGTAAAACGTAACCACATTGTAATATACTGCGACCACTTAGCTGGTGGCACATGGCTGTATGTATGGGGTGACCATGGTTGTATGGAGTTGTGCGGTGTAACCTACAGTATCATCATCTCCGTAAAATCTCAGTATTATTGTAGACATTTTCTTTAGTATATTACTTCTTATCACTTCAATTTCTGCAATAAACTAACAATCAAGTAAAAATCTTGTGTGGTGAATTAATAAAGAAGGTTCTCCAGTTTGGTGCACAAGATGTGGGAAGTGGAGACATCTCATAGACATCTGCATAGGCCGGCCACAAACATTACATAGCTGTCAGGTATGTCTGCCAACTCCTCCATACACATGCATGCTCAGCACGGGAAGAGGGGAGTAAGATGTTACCTGATATCTCAGAAGTGGCCTATCTCCAGTGAGAGCGAAGGATCGGGCAAGTTAAAGTCCAAGTGCCCGAAAATAATCCAATGCCAGTGGCTTATTTGCCCTGAGAACAAAGAATCGGGTATTCCTAAATCTAGGTGACATCTGCTGCCTGGGGCAGGTTGGAAGGCCCATATAGTTAAGTTTATCCAACCTCAGATTGATTTTTCATACTGATAGGTCATCAATGTGTGATCTTTTGGGGTTGACTGACATTCGGCGTCATGTAGATTTGGTTGTTCCAGTAGCCTCAGGGTGCCGTAAACTGCTGGTGGACGGGCAGCACTTTCAGCACCCTTCATATTCAAGTAATAGTATCGGTGCTGCGTACACTCCCTGTCCACCAGCAGCTTCTACAATTGGGAGTCTGCCCCATGCCATGTGGCGTCCGGGTGTCAGACCCCCGACAGATCATACAATGCTGCGCTATCCTGTAGATAGGTCATCGGTATGAAAATTTTATTTGAGGCCATAAAACCCCTTTAAATTGGTCGATAGTTTCTACTAAAATAGCAGAGTTCGCCCAACATTAATGTAATACGTTTGGCCAGCTTTAGTAAGACTAGGTTCACATTTGCACTTGAGACTCCACCGCAGAATTCACGTAAAATTGGTGGAGACAAAAGGACTTTTCTCTCTGCCAGTTTCTATATAAAACCAGGACATACAGCATAATTTTTCAGCCGAATTTTTCAGCCGAATTTTTCAGCCCAATTTCAACCCAGGCTTATACTTGAGTCAGCAAAAAAAAAAAAATTTTCTTTCTAGGAGGGGGGGTGGGGATCTATTTCCCCCCCTAGGCTTATACTCGAGTTAATAAGTTTTCCCAGTTTTTTGTGGTAAAATTAGGGGCCTCGGCTTATATTCGGGTCAGCTTATACTCGAGTATATATGGTACTTGGCAGAAACCTGGTGGATCACATGATAGTCTATGTGGACAGGCTCTCTGTCATTCGGGTCACTATGTGGACTCAAACGATGGAGAGCTGAATGTCAGTGTGAACCTAGCGTACGATCCACATCTACACTATAGTGTAAATCCACTCATTATGGTATTCAGGACCAGTCCATGTTTATTAACATAAAATATTTCTGGGTAGTCAGAGCTCATCTCACGGATCAGATTCTGGACTAAATAATAACTGCTCCTCCACATCGTCATCTGATTCCTTCTTGGTCTTCTTAGCAGTAAAATACACATAGACACCAGCAAGGAGAAGTATCCCAGAAAGAAGGACAATGGACAGGACAGCGATCCACATTCTGGCAAAGATCAAGGAGTGATCACCACTGCACTTGCAAGCAAGTCCTGGTGAAATAAGAACATAGAATAGATTAGGGGTCAGAAGAACGAGAAGACCATCATCATCCTTGTTGTCTTCTCATCCTGTATTATGTCCACCTGTCATGTTCTTGGTCCGGTAAGAGCTGTTCCAGTCGTTGGACATGGCGGTCGTGTTTATGTTGTCGGTAGCATTGTTCATATCGAGGAGGGCTCCAGTTGAGGTGAGGAGGCATCTAGCTGTAGTTGGCGGTTGGATTATCCCTTCAGATGGAGTCGGCTGTGAGACGAAACATTGAATATAACTCGACAACACAGCACTAAACAGGACACTACACCATGATAGAGTATTCAGTACGTATTAAAATATCAGTTTTTGTAGCCCTCATCCACCAGTTTGCGGCAATGGCCGCCTCCCTTCCACCATATTTATAGTCCAGCTAGATCTATGATAGAAAGTGACTTATAGCTGGTATAACATCTACTCACAGGATCTTGAGCGGCGCCGTGATCACCGACCCCCTCCTGTCCATGAGATCCTTGCAATACAGCTAAGACTGGAGAAACAATATACAAAGAAGTGGGAATTTGGTCTATTATGGACTTTTGCCAGGTCCTAAAAGCAGAATACTTACAGCACAGGAGCCATATTGGCATGGTCCACCTCGCTGTCATTGTGTATGCTGGCCTCGCGCTAGAGAGGAGAGGTAAAGTAGTCAGATCATTGCCATGTTAATGGTGGTGTCAGCCATACTGTCAGTCACCGGATCAGTTATTGAGTGACGTCCACTTCTGTCATGTTACTTAAATTATAGATAGTCTGTTGGGTGTAAACCACTAAGGCAACCATGACAGTCCCCGCAGGGCCTAGTAGGGCAACAGGCAGTGTTCTGTGACCAGGCATAACACATATTACACACGTATTACATACATATCACACCGTAATACATACATAACACACCGGATTACGTACATATCACACACTGTATTACATACATATCACACCGTATTACATACATATCACACACTGTATTACATACACATCACACCGTATTACATACATATCACACCGTATTACATACATATCACACACTGTATTACATACACATCACACCGTATTACATACATATCACACTGTATTACATACACATCACACCAGATTACATACATATCACACGGTATTACATACACATCACACCAGATTACATACATATCACACGGTATTACATACATATCACACGGTATTACATACATATCACACCGTATTACATACATAACACACCGTATTACATACATATCACACCGTATTACATACATATCACACCGTATTACATACATATCACACCGTATTACATACATATCACACACTGTATTACATACATATCACACCGTATTACATACATAACACACCGTATTACATACATATCACACCGTATTACATACATATCACACCGTATTACATACATATCACACACTGTATTACATACATATCACACCGTATTACATACATAACACACCGTATTACATACATATCACACCGTATTACATACATATCACACTGGATTACATACATATCACACCGTATTACATACATATCACACTGGATTACATACATATAATACCATATTACATACATAACACACCGTATTACATACATATCACACCGTATTACATACATATCACACCATATTACATACATATCACACCATATTACATACATAACACATGGTATTACATACATAACACACTGTATTATGTCCCCTGGTAGGAAATGTAAAAAAAAATACTAGCATGATTAAAAATATTAATAAAAAACAAAACAAAAAGAAGACTTCTGTTTTATTCACCTGGATGGAGCAGGACACAGAGATCAGAGAGGCTCTGCTGACCACTACTAGGCCGTAACTGAAGCCTGCGCTGGCATGGCAACACAGCAGTACAAGATGGCCGCCAGGACACCAGTGATAGATGAGGCCTGAGGATAGATAGTGGGGCAGTGTAATGTTAGACCAGTCGTAAAATGAGCCAAATCAAATGTTAAATGATAAATCTGTCTCATTGTTACACCGTCCATTCTGATTTAACGCGTTTAAGCGAGTAAAAAACGCGGGCGTAAACGCAGCGTATACGCTCATAGTAAAAAACGCCGCGTAAATGCGACGTAAACGCTACCCTCGCATTTCTACGCCTTGAGGCCGGCGTTACTCCGTGTGAAGACTGTCTGCGGCCCAGGGTCACGGTTACAGTGTTGTCCTCCATTACGCCTCTTGCCTCTTAATGTGCAGGTGTTATATGCTCAGACTTCCTCCAAACTGAAAGCAAGTCTTCTGGAAAGCCCCGGCAGGCAGTGTCTGTACTAAGGCCAGAAATAATAGATTCCTGCACCGCCCTATTGATAAAGTGGCCATACGGCTTTAACCCTTTATGAGCTGTCTGTAGACACTTGTCAGCTGAGCTGCGATGCCTGACATAACCCAAAGACTGCGTACACTGTTTCTATACAAAAGTAGCCTTTAAAAAAAAAAAAAAAAAAATATTCTGTACTGCCCCTTTAAATGCCAACGAAACGAGGGATTTCGAGTAATAAGCCCCCTTTATAGGGTCCATACACACTAATAAGACATGTAGACTTATCCTGATAGGACCACCTCTATTTTGCAGCACTAAAAAAACATGGTTGGCTGTTTTTCAAACAGCGCCACACCCGTCCCCTGGTTGTATCTGGTATTGCAGCTCATTCACTGCGATACTATGCTGCTTGTGGACAGGTCTGGTGCTGTTTTGTTGGAAGAAGGCAGCCATGTTTTTCTAATCCTGTCCCTTTAAGTAGTTGCCCCTTAAGTTTTACCCTATTCTTATACACTAACTGCATATTAAACTTTGTTTACGGGTGTCACAAGTGACTGGGCCTTTATCCAAGAGCGTGGCGTGTGATTTAATACACCCGTATACAGAGCTGAACATCTATCATGTGAATGGTAAGAAGATGAAAGTGAAAGCAGAGTGTACAATAGACGGGAGGGAGAAGGAACTGAGTGCAAGCAAGCAAGTGAGGAGAGCAGGACAGGAGGGGTTAATACGGCAAGGACTGAGGGCGACAGGAAGACTGCAAAGGGGGTGCAAGGCACCTGGACATCAAAGGCATCGGAACATAGCGCCCGACATCCGAAATGGAGCCAGGAGGTGCCAGATATGACCCCCCACAAGGAGGATTCAGCTTCGAGAACTGTCTCAGGTAAGAAAGAAACTTTTTTTGGGTGCAGTTACTGTTAAGCTACCCCAAAATTGCATTGGCACCCAGGAAGAAGATGGGGTGTACTCAGATCGGTCTCATTTATATGTGGCGGGGATCTTTATAACGCTTCCTTCCATGTCACGTTACCAGTCGGGTAGGAGAAGCCAGACAGAGACAAGGGGGGGCAATGTAGCGGCCGCCAAGGGGCATCGAAGGAGGGGTCACAATTTATTATGCAGGTACATACATGGATGAAACACATGTAGTGCAGCCGAGTGTGCATGTTACTAAATAAATCAGTCACTGACTAGAGACCTCACTGGGATAAAAACCCCATTCTCAGGGCCCAAGGGTTTTGGGGCCCCCTCTCGGTGTGGTGCGGGATTCCCCTGGCATTTATCCATCTGTATTACTGTTCTAGTTCTGTAATTTACACCTATAAATAGTTTCACTTTCTCTACAATCACAAAATGTCCACCGGCCCATGTACCAAAATGGCCGCTGCAGCCGATGTATCGAGTGTACGCGGTATACAGACCTTCCTGCCGTATACTCGTGATAAAATTCCAATAATCCGGCATCTGCGGGTCCGCATTAATGCCGGATTATTGGGTTTATTACTGGTAATCTGACAACCGCTTTGGCTGTGACTATGGTCGGGCTTTAAATAGTTAAGTGGTAATAATACTGCAAAACAAAACAAGACTGCCATGCAGGACTCTGGGAGAGTTGTGTGAACCTCTCAGAGAGACCATATTGGTTGTCACCCAGCTTTCCCCAGGACTGGTAAAGGATATTGCTAAATACATTGTATATAGTTGTATTCACAGAGGATTTTGGTTTATCTGTTTCTGAGAAAGCTGGGTGACAATATAGGAATCAGCAAGGACTGACAATCATCTTTCCTGACTGTAAAAGCTGCAGTCCTGCCTCTTTCTATCATACGGCTGCTTAGGTTGACATGTTTGCCATTCAGGAGCCTAGGAAAGCTGGGTAGCTAGAGCCACGTTTGATCAACTAACAGTTGCAGTAATAACAAGTCACCTGTATTCTAGGGGTTGGTACAATTCCGGGGATACCAAATTTATAGGGTTTGTTTTACGTTCAAAAAATCCAAAACTTTGCAAAGAAATTTTTTTTTTCTCGGAGTCATCATATTCTGACACTTTTTGGATTTTTTTTCCCGCTGGTGTTTACGTATGAGAAAAAAAATCTTTATATGTTTGTAGACCGGGCGTTTTTACAGGGATGTACAATGTGTGTACTGCAGGTCTATGGGAGATTCACTACTTTATTATTGAGGCTCGTCATAGACCAGACTCAATAGCTATAATGCAAAGACAAGCCTGGGAACCTTCAGTAGGCTCCCGGCTGTCAAGGGAACAAGATGGCTTCCACGATCTCGCCTTGCGGGAGCTGTTTTGTAATAGTAAAAGGGGGTTAACCAGTAGCTGACCAGCCGCCATCTTTAAAGACCTGACATCCGCCATAATAGTCAGAGAGTAATGGGATGTCTGACAGTAGTGGGATGTCTGACAGCAAAACTGCTGTCTGTTTCCCAGGGCAACACCAGGCCTAATCCCCTATAGAAATGACTGGGGTCCAGATATGATATAAGCTTTAGCTAGGTCAGTATTCACACGTGTCTTCTGTATGTCTCTAGAAATACCTCCATTGAGGTGAATGCGTCAGATCTTGGTCTCCAACCACCAAAAGCTCGTAAGACCGGGACCACCATTGCCGGAGTCATATATAAGGTAGGTTCGGGCGGTTGGGGTTGGGTTTTCCAGTGACTGATGTTGGTAGCACTGACTGACCTGTGGGTTTCTTATATAGGATGGTGTTATTCTAGGAGCGGACAGAAGAGCCACCAATGACATGGTTGTGGCCGATAAAAACTGTGCCAAGATCCACTACATCACAGACAACATATAGTAAGTACAACTGGATTGTGGGCCATTGTTCACACGTGTTCTGTTTGACACCTCATCGAATCACCATCCTCCAGTGACCAAGACTAAGGGGCACCCTGCCCCCAATACCGGACACTATGCAGAGGCACCTCTGAGGGCCCTATCATCACCTGCACCAACTACTTGCCTCCTTATGTAGGCGTAGCTGATTCCGGATAGGGATGGGTGAACCAGATCTAGAACCAGATTTGTTCCCAAATTTCCAAAAGTTTCAGGTTTATCTGAACACGATACTTTTGGGGTTTGTTGACCACAAAACACTGTTATACTCTGGGGTCTATGGAGACCCAGGAAGGTGAGGGAAACTAACAAACACCTCATCTTCCCTCACCTCTCCTGGGCCTCTGGTGGTTCCCTGATGTCCCCTTCTGGCCTCTTCCAGTCTCCATCTGGCATCATGTGCCCCAGGGTCATCGCTGAGGCCTGATCACACGTCAGATGGAGGCTAGAAGAGGACACCAGGAACCGCTATATACTGCAAAGATGCCCAGCAGAGGTGAGACAAGGTGAGTATTAGGGTTTGATCTTTTTCCTAACTCTATACTTGGGCCTCTACTTAGTAATAGGAGACCCCTGGGTATAATCAAAGCACTTACGGTTCGATCCGAACAAGTTTGGTATGAAACGAACCAGAGGGTCAAACCTGCTAAACAGGTCTCATAAGGTTCCAATGCAG
The DNA here is from genome assembly GCF_031893055.1 of Leptodactylus fuscus. Lineage (NCBI taxonomy): Eukaryota > Metazoa > Chordata > Amphibia > Anura > Leptodactylidae > Leptodactylus > Leptodactylus fuscus. The sequence continues at coordinate 78,521,959 of NC_134275.1, forward strand.
TTGTAATTTTTTTCTGTAGCCACCACCATTCTTGAGTAATCAATGCTGTTATTTCCAGGACTCAATATGCTTATTAGTCTTGCTATTGTTAGGTGGGTGGTCCCAGATCCAGCCCAGAAACACCCATTTGACACTAGGGAGCCTACTTAGCATATTGGGTGCCCAAAATAACAGCACCAATTCCAATCAGGAACAGTGGGGGTAATAGTCAAGGCTCGGGGCCTACCGGGGGATTCCCCGGCTCCCCGACAGGCCAGTCTGACCCTGGTGGGGGCTACAGAAAAAAAATTGCAACTGCTTCAGAATCAGTGGAGTGGAGCCTATTGAAAGGTACAAATAGTTGGAGGTGGTCCTGTCTCCGAAATAAGGCTGTCCTGTTGTGGGATATCAGTTGGGTGCAACACCTCTGTAACCCTCACATGAAGGGCACTACTGATATGTATTCTTTGACCCCCTATATTTGCATCTAGCTGCTGTGGAGCCGGAGTAGCCGCCGATGCAGAATATGTGACGAATCTTTTGTCCAGCAACCTGGCAGTCCATGCTATGTCCACAAAGAGACAACCTCGGGTGTGCACTGCCACCCGCATGCTAAAACAGCTGCTGTTCAGGTAAGTACTGAGTGTCACATGTTACAAATGGACATACTAAACACAAGCTGACTGATTGACTAGAAGACTCCGCTTTGTAAACTTCAGAATGGCGGACAATGGTATCCACTTCCCATTCAACTCACTGTAAGAAGGTCAGCTCTGGAGCACAAACTTCTATCCATGAAATACCGTCCAGACTGCGAGACTAGTTAGTGCTGCCCACGGGTGAAGTGAAGTTCCTTGGGTCCACCAAATAAAATTATTCTGGGGTCCACCCTCCAGTCCCACCTAGGAATTAGACCATCAAATCTGGTTGATTTTTGCTGGACCAATATAGAGTTTGGGCCCAAAAGAAGATCGATCCTCTAGTACTCTAATAGGCCAGTCGGACACTGGTGTTACCCCATTTTTTCGACAGATTTGGCTGACGCGCATACAGGTTGTCAGACACAACCCTACATTCTTCTTTCTTGCAGATATCAAGGTCACATAGGGGCGTCGATCATCATAGGAGGGATTGATATACGCGGTCCTCATCTTACTAGTGTCCACCCTCATGGATCCACCGACGTCAACCTCTACACGGCTCTAGGTGAGACACAAAATGACCCATACGTCACATCTTAACGAAAATCCACCCAAAAATGTATAGTCTGATGATGATGTCATCATCTCCTACCCAAAGGTACAATGGCTGCCTCACTCGCATCAGCCAGACCTTCCTACTCATAGTAACCATAATTCCCAATCTCACCCATAGTTTTTGGAGATCTCTTTCTGAATGAAAGCTGCAACCGGATTGGTTGTTATGAGCAAATGCGTCACTTTGGCTTTCCATCGTTTTTGATACATCTTTGCCATTGTTTTAGGATCTGGTGCAAGTGCGGCCATCGCTGTCTTAGAAGATAGCTACAAACCCAACATGGAGGTAAGTGTACAAAAAGAGGAGCTAAATGTTGCAAAAAATTTGTAACTAATTCCTGCAGCACTCCTTTTCAGAAGTGGGTGGGGCAGTGGGTGTGGCTAGCCTGCCAAGCCGTCAAACTCACATCAGTCAGTGGACGGCGTAAAAAGTGGAGCAATGCTTCAAGACATACACGCCAGACTTCTAGAAGTCTCTAATTTACCAAACAATGCAAAATATTTGATAAATTTGGTAGATTGCAATGCGGACTCCAGCAAAACGGACTTAAAATTCCCCTAATGATAACTTTCCCCCACTGTGTTTCCACATGTGGCCTAAGACTAGGAATACAGCGACTGGCTACGGCCGCCATTGCACCTAAAGATTGCCATCTGGCCCTGCACCTAATGAGGTCTTTGAGGTCACACTGCAGTCAGAGGCTTGATGCAAAAATAGAGCACTGGTAAATTTTCGCCGTAGGTGCAAAAACGAATCTCCTGAAATCTAGTGCAAAACAATTGTAATACAGGTTTTGAGCTCAATTAAAAAATTGCAAAATTTGAATTTACACGGCTCCACTTAAATTGTGGTTGAAATTGGAGAAACACCTGAGCTGTTCGGAGCTGAAAGCGCATGTATCATCCGATGTGCAATGGTCAGACCACACTGCTGGCCAGCTCCTCCTCCTGTACAAACAACACCCCTGCTTGTGATCGGTCACACCACCGAAAAGTCCTTTTGCAGTTCCCCCACAATACTGCTTATTTGTATTTGTGGAATAGATCGCATCTGGAACGCATCAGGATTTTTTTCCTCAATGTCTTTCACAGAAAGTCCACAGAGTTTTCCTCTACAGTCTTTCAGCCTCTATTATACCTATAGGGAAACCGCCAACGTCTGTCTGTATAATTGACATTGAATTTGTATTATTTCCGCTGCGGATTTGTTTCTGCAATGTGTGGATGGCATTAGCCAGAATCCCATCCACTTTGCAATACGCTGTGTGTACGCAACGCGGGGCCCGGCCTCAATTACTGCAAGTAATCATTTACTAAACTATATACCGTATTCATTCACCATTAAGAATTTTGCAGAGATAAGATTTTCTCTAAACATCTTAGTGGCGACATCTTGAACATAAATGCAGGAACTTTCTATAGTCTGGCAGACATCCAGCCATGATTTCCCGATTGTGGCCGGGTTATCTTCCTGCGCTTGCAGCGTCCATGCCTGATATAAGGAACTCGTAGCTGGATTTCAGACAAGTGTCAGCCCATAGAAGGTTCCTGTATTCATGGTCATAGACATTGGCAACTGATCAAGACAACAGATGTCACCACCAAGATGGTTCGAGGAAATATTTACCATTCTGCAAGATTATATGTCTGCAAAAGTTACTTTGTCTACAAATGTCTATCTGCTGATGTTCAGAGAGAGCAAAACATCTCAGGGAAAAAAGTAGAACTATAGAGAAGTCAATAAGACTCCGTCTTCTCCCATAAGATATAGGTGCAGCCAGGTCTCCATGTCACACCAGTTCAGTCCTTAAGTGGTTCTCTCCTATAGCGAGTGCGGTATACTGTGCGTGGGGGCACCAAGGAGAATTATACTGTGGGTGTGGGGGCACTGCCAAATAGTGACCCTGGATGTTGACTAGATCATTCTTGGGCAGAGGATGGGCTGTTGTGTCTAGACAGTAAGGTATGGTTTACTCTCCCCTCTCTTAGATGGAGGAGGCTAAGAAGCTGGTGAAGGACGCCATAACCGCGGGTATCATGTGTGACCTGGGATCTGGCAGTGGAGTGGATCTATGTGTCATTACACAAGAAGGGGCGCAAGTATTGAGGGGCTACACCCAGACGGAGACCAAGGGACAAAGGTAAGATAATGCAATGGGTAATATATTGAGTAGCATGCTCATATGTATTTATGGGGGTCCTCTAATCTTTCAGCGAGCGCACAATGTGTATGGCCAGCTTAAAGGGGTTTTACGTTAAAGGGGTTTTCCAGGAATTATATATATCTTTAGGATCCAGGATCCCACTGAGCTATATGAAGAGACTGCAGCGGCCTCTTACAGCCTTGCGCCGATATCACATGACACATGGCTCAAGTAAATTCGGCTTCGCTGCAATACCAAGCACGGCCATCATACAATGTACAGTGCTGTGATGTCTGACTAGTGAAGAGGATGCAACATGAACACTGCCGCCCCTGCAATCACCTGATCAGCGGGGACCTGGGCATAGGACCCTCACCAATTACATATTCATGACCTTTCCTAAGCAGGTCATCACTATATAAAAACTAGAAAACTCCTTCGCCACCCGTGACTCACTATTATCCACTGGGGTCTCTTCAATATCCAGAGTATAATAAGCGATGGCCCGAGGGTACTGAGCCTTAATAAACACCGATACTCACCTTCCCTCACCATCCTCTTTGGTCATCTTCTGGCCTCTTCCAGCCTCCTGGGACAGGTCACGGGCCCGAGGGAACCACAGAGTGTTGTGTTAAAGTACCATGAGGTCAGTGGGCCGCACATGACTGCTGAGACCCAATTACAGGCCTCAGCAATTCCGCGGGGCCCATGATGCCACCCAGGAGGCCAGAAGAAAGTAAAAGACACCTCAAGGAGCAACAGATGCCGCAATGGATCCAAAGACAAATGAGGGAAGGTGAATGTCAGTGAAGGGCCAGGGCAGCACTTCTGGTTCGAGAAACCTTGAGAATATTCTTAAGGTTCACAAAGGCGACTCATGTCTCCCACTGAATGTGAACAATGCACCATTTTGGTTTCTGTCACCCTCAATATCTGCTCCTGCAGTGTATATATAATCCTTCCTCCTCTTATCCTAGGTTCTCCTCATACCGTTACAAGCGGGGCACCACTGCCGTCCTGGGGGAGACCGTTACTCATTTTGATGTGGTGGAAGAAAACATTCAACTAATGGACATGGACTAACCAGTAGAGACGGGGGCCCATTACCATTATACGAATGATCAGCTCTATTACTAAGAACACTCATGTGCTCGGCCTTGTACATGAGAAGCATAACTCTGCCGCCATATATAGGATGACATCACAACACACGCAAAACCTCTGCTACGGCTGTTCTCTTCATATCCATACGTCTAATCCATGATCCATAATATTCTCCTCCGCAGGGCCGGCCTCATGTCCTCATCATTGATGCAGCAAGGGATTTCTATGTGGGAAATTACCTTTAATAAAAAGAAATAAACCTAACACTCGTGTGATGTCATGTGATGTCATGTAAATACAGAAATTCCAGTAATCTGATCCAGCACAGATTCTCTTTCCCCTCCTTGCATCTTACATTTTAGCATTCATCTTACATTTGTACCACTTGCCGTAGAGTCTGTGAACCAAACTTAAAGGGGTTGTGCCATTAAGGACACTTATCCTCTATCTCCATCAATGAGGTTGTGAGGGGAAGCGACCGATCCTGGAGCACCTTGTATCGAAGACGCACAGGACAACATTCCACCTTTCAACAGGAGCGTCCTTAGTTATACAAGTAACTAAACATTGGTGGAAAACTTTGTATGTCAGGTAAGATGAACTGCAGGCGCGGGAGTAGACATATGGCAGTAGGGATTATGTCGAGGGGATAGTAAACATACATGGAAGATATATCATCAGCAAAGAGTAATAATGATCTGTATACTGAGGTCAGGAGCGGCCATATTAGAGCAAATGCATGGGGGTGCAATGTATATAAAGTAATCCGTTAGACTCGCATGAGAATAACACAATCTAGCCCCCATAAAGGCGAAAAAGCCGAGGACAACATGGACTGCAAACCTAAAACACCCACCGAATAATAGGGTGAACAAATCCTTATTATTGCAAAAATAACAGGGTGCATGGGGTGCACGAAGAGGTGAATGGAGATTTTTTTTTAATTCCAATTGGTTAAAATTTCGGAAATCCCAGAGAAATAAGACCAATGAAATGCAAAAAAATAGATCATGTCATCTCCCTAGAAATCCAAGATGTCTCCTGTGGTCCCTTCAATGACAGCTCAGTCAGTGATCAGCCCTGCAGGAGAGAGGATCGGCTGCCCCGGACACCACTCACAAGGCAATGCCCCGCTGTCAATCAGAGTGCTCATTGTTCTGTACAATAAAGTTTATTGAATGGAAAAAAAAATAATGCTCCTCAGCTAATGGCTGGCTGCAGGCCGCGCTCCGTCTCCTTGGTAACGGCGGCCGCGCTCGGGATTCCTGCAGGAGGCGGCCGGATGTTTAGATTTAAAGTGAAGTTCAGACGTGAAGGCGGAGACAGAGAGCGACCTCTGCGGACACCGGAGGAGACAGGTATTACCGGGGGCTGCAGGCGGGACTCACTGACCGGTAACACTACAAGTCCCAGCACGGGGCTCAGGCGGGCGACATGTACGAGTATGTCAGTATTCACAGCACATGACTTATGTCAGACTAATACTGACACACACACACACACACACACACACACACACACACACACACACACACACACACACACACATATATACATATATACATATACACACTGCACACATATACACAGTATTATCCCCCATAGTGGCCCCTGCACACAGTATTATGTCCCATAGTGACCCCTGCACACAGTATTATGTCCCATAGTGACCCCTGCACACAGTATTATGTCCCATAGTGACCCCTGCACACAGTATTATCCCCAATAGTGGCCCCAGCACACAGTATTATGCCCCATAGTGACCCCTGCACACAGTATTATATCCCATAGTGGCCCCTGCACACAGTATTATGTCCCATAGTGACCTCTGCACACAGTATTATGTCCCATAGTGACCTCTGCACACAGTATTATGCCCCATAGTGACCCCTGCACACAGTATTATGTCCCATAGTGACCTCTGCACACAGTATTATCCCCCATAGTGGCCCCTGCACACAGTATTATCCCCCATAGTGGCCCCTGCACACAGTATTATGTCCCATAGTGGCCCCTGCACACAGTATTATGTCCCATAGTGGCCCCTGCACACAGTATTATGTCCCATAGTGGCCCCTGCACACAGTATTATGTCCCATAGTGACCTCTGCACACAGTATTATGTCCCATAGTGGCCCCTGCACACAGTATTATATGCCCCTTAGTGGCCCCTGCACACAGTATTATCCCCAATAGTGGCCCCTGCACACAGTATTATGTCCCATAGTGGCCCCTGCACACAGTATTATCCCCAATAGTGGCCCCAGCACACAGTATTATGTCCCATAGTGGCCCCTGCACACAGTATTATGTCCCATAGTGGCCCCTGCACACAGCATTATGACTCAAAGTGGCCCCTGCACACACAGTGCTTGCGGAAAATAGAACCCATTGAATTCAATGGAAGGCATTTTTTTAGCGGAATTCTGTCTCCGATTCGGCGTCAGAATCCAGCCCCAAAAAACCCGTGTGAACCCGGCTTTACAGTGCCCCACAAAACACTAATCCACCTTCCACAAAAATTGTGCTTACCTGGCCCCACCATCACCTAGCCCTCAATCTTGGTCTGGTTGCAGACGACTGTGCTGCAACTGGCCTGCCATGGATTAAAAGCACGGACTGCACATGGGGGACCCCGGGATGTGCCCGTGTGCTGCCCATGCATGGGCCATGCTTCTGTGGCCCCTTTCATTTAGTAAGTAGGAACTACGGACACATGGGCTGCAAAATAGGACAGAAATAAGACCTATCCTACCGTATCTGATGCGGCCAGGACTGTCAGCCTGCACACGGGACCGTGAAAGTCATCTGTGTACGGGCCCATAGAAAAGAATGGGTCAGTGCCAGGAAATATATGGCTAGCACACTGACCCACGCCATGGTCGTCTGCAAGGGGCTCAAAGTATCCTAGTATGGGGTCTGTCAGGGCTCTTGCTCTGCTATTTGAGGACTTGGATAAAGCTGAATAATCCAGACATTGGGCTAAAGATGGTGGCCACCAACCCAGATACCCCAGACAGGGTAAGATCACATGTGCGTGGGAGTCTCCGTTTGGAAAGACTGTCACAACGTGCGTCTGAAATAAAAGTCCTGCAAGTCCAACTTTTTCATCTGGTAGTTTCAGTTTTAAAGAATGTACACCCGCTGGATCCCTTTATAGTTAATGGGGTCCTTTGGGCTCTGTATGTGCCCGCTATTGTAGCAGTCCGTCTGTCTGTTGTTCTGGTCCTCCGACTGATGGAGAATTGTGCTTGCAGTGGCCACTAGGGGGCGCTCACTGCATAGATATTTTACTATCTTTCATCAGAGGCATCACACTGCACAGTCTCCAGCTATAGGTGAAGGGAAGCTACCATATATACTCGAGTATAAGCCGCGACCCCTAATTTTATCACAAAAAACTGGGAAAATTTATTGACTTGAGTATAAGCCGAGGGGGGAAATCCACCATTGCAGATAAAAAGTCTGGTCATGTGCATTACAGCTTAGTAATTCCATGGGGATCATAGTAATAGCAGTTAACTCCATCATGTCCATACCTCCCAACTTTTGAAGAACTGAAAGAGGGACAAAATGTGCAAATTTAGCCCCGCCTACTTTTGTGTTGACTCCGCCCACTCGTTAATTTTTCATGTGCCCGCACACAGTATAATCCTCCTACAGTCACCTGTAAATTATATGTCCCCCCTCTATCTCTCCCCCAGTTTCATATACACCCTTCATCTGCCCCCAGTTTCATGTCCCTCTTCCATCTCTTCCCCCAGATTCATGTCTCTCATCTCTGCCCTCAGATTAATGTCCCCCCATCTCTGCCCCCAGATTCATGTCCCCCCATCTCTGCCCCCAGATTCATGTCCCCCATCTCTGCCCCCACTGCCATGCCGTCCTCTCCTTCATCTGCCCCCAGATTCACGTTCCACCTCCACATTAAACTTACCTTCTCCTCCGTTCCCTCGCCGCTCTCTGCGCGCCTCTCTCGCTGACACATGCGGCTGAAGGAAGGAGCTGACACAGGTCAGCTCCTCGCTTCGCCGCTGCCCGCCTCTCTCCCTGACACATGCGGCTGAAGCTGCTCGCGTGCTCGCTTCGCCGCTGCGTCTCTCTCTCGCTGACACATGCGGCTGAAGCGAGGAGCTGACCTGTGTCAGCTCCTCGCTTCGCCGCTGCCGCCGGCTCCTGGCTTGTACATCGCGTCTACAAGCCAGGAGCAGCGGCGAAGCGAGGAGCTGAAACAGGTCGGCTCCTCGCTTCAGCCGCATGTGTCAGGGAGAGAGGCGGGCAGCGGCGAAGCGAGGAGCTGACCTGTGTCAGCTCCTTGCTTCAGCCGTATATGTGTTCAACTCAGATCTGTGTCCTCTGGACGCAGATCTGAGTTGAAATCGGGACATACCTCCCTCCAACCGGGACATCGGGACGCTTGGGAGGTATGCATGTCTCTCACATTAACCCCCTGTGTGCCTCACATAAGAGTTACTGATAATGTGTGCTAAAGGACCTCTGATGACGCCATGACCATGTGATCGGACTCTGGTGTGGGCGGAGCTACTAGGATTTAGACTCCACCTTATCTGCAGATGCTACATACCAGTGGCTACAGGACCTTTGATGACATCAGTCACGTGACCTTTTGACAAGCCAATCACAGAGCAGTAGCACTAAAGGACCTCCCCCTTCCAGGTCCTTCCAGTTTTCTGTGCTGCGTGGACCCTGACTCGTGTATAAGCCGAGGAGAGCATGAAAAATGTGCTGAAACAGTTGGCTTATACTCGAGTATATATGGTATATACTCCATCCACTGACACACAACCCTGCACCAAATCTTACCGCTCCCATTTCTGACTCTCATGTTATATATTATATTTGCTAGGGGCAACCAATGCACTTTCCCATTTAACAAGTGAATGTCTGTAAATCGGAATATGATGGCGCTGTATAAGTAAGCACAAGAAATACACAAGCTTTCTAAATTGTCCCCCTTTGTCTTTCATGTTGGACCCCCAGTGCATGAACCAGGTGTAATAGCACCTTTGTCCAGCAGGTGTTAGTCTTGCACATGCTGTCTGGCGTGTGTTCACACTGCATCGGCTGTCCTCGTCCTGCCTGTGACTTTGGTGGTGACTGGAGGGGGGTTGGGGTCTTTACCATGACTCTACATGACAGAATCCTCATCCGTGGGCTGCAGCCGCTGGATCTGCTGCGGAAGCTCTTTTATTGCTGCATTAATAAACAGATAATTGATTGTGCTGTTGTGTTAATGAATACCAGGAGGTCTAATGTGCTCATTACTGACATCTGGGGATCTCATGTCTATTCCTTGTGTGGGTTACTTGTGTCAATAAGGGTTAAGTCTTGTGGGTTTTTATTTAGGCTATTTTCAAACGTGGCAGACTTTTTTTTTTTTTTTTTTCTTTGGTGAAACTTCTCTGATCATTCCCTGCGGCTTAATGGGGTAAATCCAAAAAACGGAAGAGGGTTCAGTCATAGAAAATTCAGCAAGAAATCTGCCTTGTGTGAACTGGGGGTAGATGTATTTGTTTTTAGGCCACATGGCCTGTACAGGTGAAGCGCATTAGCCCAGATGCTTACATGTTTGGTGAAATTTTGATCAGCTGCTCCCCGTCCCAGGTAGACAAGGGTTAACAGGCATGTATGACCTCAGTGTTCTCTATAGGTCTCTGTTAGAGATGAGCGAACGGCGCTCGATCGAATAGGTATTCGGCTGTTCGAGATATTCGATTCCAATCGAATACCACGCGGCAAACGTAGTAAAAATTCGTATCCCCTCCCACCTTCCCTGGCACTTTTTTTGCACCAATAACTGTGCAGGGGAGGTGGGACAGGAACCACGACAATGGAGGCAAAAAAAAAATCGGAAAGAGTACGAAGAGTGGATTTCATATTCGGTTCATATGAGACTGCTACACCGCTCTATCTCAGGTGTAGCAGAGCTCAGCGCACAGCTCTACTACACCTGAAATGTAGCAAAGCTGTCTCAACTCTGCTACACCTGAGATCAGACCACAATGGAGACTGCTGTGGACCGATCTTAGACTCCGCCTCCTCACAGACGAGCCTCTGGCAGAACCAGCGTTGATTGGCCAATGCTGTACACTGTATGGCAATCGGCCAATCAATGCTGGCCAATGCATTCCTATGGAAAAAAGTCAGCTCGCGCATTATTAGTGACGTAATACGGTGACTTGGGCTTGTTAGATGCCCCCAGACATGCTTCCCCTGCTGTCCCAGTTGCATTACCGGGTGTTGTCCTCATTTCCTGGGGTGTCATAGTGGACTTGGTGACTCTCCTGAGTCGAATAGTGGTTTCCCCTGAAACGAAGCATTTTCTCCTATAGACTATAATGGGGTTCCATACTCGTTTGAATATTGAGGGGCTATTTGAAACGAATATTGATTATTTCACTGTTGGCTCATCTCTAGTCACTGCTATACTCTGCTGCATTGCCTAATGTCTCTTGTCTGATGGTTGTGTCTCTCTACAGCATTCTCATCACCATGAGAGACCCTCACCGGACCTCCCCCCGTAGGAAGTTGAAACATCCACAGAAGAGGCCTGCAGAACCTCCTCGGTCCCCCCAAAGTCAGTGTCTCTTCCATCCAGGTGTAACTCTGTGTATTGTATTGCGTGTATTCTGTATTCAGTGTCCTCTGCAGATACAGGGGTTCTTACCTCTAGTCCTGGGGCGTTCTGTATCTCTATAAGGATTGGAGCAGCGGGTCTGCGTACCACTACCACTCCTATCATTTCAGTGGGACCACCAGAGATAGCCGAGGACCGTACTTCAGTTATCTCCAGCAATTCCCATTGAAACTGCATTTGTGACCTGCCGCTCCATTCAGACTGATCGTTGAGGGGGTCTCAGGTGATCGGCCTTTGGTAACCTGATGTGACCAGAATACCCCTTTAAGCTGCTATTTATTCCTTTACAGAAAAACCAGAAACTAGTCACAGGCGGAGCACTCATCCAAGAAGACGTTACCGCCCAGGAGCCCGAGCGCTGATGGAAATAAGAAAGTACCAAAAATCTACCGATCTGCTCATCCGGAAGGCCCCGTTCTCCAGGCTGGTGAGTGCGGTTGTTCCCTGCGGCTTCCATTTTCTGTGATCAGTAGGATTAGTGAGCGAATAGTAGATGAGCGAATAGTATTCAAGACTCTAGTACCTCGCTCCATAGGAATGAATGGAAGCGGCCGGTGCTTAACCCCTAGAGTTTCGAAAACTATTCGCTCACCTCTAGTATTAACCCCTCTTAATTATTTTAGGTGAGGGAAGTCTGCATGGAGTATTCCCGCGGCGTCCCGTACTCCTGGCAAAGCACAGCGATTATGGCGCTTCAAGAGGTGAGTACTCTAGCCCTTGTTATAGGTGGACCTGCAGAGGGAGCGCTACTATTGGGTAATATGGAGGGGCCTTAGAGGGATATACCCTGACTTGTCTCCTCAAGTCTCATCAAGTCCCTCTTAGTCACGTAGTAAGATATACACTGTCCTGTCCTCCTGTATCCGCAGGCAGCTGAGGCCTTCCTGGTGCGTCTTTTTGAAGACTCCTACCTCTGCAGTCTCCACGCCAAGAGGGTCACTCTCTTTGTAAAGGACGTACAGCTCGCCCGGAGAATCCGAGGCATCCAAGAGGGACTGGGATAACCCTTCACATACAATCAGGATTTTATAACGTACTTTTGTATTCACGTGCACTTGGCATTAAGGAGACTATTTGGAATGGTGAAGGGGCTTTAGCGCCACCTCCTGATGCTGGTAACATTGGACATGTGAGACGTTCCCCATAATGCTCAAGTGCTCCGGCCTCATCTGTGTTAAAAGGATTTGTTTTTTATGGCACTTATGGATAGCCTATCCTATGGGCCTACTCCCCGCATGTTTGGAGGGACGTTCTGCTGCCTCTTTATTGTGTACCAGGCGCGGTGCCTTACATTTTCTACTGCCTGTGTGTTATATTGGATTTTGTTTGCAGCCACTACCGGATTGAAAAACAAATCAATCCGGTGGGGATGATGTGGAAGATGGAAACGCATAACAAATATATACAGTTATTTTATTTCTTGGTTACGCGTTTTCATCTTTCATGCCATCCCCACCGTATAGATTTGTTTTTAGGTTTTTGGAGTATTGACATACTATGGGTTAATATGTCGGTGATTAATTTTTTTTGTTGCTCCACTACCCTATTGTGCATTATTCGTGCTATGTTTATTCTCTCAGTACCGGATGTCTGGCGCCGTGCCCAGTAATGAAGAGGTCGCCGCGCTCACCAAGGCTCATGCGTGCTGCGGTCTCTTCACTAGTGCCGCACATTGTATAGTAACTGTATCTGGATTGGCAGCTCAGCGCATTCACTTGGATGAGACTGAGCAGCAGACCGGTCATGTGACACAACAATGTAATGATACGCTCTCAGTAGCTGCAGAGTATTGCTTGTCACCCTTCTTTCCTGGGGAGAGATAACCTAAGGCTTCATCCATTTCTATGGACTATTTTTTTTTAATTGACTGCTCAAAGGGGTAAATGCTATGTATTAAATAATGACCACATGGTGGCGCTGCTGGACACTCCATCCAGCACTGGTGAGGGAACCCTAGGGCCGTGTTCACACATTGAGCTGTTACATCGACGTCAGATTCTCGGCTTGTGGATTTCCATACTACAGGCTTAGATCATCCGGGTAATACTGATGTGATGACGCGATGTGTGAACCTGGACCTACGTTTCATATGGCAAGATGACCATGGCATGTGCGTACAATCCAGCTGGCTGCTTTAGCACCTGTTCACACGGTGCAGTTTGCTGTTTCTCATTATGCGAGTTTTTTTCTTTGTTACAAATAAAATCTAAACCTGTTTTGTATTTTATAACTTTATTTATTGCAGTTTTTATTTTGTGGTTCCAGCTTTAGCTCTGCTCAGGCTTTCATGGCATTCCTCTGTCTTATGAACCTTGTACGCTGCCTCCATGCTTTACACTGCAGCTCTGCTTGTACTACATGGAGACCTGGTTTCCATTATATATGATAGACAAGACGCCAATAGTAAGTTATAGGATCTTTACAGTGTATGTGTCTCCTGTGGCAGAACTACAACTCCCAGCATGTCCAGCCAGACATAACCCGCACTGCCTGTCTCTATGGCCGCCGTCGTTGCTAAACCATTGACCATAGACCTGATCGGCAACAATGGAAATATCCTTGAAGGATAGGCCATAATAGAAGCTGGATACCTGGCGCTGGTTGTGTGACATTCAGGGCTGGTTATTATTACGTAGAGCTGAGTTTGTCGCTTGGCACGACTCTTGGTGATTTCCATAGAACTACAATTGGATATTTAGTCTTATCCATCCTTCCATCTCTCCTTGACCTATTCTCAGCTCAGAATCCATCCTCTGGATCTGCATCCAAGGTCGGCACAGTCACGTCAGCCCCATCGTTCATTAGATGAAGCGATAAGAAGGTCGGGGACATAGAATCCTGGGCTGGGGAAAACAAGTCTGACACTTAAAGGACCCGCTCCTCTTTATACACCTATGGAAATAGCTTTAGGATTTGCAGCGTGAATTTTACTACGTGGAAAGGTTGCAATTCACATCTAATGATAGTGAATGCAGTCGCACGAATTTGTGGTGACAGCGGTTGCCCCCTCCAGGCCACAAAGCGATCCCTAGCCTTAAAGTGACCCTGTCATTGCTGTAAGAAGTGCATATATAGGGGTGTACAGGACCTGTAGGCTTTGCTATAAGGGGTGCAGCCACCTCTGAGCCCCCAAGGAGCTTTACACAATATCCACAATCTTGAGATCCTTCATCTCCAGCCTGTAGCTCCTCGGATGTGACGACACTACAACTCCAATCACTCAGGTGTCGGGGCATGCTAGGAGTTGTAGTTTTGCAGCAGCCGGACAGTCCCCGGTTGGGCAGCACAGCTTTATACCACACTGCCTCCTGTCCCATCAATCTTCAGGCCTCCTCAAGGCTATCCCATCCCTATATAACCCCCAGCATGTCCTACACATGAAGCTTCACAATGGTCCCTCTGCTGCTGCCTTCTCTCCTCCTCCTCCTCCTCTTTCTATATGTAGGATGTTCTCACACCAAGTGTCGGCTCTGGGGTTCCGGCCAGAACCAGTACCCTCCACGCCCCACTCCTCTGCCCTTCTTGGGCAACCTGATGGATTTGGGGCACAGAGATCTACCTCTCCACCTCATGCATCTGTCCCAGAAATACGGCCCCATCTATCGGCTCAGCTTCTGGGGTCACGGTGAGTAGGTGACGGGTCAGGAGTTGGGGGGTTGTCGCTCATTCTTATCGTCACATTACTAGAATGATAGGTTGATTTAAAGGGACGTTACATTTGTTATAAAGATGGTCGCTGTGTCCCCTCTAATATGTGGCTATACTGCATTGTCACTGACCATCGGCAGAAATCCAAACCTTGACTAGCCAAGCTTATATAGATGTAGCAGAGTTGGGTTTTACCTTGATCGCAACGATGTATTGCCTATGGTCTTACATAGGACTGCAGGTTCATTTACTTCAGTAGCCAGTCACTGGGTTTTATCTGTGAGTTTTACATGTAGATTTTGTTGCAAATTTGCCAAATATTCCACACTATGCATTGCAAATCTGCAACATAAATCAAAAGAATTGTTTCTTCTGCTATATGTAAATGAGATCTTGCAATATCTGGTACTGTAATACTCTGCAGACTTTACTAATGCAATAGATGACGGGTAGTCTGCATGTATGACGTGTACTCTTAGGCAGAGTCCTCACCTATTCTCATTGCCTGAGCCTGAGGACTAACACAGCTCTGCTACAGTGCCAGTTTTGAGTGTATGGATATGACTATATACAGGGTAGTATTTGTCGTGCTCGCCAGACTAGACCTCCAAGGCTGCGACCCAAAGCCATGACCTTACCTCCATCTTGTCCTCCCACAGACATTGTCGTATTGAACAACGCAGCTTTGATCCGGGAAGCTCTGATAAAAAAGTGGGCCGATTTTGCCGGCAGACCCCAGAGTTACGTAGGTAGGTCCAAGACGGCGGCGATCGTCCTGATGAGTAGTCACCATGGCTGCCTTTGGCTCACACGTTATTTCTTATCTGCCCCGGTGCAGCTGACCTGATCTCAAAGGGGGGAAAGGACTTGTCCCTCGGAGACTACAGTCCCGTCTGGAAGGTGCAGAGGCGTCTCACTCACTTGTCCCTACAGAAACGGGTGCGGAGGGGTCTCGAGGCGACGCTGGCGGCAGAGGCGATGGAGCTCTGTCAGGTGAGTGGGAGAATCGATCATGGCGTCTGGCAGTGCGTAAAGTTAGGAGGGGGTGCTCAGGACCTAATCCTGCTGAGGGTGGAGGCACATTGTAGTCGAGGAGTGGGCATCTTCGTTTTCAGGATACTTGGGCTTCCAGACTGGTCAACCTAGTGCAGAATCCTAATAGGACACTGAGAGTTCTTCTCCTCCTCCCCAGGATTTCATGAGCAGAAAGGGTGATCCGATCGACGTGGCCGAAGAGTTCTCCCTGCGCACGTGTAAAGTCATCGCAGAGCTGACGTTCGGCACATCGGTGAGATTTCACTCCATTCTCTGTATTCTCTCTTTTCTTCAAAGCTATACAACTACAGGTGTAGCAGAGCTGAGTGTGCCATATGCCCCCCAATCATGATATATACAAAGCTACTGCAACTTACCCCAAAATGAGCTCTGCTACATCCATAGAGTATTATTTCTCTGCCAAGTTCAGGCTTAACTCAAGAATAGTCAGAGTGGGTCTTGGGGTTTGATGGCGCCCCCGGCAGTACCATCTGTTGCTGTATTATGGCAGGGGTCAGCAACCCTCAGCACTCCAGCGGCTGTGAAACTATAACTCCCAGCATGCTCTATTCGCTTTTATGGGAGTTCCAAGAACAGCGGAGCAGGGATGCATGCTGGGAGTTGTAGTTTCAAAAGAGCTGGAGTGCCAAAGGTTGCCAACTTCTGTCTTATTGTGAACCAAATAGTACTCGAGCCATGAGCCCAGGGGCGGACGTACCATATATGTAAACGGTACAAGGGCCCTGCAGGTGAGGGGGCCCGTTGTCACCGCCGTAGCAGCTGCTGTGTTGCTCTGATGTAGAGCTAAGGGCCCATATGCTGTACTGGCACAGCGCCCTCTGCTGTCTGTGTCCTCCCTTGCTTGAATATGTCACAAGATGACTCTGAGACTTCTACTATCGTTTATTTTACCTTCTTTCTGCATCTTGTGTCTTCCTGCGTTTCGCAGTACAAGCTGTCGGACCACACGTTCCAGGACATCCACCGGTGTATTGTGAACATAGTGAAGCTGTTCGAGGCTCCGGCTGTCAACATCTTGGATTTCATCCCGTTCCTGAGGGTAAGAAGAAAATGGAACAAATCCAGCAGCTGAATAAGGAGATGTGTTTGGCCTTGGGTAGGAATCTCCACCTTGTCTGTAGACCTTACCCAACTGTGCTCTCTGGTCAGCAAGACAATCCGGAAACACAGCGGTGTCATATCCTTATGGTTTGTTACAGTGTATCAGTGCAGGTAAAATGGATGAGCCTGGAGTCCATAGAGTATTATCTAGACTGGATACAATGGCAAACACCTCCAAGACTTATTCAGTCTCCTTTGGATGTACGTGAGAGGGTTTCTATTCACTGACAGCAAAGCAGAAACCTGGCAGACATGGTAGAATTATAAAGTATGGGAGAAAGATGCAGAATTGATTATAGAATGATTAATATATATTTACCTCTCATCATGTTGTACCAGTCCAGCCGTAGGGAGGAGGTGGCTGCCCTTACATACTGTCTGCAGGGCGACCATGCCCACGCGGAGGGTTCCAGTCTGCCATGGTGAGAGCAGCTCTCTGCCCCATAGAAAAGTGTCCTGAGCTAAATAACCCCCTCTAAGCCATACATATGCAGCAATATGACAGTCCCTCCATGGGGACATTAAGAGACACAGATTGTGACTGTATTGGGATCTGGCCAGTCCAACCCCAGATCTGCTGCATGTGGTCCTAGAGTGTAGACAGCTGTTGGCACCACCATCCACCCAGTCCCACCCAGCACATACCAAATTTCAACATCATTATTGCTAACACCATTCCCCCACTTAGTATAATGCTTCCCACCCCCCAAACACTTTATAATGCTGTAGTAGTACCAGAGAAATAAATAACAATAATGCTTACCCAGTCCTATTCCCATGGACCTCTCTGCAGTTCTCCTTCACTTGTCTAAGCTTAATGCAGCAAAACTGCACTGATCCGCTGACATCACTAGAGGCGGCCTGAATGGTGGAGCAGGAAGCTAAAGTCTTCCTGCTTCACCATTGTAGTCAACTTAACAACCTTCTAAGTACACAGAGTTGAATGAAGACATGGTCATCTTTCCAGGGAAGTGTGATGGCCTCCTGGTTGGGAATCATTCCATTAGATCAGGGGTAGGGAACCTTTGGCTCTCCAGCTGCTGTGAAACTACAACTCCCATCATGCTCCATTCACTTCCATGGGAGTTCCAAGAACAGCAGAGCCAGTATGCATGCTGGGAGTTGTAGTTTTGCAACAGCTGGAGAGCCGTACGTTCCCAACCCCTGCATTCGATGATCAGCTGCTGCTGCCAAAATGTAATGTCTGTGGCCACCCTATACTTAGTATAAGGATATTTTTGAATTTCCTTTTGTCTTTGGTTTCCTCCCATATAGAAGTTCCCAAACAAATCCTTAACTCGTCTCTTAAAGGCAGTGGACAGGAGAGACAAATTTGTGAGGAGTCAGATAGAGAAACATAAGGTGCGTAACCCGACGTAATCCAGCAGTGGCCTATCGTGTCTTAGTAAGGAGGTGATGTCATCATTTACTTATCGTGGTAGGTTCAACTCCTGGAAGAAGAGTCGCAGGAGGACATCTTGCATGAAATGATCCGGTTCCTTAAAGAAAACACCAAGGATGAAGGTGGAGACGCCTCAGAGCTCACAGAGGAGCATCTCCATATGGCGGTGGTCGACCTGTTCATTGGAGGCACTGAGACCACAGCATCTGTATTAAGTTGGGCTGTGGCCTACCTCATCCACCACCCCCAGGTACACCAACCACATACAACATACATCACACATCAGAAAGTGCAGGGCCCCAAAGCACATTTTTGAATGCCCCTGATAAAATGTAGACCCCACATGAATTAATGATCCTTGACCTCACAATAAATTTAGACCCCAGACCACCTCCCCGTCCCGTCTTCCACATCATTGTGGCTGAAATCTACATCACATAGATTATAGAAAATCTTTCATACTTGAAATGTCAGATGTTTTTCTTTCAGGCTCAGGAGAAGATTCACAAAGAAATCCTAAGTGTGGTGGGACATGATCAATACCCAACATACTCAGACCGGAACAGTATGCCGTATCTCTGCGCCACCATCACCGAGATACTGAGGCTGCGCCCTGTGGTGCCTGTTGCAGTGCCACATGCAACCACTAGGGACACCAGGTATAGTAAAATAAAATAGACTATGTGATAGACTGTATTATGTGGATATAGAAGACTTGGACAGTGCCCTCAGGTCCTCTGTATATGTTCAGAAACCTCCTCAGTCGCCATAAACCCATCTAGAGTAAAATAGAAGACATGGAACAGGGGGAGGAGGGAAATGCAGCTGCAGGATATTGCACTATGATACAATTTGGTGGTAATTCAATTATTAAAACTTGTATATTCTATTTCCTGCTTAGCATCGCAGGGTTCACCATTCCGAAAGGGACCACCGTAATTCCCAATATCTATGCAGCTCACCACGATGAAACGGTCTGGGAGAATCCTGCACAGTTCTGCCCGGGTATGTACCTACTGATAGGTGTGGGGAGTGAATTGGTACTGGTAGCCAACAAAATGGCTGCCTTCTCTGTTTTTAACTTCTGGGTATGTACTATGCACAACTATGGTATCAGGATAGTACATGAGAATAACAGTCCCTGTCTCCTCTCTTCTAGAACGATTCCTAACCAGTACTGAAGGTAACCTGTCCTCCAGGTCCCTCCTCCCATTCAGTATGGGGGCAAGACTCTGCATTGGAGAAGCCATGGCCCGCATGGAAATATTTTTCTTCCTCTCTCATCTCCTGAGGGATTTTGTCTTCTCTCCTCTCTCACCAACTCATCTTCCTGATCTTCGAGGCGTCTTTGGGATCAATCTGAAATGTCACCCATTTTTAATTCGGGCCCTTCCTCGAGAAGTCCCAACAATATCATTAGAAACCGCTTGATTTGGCACAAACTCCAACTCTAAGACGCTGTTCCACTGTTTTTGGCACAGTTGGAATTTTTTGTGTAGCCCCCACCATTCCCGAGCAATCAGTGCAGTTAGTTTCAGCCCCCAACATTTTAATTTGGTTCTCTACTCTCAGGTGGGCGGTTCTAGGCTGGAGGAGACAGACGGGGACCGCCCACCTGAGAGTAGACACTGAAACTAACTGCGCTGATTACTCAGGATTGGTGAGGACTAGAGAAAAAATTCCATCTATGCCAGAATCAGTGGAGCAGGGACTATTAAAGAATGTGCAGAGTTGGAATTGGGGGAGATGGTGAAAAGTCCCCTTTAAGTGGACTCTACACACGATGATGATGTCCTCACGGGAGATCAGTAGTGATCAGGATTAAAAATTGTACAATGGTTGAATAAACCACCAATTTTTCAGAATTCTGTCTATATATACATTGGAAATCAATGACTTTATGGCGTAGGGTCGTATGGCATTGTGAACGGGAGCGTATCATACAAGATGGCCGTTACGAACATGTGATAAAGACATTTGCTGGGCTGAGCTGTAATGTGTTGGAGAAGACTATGGCCTGATAATAAGAGTATGTAAGCTGTAGCGAGAAGTATACTCCTAGGAATCGAGTAGTAGCTGTGAATGACGACACTCATGTAGTCCCACATCTATACTGAGGAGGCGCCGTGTGATGTAAACTGGAAGGTATGCTTCTAGGAAAACAACGTGCACATGATTATATGATTCACGTCTTAGTAACATTGAAGTCATGGATAATATTGTATCAGCCACGTCTCCTGGCCAACAATGACCACACAACAATCCATCGTAAATCTCCACTTAATAGCTCAGTAATTGTTATTGTGCGTGACTGGAAGGCTTCTGAACGACACAACAAAACAAACAAAATTTTCCACTGTTAAATTTCAGAAAATTGATGTCAATTTTGGCTGTACTGTAAATCACGTCGCCCCCTCCCCGGTCTCACATGTGGGTCGCATATGGATAATTCATATCTGCGATGGGGTCCACATAACAACCAAACTTCACAGTCAACATTTAGCTTGTCTTTGGACTGGTTTACAGGTGAACATAGAAGTGAGAGGACCAAGTAGAGAAGGCCACCACCCCCCTGACCACCAGGGACAGAAAATAGACACCAGTGACCCTCAGTCTTCTTTCCTATTTGTTTCATATGTGGGTCCCATATGGCTAATTCACATCAGCAATGAGTTCCTCGTAATAACCAAGTATCATAGTCATGGGTGCATTTTGGACTGGTTCATGGGTGAACATTGAAGTCAGTGGACCAATTAGAAAAGATCACCTCACCCCTGACCACCAAGGACAGAAAGTAAACACCAGTGGCCCTCGGTCTTTCCTATTGGGTCCATATATTGATCCCATATGGCTAGTTCACATCAGCGATGGGTTCCTGATAACCAAATATCCTGGTCATGGTTTAATTTGTTATGACATTTTGGACTGGTTCATGAGTGAACATTGAAATGAGAAGACCAAGTAGAAAAGACCACCACACTCCTGACCACTAGGGACAGAAAGTGGACACCAATGGCCTTTAGTCTTTCCTATTGGGTTCATATGTGGGTCATGTATCCGTAATTCACATCAGTGGCCCCCAATCTACTTTCCTATTGGTTTGGTAGGTAGGACCCTTAAAGAGGGAACCCCTATTTAGGCACACACCACCCATTAAACTAAGGTGGAGGCCCCATTTTTCCACAGGCCCCAGAATGGTCGCTTGGGCCGTCTCTTAGCTGTTCAACAGTGTTATTAATCCCCATACATTATATAGGATCCTATCTATACTGGTAGCTTATGTAAAATGAAGACTTTTACTAAATATATTGCTTTAGAAATGCTGCTTTGTTTGCCTGCTATGTGAGCTTATTCCTCCCATTGTTTAGGCAGCGTTTCCATAACCACAGAACTGTAGGACAAGTGAAGTCACTCACTGCTCTACCAGCAGAACAATCGTTCAGCTAATTGCAGTTTGCTGATAAAGCTGAGTCTGTTATCTCTATGTAAACACACAGATAACACTGAGTCTGTTCTCTACAAGTCTTCATATTATCTGATATGCATAAGTATTGTGATACCTCTTAGTGTCCCGTTCAACGAGAGGAGAGGGGGATGAAATAAAGGAAGTGAGAAGAGACAACAGGCAAACTGCTGAAACGGTCTCCTTGCTGGTCTCTACTTACTGGTCCCCCAATCATACCACACATTGAAGTGGTGGAAAGAAATTGACTAAGTAGCACTTACTGTGTGTCAAGGAAGTAGTCCGGACCTGGGCCCTAAAGAGCATTGAAAATGGAGCAGTGAGGAACTCTTGGGACGGGAACATTGGCGGCATATTATGTCTAGCTCTCATTTTGTATCTGCTTTTGATATCGCTGATTGTTTGCTATGAGAACATTTTGCTAAGACTTGCACCGGACTCCACATACAGTATTTAGCTCCCTCAAACATATACTTTGATCTCAAATGAAATTGGCACCACCATCACTTACAACAAGAATATGCTGCAAAAGCAGGACCAAGCTTTGGGGGTTCTTAGTATAACATCTCTTCGACGTGAGATACTTGGGCTTGGAAGCTTTTAGAAGCCATATTCTTGGGTAAAAACACTACTAATGGTCTGTGGTTCACGAGAGGGTCTGGCAGTGAAGAATTTCCGAGGCGATGGTGATCGCTACTCCTGCTCGATGACATTTTCAGTCTCGTTTGATGCATTACCCAATTTTTCGTGCTCATTTGTTTGCCACAAGATTTAGGATTTGATCGTATCAGCCCATTTGTAGTTGGGTGGGCTGTTTATTGTTGATGGTAATTACGATGGCGATCCGTCTGAGATGTTGGATCTCTCCAGCTGTTATGGCTGAGTTGTGCAAAGTCGTTTGTCTTTATTTTTAGAGTTTATGTTTCTATTGTTTATTGCGTTGGGGGCTTTTACTTTTTGGTCCAGCGCATTCTCGTACGATATGAAGATTTCTGGACCTGGTTCTACTGCGGCGGCACTTTCACTCTTCCCGCATCTGTGTTAATGGATGACTCAGCCTCTGTTTATGGCTTCTTCGATAATAAGCCGCAGCTGTGTTATAAGATGAGATGATCAATGACTTTGTTTTCCAGAAAGGAAAGGGCGAGGATCTCAATCAAAGGGAAACATAATGAGCCATAATTGTAAAAAAAAACCTGTTCTATCGGTGACAATAGAAGAGATAAGGTTGCCTATCTATTGGCACTATGTGTATGGCGCCATTATGTGAGCCCTAGATAGTTATAGGATTAGTACCGTATTAGGGTACCAATATTCTGCATTTCGACTATCCGACAAAAATAGGATCATGTCTTCATGTTTGTATTGTATGTGGCCACCCACGTCATGTCCACCAGCTATTCCTCCCAACCTTCCCTTATCAAGTTGGGCCAAGAAAGCATGGATGTGTTTTGAATGTGGAGAGGGGAATTAATTCAATACACTGGGGTGGGGGTCAATTCACACCTATAATTGGTCGGTCCTTTTGAAATTGTGAAGGCTCACAATTACTTTCTGCAAGATTGTTTGAATACTCCATAGGTTTTACATGTCCGAATCTTTTATATATAGTCATGAGAAAATTACATCCACCCTCTCTGACGTCTACAGTTTTATGTATCAGGATATGATATATCCAAAATTAAGTATACCCTTACAGCTTCCATAGGTATAAAGAGGGTAAGTAGCGGCCAGGTGCTGCTAGTGGAATGCCCATGATTAATTGATCATCAGAAAGTATGACCAACATAAGCAGAAGTTTGGCAGTTTGCTGGTCTGGAGAGAGGAAAGACATCAGCAATAATCTAAGCTAAGTAATTGTTGCTGTTTATCAATCTTAGAAGGGGTATAAGGACACAGCCAAACAATTTACAATGAGAAGGAATATTCACAGAACATCAAATGCTAAAAGAAACTGCATAAAACTCAAGAATTACTTCTAAGACGATACAGGACCCAGTTACCATCTTAAATATTCAAGTTCATGACCGTAGAATTAGAAAAGGACTGAACAAATATGGCGTCTTTATAAGGATTGCCAGGAGAAAATCTCTTCTTACTACAAAGAACATGGCCGCCTGGCTTAACTCTGCAAAGTTGCATCTGAACAAACCAAAAGACATCTGGAATAATATCCTTTGGACAAGAAAGACCAAAGTAGTGATTTTTGGCCATAATTTGGCAGAAATAGAAAAAAAAAAAGGAGTCGTAATGGCTTCTTCACAGTTCAATCCTCAGCCCAATAGAAATGCTGTTATGGGACCTTTAAGCAGAATCAAAAGACACAGACCTCAATGACCCGACGCAACGATGTCAAGAAAAATTTCTCTAGAACGATGTGAAAGATTGATAAAGTCATCCAGAAGACCAGGACGTATTACAGTAAAGGTGGTTGTACGAGGTATTGCTTCATGGGGGCATCTAGTTTTTCATTCTTGTTAAATATAGTAGATAATAAGATGGTGGAATGTTTTATTATGTCTTGATATAAATAAAACCAGCAAATTCTCGGAGTGTGGCCTGTGTTCTTCCTATAGGTATATGGACATCTTCAGTTGGGTGGTAGGCTTCGCCAAGACTGTCTGAATCCTCTGTATGGCCCTACTTGCCCTTAGTCTTCTCCAGTGTATTGATCTATATTTTGCCTATTTTTGGGCTTAGACTGAGCCAGTTTTGGCTCGGTCACACCTCCTACCTCTGTGTCAGAGTACATGCCTAGTCACATCACACACAAGACGTCATTGACTTCATGTCCCATCAGATTTTATTTGAAGCGGTTTGCAGAACAGACTTTCACCATCTTTCCCTCCCCAGTAGGGTCCCTCCGATGCTGTGCTTTTATAAAAAATAGACAGTGTATCCATTTTGCTATATATATATATCTATTTATATATAGGCGGCAGGGATGGGGTAGAACCAGGGTCCCACTCCTGCCACCATTTTTCTCATTGACGCTGTGACACGCACCTCTTACCCCAGACCTCATCTTTGAGGTTGCAGCCCTTGCTCACAGGTTTGCTGGTGACAATTTTGGTCTTTTATGACAAATATTTTCCTATTTTTTTTTTTTTTTCTATTTTAGAACTTTCTAGTAAGATTGCATTTACATCTATATACATCTACAATATCTGGATCTCAACATGTTTTTCTTCTCACATTTAGCTTACTGCTGTTTTCTTCAATATCTTAGATCTTCACTATACAAGCCCATCCTTCATTGTGCATCCTGCACAGACCATGCCACTGTGACGGGGCCCTTGGAGAGAGGGGGCCCAGCCCTGGTTGGTCCCAACCCCTTTGCTACTGGGTGACAAGAACCTGTGCAGGACTCCTCTCTCCAGAGGAACTACGTTGGCAACTGGCTAAAGTGTCATGGTGGGGGAAGGACAGACCCTTCTTTCCTTGGTGGAAACCCCCCTCCCCACCATAATAAAGTACCCCCCTATACACCATTGTTCCTCTTTAACCCATAGTCCTTTCTATATCTTCCATTCCATATTTTTTCTTCCTGCGTTGACTGTCCCTTGAATTTTTTGAATCCTGTAGAATAATATGTATATTGCATTCCAGTCTGATTTCGAAAGGTCCATAGTTTTTGCTGAGATTGAGTATCCTGGAAGGACGGACTGTCTTAAGGTTGCAGGAGGTGTCACATTGCTTCCAGTTTTCAGTTTAGTGGTTCCAGAGAAGGTCTCAGATCTAGAGTCGGCGTCTGTTGCCCACTCCTCGAGGGCGCATTTTCATCTCGGTGAAGGGAATGGAGAACTCAAAGCCTTTCCAAGTTTTCCAATTTATGCCCTAAGGAATAAAGAGAAGATTTATTACATCCTCAATGATTCACTGGAGTAAAAAAACTGGTTAATACGTATATTCATGTGTCAAGTAGCTGCATGGGACCTGGGATGTAGACCAAAAACAATCAGGCACACCAAGAAAAACATCCATTCATTAACATGGTCTGCAGACCAAATCGAAGCATCATTGCATGGCTGGTTTTGGGCATTCTGCCCTGGAGAATGGAAACTTTGAGAGAAACAACTTCCTTGGCATTTAGTGCTCCAGTTTTCAAATTTGCAATGCTAGGTGGAATCTCAACGTGCCTTAGTCTATATTCTGTCACCTGATGCTTTTCAGCTCTTACAATGGATGTTTCACGGCAAATGCCAGTTATGGTCCAGTCTCAGCTGTTTGTTGAGTTGTTTATCGTAAGCTTATAAGTTTTTGTATACCCAACTACAAGATTTATCTCGAGCTCAAGATCCCGACAGCTACACAATGTTCTTGTAGAGAAAGGTGGACTAAACACATCGTGATTGCAAAGAAACAAAACAGGAACATTGAAGACTATTCTAAAAATACTCCATGTATCTTGGTAACGTTTCCCGAAGAGGTTGAACATAACTTTGGTCACTCACCTGGTGGTCCTTGTTGTTGTTATATAACCCGTTGAGATTGGCAAAGTGGCAGTTTCTATACCACCACGCTCCCCTATATGACATGGCACATGGAAGGATTCTACGCTGAGTGTCTCGGTCACGAGTAGAGAAGATCATATTGTTGTGATAGCTCATGGAGTCCCCTAGAAAAAAATATCATTGGTTAGTGCTCTTTGCCTATACACTCACCTATCATTATGTAGTGGGGGGGTCTGTTCGTGGTAGATTTTGGTGGGCCACAGAGTGGATCATTTAAGACTCAAGATATCCCAAATATAGAATTGGACATGTTTTCATTTTTGTCCAGCTTTAGTCATTTAGAACCCCAGACTATCGCTAGATATGAATGTGACATAATGGCATCTAATAAGCTCTCAATGATACTGTAGTCACAAAGACATTCATTGTCCTACTTACCTGCATTTCCTCTATACTGTCCAAGCCTCAGCCTGAAATGTTCACTTTCAGACTCCACACGGAAATCGTCATAGACAGCATAGGCAACCTCGTCTCCGGTACGGAGATCCACACGTAACTCATAGGAGCCTGAAGAGGTGATCTGGTGCAGAGCAATGTTACCTGCACAAGTGAAGTACAAAAGATGAGACCATAATGATGGAGAAGGATGTTATCATGTGTGATTGATATGTCTTATTTATCCAACTCTCCAGTTGCACGTCTTGGCCTCACTTTAAGTAGCGGGGATAATGGACTATGGAGTAAAACTGTTAGCACCTCGGACAGGGGATTATTATAGGTGAAGTCCTGTTCGACCATCTTTCATCCAGCCAGTAGGGTTGCTACTTGAGTTCAACCCCTGCCTGAAGGCCAAACCCCTACTAATCATACATTGAAGGATTAACCCCACCATAATGATCGTGACCAAAAGTCAAGGCCAACCTCTATAAAATTGAGATGCTAACATAGATAAGAAATAGAACTGATGAAGTGGATGGCTTTGTGTTTTGTGAGCACTTACCCAGCCAGAACTCGGAGGTTTGGTTACCAAATCCTTTCTTATAGTTGTCCCAATCCCGGTAGAAGTTTGTGCTCCCATCCATTCTTCTCTGGAAGACCTATGGAGAGGATAGAAGGGTTTATCTCAACAATTGAGCACAATGCCACCAAGTATCATGGCGTGGTAGAATGGTTGAAAATTAAGGGTCATTGGTAATTCGGCATCCAATACTCACAATCCATCCTCCGCCATCAGTCTCCATGTCACAAAACACCTTCAACGTCTTTTCTTTGTCTCCGCCAAGGTATATGGTAAAGGTACCATTCTGAACCTCTCCATTCGTCCTCTGCTCCCAGCAGTCTCGAGGATAGGGGAACCTCATGCGACCTAAAGGTGGGTAAGTATTATAATGTTCGTTATGTTTAGTAGCTCATCTTGGCATTGAAAATTTTGGTAAATCTCATAGAGGGAAAGTAGCATCTTCCTAAAGTCTCAGCAGCCTAAGTTTCCCTGCCTGCAGAATCCCTGTAAACGAGCAAAGAAGGAAAGGGAAGGAAAATGCAAAATCTGCTGGTGGGATTCTTGGCTTCTCTCACGTGAACTGTGTCTCTAATTTTTTTCTCCACCGGTCTACAGCGACTTCTTGTAGGATGTGGTGAAGGGTGTGCTTACATCTCCACTTAGCACCTGGAGTCCTGTAAACGCTGCACATTTTGGCTGGGAAATCCTTTAATTTCAATTCGGGATCCCCCTGGGAATGAACTTTAGAGACTCGCCTATAATATGTTAGACCTTCTCGTGGCTTCCAGCCTGCGTTATGTGAATGGCATCCAAACGGCCTGAGTATTTGGACGTGAAGCTCCATCTTCTGCCCCTCGAGTCTTCAGCATAATGAATCAGAATGCGCCTGACTCCGTGTACTCCACGGTTATTAGGTGATCGCTGATTTATTTTTTCTTTCGTCCAAGATAAAATAAGTATTCCGCCTCGGCCGCACTTCATGAAGGATCATCAACAATGGAAATTACATCCGGAGAAGGTACATACTGACTGGAGATCTGTACAAGATGTGTGGTGGGTAGACACGTCGCTATCCATACTTAACAGCAGATGACCTATGAAGGTGCTGGCAGAGGTAATGGATGTCCATGAGAACTGGGATCATGGGAGAGAACAGGAACATTTTTAGGTTTTTCTCATGCTACGATGATTGTCAGATTGGAGCATCTTTGTTACCAATATCATAGACCAATACCAATAGACCATTCCACTACCCCTCACCTTAGACCATAGTTGCGTGTGGGTTTGTGAAAGCCACAGATGACCATGTACCGTCCAGGTTATTAGTGGTGTCTCAGGGTTACAATAGCAGTTCTATTACCAGATGACAACCCTCTAGCGCCCCCCTCTCATCGGTCGCGTTATTAGCACTGTAGCAGAGCAGATACATCTACATGTCGGGGAACAGAGATTTATCTTCTAATAATCTTCAGAAAGTCCTTTGGAAGGCGCGGCGGCTTTGTCAGCACAGTTCTGCTGCCGTGACGGGGATGATGGGGATCAGATGTCATACATGTTGGACGGGATCTTCTGAAACTTCCAAGACACATGCCAGGAATGTGATATCGTGAAAGAAATCTTCCTGTTTGTCAAAATTTAATTAGTAGAACAAGGAGATGACACCCGGCCGTACCATGCAAGCACATTTATGGCGGAAATATCCCAGCTGGAACCAAGAGAATTACAAGCACAGCATGAGAGGTAATAAGAACGCCATGTCACATCTGCACAACGTAACCCGTCATCACTTACAGGGCGGAGGATGGCGGTCCTGATACTGTACCTGCACAGCACCTATACACAGTCTAGGAGTTATATCCATGTACATAGGAGTAGTATTATAGTAGTTATATTCTTGTACATAGGAGGTAGTATTATAGTAGTTATATTCTTGTACATAGGAGTAGTATTATAGTAGTTATATTCTTGTACATAGGAGCAGTATTATAGTAGTTATATTCTTGTATATAGGAGTAGTATTATAGTAGTTATATTCTTGTACATAGGAGCAGTATTATAGTAGTTATATTCTTGTACATAGGGGTAGTATTATAGTAGTTATATTCTTGTACATAGGAGTAGTATTATAGTAGTTATATTCTTGTATATAGGAGTAGTATTATAGTAGTTATATTCTTGTACATAGGGGTAGTATTATAGTAGTTATATTCTTGTATATAGGAGTAGTATTATAGTAGTTATATTATTGTACATAGGAGGTAGTATTATAGTAGTTATATTCTTGTATATAGGAGTAGTATTATAGTAGTTATATTCTTGTATATAGGAGTAGTATTATAGTAGTTATATTCTTGTACATAGGAGGTAGTATTATAGTAGTTATATTCTTGTACATAGGAGTAGTATTATAGTAGTTATATTATTGTACATAGGAGGTAGTATTATAGTAGTTATATTCTTGTACATAGGAGCAGTATTATAATAGTTATATTCTTGTACATAGGAGTAGTATTATAGTAGTTATATTCTTGTACATAGGAGTAGTATTATAGTAGTTATATTATTGTACATAGGAGGTAGTATTATAGTAGTTATATTCTTGTACATAGGAGTAGTATTATAGTAGTTATATTCTTGTACATAGGAGTAGTATTATAGTAGTTATATTATTGTACATAGGAGGTAGTATTATAGTAGTTATATTCTTGTACATAAAATCAGTATTATAGTAGTTATATTCTTGTACATAGAAGTAGTATTATAGTAGTTATTCTTGTACATAGGGGCAGTATTATAGTAGTTATATTCTTGTACATAGGAGTAGTATTATAGTAGTTATATTCTTGTACATAGGAGCAGTATTATAGTAGTTATATTCTTGTACATAGGAGTAGTATTATAGTAGTTATATTCTTGTACATAGGAGGTAGTATTATAGTAGTTATATTCTTGTATATAGGAGTAGTATTATAGTAGTTATATTCTTGTACATAGGAGCAGTATTATAGTAGTTATAGTCTTGTACATAGGAGCAGTATTATAGTAGTTATATTCTTGTACATAGGAGTAGTATTATAGTAGTTATATTCTTGTACATAGGAGTAGTATTATAGTAGTTATATTATTGTACATAGGAGGTAGTATTATAGTAGTTATATTCTTGTACATAGGAGTAATATTATAGTAATTATATTCTTGTACATAGGAGGTAGTATTATAGTAGTTATATTCTTGTACATAGGAGTAGTATTATAGTAGTTATATTATTGTACATAGGAGGTAGTATTATAGTAGTTATATTCTTGTACATAGGAGCAGTATTATAATAGTTATATTCTTGTACATAGGAGTAGTATTATAGTAGTTATATTCTTGTACATAGGAGTAGTATTATAGTAGTTATATTATTGTACATAGGAGGTAGTATTATAGTAGTTATATTCTTGTACATAGGAGTAGTATTATAGTAGTTATATTCTTGTACATAGGAGTAGTATTATAGTAGTTATATTATTGTACATAGGAGGTAGTATTATAGTAGTTATATTCTTGTACATAGGAGCAGTATTATAATAGTTATATTCTTGTACATAGGAGTAGTATTATAGTAGTTATATTCTTGTACATAGGAGTAGTATTATAGTAGTTATATTATTGTACATAGGAGGTAGTATTATAGTAGTTATATTCTTGTACATAAAATCAGTATTATAGTAGTTATATTCTTGTACATAGAAGTAGTATTATAGTAGTTATTCTTGTACATAGGGGCAGTATTATAGTAGTTATATTCTTGTACATAGGAGTAGTATTATAGTAGTTATATTCTTGTACATAGGAGCAGTATTATAGTAGTTATATTCTTGTACATAGGAGTAGTATTATAGTAGTTATATTCTTGTACATAGGAGGTAGTATTATAGTAGTTATATTCTTGTATATAGGAGTAGTATTATAGTAGTTATATTCTTGTACATAGGAGCAGTATTATAGTAGTTATAGTCTTGTACATAGGAGCAGTATTATAGTAGTTATATTCTTGTACATAGGAGTAGTATTATAGTAGTTATATTCTTGTACATAGGAGTAGTATTATAGTAGTTATATTATTGTACATAGGAGGTAGTATTATAGTAGTTATATTCTTGTACATAGGAGTAATATTATAGTAATTATATTCTTGTACATAGGAGGTAGTATTATAGTAGTTATATTCTTGTACATAGGAGTAGTATTATAGTAGTTATATTATTGTACATAGGAGGTAGTATTATAGTAGTTATATTCTTGTACATAGGAGCAGTATTATAATAGTTATATTCTTGTACATAGGAGTAGTATTATAGTAGTTATATTCTTGTACATAGGAGTAGTATTATAGTAGTTATATTATTGTACATAGGAGGTAGTATTATAGTAGTTATATTCTTGTACATAGGAGTAGTATTATAGTAGTTATATTCTTGTACATAGGAGTAGTATTATAGTAGTTATATTATTGTACATAGGAGGTAGTATTATAGTAGTTATATTCTTGTACATAAAATCAGTATTATAGTAGTTATATTCTTGTACATAGGAGTAGTATTATAGTAGTTATATTCTTGTACATAGGAGTATTATAGTATTTATATTCTTGTACATAGGAGCAGTATTATAGTAGTTATATTCTTGTACATAGGAGTAGTATTATAGTAGTTTTATTCTTGTACATAGGAGTAGTATTATAGTAGATATTCTTGTACATAGGAGTAGTATTATAGTAGTTTTATTCTTGTACATAGAAGTAGTATTATAGTAGTTATTCTTGTACATAGGGGCAGTATTATAGTAGTTATATTCTTGTACATAGGAGTAGTATTATAGTAGTTATATTCTTGTACATAGGAGCAGTATTATAGTAGTTATATTCTTGTACATAGGAGTAGTATTATAGTAGTTATATTCTTGTACATAGGAGCAGTATTATAGTAGTTATATTCTTGTACATAGGAGGTAGTATTATAGTAGTTATATTCTTGTACATAGGAGCAGTATTATAGTAGTTATATTCTTGTATATAGGAGTAGTATTATAGTAGTTATATTCTTGTACATAGGAGCAGTATTATAGTAGTTATATTCTTGTACATAGGGGTAGTATTATAGTAGTTATATTCTTGTACATAGGAGTAGTATTATAGTAGTTATATTCTTGTATATAGGAGTAGTATTATAGTAGTTATATTCTTGTACATAGGGGTAGTATTATAGTAGTTATATTCTTGTATATAGGAGTAGTATTATAGTAGTTATATTCTTGTACATAGGAGCAGTATTATAGTAGTTATAGTCTTGTACATAGGAGCAGTATTATAGTAGTTATATTCTTGTACATAGGAGTAGTATTATAGTAGTTATATTCTTGTACATAGGAGTAGTATTATAGTAGTTATATTATTGTACATAGGAGGTAGTATTATAGTAGTTATATTCTTGTACATAGGAGTAATATTATAGTAATTATATTCTTGTACATAGGAGGTAGTATTATAGTAGTTATATTCTTGTACATAGGAGTAGTATTATAGTAGTTATATTCTTGTACATAGGAGCAGTATTATAATAGTTATATTCTTGTACATAGGAGTAGTATTATAGTAGTTATATTCTTGTACATAGGAGTAGTATTATAGTAGTTATATTATTGTACATAGGAGGTAGTATTATAGTAGTTATATTCTTGTACATAGGAGCAGTATTATAATAGTTATATTCTTGTACATAGGAGTAGTATTATAGTAGTTATATTCTTGTACATAGGAGTAGTATTATAGTAGTTATATTATTGTACATAGGAGGTAGTATTATAGTAGTTATATTCTTGTACATAGGAGTAGTATTATAGTAGTTATATTCTTGTACATAGGAGTAGTATTATAGTAGTTATATTATTGTACATAGGAGGTAGTATTATAGTAGTTATATTCTTGTACATAAAATCAGTATTATAGTAGTTATATTCTTGTACATAGGAGTATTATAGTATTTATATTCTTGTACATAGGAGCAGTATTATAGTAGTTATATTCTTGTACATAGGAGTAGTATTATAGTAGTTTTATTCTTGTACATAGGAGTAGTATTATAGTAGATATTCTTGTACATAGGAGTAGTATTATAGTAGTTTTATTCTTGTACATAGAAGTAGTATTATAGTAGTTATTCTTGTACATAGGGGCAGTATTATAGTAGTTATATTCTTGTACATAGGAGTAGTATTATAGTAGTTATATTCTTGTACATAGGAGCAGTATTATAGTAGTTATATTCTTGTACATAGGAGTAGTATTATAGTAGTTATATTCTTGTACATAGGAGCAGTATTATAGTAGTTATATTCTTGTACATAGGAGGTAGTATTATAGTAGTTATATTCTTGTACATAGGAGCAGTATTATAGTAGTTATATTCTTGTACATAGGAGCAGTATTATAGTAGTTATATTCTTGTACATAGGAGTAGTATTATAGTAGTTATATTCTTGTACATAGGAGGTAGTATTATAGTAGTTATATTCTTGTACATAGGAGGTAGTATTATAGTAGTTGTATTCTTGTACATAGGTGCAGTATTATAGTAGTTATATTCTTGTACATAGGTGCAGTATTATAGTAGTTGTATTCTTGTATATAGGAGTAGTATTATAGTAGTTATATTCTTGTACATAGGAGGTAGTATTATAGTAGTTATATTCTTGTATATAGGAGTAGTATTATAGTAGTTATATTCTTGTACATAGGTGCAGTATTATAGTAGTTGTATTCTTGTATATAGGAGTAGTATTATAGTAGTTATATTCTTGTACATAGCAGTAATGGATTTGGGTGCTCAATATTTACTTTAGTTAGCTGGGCATATATAGTAGATGTAATGGTCAGATATATTATGAAATTTGCAGATTTTGTGTATTTCTCCCCCCTCTCCATGCCCCCTTGTTCTCATTCTGTTTCTAACTTCAGCTGCATCCCCCTCCTTTCCCGATTTCCACTATGTGAAGTTTTTGATGACTGAGGAATTTTCTAACCATTTAAAAAATAAAATGAGTACTAGATGCCCCTTAAGTTATTATTATGTGTCACTACATAAGGTCTGATCTTATACTAACGTCCCTGACTACTTCAATGGTGTAAAGTAGTTACTAAATAATGTGACCTTGGCCGGGCTGCTATGTCTTGTAGTAAAGCGTTGCACTGTGTCGCCTCGCTCTGGAATGTTACATATGTCTCTCTTCACAAAGCACTTTCCCTTTTTACCCAAATATTTATCAGTTCCGTTCTCCATAAACATTTTAATGAAAACCAAATTAGCTTTTCCTTACAGAAATGACGCTCCGATCCCCGACTCAAAAACAGTCATTTCTTGGAGAAATAATAAAGGGCATTGTGAGTTAGCTCCATCTGTTCTATGTATATGAGGGGTTTGCAGGGGCTGACATGGGGGTTAATATTTTGACAATGTTTTGGCTCCATGATACTGCACTGTCAGCATTTTTTGGTGGCTTGCATTGGGATTATTGCTGTGTTGGATGCTCCTTCCATTGAGCAGAAAGAAGGTTCATGAAGTACAAGCATGTGTGACTCTTGGCCAAAAAATTGTTCATCGAGCAGCTGGGAGTCGTTTAGTCTTTTGGCCATTGCCAATCAATGGTAAATTTAAAGGCCACAATCTTAGCCCCTTGGACTTCGTAACGGGAAGATTTTTTATCCAATGTGTCATTTTTGATCAAAAGCATCAAAGGCTTGAAATAAAATGTCTGCCCAGATATGGTCCCATGGTGTAAAAGATTATCATTCCTAAAGAGGTTGTCCAGTCAGGGTTTTTTAGATGCAGTTTCGGGCTGGTCCCGCCTTTGGCCAACATGATCAGAACCATTTCCCGACCCCCAGCTCTCTTCTCTACCGTTTTCACCACTAACAACAACCAAAAAAAAGGTAAGTATGACATAAATGTACAAAATACTAATAAAAATCTCAAAAATCTTTAATGTAATAATTTACCACATATACAAGATAGGACAATGTAAAGGAAACAAATGTACACATACAAAAATGGGTGTAGTGGGATAGTCCCTGCAGATGCTGCTAATTTTCCTCATACAACATCAGGAGTACAAATCTGTCTACAATCTTCCTCCATGGGTGAGTGCCTATACTAGTTTGTTTTTTGTGCTTACAACATGTCCACTTCCTAATATATGTTGGCTACTGGACCTCTGAGGGCAATGTGTGTGCCGCTCTTTGTACATAGGAAGTAAGAGATATATTCTAGTAGGACCTATAGACTTTGATATTACAATATCTATTGCCCCTTTTAGGGGTGAATACAAAAAATATTGGGATTTATATTTAGGTCCTATATGGTTGTATTTTGATGGTAACACTCACCTATGTGAATCTTAATACATGTTATGTGTGTATATATTTTGTACTCCTGATGTTGTATGAGG
Source organism: Leptodactylus fuscus (assembly GCF_031893055.1). Classification (NCBI taxonomy): domain Eukaryota; kingdom Metazoa; phylum Chordata; class Amphibia; order Anura; family Leptodactylidae; genus Leptodactylus; species Leptodactylus fuscus. Next base: position 78,557,711 of record NC_134275.1, read on the forward strand.
AAAATTAGCAGCATCTGCAGGGACTATCCCACTACACCCATTTTTGTATGTGTACATTTGTTTCCTTTACATTGTCCTATCTTGTATATGTGGTAAATTATTACAATAAAGATTTTTGAGATTTTTATTAGTATTTTGTACATTTATGTCATACTTACCTTTTTTTTGGTTGTTGTTTGTGTTTTGGCGGTAAGGACATGTCTCTATAGGGCGTAGAATACACAATGGAACTGATACATTTATCATTGTTACACTTATATTGTGTTCCTATTTTGCTTTGTGTTTTACAATCCGTTTTCACCACTAGCCTGTCGTATGGCCACTGGTGTTACTATAGTCTGCAGGCCCCTGTAAAAACGGGAGAGGATGGACGAGGTGGAGCAAACCCGGGGCAGGATACTGGTTCCGAAGACATGACCCAGGGTGCAAATATTTTACCTTTCAGTCAATCTAGGATCTTGACCAATGACTCACCTGTGGTAAAGGTGGTGGAGATGGGAGCGGAGCTGGTTTCACCTCTTAGAGCTTTGAGCTGGGCTCGGTACTGAGTAGTCGGATTGAGTTGACTCAACGTGAAGGATGAGAGATGAGGTGACAGACGAATTTCCTGAAAGATTTCAAGTGCACACAAATATAGCAAAACATATTGGATGGAATTTATGAAGACGCACATTTCTTCTGCTAGTCTGAATTCATTCATGAAAGAGCCTCAATCCCATAATAATTCTGGTGCATCTTGAGAGGTCTCATGTGCCAAAATTGGCATTTACACCAGTCAGGGTGCAAAGTCTAGTTTTCTGCGGCTTGATCTCTTCCCTTCTCTAGCAAGTAGATTGGAAAATGGAAAAAGTGCTGCATTTTGGTGCAAACCAGTAACTTCTCCCAGATAAATATGTAGATCTAATCTGAATTTCGTTACCTCATCTGTTACAATCTTAAATCCAAAGCCAAATTTATAGTTTGTCACGCAGTTGAAGAGTTTAGGTTTGCCCTACCTTAACTTCACCCTCGGGTGTTTGATAAGTCAACAGATACCCATCAGGCATGGCATCCGGAGCTTTCCATGTAAGCAGCGCACTACGAGCTGTGATTTGACTGGCTGTGAGATCTCGTGGCGTGTCCGCACCTATATGTGAACAAAGTCAACATCAGTAAAGTTATAGATTGCAATAAATTTAAGGCCTTTGAGTAGAGTTCTTTACCTAGGAAACCGAAAAAAGAGAGAGAAGAGTCCTACTCACTAGTGATGAAAGATGTTGATGTTGGTGCACTGGTCAAGGACCCTTGAGAACTTTGCACACTGACAAAGTATTCAGTGTGAGGATGTAAACCAGTCAGAGGTAGCTCAGTTCTATCACCGGCAACGGGTACCGTGACCAAGGGAACTGCATAAAAAAAAAAAAAATTGGGTCAAGTTGGACAAGACCAATATGGTCCACAACAAATAATGGACAACGTCCATTAGTGGTATAATATTGTAATAATCAACATGGAATTAGTAGCAAAATCTTTGAGTGAAAATGGCCTTCTAGAAGGGTGATTTTCAAAGAGAACTGGGCAAAAGTTGAGTTGAAAACCAGGGGTGGTCTTCTCAAAGAAGTTGTCTACATTCACCGTGCCCACCAAACAAGTCTAGTCTTACTGTTTTCCGCTCTGTAAGTGACCAAATATCTGTCCACCGGTCCCGTTGGAGCTTCCCAGCGCATAAGAGCTGAGACTTCTGTGATATCGTGAGCCCGCAAAGATCGGGGACCACCTCCAGCTGCGAAAGAACACTGAATTAGAGAGTCTTCTTTTTGCACTTTTTGTTGTTTAGATAACATTGAGAAAAGTTTATAAACACCAACTTAGTCCCATAAATTTACCTGTGGTGAAGAAGTCCGTCAGGGGTTGACTTTCCTCAAATCCCCGCACAGAAACCACAGTGACCTCATAGTGGGTTCCAGGTATGAGGCGTTTCAATTGGGTGGTGGTTCCAACAACACTGATGCTCTCCGGTTCTCCTAAAACATTGGAAGATTATACATTGGGGGAAAACCCAGTTTACCATAGTTTTACTTCTCGACTAAGAAGAGCAGGTAAGATTACCTCCGTCGGCCAGTTGATAGGACACTTTGAATGCAGTTGTATCAGGATTTGGGGCATCCCAACTAACAATGGCTGAGGTTTCATCAATATTGGTAAATCTGAGTTTCCTTGGAGGTTCCAAATCTAGAACAAAGGAAGGAAATGACCCTCAATGTAGATGCCTAGATGACTTCTATGGCCATTTTATGTGCCCCAGCTCGAAACTATTTTTTAGCCATTGGCTAATGTGGAATACTGCCTGGCAATATGTAGAATACAGAAGAACACAAGTCCTCCAGACTAAGACAATCTTTATAGCTACTCTCGATGTGACTAAGGGTCCTAAACAGACAACCCCCTCTATTCACATTTTTCTATATCACCTTAGGAAATTCTGATTTCCCACCTCTATTAAAAATTTTTTGGTTCTCAATACCTAGACGTCCAGTCTTTCCAGAAGCTTCAAGACTACTATCTTCCTCTCCATTTATGAGGCGATGCAATTTGACTGTGTAGACAGTATCTGGTTGTAGACCAGTGAGAAGGATAGTCCTCTCTGTGCCCTCAATGGTCACTGTTTTTGAAGACTCCTCTTGACCTTGGATGGCGTATCGAATAATGAACGAGTCAAATGCACCTTCTGGGGCCTCCCAAGAGACATTAATGGCATGTGGTCCATGTGAAGAAAGGTAAATCTCACTTAAGATAGGTGCGCCTTGTCTTTCAAGACCTTGTCTTGCTGGAAAATATAAAAATACATACATATATAAATATTGCAAATAAGTATAAGAAATATCCCAAAAATTTTAATATTTTTGAAAAATGATGAAACAAGAAACCAAGAAGTTCTCCAACTACATATGATCTACTTAGCCCATCATGGGTGTTGTAGACTAACAAAATCTGGAACCTTCAGGTGTTGGTTATGTAGTATATCCATATATATATACTAATGGACTACCTGTTGTGACCTCTGTGGATAAGGGCATGCTTCTCTTCTTCCCTCTTAGACCGTAGGCGTTACATTCGTATCTGCTAGCTGGAAGAAGTCCTTGGACAATGGTGCTGGTGTCTTCTCCTGGAATCTCAATTTCCCTGATTCTACCATCGGGATCACGACACTGGACTACAATGGTGTCAAATTGAACATTTCCTTCCACTTTCCACGATAACTTTATGGTTTCCTGGGTCACATCAGATGCCACCAGGCTGACCAGTCGAGCTTCCAATAAAGGAGCTGCAGAGGGAGAAACTTTTTTTGGCACTGTGAAAATTGTAGGATTACTTTTGTCAATGACTGTTTAAAGCGATTCATATAATCAAATACAGTATGTGGTCATGTTGTTCAGGGGAGAAATACAGTTTTTTTTCCCCACAAGTTAATGGCAAAGATAGTGCCATCTCATAAATGATGGAGATCTAGATAGTGCCACAATACCTCTCTGATTTAGGCACAGATAATGCTATGTTCTTGTCTCTCCCTGCAAATGATGTAGCACAGGTAGTACTGCCTCCCAATTTTTCTCTGACAATGTCTAAGGCACTTTCCCCACCTTTCTCTGTGAGTGATGTAAGCATAGATTTACTACCTTCATATTTATGCTTCAGAATTGTGTAGGCACAGATAATGCTGCCTCTAACAGATCATACTGCCTCCCTATCTTTTGTTATAAGTTATGTAAATATATAACGCAACCCCTGAAATTATTTAGATATAGATAGTACTACCTCACTCACTTTTGTTGTAATTGATGCATGCAAAGATAGTAGTGCTTCTTCTTGCAAATTAAGTAGGCTCAGACAGTACTGTCTCAGTCTGTGCCTGCACATGTTATAGGCCCAGATAGTGCTGTCTCCTTGTTTCTGCCTGCACATGTTATAGGCACAGATAGTACTGTCTCCTTGTTTCTGCCTGCACATGTTATAGGCACAGATAGTGCTGTCTCTGCCTGCACATGTTATAGGCACAGATAGTACTGTCTCCTTGTTTCTGCCTGCACATGTTATAGGCACAGATAATACTGTCTCCTTGTTTCTGCCTGCACATGTTATAGGCACAGATAGTACTGTCTCTTTGTTTCTGCCTGCACATGTTATAGGCACAGATAATACTGTCTCCTTGTTTCTGCCTGCACATGTTATAGGCACAGATAATACGGTCTCCTTGTTTCTGCCTGCACATGTTATAGGCACAGATAGTACTGTCTCCTTGTTTCTGCCTGCACATGTTATAGGCACAGATAATACTCTCTCCTTGTTTCTGCTTGCACATATTATAGGCACAGATCATACTGTCTTCTTGTTTCTGCCTGTCCATATTATAGGCGCAGATAGTACTGTTTCCCTGTCTCTGTCTGCCCATATTATAAACACAGATCGTACTGTTTCCTTGTTTCTGCCTGCACATGTTATAGGCACAGATAGTACTGTCTCCTTGTTTCTGCCTGCACATATTATAGGCACAGATAGTGCTGTCTCTACCTGCCCATTTTATAGGCACAGATAGTACTGTCTCCTTGTTTCTGCCTGCACATGTTATAGGCACAGATAATACCGTCTCCTTTTTTCGGCCTGCACATATTATAGGCACAGATAGTGCTGTCTCCCTGTCTCTGCCTGCTTATATTATAGGCACAGATAGTACTGTTTCCCTGTCTCTGTCTGCCCATATTATAGGCACAGATAGTACTGTCTCCTTGTTTCTGCCTGCACATGTTATAAGCACAGATAGTACTGACTCCCTGTCTCTCCTCTCATTTATTCATTATTATGCTTCTGAAAATGTCACAGTGAGCTCCAGTACCTGTGGTGGTCTCAACTATGGCTGCTTTGCTTCTCTTTCCCCCTGAAATTCCATAGAGAATAAACTTATATCTCTTCCCAGGCTTCAGATTTTCAACCTCTATGGAACGTTGTTGTTTATCCATAGTGATCTCCTTAGGTTTCCCTTCTGCATCTCGGTACATTAGAAGAAATGTGTCAAATTCACCACTAGTGACTTCCCAAGAGAGACGGACAGACTCACTGTAGACCTCAGACGCAGTGAAGGACTCCAGACGTGGAGGTGTAGCCTTCTCTAAAGAACAACAAACATGAAACGTCATAAATCAAGATGGCAGGTGTATTTGTCAATATAAAATATCTATAGAATACAAGAACCTATAGAAGACTAGAACATTCTGCTGTGACTATTACATGATAGTGGATTCATCATTAAAGGGGTGCCCTCTCTAATATAACTTTTTCTGTGTGCCCTACTAGGGTCATAAATGGCCTGTTGAAGCCACTACTAATAAAATATATGTCAGGGTACAGATGCAACATAACTTATTTTGTAGAGATCTTGAAAAACGGGCCCTATCTTGGATCTCTTCTCACCTGTGCTGATTTCTGCAGTCACTGGTTTACTCTTCTTTCCACTAGTTAAACCATATAAGAAGAATTTATATTTTTTTCCAGGCTTTAGTTCCTTCACATCGAAAGACCTCAAATCACTTTCTAGATCAACTTCTCTTGGTTGTCCATCCGCATCCCGATAAAGCAGAAGAAAAGAGTCAAAGTCTCCACCTGAGACCTCCCATGTGAGATGGGCCGAATCGCTGCGAACATCAGAGGCAGAAAGAGAATCCAGACGAGGAGGCTTGGGTTTTTCTATTGGGCAGAAAGAGATGAGAAGTAGGGTTGAGTGATCGGGACCAGGAAAGATCGGATCCCAATCGACGATCGAGCAAATTTTGGGATCGGCTGGAAAATGATCGGAAATCAGATTTTGAAATCTCAAGATCAGCTCAACCCTACTGTATATATAATATACAATTAGGGTTGAGGGATCGGGAAAGATCGGATCCCGATCGGTGATCGAGCAAATTTCATAATCGGGATCGGCTGCAAAATGATCGGAAATCGGATTTTAAAATCGATCCTGAAATCTCAAGATCGGCTCAACCCTAATGAGAAGTCATGAAGAGTCTTCTGATACAAGGTAAGAGGACAGATTTGGGTTCAGATGTTCACATCTACAACAACCAAGACTAAATGGTCATGGACACAATTGCATTACTCCTCTGCCCGTACTGTACTTCTACGAGCCTCTAACTGCATATGGAGGCTTTATTGAATCATATCATGTAGGAGTTCCCACCTGAGAATATGGTTCCCTCCAACTCAAAAATGTCTGCAGATTTTCTAAGCTCTCCTCAAGAAACAATCTGCTGATCATAGAGAGAACTGTGTGGCGGTACTTTTACAGCTGCACAGTTCTCCTCTGTTATTTGTCAAATATCTAGACAACCTCTTCAATTTTATCTTTGCCCTTTGACTCCAGGAGATGTATTGGTCATAAAGTGATTCTTCTACCCTGTTAGATACCACACTTCTATCATTAATCTAATCTAAAGGCTTTGTCCCTCCACAGTGGTCACCACCACAGTGGTAAGATAACACGATTTCTCTCCACCATCACCCTATCTCTTATTACCTGTGAAGACAAAGATTGACTCCGGTTCGCTGTAACTGTCTCCCCAAATCCCTCGAAGCTCCACGGTGTAATTAACCTCAACCACCAGCCCAGTGATGAGGTAAGTTGTCTCGTCCCCTCTTAGAGTCTCCTCTTTGTTTGGTCCTCCAGGTGGTCCATACTGTAGCACATAGGCATCAAAATCCCCATCCAAAGGTTCCCATGTCAAACGGAAGGAATCTGGCCGCACCTCGGACACAGAGAGGGGAGAAAGGCGCGGTGGTGTTCCTCTATCTGGAGATGAATCTGGGTAAGAATACATAAGCCGAACTAAAAAACATGTAGCAAATTGTTGTAACCATTACAGAATTATGTAAAAATTTAATCATACAAGTGGCATGGTCGCACCAGTTTTTGAAACTTTTGCCAATCATTGGGGTGGGGAATAGCCTAAAGATCATGGGAATGGTGTTTAGGGGCACATAGACCAGGCATGTCCTCTTATCGTTGGACTTGGCACCATGTCATTGTCAGGTGTCACCCATGCTCTCAAGCTAGTAAAAAGTTGCTGTCCACTGTAATGTGATGCCACTTGATACTGGATTTGGCATGGCTGGCATCAGCTACATGTATGATGTCATACCCTAGTAGTGGGATATATCGGTATGCATCACGTATATAATATTCTTATCTCTTGAACACGATACCAGCTACTTTTGGGACATTTTCCTGTAATTTATCACTGATAACGTACGAGTTCCCTGCCCGAGCTTACTCACCCATAAATGCTTTGGCAAAAGTAATAGTATTTGTTACTGCCAATAAAGTTTATCTGTACGTGAATAAGTCAGCGAGAGCAAGACATTGTGTCTGAGAAGGCTATAAATCAGCTCCGGCCAAAATTCAATGCGGCCCGAGACGTGAGCATGGACTTTATAAGAAACAGCTGCCTCCGCTCTTACCACTGGCTATGTCATTTACATTATCTTCTATGTAACTTTACATCGTATTGGTGCTCAGACTAAGGGCGTGTTCACATCTGTGTCCTTGAGTCTGGTCTCCAGGTCCAGAAGAATGGAAAAATGGTCTGTCCAAAGATGGACAACAATGGATCCCGAGGGAGCCCATTGCCTGTAATGGGGGGGTCTGTTGGGTGTTTTATTATTATTTTTTTCCAGACACTGGGCAAAAAATTGGGCTTGTCAGACTGACAACTAGCACAGATGTGAACATGGCCTAAACTGCAGTCATTAGGAGTCCCAAGCTGCCATATGTTTTTTTGGCTCCAGTAAGGGCCTCATTCCCACAGATGTATGCGTTGTCTGTATGACCACCATGTATAACGGGATCAGATCCCAGAAGAGTAACGCACTAGTATCTTCCTTGTGACCCTGGTAGTGAATAAGCTGTGGCGGTGACATTTCCTGTTGGCTTTAGGTGTAGCTTACTGGCATTGTTTGCCGTTCCATTAGAAGAAAATGTGCGGCCAAAAAATGACCTATTGTTTAAATCACATTTTTTATGTTAAACACATTTTTAAGAATTTTTGGTAATGTTGTTTTTAATTTTCCATATTAATACATATGTTAAACAAGAAAGAAAATCGTAAAAATATTGCAATTTCAACTCTTGCCATTAAGACGAAAACAGTCACTTGCTGTTTCTTGGAGGCGGACCATAAGACAATGGTCTGGAGCAGATAATATTGATTCTATGGGTGAGTTTTTTTAGGCATGCTCTGTGACCAGGGTTCAGCGATCGAGATCGGGAAAGAACGTATCCCGATCGGCAATCGAGCAAATTTCACGATCAGGATCGGCTGGAAAATGATCGGAAATCGGATTTTGAAATCTCAAGATCGGCTCAACCGTAAAAGTGACTTTTCCCATAGACAAGCATTGACTAGGGTTGAGCAATCGGGAAAGAATGGATCCCGATCGGTGTTCGAGCAAATTTCACAATCGGGATCGGCTGGAAAATGATCGGAAATCAGATTTTAAAATCAATCCTGAAATCTCAAGATCGGCTCAACCCTAACTGTGACCTGTGCAGAGTGGATAACATATATGTGTGCTGTAAGTGAGGTGAAATCTCTGCAGGAAGTCTCAGCATATTATTTGGTTTAGTGGCCAAAATCAGAACTTCCAAATTCTTTAGAATTTTTTTTAACGGTAGATAACAGAGAATGTTTCCTACAAAAACGCTCCAAAAAATCTTTTTTTAAAAAACTGAAAAACTTGATAAAAAATGTGGTTATATTCTGGTGACACATTCCCTTTAAGTTCTTAAAATATGGAGAGAATAAATATTTTTTTTAATAAAATATATACAGATAGAAGTGAGGATTTACAGACCGTCAGAGCTGACATTACACAGGGTGCGGTTACAAAGCATATCACGTGTTGGCCAATTTTAGCAAAGTCGATCTGATGAAGATAAGTACAAGATGTGCAGTGACTGTGTTTACCGATTAGGGAAAGGTCAAACATTGTGAGAGATATTGGTTTCTCGGAGAAGACGGCTGGATCTCTGGTTTTGTTTGTCGAGTGCTCGGAGATTAGTCATTGCACAGCTATTTATTTACTTCACTTACATGAAGCACAAAAACGTTGTGGGTTTGGGATTCCCCATGTGTTTGTTAGCTGTGACTTTACTCAACATTGTCCTGTTCTGTTATCTTCGAGATGGGATTGCTAAAGACCACAAGAAGATTGTAGCATTGTAATTGAAGCCATCGCTACGTTAATATTTGTCTCATGATCCATAGAAGACCATTTCTTCCCAAATAGTCAACCAAAGATGACGATGACAGTGGAAGATCAGGATCAATCTCAGAGAATCATCGACCTGATCAACAGGACATCACAAAAACATTGAGTACCATCAGTAGACATAATTCTAACACCAGTAGGCTCCCAAAAAACCTAAGAGTGGAAGATCAATATCAAGTTGAAGAATCATCAACTTGGTCAGTAGGACCAATGTGATGTTATGTTGATGTGCGATCGGAAAAGTCTATGAGCAGAAGACCATAAGAAGAATCCCAAGGCAAGGTCTACAGGTAGCCAGATACATTAGATCCAAATACTGTAGATTGGACCCCAATGCAAGGTCCATAAGTGGCCAAACACATTAGATTCAAGTTCTGCAGACTGGACCCCAATGCTAGGTCTATAAGTGGCCAAACACATTAGATTCAAGTTCTGCAGACCTGACCCCAACACTAGGTCTATAAGTGGCCAGACACATTAGATACCAAGTTCTGTAGACTGGACCCAACGCTAGGTCTACAGGTGGCCAGACACATTAGATACAACTACTGTAGATTAGACCCCAACACTAGGTCTATAAGTGGCCAGACACATTAGATTCAAGTTCTGTAGAACGGACCCCAACGCTAGATCTATAAGTGGCCAGACACATTAGATACCAGTACTGTAGACTGGACCCAAAGCTAGGTCTATAAGTGGCCAGACACATTAGATACCAGTACTGTAGACTGGACCCCAACGCTAGATCTATAAGTGGCCAGACACATTAGATACAAGTTCTGTAGACTGGACCCCAATGCAAGGTCTATAGGTGACCAGACACATTAGATGTAGGTTAATCATAAAAAGACTATTGAATGATTGTATGATTTGTCCTTATTGGTTCTTACAGTTGCTCAGACATACTGTACATGTCCCATGATGAGTGAAGAATGAACAATTATTCGTGAATATCTTTCATGACTATTGGATGAAAACTTTAATCATGGCCAGTTTGTTTTCGGACAATGATGGTGGGTCATGGTTTGGCAAACTATTGTTTGGTGTTAAATTTCTAAATTTTGGTTAATATGGTTGACTCATTTGTATGTCCACCTTAAGACCACATTGGGCCATCATTACATCTTGAATAGTGGATCATCAATCGAGCATCTCCATCTCCAGCTGATCATCTCTGAGACCTGATCAGTAGGACACTTGCGTTGCAAAGTTATGAAGGTTTGTAGGCCGATAGACTATAAATACACAGTTGTTAAAGCCTCTCTTCATCTAATCTATTATTTCTATAGAAGAGTTTATGCAGAGCTCAATGGCTTCTCCAAATGAGACACTTCATGAACTGTAATTGACTTGTGGCTTTCGAGGCTTTAGTTACTAGAGGGTAATGCAACCAGCTATGCGCGAGGGAAATGTCAAATGCAAAACGTGGCAATTCTAAGTACTGACGTGATGGGAAAGAAGCCTACATGGGAATATATCTTCAGGAATTGAGCTGAGCGGCCTTTAGAACTGCAGATGTTAACCCGGGTTCCAAGTGTTTAAAAATAGATCATGTTTTTTGGCCTATTCTTGACTTCTTATCATGAGATGTACTGCAAAATACATCAATGTGTATCAGTCATCTGGAGTAAGCTGATGTTCTATCAGTCTCCGGGGAGGTTAGATTATTAAATGCTTAGGTCAGTGCTCCAGACAACAATGGGATGATCTACTGTACTCTAGGTAATGCCTGTCCTCAAACAACCATATAATATCTCAGTCTTATTTGCTATTTGTGATCTGTAAAAATATGCCTTCTAATAACCATGGCTAGAGCTGATCTTGTAGTGCCAGGGGATCCTTCATACCTGTCGTCACCTCCTCCTTTAGAGGCCGGGATAGTTTTCCTCCTCGCACACCGTACAACGATATTGCGTATCTGGTGTTCTGACTCAGGTCCTCCAATGTCACCTCTCTTTGGTCTCCAGGAACAGTTGTCTCTTTTGGTCCCAAATTATCAGTCACATCTTCATAGCGAATCAGGAAGGACTCAAAGACATTCGGCCTGGCCTTCCATATTAGCGTAACACTGCTACTTGTGACATCTTGAATTTGTAAGCCACCCAATGGAGCAATGGGTCCAGGAGGTTTTTTCGTAGCTGAAAAAAATAAAATGCCTATATGGTTATATAAAAGTTGATGTACAAAACCTTGAAGACATTTTAGTTCTCTACCTGTAAAAGCATGAACACTTGTCATCTGGACTGGTTCTTGATATGCAACCTGAATCCCACAAAGAATCTGACCATAGGAGCTGAGCACAACCACGACAATTCTAGTCACACAAGAAGATGTGGTTGGAAGGCAAAGGCTAGGACTCACAGATAGACTAGAGGCTTAAAAGTAGAAGTTAAGACTCTTATACCAGGCTTGTTGGTGGAGGCCAAGGCTCTATTTCTGAGATGTCAAGAGTAGATATTGTACTCATCTTCATTTGAGAATTGAGGAGAAGTTGAGAGGTAGAAGTATAGACCTGAACTGTCCATATGCAAAAACCAAAGTTGTATGAACACATGACAATATTCCCCCAACAGAAGGTAGGGGAAGAAGAATCCTTTGTTCTCAGGGAAGATAAGTCACTGTTAGAGATGTCCAATGGTGGCTTATTTCTCTATCCCCATGGACAAGCCATGTACATTCGACCAACCAAGACTTTATGGAGAAGTTCGACGGAATAGTCATTGACCAAAGAAGTATCTGTTTAACAGCTATGCTGGTAACAATGTATGATCTGCTTAAAACCAACACAATGTCATAGTATAGTATAGTGCAGTACTTCTCCATCGGGAGGTGGCCCACACTAGTCACCACTTGTATGTAAAGACACCTGAGGAAACAGTCACCATACGCTGAACAGGACTATAAACGTCATGGACTCATTCTATGCTTATTTCATACCATTCTGGAAAGAAAATGAAAGACAACCTGGGATCATCTTTTCATTTTGGCTTGGGCTTCCACCAATGGTGTGACCCAAATGTCACCATGTTCTGACTGGTGAGGCCCCAATAGAGAAAGGTGTAAAAGCTCTGGTATAGGCTTAAATCATAGAGGTGCACATACGCCATCGAAAGCTGTCGGCAGTGCAGTTAGTCCTCATCCAAAGCAAAAGTTCATTTCACTGCCCTTACATTGCACCTAAAAGTGGCCTACTGGTAATCCCTGTCAACCAGCACCCACAGCACATACCATGGTTGGCCCCACTACGAACCTGCCCCTTGTGGTTGAGTATACATGGGTATATAAAGGGGAGAGATGGGTATGCTGCTGCCAGATACCTAAACCTCCTTTACCCAAGATCATCTGTTGAAGGGTCATCAAAAGACCTACAACAATATTAAATAGTTGGTTGGTCCTACAGAGTTGGTGGCTATGTCAGTCTTTCTCGTACTGTACGGGGGACACTTAAAATTAGGACATGAGAATATACTTTATACTTAAGCCTGAGCAGTATTGGACTATCCCAACAGAATACAAGAAGATCCTCCATGGGCTCGAACACTATCATAATCCAACAGAAGACATCCCAATTTACAAAGTCCTATGGTCTATTTCCTATGGGTTGTCGGGGTTGGGCCCCCAGAATCATTTTATCTGGTGGACCCAAGGAACCTCAGCCTGACACTGAACATGGTTAATAATGAAGACAAAGGAGAAGATGCTATACCAATGTAGAAGAACAGAAGTATACAGAAGAGGTCAAAGGTTTCATTGCTCTTGGGTTAGATAGGAGAGGGTAAAGGTCACAGACATTTTGATCATTTACCTTTAGTTGTGATGACTTCGGCTGTATATGGCGTTCTGGTGGTCACTTCAACGCGTGGTTGACTGGTTGTGGTTAACGGAGCTGTCAGTAATGGCAAAACCAATGTTATTTCCAAAGGACTCAACTCAACATGGTCTCCTGAATCCCATGACGATGACTCTACGTTTTATATAACGTGTCCCTTGCATGCTATCCCTTCTTCACCCCCCATATTGTAAAAACATCTAATACCTCCATGCCGATCCAAGGAATGTTACATGCAGAATATGTGCACGGTGACATGCTATAAAGCAGTGAACATATATTGCTATGTATGGATATATAGGTGACTATATCTTCTGGGATTACACACACACATAGCAATATATACTAGTTTATATATTATATATACATACACCAGCGTGAGGCCTATGTATAGTATACATAGACAGCAATCCTATACATATATACTATAGAATATACATATACAGGGATAATGACAGAGTGGCTCAGAAAGCGAAGGTACATATATCTGTCATTAATATATATATCATACATACATGTATACAGCACATATATACACTCCGTTCACTTCACCAATATACATGTATGCTTGTGGGGAAAGAACTACGGATGTTGACAAGCATACAGATACAGCTGCACATACACACACATACACACGACACTCTGTAACAATATGATATATATATATACATTTGTGCGTTCACATTGCCTGAAGGGTAAAGGCGTTATCAGCAGGTCAGACGCGGTGTCATTGGCCATACGGTGAGCACACAGCGAGCGGCAGAGGGAGAGAGAGGCCTGTGAGGTAAAACTGTGATGTTATTCATCTGGGAGTGGTTGAGAGGGCAACAGACTGAGGGAAACGAGACAGAAATTAGGGAAAAAATGTGAAAAAAACATTGAAAGAGCAAGTCTGGTCCCATATCAATATTCACCGACACATCAAGATCCCTATTCTTATCAGGAGAGGTCAAAGTGTGCAAGAAGATCACAGGTCGATCACCATAACATTAAGCATTCAACTTCCCTGCAGCACCACCACAGGAGAAATGAAGTATTACATGGTGTCCATTATAAAGAATGGGCTGTCCATATCATGTTTACATGTTGGGTCCTCCAAAAGATGAGATGCCCTCTGTGGTCGGGTAATTAATGGTGGTGGTAAAACTGGTATATGATACCCTAGACATCCAATAAATATTACTGTAATGTCTTGAGGAACGGAAAAATAAGTAATTGAACCCTAAGACTAATTTTAGCAAATGGTCAGTGACTCTATGGTCAGAACCTTGTCTGATCTGCAACCCACCAGCACCCGAATCCTACATCAATATCATCTAATGGAAAAGTATCTGTCCCACCACCTGAAAGATTGATGGACAGGCTGTGAATGGTCGTGAAGATCGGTATCAAAGTTAAGGCAGAAGTTAATATTCCAGAAAAAAATCAAAAATGCAAAAAAATATTTTGCAATAGATATAAAATTATCAATGCCACGGCCACAATATTCAGTGGGCACCAACTATCCAAATGGTAATAAAAGGAACTTACGAAAGGTTACGGCATAAAACACATAAAAAGCTTGGGGTCAAGGACCGAAGGAAAGCACAAGAAGCTTGGAGGAGGACAAGAAAAGTAGTAAAAGTCATACAGTCCTTCTAGATGGTGGATTTATCTACTAAATCTTCCAAGACACACTGATCATTCGATTAGTGTGATATTACCTTGTCAAGGTATGGGCAAGTAAAAAGATAAACTAGTAGAGTCTCAACATAACCCAAGCTCCCCATCTTTCCTATAAGCTATCTTGCCCAGTACCTGTGTCAGCCACCAGTGAGTAGGACTTGGATGAGCGGCCCCTCAGCATCCCATGGAGATCAAGTCTGTAGCTAGTTCCTGGGACTAGATCTTTAATTTCCACCTCCTTGACTCCTCTTTCCACCTCGATTTGATGAGGAGATACACCAGCAGCTGGTGGCCATGGGCTATAAATGATTACTGCCTTGTCCCATATGAACCCAAGACCTTCTAATGATATCACAAGGCTAGTGGGATTTCTCTGTTGTATGCTGGGTCTTCCTTGAGCACCAGGACTTGGAACATTCAGAACAATAGGACTTTGTATGGGGCCAGTTCTACCTTGGTCTTCTCCAGATCCCGGAATGTGATTGATCACAAATGAATTGTCTTTGGTTTCTGAGGTCTCGTCAATGACATGTGTTGTAGTTTCTCGTGTTGGGTTCTGATATTTTGGAATAGTCCTATCTACCAGTACTTTGTGTACAGTCCCTTCCTTTTCTATTCTATGTGTTTTATGGAATACTGGAGGTTCATTGGTACCATGTTCTTGTCTATCATCCACATGACCTCTGGGTATATCATCGACATTTACGGCACCACCTCCTGTTTTGGAGCCAGGGACTACCTTCTCTTTAGGTTTCTTATTGGTGCTTCCCGAACTAGTCTTCCTTGAATTTTCATATTCCTGCACCTTTGAACCTGATGAAAATGTTTCAACATCTAGATCTGGCTCCTCTATCAATGTTTGTTTATCCATTTCATCTTCCGTTTTCTGCTTTGGGGGAGTGCCCTTTTTTGAAGGGGGAACTTTCTTTTGTGGCACTGTTCTTTTATCTGCTATTGGTTTGGAAGGTTTTGAAGAGTCCACCTCAGCTACAGTCGAGGCAGGGGTTCTACCTATTCCATTTAGATCTCCATCTATCTCTTTTGAGACGGGCCTATATTTATCCACTGTCAATATCGTTGGAATATTTATTTCCCCAGCAGCTTCAACCCTTCCCAAAGTCTCTATATTAGGAATGGCAGATACAGTTCTAGTGGAATCTGGTCCGCTAACCAAACCATCTTCCTCCTGTGAATCACCAATTGCTTTGGCGGTCCCTACATTGCCTTGTAGTCGGGATGCCCCTACAGGTTGTGAGTTTCCAGTGGCTCCTGGTGTCTTTTGTGGAAGACGATCATACACCATATCTGTAAAACTATGAGGCTTCCATTTTATTAAGTATAGGTATATTGCTTTGGCCACAGAGTCCACAGTCTGGTTGCCTCGAAGAGGATAAGAAGTGGCTCGAAGATAACTCTTTAATCGCTGAATAAATGTCCCATTGTACATAGATAACTTTTCAGGCAGGTTCTCGATGACAGCCTTTATTTGTGAGCCCCATATTCTTGTTTGGTTTCTAGGTTTTGTTGAGGTTGGTGGCTCGTGTGCATGTCCTTCCACCCTAGCTGTCTCATTAGATGGTTTACTATTCTCCTCTCCACCTACAGTTTTTTTTCGAGAAACATGGATAATCTTATTTACCTTGACTAATGTCGTGACATGTTTTCTAGATTTTGTTGGGTCTGTGGGATCATCTATGTCTTCTTCTCCTTCAAACCCAATCCCAACAGGCTCCACATGACTCTCTGTTGATGTTTCTGGAGTAATTCCACTTTGCAAAATAACCAACCTGTCCTCATGTCCAGAATACGGTTCTGTGGTTGGTTTTTCTAAAGGTTTGGTTTGCCAGGATTCAAGTTCTAACAACTTTTTGGCGACTCTGGACTTATCTGGCAATCGACCACCACCTTTAATAAGCTCTTTAGTATGGACGCTAGTGGTTGTGTGTACATCTTCTGATTCTCCTTCATACAAGTGGATGGGGATTTCAGTTTTGGATGGTCCAAAATGTGTGATGTTCCTTGTGATTATCCACCGCTCCACCTTGGTTCCTGGTAACTTGTCTCTCCTGTTCAATGGATTGACGTGTTCTGAATCTTCTTCGCTCACAGTAGTGATCACCTCTTCATCTTGTCTATTTGCAGGCATTTTTAAGGGGTACTCTGAATCTTCATGTTCTTGGTAAGGATCTGCCGGGCTTCCTTTAGTCCGATGTGTTTCGTATATAGTTGTGATAATAGTTTTGATATTCTTTCGGGTGTGTATGATGGTTTTATTTTTTTGGTTATCCAGTAGAGTTTCTTTACTTTCTTCTTCTTCTTCTTCTCTTTCATGTGAGATTTCCTTTCTCGGCAACTTTGAAGGATATAAATTTCCCTGTTTTGTAGACTCTAAATTCACAGAAGTGTCAATTGTATGAGAGATCTTGACCGGTCCGTGGACTATGCGTTTCTCCTCCACAGTCAAACGTCTCCGTTCTTCTCCAGCTAGTAAAGCACCAAATTAAGAAGATGAGAGTTATCCTGTTAGCAGTCAACATTAAGGATGAAGTTAAGATATAAGACAATTCTGAAAATATAAAGTGATGTTAGCACACCTGGCAAGTGAAATAGGCATGTATTCCTAAAAAAAATTACAAAATTAGTCTTGATGAATCCGCTGTAACAAAGTAAATTGAGATTTAGCAAATTTATATTTTTAATGATCTTGTGGAACCAGAATGTTCAACTATTTTATGTCACACTATCCAAACAATGAGAAATAATTTACAGAAAAACAGAATACGACTAATACCTTTACCATATGGTATAGTAGGCAATGGCCAGGTAGGCGCTACTCTCACAAAATCTCACTCTTCACTCAATGGTGCATGGAAACCATCTTGACTTGCTCTAAATTCCCATTGGGATAAACCCAAATAGTTGCGCCCATTGCATTAAGTTGCTCATTGGCACCATTACCATTGTCTAACCCAACACGATGGAGGATATTACTTGGGATTTGTTCCAACTAGATGCACTAAGATTAACAATGAACACTTCTGAAGACCAACCTCTCTTGAAGCCCTTCTAGGAACCCTCAATTTTTTTATTCTCCCAGAGTTTCTTGTGGCAAGCAATTTTGGTACTACCAAATAATGAAAATGATGGTGGTTACCTCAATGGAGGAAGGATAATCTGATTTTTGCAATGGGCTCTCGATGGCCATCCCGAATTATGGGCCCAGTCGCTATTGCTACTTCTACAATGAGTTCAGTGCACAAAAACTAGAAGAACGCATCTCAACTATGAGTGACTATTGACCGTACTAGATAATAAGGAAGATAATAAAGACATACAGGAGGCCTTATCCCATTCTGGTCCCATGTCGGTTCACCATATTATACCCAAAATATCTCAGTGACCATCAGCGGTGAAAACTGCGCAATAACATCTCACACAAACTCCAAGAATCTTCCAAACTGCAGAGTCTCTGTGCTCTTCACGACTAGAGGTTACTAAATCACATTACATCTATAAAATCGTACACTTTGATCCATCCTATTGCCAACATACACATTTAACCTTTTGTAAAGTATTATTGGTAGTGGTTAGCGCTCTCAGGCCTGTAAAGGAAGACCTACAAAGAAAAGTCAATTAGAAAGTTCGCTTGGACAAAAGTGTCCCTCTAGAACTTTGACAAACTGCTCCTGGAATCAGAAATAAGGGTTATAGAGGGTTAATAAAAGGGTTTTTTATGACTCCCATGTTTCAAACTCTCTCTTATATTGTGGTGGTCACCCAGCAGTCACACACTCTTTGGTTGCACCCATACACCACTACCATCATGTTGTGATTTTTCCTCTCACCCGTCCCCTCTGCTCCCCTTGTTTCACCTGTAGTTCCGGTGATCTCGGTATCTTGGCTGTGCTCCTGTCCTTTCTCAGCTCTCAGTAGGACTCTGTACTCTGTGTTCTCTTCCAGGCCAGTTACTTTGATCCTATCTCCCTTCCCAGGGACCCTCAATTTCTTCTCCTTCCCATTGGGATTAATAAGGGTCACAATGTATCGGTCAGGAAGAGACTGAGGCCTTTCCCATCTTAGGAGTAAAGAAGAATAGGTGACATCGGACACACGGAAACCACGTGGAGTCTCAATCTCTAAAAGAAGGAACATAACAAGAACATCATAACAATCAACTTGGCAAACCTACTTTACCACATAGACTTAGACTCGATGACTTCGACAAGAGCCATGACCAAGGCTCATCTATGAATGCACATGTTATCTTGGTTGCTTGGTATGGACTTCCAAACTTCCAATGCTTGCCAAAATAGTTGCACCAACTCAGTTTGTCAAAGATCCTAAAATGCTCGGTTCACCTTCATGCAAGTTGAGAATTCATCTTATGGATGACTCAAGAGCAGTGTCAATATTCTGGAATGGAGATCTCTCACAATCCCAGAGAATCCATGCCCCTATAATGGAAATATATGCCTAGGCTATGTTTTTACACCAGCCACTAGAATACACAAAAAGGGCAATTCCCGTTTTCTACAGTTTACTGTTTGGCTTTGCTGTGTAGACTGGGGCAGAATTGGCAGAGCCATTATATTATTAGCAAGGGGATGAGTTAGTTCCAGATGTGTTATATTGTTAGGAGATCTGGCAGGATAGTAACACTATACACATAGATACGGCTTTGCATGTAGCTCCTGTGCGCTCCCTGGACTCTTGGGGTGCAGGTTATGCTCCATCTCTTCTTGGAGAAGCGACAAACATAAAACCTTTAAGCCATACAATAAATATACAAGAAGACATCTAATGGAATGTTCTTGGCACCTAAGCAAAGCTATACATTAGTTTTATTACAAAAAAAAATTGAAGTCACATGGGCGCCCATGTGTATACGGCTTCAGATGGCCAACACATGAGTCTTTCGATGTCCAAATATTTTCAGAGGAGTCTATTTTCTTCTGTTTTGCTTCATTCATATTTTTTTCCAAAAAAATAAAGTCTGGGCGGCCGATCCCAGCTATTTTGGAAGGATCCAATATTTCCACCAATAAAGATTTAACTGTGGAACACATCTCGCTCTACCAATTAGCCTGTCAATGAGAAACGCAGATCCTGGCCTGGCAAATGGTACAAAGCTTATGTTTGGGACTATCTTGCTTCTGTCGACTCCTTTACCCCCTCCAACCGTTCTTGCTGCATTACGCTGGCTCGGGTCCAGGCTATACTCACTTGTTTTGGCGGTTATGGAGGTTTCGGGCCCTAGTGTTGAGCCTTTCCGAGGTTGCATGTTTATGATATATTCTTCTCCTGGAGCGAGGCCGGTTTGATGAAATGTGGTCGATGAGCCATCGATGGTGTTGGTTATGGCGCCATTTTCTTTCTGTATTATAAACAACCATTACACATCAAAATTGTTTTTAAGGGGAAAAAAACTAGTCCATTAAAAGGTAACCAGTAGGAATTTTGGACAATCAAACTCTTAGATCATAAAGGACAAGGGCACTTTGTGGGGGTAAATTGAAGAGGTACTCCACTCCACTTATTAGAAAGGTCCCTGATAATAAGCAGATCAAAACGTGTCCCCCTGCCATGATCAGCTGAAATTTGAAGGCAAATCAGGCAGTAAGTGTTCAATTTCCCTACAGCGCCACCACAGGGGAAACTAAGCATTACACATTCTAATTAATAGTTTGTCTATATAATGCAGGGCAATACCGGTCCTCCAGAGCAGGAGACACTCTTCTGAATGGCTGAACCCTTCTATTAACTCACACAATAGACCTCTACAACCAGGACTCCACTCCACCATTGTTGTCCTACCTTGGCTTTGAAAGTGATGTCATATGAGTCAGGGGCAGATGGAGGTTGGTCCCACTCCAAGGTGACTGCTGATTCTTCTTGTGAGATCACATGAAGGCCGGTGATCTCAAATATTTCCGTAACTTCTACAAAACAGTAAAGTAGTCATTACTTAGAGCTCTGGGGGTCTGGTTTCTCCTTGCAGAGACCCCAGCTGACACCTGGCAATAAAATGTGTTCTCCTCCAGAAGGAAGAAGACTGTCACTGCCACCATATTGTAGGTAGCTACCCTGTACGTCAAGTCATTAAAGAGCCCTGAAAAATGACTTTGGATGTCAGCCAAACTCGGGTCACTTTCTAAAGGAAGAGACATCGATCTGTAGACAGTTGTTTTGGGGTTCCTGACCCAAATGGTTGGCTGGATGAGTGGCATTAGAAACAGTTCTCTTCCTCTAGAGGAGAACTCATTTTGATAAATTTTGGGATGTCGGTGTGGATTGTAATACTTGTGTTTATGAGATACTAGTAGAGCTTAGGTAGGCCATAGACATTACTAGGCTGTCGGCAGACTGTTAACTTTCCCGGTCCCCCCATTGCACATGCATGCTCCACTTTCCAAAAGGAATTGTGAAATTACTAAGCATGGATGGTCAACAAGCAATGACTAAAACCACCATCAGGAGGGGGCCACAAACTGTGTCTTATGGTATGTCCCGCAGACCAGGGTCCAAATCTAGTTTGCCAAATTTGCCAAAGAACTTACCAGATGAGCAGTCAGGACCACTGAAGCCCTTCTTACATATGCAGACACCATTTGTACATTTTCCTCGTCCGTAGCAGTTTCCTGGACAAGTCTTGGTTCCACAGACTGGCCCGATGTACCCAGTATTACAGATGCATTTCCCATTCACACACTGGCCATTATTGTTACAGTTTTTGGGGCACACTTTAGATCCACAACTGGGTCCCGTGAAACCAGGATTACAGATACAGATACCATCTTCACAACGTCCATGGGCATTACAGTTGTCAGGACATGCTTGAGATCCACAGTCCAAACCTGTAAATCCAGGGTTGCAGACACATTTCCCATCATCACACCTTCCTTGGTTATGACAGTTCTCTGGGCATGTTCTAGAGCTGCAGTCCTGGCCAGAGTATCCAGAATCACAAACACAGACGCCATCATCACATTGGCCCTGGTTTGAACAGTCATTGAGACAGGTTTTAAGGCCACAGTCTATATCAGTGTAGCCAGGATCACACTGGCAGATCCCATCGTCACAATATCCCCGATTGTTGCAATTATTGGGACACGCTCTTATCTCACAGTACGGTCCGGTATATCCCTGGTAACAGATGCATTTTCCATCATCACAACTACCACGATCGTTACAGTCATCTGGACATGTTCTAGCTCCGCAGTCTGGGCCCATGTAACCAGAATCACAAACACATCGACCATCTTCACACCGACCTTGGTTGTTACAATCATTGGGACAAGTTCTAGAGCCACAGTCTAGACCAGTATATCCAAAGTCGCAGACACACGTTCCATCTTCACACCTGCCCCGGTTATTACAATCCTTTGGACATGTTCTAGACTGACAATCTTGACCGTTGTATCCAGAATCACAAATGCAAACGCCATCATCACACCGGCCCCGATTGTTGCAGTCATTTGGACATGTCCTCGTACCACAGTCTACACCAGTAAATCCATAATCGCAAACGCATGTCCCGTCTTCACAGTGGCCCCGATCGTAGCAATTGTTGGGGCATGTCTTCGTGCCACAATCTAGACCGGTATATCCAGAATCACAGAAGCATACGCCTCCTTCACAGCGACCTCTGTCATGACAGTTTTTGGGGCAAGTTCTGATAGTGCAGTCCACTCCTGTGTAGCCAGGGTTGCAGACACAATTTCCCCTCACACACCGACCATGTCTAGTGCATTCAGCTGGACATGTTCTGGCCCCACAAACTGGACCACCAAATCCAGTATTACAAATACACTTGCCATTGATACACTGTCCATTTCCACTACAGTTCTTCGGGCAAGCTTTGGAACCACAGTCTGGTCCAGAAAATCCAGAGTTACAGATACATACTCCATCTTCACACCGACCCCGATTGTGACATTTGTTGGGGCAGGTTCTGGATTTGCAGTCCACTCCTGTGTATCCAGAATTACAGATACATTCACCATCTTCACATTTGCCCTGGTTGTTACAGTTACTGGGGCAAGTCCTGATCTCACAATCAGGCCCTGTGAACCCCGGATTACAAACGCATTCTCCGTCCTCACATCGGCCACGTTTTTCACACTCTTCTGAGCAGATCCTGATTCCACAATCTGCACCAACAAATCCAGGATCACATACGCACTTTCCAGAAATACATTGTCCTTGCTCATTACAGTCCTCAGGACAGCCCGAATATGCGCAGTCCTCTCCAAAATACCCACTGTCACAAACACAAACTCCATCTTCGCATCTGCCGTTACCATTGCAGTCATTGAGACAAGTCCTAATACCGCAGTCTGGACCCGTAAATCCAGTATCACAAACGCAGACTCCATCTTCACAATCGCCACGGCCTTGGCAGTTGTTGGGACAACCTCTTGTGCCACAGTCCTCTCCAGAGAAGCCTGGTCGGCAGACACACACTCCATTTTCACATCTTCCTCGGTTTAGGCAGGTTCTGGGACAGGTCTTTATACCACAGTCTGGGCCAGAAAATCCCGGATAGCAGACACAGAGGCCTCGTTCACACTTCCCATGATTCATGCAGTTTTTGGGGCAGGTTCTAGAGCTGCAGTCTTCCCCAGTGAACCCGGAATCACAGACACAAGCTCCATCTTCACACTGTCCATGATGGTTGCAGTTGTTGGGACAGGCTTTATAACCACAAGACG
This sequence comes from Leptodactylus fuscus, assembly GCF_031893055.1. NCBI lineage: Eukaryota > Metazoa > Chordata > Amphibia > Anura > Leptodactylidae > Leptodactylus > Leptodactylus fuscus. The sequence continues at coordinate 78,581,210 of NC_134275.1, forward strand.
TGCCAGAGAATCCCTTAAAGCAAATGCAACGACCCTTCACACATCGGCCCTGGTCATTACAGTCCTCGGGGCAGGTTTGTAGTTCGCATTTGTCTCCCATATAACCGTCTTTGCACTGGCACTGCCCATCTACACAAGTGCCACGAGAGTCACCGCCACAACCTCCAGGGCAATCCTCAACAGCCTGGGTACAAGGAGGAGGCTTCAAGCTGGCCGGGTCATCTGGAAGAAAGGAACTCTATTAGAAAGATGACAAGAAGAAAGAGATTAATGGATGATCTAATATCTATCTATCTATCTATCTATCTATCTATCTATCTATCTATCTATCTATCTATCTATCTATATATCTCCTATCTATTTATCTCCTATCTATCTATCTATCTATCTATCTATCTATCTATCTCCTATCTATCTATCTCCTATCTATCTATCTATCTATCTATCTATCTATCTATCTATGTATCTCCTATCTATCCATCTATCTATCTATCTATCTATCTATCTATCTCCTATCTATCTATCTATCTATCTATCTCCTATCTATCTATCTGTCTGTCTATCTATCTATTGATCCAGAGGAAGGCAAAATATACATTCCCGAGAGAGTATTTGTTATTTCTTTCCATATTGGATTATGAAACTTTCCATATCTGTCCCCCTTATCACAGATAGTTCTAATCATTCACATCTATTCTTTCTGGTTCCATCAGCCGCATTATCTTATTCACCAGGAAACAGAGTATACAAGCCGCTCTATATCCATAGCACATTCTGTGGTCTAATACATAATACTCCAGCAGCCTGACAGCCGGGAGTACAGGCGGGCGCGGAGCCTAGACAAACCTGCCTGCACTATGTCTCTTTTATACACATATACAGTGACTACCCTGCGGAGAGCCAATAAGGGGGCAGTTGTTTATAGAGTCTCTAGGTTTAGCGGAGGCGTCACATGAACCCCTCTGGTTCTCACCATTGGGCTGTGCTATATTCCCAACACTCACTTTCATCAAACTATAAGGAATTCTTATAGGGTACCTAACCTCTAAAGAGACTATATACAGTCCTATGAAAAAGTTTGGGCACCCCTATTAATCTTAATCATTTTTAGTTCTAAATATTTTGGTGTTTGCAACAGCCATTTCAGTTTGATATATCTAATAACTGATGGACACAGTAATATTTCAGGATTGAAATGAGGTTTATTGTACTAACAGAAAATGTGCAATATGCATTAAACCAAAATTTGACCGGTGCAAAAATATGGGCACCTCAACAGAAAAGTGACATTAATATTTAGTACATCCTCCTTTTGCAAAGATAACAGCCTCTAGTCGCTTCCTGTAGCTTTTAATCAGTTCCTGGATCCTGGATGAAGGGATTTTGGACAAACAATTCAAGTTCAGTTAAGTTAGATGGTCGCCTGTTTTCTGTTAGTACAATAAACCTCATTTCAATCCTGAAATATTACTGTGTCCATCAGTTATTAGATATATCAAACTGAAATGGCTGCTGCAAACACCAAAATATTTAGAACTAAAAATGATTAAGATTAATAGGGCCCAAACTTTTTCATAGGACTGTATATAGTACGGTGTGTGTACATGAGGAGTAACACTATATCTGGCCAGTATACAGCTTGTATTCTGCAATGTCTCATGTCTCCCCTTCCGCAGGCTCTGTCTGTAGTTCTCCCTGAGCCGGGCACTGTAGACTATCTGCCAGACACTGCTCACAGTACGTAGAGGAGAATCTCATACTCAGAAACAGCCCCAGGACATATATAGAGAACTACTGACCTGTACTGATGTGAATAAAGTACTTGACTGTGATCGAAACCTGAGTTTCTGCTGCCATCTTCCTCTCTCTCTCTCTCTGCTCAATCCTCCCCCATCCCCTCTCCATAGACTTCGATAGATACAGTGGGGCAAAAAAGTATTTAGTCAGTCACCAATAGTGCAAGTTCCACCACTTAAAAAGATGAGAGGCGTCTGTAATTTACATCATAGGTAGACCTCAACTATGAGAGACAAAATGAGAAAGCAAATCCAGAAAATCACATTGTCTGATTTTGTAAGAATTTATTTGCAAATTATGGTGGAAAATAAGTATTTGGTCACCTACAAACAATCAAGATTTCTGGCTCTCACAGACCTGTAACTTCTTCTTTAAGAGTCTCCTCTTTCCTCCACTCATTACCTGTAGTAATGGCACCTGTTTAAACTTGTTATCAGTATAAAAAGACACCTGTGCACACCCTCAAACAGTCAGACTCTAAACTCCACTATGGTGAAGACCAAAGAGGTGCCAAAGGACACCAGAAACAAAATTGTAGCCCTGCACCAGGCTGGAAAGACTGAATCTGCAATAGGCAACCAGCTTGGATTGAAGAAATCAACTGTGGGAGCAATAATTAGAAAATGGAAGACATACAAGACCACTGATAATCCCCTTCGATCTGGGGCTCCACGCAAAATCTCACCCCGTGGGGTCAAAATGATCACAAGAACGGTGAGCAAAAATCCCAGAACCACGCGGGGGACCTAGTGAATGAACTGCAGCGAGCTGGGACCAATGTAACAAAGCCTACCATCAGTAACACACTACGCCGCCAGGGACTCAGATCCTGCAGTGCCAGACATGTCCCACTGCTTAAGCCAGTACATGGCCGGGCCCGTCTGAAGTTTGCTAGAGAGCATTTGGATGATCCAGAAGAGTATTGGGAGAATGTCCTATGGTCTGATGAAACCAAACTGGAACTGTTTGGTAGAAACACAACTTTTCGTGTTTGGAGGAAAAAGAATACTGAGTTGCATCCATCAAACACCATACCTACTGTAAAGCATGGGGGTGGAAACATCATGCTTTGGGGCTGTTTCTCTGCAAAGGGGCCAGGACGACTGATCCGGGTACATGAAAGAATGAATGGGGCCATGTATCGTGAGATTTTGAGTGCAAACCTCCTTCTATCAGTAAGGGCATTGAAGATGAAACGTGGCTGGGTCTTTCAACATGACAATGATCCAAAGCACACCGCCAGGACAACGAAGGAGTGGCTTTGTAAGAAGCATTTCAAGGTCCTGGAGTGGCCTAGCCAGTCTCCAGATCTCAACCCTATAGAAAACCTTTGGAGGGAGTTGAAAGTCTGTGTTGCCAAGCGACAGCCCCAAAACATCACTGCTCTAGAGGAGATCTGCATGGAGGAATGGGCCGACATACCAACAACAGTGTGTGCCAACCTTGTGAAGACTTACAGAAAACGTTTCACCTCTGTCATTGCCAACAAAGGATATAGAACAAAGTATTGAGATGAAATTTTGTTACTGACCAAATACTTATTTTCCACCAAAATTTGCAAATAAATTCTTACAAAATCAGACAATGTGATTTTCTGGATTTGTTTTCTCATTTTGTCTCTCATAGTTGAGGTCTACCTATGATGTAAATTACAGACGCCTCTCATCTTTTTAAGTGGTGGAACTTGCACTATTGGTGACTGACTAAATACTTTTTTGCCCCACTGTATGTGTGATCTGATACATGTCACCTGTACATTTCCCTAAAGCAGATCCACCTGGTGCAGATGGATGTAAACGTGGCATATCTTTGGTTCACAGCCCTCTCTTGTACCAAACATTCACCACTTTGGTCCTTCTGTATCCCATTTGCTACTTTTTATGAAAGTGGGTGGCGTGGGGTGGAGACCAAGATGTACTAGTTTGGGGGAACCTCCGACCACCAAGTTTATAGACCAGAAAGCTGTCATGAGTTATATCTGAAATCTATGCAAGTTTCTGACTATGTAGACGGCAACTCTGTTGCATGGGATTGCGGTTGAATTATTAGGAATCCGGAGCCCCTTATTAATTCAGGGACTGGGGACTCAAAATAATATCGTATGGACCTCGAATTGTTCAGACCCCACTTTTACCGACTCTCACATCTAACTTTGGAGACTGCAAACCATCATCAGTTGCCAGCGGAGACTACTTTGGGGGCATGCTATACATAAAGTAACAGCAATGTGCGGCACTGCGGCATTGTACGGGACAAAGCTGTAATACGCTGCACCAATGCTAGTAAGTATAGGACGTCCAGAGTACGGCCTGAGGAGGAGGTGCCATTGTTTGCCATGATCAGCGGATTGATGGGGGTGCTGAGAGTTGGACTCCCAAGAGTTTTATATTGCCTAAGGACAAATTAGAAACATCTTGTCCCGAAAAACCCCCTTTAAGAAATGTATGAGTGCAGAATGTTGGACCTCATCTGACATGGCAGCCTCTTCTACAGATGGCTTTTGCTTCTACGCTGAAGTTTCGTTGCCGTCGCCAGCATCACCTCGGTAATATTTCTGCTTCTACGGGTCTTTGTGAAGTTCTTGAACATTAAACAAGACATTAAACAGGAATAAATAAGTCATTGACTCTGCGGATTATATCCACTTTCTTCCAGGAACCATAGAACTGTCTCATTTTACGAGCCATCCCCGCCATTTGTCACCGTGACATGTGTTCCTGCCTCAGGTCGTGTCATTCGGTGACTCCACGCCTCGTGCCAGCTTTATGACTTTGGTTTTGGCCTCGGTCTCCGAGGTCGGTGCGGGCAGGTAGGTAATGTTTCCTGCGCTTTGTAAAAGGGGAAGCTGCTCATTAAATGTAATGGGACGGGGGATTATTGCTGAAGGGCGATAGACGGGAACGGCCACGAAGAGCATCGAACTATTCAAAGCTGGCAACGGTATTAAAATATGTTTTTATCTTCTCCTCCCACAGAAAATCTGACTGCTGTCCAGTTACAATGAGTATTTCTACAGTCTGCGAATCTGGATAAACAGTGTTTTATGAGTCTAGCGGGAACGCAGCGATTGTTAGCCATCGCGCCAGATATGGACGGAGACCTGCCTCTCCCCCCTTCCCCAAAAAACACTTCAAAGTACATTTAAAGGGCAATTGTCTCAAAGCAAAGGTAAGAAAGCTTTCAAAAATAGAAGGGTTAATAGATTGCTTTTATCCATTATCAAATTGAAGTGAATGAAGATAAAAGAAATGTAAATCCCATCAATGTTCGGTGTGACCTTTGCCCTTTGCCCTCCATCAGTTCTTCTCGGTACTTGCAGACAGTATTTGGCAGAACTGGGCAGGGAGGTTATTCCCGCCGCCATCTTGTAGAACTAAGCCCAGATCTTCTGTGGATGTAGGTTTGTCCAATCCCAGATCAGGGCGCACCACTAATGAGGCGAGGTGAGGCGGCCGCCTCAGGCAGCAGCGAGACTAGGTTCACCACTGGGCGCTAGCAGCAGACTCCTCTTTTCTACTAATATCTTATTTGCCTTTCCCAGATTCCTTAGCAGGGTGTTTATGGTCTAATAACTCCCTTTACTATCTCTCCCTATAGGACGTCTCCTGACCAAAAACTTATTGGCTCTTTCATTTTTCACAGTCAAGAAACGGACACGGTCATGTGAATAAGACCCTAATGAGTGGTGTGCTGTGACAACGTCTCGGTAATCCCCCTGGTAAAGAGGCTGCTAATAGCTGTGGTATAAGGTGGGGGCCACAGGGCCATTTTGCCCACTCTCACACATCCCATGAATGCCAGGGTACCTTGTGATTCCTTCACTAATGTAAGGGGAGCCACATTGTAACCCCAGGGGCAATGCGACTACTAACCACAAAGAGAAGGAACACTGATGGATATTTTTGGAGACTAGTAGTAGCACCCTCTGGGTCACAATGTGACTTGATTCACTTACATTAGTGAAGAAGGCGCAGAGCGATACGTCACTTTATGGTCACACAACAGGAGTTGCAGCCAGAGTTGCCATGTATCCTTCACCTAATGTGCCGCACTCCTCCTCCCCCAATCTCTAGGATGGAACTGAGAACAGAATACCCTTTTGGAACATTAATGTAACAGACAGACCATCACCCCATCACATTTGCATACTTTCCCATGGTGCACTGCCTTTAACTCTCCTTTGGTTACATAGATGTCCCACTGAAGTCTATATATCCTTGCAGCCTAATATATCCCATCTCTACAAGCCTCCAAGGTGATCACCAGGCTTGGGTTCAATGGATGACGATGATTTAAATTTTACAAGTTTTACAAACGTGATATAAAAACTTATAGCGAATCTCATACCGCCATATACAATTATAATGTCAACAAAGGTCCGTCACATTTTGGGGCTGACACTTGCCTGTTCTTCTGCCATAGATAATATTGGAAAAGATGAACCTTTAATAAAGTTGTACTCATGTGAAGACTGATCCTTGGCTCTTGTTGGATTTGGACAGTTGTCCCTTGGTCTACTAACTCTCTAGACCTGAGTAAGGGGCAAGTACCGACCTCGAAACGCGTTGCACCTAACCTAATCTTCACGACCTATGACATCTTGAATCTGCTTTTTATTTTTGCAGACAAGTGCCCATGTGGAATTCTGCTCTGGTCCACAGTAAGTCTTTCCCTTTCCATAAACTTGAAATATTGTGTGTTACTAAAGGGATGGGCGCGACTAGGAAAGTTCGTGAGGACAAAGATGTACAAGAGAGTGAAGTGGAAAAGTTATTAACATTTTTTTTTTAAAGTGTTTAATGGCTGCAAATCCTGGGAAACCACATCTGTCCCGATCATCAAGACACAGAGATACATTGTGACCGAACGGAATAGGGAACCAGAAAGGTTAATAATAGGGCTAAAGAGTGTACCAGGGACAATGGGTTGGTTGTCATGGACTTACCCGCACCACTTTGTACATTACCACAGCAGTTCGAGGTACATTGTCCTTTTATGTCCCTGACCAACTTCTCCAAGATCATCAGACGTTTCAGCAGGTTTTGGACTCCTTCTGCTTCTGGACATTTAGGCTGCGGAGAGGTGGGAGGTGCCGACAGGGATCCCCCAAATACGAGGATAATGAGAGATATTGAAAGGAGGGACATTATTAAATAAAGGGACAGATTCCTGGGTCACCTGTGAAAAGGAAGGGAAGACGTTAGAAGATGAACAAGATGACTTCAAAGATCGAGATGGCAAAACTTTCCTTCCTATCCGTTTACACAGGGTGGTTTAGGGTTAAAATTGCATTATTCCTGGTGGGCTAGAGGGGATTAGTACTAATAGTGAGCTGTAGAGATGGCCGCACAACCTCTGTTCTTCTGTACAGTCACAGGGGTTGCGCTGCCAACAAGCTTCATCTTTATGACCACACATCTATCTGCTGACATGTGCGAGAGGTGAGCGAAAGTAAAGGCTACGGAAGGAAGTTCTCCAGTAGAGAACAAGGAAAATGTTTGTTCTCGCACCGTGTTAGCCCGTGGGGAGGAAATATTACAAAAAAAAACTTGAGAGTCTTCAGTAGTTGATCCCTTTGTAATGGCTGACTAATAATGATGACAGATTACAACGTTTCGGATCTCTCGGCTCCTTTCTCAAGTAAATTTAAAACCATTTCTGAAGGAGCAGATTTATGTACAAAAGGGCACATAGGAATAAAAGTCCAAGAGAAAGGAGGGGAAGAGGGTTATTAGTAATTGGTAGAAACAATGTAACAATTCCAGGTTCTTATCAGTTCTCAGGGTCTCAGGTCAGTGATTTCTGTAAGATGCCATAAACCCATGTGACAGATTTAACCCCTTCTCCAGTGTTTGAAGCAGGGTTATAAATTTACACTCATAAATCCGTCGCTCTTTCTTTGATTTAAAATTCCCTCTTAAAACCAAAATTTTCATGTGATCGGCGATATTATGATCCTCATTGCAGAAATGTTTTGATACAGGAAGGTCCATTCTTTGTTCTCTAATTCTATGGCGATGTGAATTCATACGCATTCTAAGCTGCTGGCCGGTCTCTCCAACATATAGATTATCAGTGGGACACATGAAAATTTTGGTTTTAAGAGGGAATTTTAAATCAAAGAAAGAGTGACGGATTTATGAGTATAAACTTATGACCCTGCTTCAAACACTGGAGAAGGGGTTAAATCTGTCACATGGGTTTATGGCATCTTACAGAAATCACTGACCTGAGAACTGATAAGAACCTGGAATTGTTTACATTGTTTATACCAATTACTAACAATCCCCCCCCCCCTTCCTCCTAGAATTCTATCCCTATGTGTCCTTTTGTACATAAATCTGCTCCTTCAGAAATGGTTTTTAAAAGGGATTCTACCATTAAAGCAACTTTTTTTCTAATTACCACGTCGGAATAGCCTTAAGAAAGGCTATTTGTCTCCTACCTTTAGATGTGGTCTCCGTCGTGCCATTCCTTAGAAATACTGTTACTTACCGGTATGCTAATGAGGTCTCGGCAGCAATGGGGGTGTCCTTCTTCTTCATCTGCCTCCTCCCCTTGTCTGTTGTCTTCTTTCTTCGTCATGTCTGACGCCTGCGCAGTTGGCGGACATATTTCCAAGGCTGCAATTGCGCGCATGTGCAGTATGCTCCTCACATCTTTGCCGAACAGAGTGTACTGCGCATGCTCAGTAAGGTCCGTACAGCCCTCCGACGCGCGAGTGAACTCATCCAGGCATCAGAGGGCTGTACGGACCTTACTGAGCATGCGCAGTACACTCTGTTCGGCAAAGATGTGAGGAGCGTACTGCGCATGCGCGCAATTGCAGCCTTGGAAATATGGCCGCCGTCCGGCATGCGCAGTCGGCTCTAACAGGGTCTCGTGTCAGAGCTGACTGCGCAGGTGTCAGACATGACGAAGAAAGAAGACGACAGACAAGGGGAGGAGGCAGATGAAGAAGAAGGACGTCCCCATTGCTGCTGAGACCTCATTAGCATACCGGTAAGTACCGGTATTTCTAAGGAATGGCGCGACGGAGACCACATCTAAAGGTAGGAGATGAATAGACTTTCTTAAGGCTATTCCGACGTGGTAATTAGAAAAAAAGTTGCTTTAATGGTAGAATCCCTTTAAATTTACTTGAGAAAGGAGCCGAGAGTTCCGAAACGTTGTAATCTGTCACCATTATTAGCTAGCCATTAAAAAGGGATCAACTACTGAAGACTATCCAGTAGAGAACAAGTAAGAGAAGGAAGGAAGGAAGGAAGGAAGGAAGGAAGGAAGGAAGGAAGGAAGGGAAAGGAAAGGAAGGAAGGAAGGAAGGAAGGAAGGAAGGAAGGAAGGAAGGAAGGAAGGAAGGAAGGAAGGGAAGGAAGGAAGGAGGGAGGGAGGGAAGGGAAGAAGGGAGGGAGGAAGGAAGGAAGGAAGGAAGGAAGGGAGGGAGGGAGGGAGGGAAGGAAGGAAGGGAGGGAGGAAGGGAGGAAGGGAGGGAGGGAAGGAAGGAAGGAAGGAAGGAAGGAAGGAAGGAAGGGAGGGAGGGAGGAAGGGAGGAAGGGAGGGAGGGAAGGAAGGAAGGGAGGGAGGGAGGTGTGAGATACAGAGGAGGTGAAGGGAGATGGAGAAAAGAGAGAGTTTGAAGAGAGTAGAAGAATGAAGAGACGAACGTTGTTATGTGCAGAAGTAAACAGAAGATGAAAAACTGAAGGGAAAAGAATTAATGTGTGAGGTTGAGGAGAAATGAAGGGAAATGAAGGAATATACAAAGTAGAGCAGGAGTGAAAGGAGAAGAAGAGAAAAAGGAAGGTGGGAGGTAAAGCAGGAGTAAAGGGAGAAAAAAGGTGGGAGGTAGAGAAAGAGTTCAGAAAAACAAGGTAAACTGTGACTAAGAATAAAGTGTAAAAAGAAGAGAAAGCATAAATCAGAGGAGGGTGAGAGTAAATTGAGCGTTGAGGATAAGAGTTAATCTGACACATAGTAACTAGAGACAGGTGAGGGTGACGTGGGGTTTGGGGGAGATGATTCCATACAATTAGAGCCATTGTGCTGTATGAATTCCATATGGCTTCCTATGGTCTGCACAACATCAACACAAAACCTGCAAACAATCTAAATTAACTCCAGGGAAAGCTCCGACAAGGTCACCCAATCAAGGCTGGCCGCGAGACAACACCGAGTGCCCCCAGCGGCCACAAAATCACTACTAAGTGTCGCCAAGGCAGGTTTTATATCAATATTGTTTACGCCAAGTGAAAACATCAAGCTCTCAGGTTTTCCAGGACGTCTCGAAGATGAGGTCTGGCACCTCCAGATGGGATCAGTCTAATGGCGACCTCATTATGGACTCATGAAATGACTCCGCTTCAGGCGTCTCGGGTTTCCTCTAAAATATCACATCAGGTTTACTCCAGATTCCATTTAGATCTCTCCGTATCTACAGAAATTATCTGTTACTGGAAATAACGAGCGAATCTACTCAATGCACAAGAAGGGGGATTTATTGGGACATCTGGTCTTCAAGTTTTCGGATCAGGTCATGTTCTTTCCAGTTGCCGCCTTTCGGTAACTATACTGTAATTTTGCTCAAAGGGGCTTATGAGATTTGGAAACTATATCTGCTTCCTTACAGAAGCAGCGCCACACCCGTCCATGGGTTGTGTCTGGTATTGCAGCTCAGCTCCATTAAAGTGACCGGACCTAACACACAATATCAGACAATCCCTTTAAAGAGCAATCCCACCTATACTATATTTTATGAATACTCATTCATGGTCCCAATAGTGGACAATACCTTGGCGTTACCAAACTTTTTGTTTTATTTTTCTATCATTTTTACTTTCCTTCTTTTACATTGGAAATGAACCCGTTACCTCCCCCGATCCCTGATACATTTAGGGGGTGTCATATACTATAAAGTTTGTAAATTAGGGATGTTTAAAGTCCCACCTTTAGACACGCCTCTTCCTGGATCACCCACTGAAGGACCACCCACTTTGGGGTGTGGTTTTGTTAGTCAATACTCCTGTTCAGGTGAAGACTGCTGAATTTGCTAAGACTTCTGAAAATTTTGGACATTGGCAACTATATTGGCCCATGATGCCAACCACCATTGACATGTCCTATAGTGTGGATCACTACTCAGGAACTTCATCTATAATAGAAGATTGAGAAGTTTGTAATACCAGGTTCAACTCTGGTGTCCCGGAACGCTTTGTGTTACATTTATCATCAATTTTGCCCTACAGTGGGCACCACATGGAAACGCAACACAAGGAAACTCAACTTTCCCAGTCTATCGGCAAAGGTTGGAGAATTGGGGTCCATGGTCATCAGAAGTTGGTCGCACAACGGATTCCAAAATTAGCAGAATCAACTAAGGGAACGGATTCACTCACAGTCGTTGCGATCCAACACATATGTCAACCAGGAAACGCAACAGACCAGAGAGTTGTAGTTTCCCAACAGTAGATGAGCTGCAGGTCGGGGAGCAGTAGTCTGCGCTGTCTGAACTGGTCCCTAAGGCGTACTTCTACAAGGGGCCAATAACTGGTTGTAATGTTGTCATTCGTTACGATATACACAGTCCCTGTTTTCTGTCTTACATCTGGAGTATCGAGGTCTCCAAAGACTAAGATGTCAGTAAATCATCGAGATCCTTAGAGGGACATCAAGCAAAGGACCAAAAGCTGTTTACTGCTTGTACGGTAAAGAATTAAGTAGCAGAAGAAGACAATCCCATAGGACTGGACAGAACATCCAGCTGTGCCCCCCTGCCCCCCCGCCACCACCGTGTAATAAATGAATCGTAGTTACCAGAGTAAACAATAATGATCGCCTCTTTCCTTATTACTAAAAAATTCCATTTCCTTCTAACTATTGTTGGCTGCCGGTGAGATATTTCGGTTACATAACTTGTGCCCTGTGTCCAGGAATTACATGTGAGCTTAGGATGTTGTACCAACCATTATACACAACCTGCAGAGTAGACGGAGGCTCGGACCCCGGCGGCCCGGGACATGCCATGGCTGAGACTGTGTACAGTCATATATGTCATTGTATACGGCTCGGTCTAATTGTATACATTACTGGCAACTATAATGACCTGTCGTCACAACTCCATAGTGTAGGGTAACATTAGACACCCGCTATGATTGACCCCTTCACCAAACAAGACCACCAGCAATGCTGACATGGATATGTTTACAGCGCTAAACCACCAGGAATACCTTTACCCCCCTCCCCTAGAACATCAGGGAGACTTATAGTAATACTATACCCCCCTCCACCACCACCACCAGGGAGACCTATAGTAATACCTTCACTATCCTCCACCTTCAGGGAGGCTGAGAGTAATAGCTTACCACCTTAGACCACCTGGGGGAGGCTGATAATAACACTGTCACTATCCTAGACTACCCGGGAGGCTGACCATAAAACCTTCACTACCCTTCACCACTAAGATTGCAGATAGTAATAACGTCACAACCCTAGACCACCAGGAAGGTTGATATTGATAGCTTCCCTACCTTAGACCATCAGGAGGGGCTCATCGTAATGTCTTCACTACCCTAGACTACCAGGGAGGCTGATAATATTACCATCACAAACACACAGTAATACCTTCACCACTCTAGACCACCAGGGATATTGACATTAATGGGGTCGGGGTCCTTCATTCTGGAGATAGATGCAGGTCCCATCTATCATCTATTTATGACATACAGACGTAGCAGAGTTTCTCCTCAGCGCCTGCAATTGGTTTAATTGCTGCAAAGTGATATCTTATCGCAGAAGACAACAAAAAACTGTAAAAACTCATTGGAAATTTTTTTGTTATCTTCTGTGGCACGATACGACGCTGCAGCAGTTTAACCAATTGTACAAGTTCAGATAATTCTGCTACATCTGTACCTTGTGGATATGCTATACATGCTGAAGGTGGGAATATCCATTGAATTTCTCCCTCCTCTAGACCACCAGGTTTGCTTTACATTAACCTCTTCCATGCTGTAGACCACCAAGGATGCTTAACATTAACCCCTTTCCCACTTAAGACCACCTGGAAATCTTACTAGAAATTAAACCTTTTTCCTTGCTCTGGATCACCAGTGATGGAAATATTCGCCACTTACCTGCCCTAGAACGTAACCCTATGTCAGCACTAAACCACTAGGGGCGCTATTGCTACATTTCCTCTTGTTTGCCATAAACCTGATGCTTGCGTTAACCCTTTCAGTATAGTATAGCCAGTAGAGATGTTTTTATACCTACTCTAGATATTGAGGACACTAGAAAATCTCAACATGAATCGACGTCCTAAAGCCCGTCCCCCCTCTCCCCCGCCCGCGTTTATGTGCAGCTGATATTTTATGATGAACACATTGACAATATTTATTGGATGAAGGGGAGTATGGAGTAATATTCGGATTATTCCTTAACCGGTGGCACCGCTGTGATGGCGGCCATATTAGTTCCTGGGTACAGAGATGGCTATGAAGTATTGTAACAGAGTATCCAAATAATTGTACACTTTTTTAATGCCCGTCATTTATATTTATTGCCAATTTTTTGAAACATTTTTGTGAGTTTTTTTGTTGTTCTTGTGGATCTAGTCCCTGATATTGTGTATGGCCATCTATAAGACATGAGCCTATTTGTGGCCTGTGCAGACAGGAGCAGTTCTCACACTTTACACTCAGGAGTGCAGAATATGATTAATTCCTGACCTGTCACAGAAGACGAACCTGACAGCTCCGAACAGCAGAGAATCCCACAGCAGGACAAGGAGCGTCATTTCTAGAATTCCAGAAGGTGCGATTGTGTTTAGGAGATCCAGCAAGAAGCCCCAGTGGGATCAAGGCAAACTACTGGGGGGGGAGGGGGAAGCGGAGCAGAGCGGCACCAAAACCTGGGGTACAGGACAATGACACCCACACTTAGGGTACAGGACAATGACACCCGCACTTGGGGTACAGGACAATAACACCTGCACTTGGGGTACAGGACAATAACACCTGCACTTGGGGTACAGGACAATGACACCCGCACTTGGGGTACAGGACAATGACACCCGCACTTGGGGTACAGGACAATGACACCCGCACTTGGGGTACAGGAAAATGACACCTGCACTTGGGGTACAGGACAATGACACCCGCACTTGGGGTACAGGACAATGACACCCTCACTTGGGGTACAGGACAATGACACCCTCACTTGGGGTACAGGACAATGACACCCGCACTTGGGGTACAGGACAATGACACCTGCACTTGGGGTACAGGACAATGACACCCTCACTTGGGGTACAGGACAATGACACCCGCACTTAGGGTACAGGACAATGACACTTATACCCGGGGTACAGGACAATGAGACACTGACAACTGGGGTACAGTATAATGACAGGATGACACCTGGGGTACAGTATAATGACACTTACATTTGAGATATAGGACAATGACACACTGACACTTGGGGTACAGGATAATGAAATTTGGACACAGGGTACAAGATAAAGACATGGAAATACTTGGGGTACAATGGGGTACAGGATAATAACACACTGACACGGGGTACAGGACAATGGTATGCTGACACTTGGGCTACACTTGGGGTATGATGGGGTGCACTTGGGCTACACTTGTGGTATGATGGGGTGCACTTGGGCTACACTTGGGGTATGATGGGGTGCACTTGGGCTACACTTGGGGTATGATGGGGTGCACTTGGGCTACACTTGGGGTACAGCACACTGACACACTTTGCACTTAGAATTCTATATAACATTTCCAGGGCTCCCAAGTCATGATGGGTAACCCTGAAATTCCATCATTGCCAGTCCTTATGCATCATGTGGGTGCGATGCTCTGCAGCTTCTTCCTTTCCATCAAACCTCCTCTAGGATTGTGAACCTGAACCCCCGGCGCTGTATTTGTGTCCTCAGGCACCAAGAGTTAACCATTGCACCTCCTGCATACACATTGTCCTTAGGAGACAATTACGGCTTCATCATCTATGACACCCCTAAGCAGCAGCGCCCCCCATTATATATCACTGGCATATTATCTTATACATTATATTCCTAGTACGTGAGGATATATATAATATATAATATACAACATAATATCTATCATGATATATACAGCATCCACATGTCCATCCGCAGGATCCTGGCACTTGTATGGCCGCCTGTGCTGTGCCATGACTAGATACCAATGAGACGTCCAGAAACAGCAGCACCTGCAGGGAGAGGGTTACTCTATTGTTCTCATCTGAAAAACTTCCATTGGAAACTCAGATTCAGGTTTCCAAATAGTTCAGTGAAAGATGATCCCGCTAATGTGATTGTAGAATATGAGATATGGAATATATGATATAACATGATCTGATACAATGTAACACTGTGTGACGGAAACAATAACATGTTATTACATGTTCTTTTATGACATGAAGTATACAGTATTATATGATGATCTGATATTATATCACTATATATAGTAATGATACGTTTAATATATACTGTATGGTATGGCATATAATATATCTATTGCTATCATTGTATATGGTACACTAGAAGTTAAGCATCTCTCATACTTCTGAAGTGTTTGGTAACATATTATATGATATATTATCTATGATGTGTCTTATTATAAGGAATGATAGATTATAATATGATACAATATTGTATGATATAGTAAGGTATAACATATGACATAACCTGATATATTTCATATATGATATAGTATGATGTTATGATAAATATACCAGGTATAATATGATCATATTCTATTATATGCTATTATACGGTATGATAATGTGTACTATATGATCTTGTATGATCTATAATAGTGGTATCATATGATATAGTATCATAAATTGTAATATAATTTAATATATAATATGATATGGGATCGTATGACATGATACAATCTGATACAGTGTGATATGTTATGAGAAGATATAATATTATTCAGTATCCTAAGAGATGTTATGCTACAATATTATACGGTATCATAAAGTGCACTATGATAGAAGTATGATATGTTATAACAAGAGATAACACGGCATAGTATCATATGACATAGTACAGTAAAATATAACATAGCACAATATTATATGGTATGATAATGCGTACTGAAGTATAGAAATGCAGCAAAAGTTTAACACTACGGTTAATACATGAAATAAACATTTACAGTAAACTTTAACTTGACTTTTGTTTGCTACTGTAGTAAATTATCCGATCCCAGTTATAGACTGTGACATCTGTATAAAGTGACATGATAGAATATGTATGATACAAGCTGATACACTACAATGTAATATGTATGAAAGAATCTGATACAGTACGATATATGTATAATCTGATACAGGACGATATAATCTGGGGATTACTGCACAGGCAGCCACTCACCTTATAAACAGGAGAAGTTTCTCTGCCTTGTGTGAATACAATCCCAATTCTTCTGGGGGCACCTGGGGGGCACTGCGCACCGCTCACCCTACTACCTGTGGCCTCTGCCCGTCCGTCCTCCTCTTACGTCCCTCTCCCAGATGTTTGTGTGATGTCTCCAGCCCCGTGTGTGGATGTGGATGGCTGCGATCCACTCTGACTCCCTGTGTTCTGGGTAGCTGCACAATGACTGACAGATGGAGAGAGTGAGACCGGGAGAAGGGAGGGAAAGTTACGTCCAAGTTCTGATGTCATGGCTAAAGTCCTGATCACATCTGTAATGACATCAATGCGTCTTCCAGGCTTCTCTCTGCTCCTTCCCTCTCCCCCTGCTGCTCATTCTCTTCCCCTTCTACCACCATCATCATCATCATATGCTTGCTACAAATGTTGCTATGTCTATGGGACTGATAGACCCTCACCCAATGCCCAATGTCAGGGGGGGAACATGTCTGACATTCCATTACTTCCCCTGAGATAGATAGCAGTGAGACAGCCTGGCAGCCCCTTATCTCTCCTGCCTGTAGAGCTCCCCCCACACACAGCTGCTCCCTTAGTTATGTATAGGACACGGACACATATGCACCTTACCCAAATGCAGTGCGATGTAACAACTACAATGGCCGCGCAATACTGGCATGCCTAAATAGTGAAAGGGTTAAGTCCCTGGTGCGCTGCGGCAATGAAGAGGTTAATAGTAAATACAAGGCCAGTCTAATAGTACAGTCCTTGTGGTCCAAGGCAGGGAATATATTTACGCATCACTCCCAGGTCCTGTCATTGGGGGGTTCACATAATTTCCTGCAGGGGGTCTTCTTTAATTACTTGTTAAAGCACAAAGTGCTAATCTAACCTTGGCAGCAAACTGAATACATCACTAGTACATGGTGTACAGGAGGAGGAGGAGACGTATTATTGGGCATTATTTGAGTTATATTTTGTATTTTTAGCAATTTCCCCTCTGCTGAATTTTTCTCTAATTTTCAGTTTTACCTGACCTGGTGGGTGAAGAATAGCTGCTATTATGTCCGCCACGCCATACACTGCACACTTTAAATAGAGGAGAATCTGCTCCATACACTGCACACAGTAAGTAGAGGAGAATCTGCTCCAAACACTGCACACAGGAAGTAGAGGAGAATCTGCTCCATACACTGTGCACAGTAAGTAAAGGAGAATCTGCTCCGTATACTGCACACAATAAGTAGAGAATCTGCTCCATACACTGCACACAGTAAGTAGAGGAGAATCTGCTCCATACACTGCACACAGAAAGTAGAGGAGAATCTGCTCCATACACTGTACACAGTAAATAGAGGAGAATCTGCTCCATACACTGCACACAGTAAGTAGAGGAGAATCTGCTCCAAACACTGCACACAGGAAGTAGAGGAGAATCTGCTCCATACACTGTGCACAGTAAGTAAAGGAGAATCTGCTCCGTATACTGCACACAATAAGTAGAGAATCTGCTCCATACACTGCACACAGTAAGTAGAGGAGAATCTGCTCCATACACTGCACACAGAAAGTAGAGGAGAATCTGCTCCATACACTGTGCACAGTAAGTAAAGGAGAATCTGCTCCGTATACTGCACACAATAAGTAGAGAATCTGCTCCATACACTGCACACAGTAAGTAGAGGAGAATCTGCTCCATACACTGCACACAGAAAGTAGAGGAAAATCTGCTCCATACACTGTACACAGTAAATAGAGGAGAATCTGCTCCATACACTGCACACAGTAAGTAGAGGAGAATCTGCTCCAAACACTGCACACAGGAAGTAGAGGAGAATCTGCTCCAAACACTGCACACAGGAAGTAGAGGAGAATCTGCTCCATACACTGCACACAGTAAGTAGAGGAGAATCTGCTCCAAACACTGCACACAGGAAGTAGAGGAGAATCTGCTCCATACACTGTGCACAGTAAGTAAAGGAGAATCTGCTCCGTATACTGCACACAATAAGTAGAGAATCTGCTCCATACACTGCACACAGTAAGTAGAGGAGAATCTGCTCCATACACTGCACACAGAAAGTAGAGGAGAATCTGCTCCATACACTGTACACAGTAAATAGAGGAGAATCTGCTCCATACACTGCACACAGTAAGTAGAGGAGAATCTGCTCCAAACACTGCACACAGGAAGTAGAGGAGAATCTGCTCCATACACTGTGCACAGTAAGTAAAGGAGAATCTGCTCCGTATACTGCACACAATAAGTAGAGAATCTGCTCCATACACTGCACACAGTAAGTAGAGGAGAATCTGCTCCATACACTGCACACAGAAAGTAGAGGAGAATCTGCTCCATACACTGTGCACAGTAAGTAAAGGAGAATCTGCTCCGTATACTGCACACAATAAGTAGAGAATCTGCTCCATACACTGCACACAGTAAGTAGAGGAGAATCTGCTCCATACACTGCACACAGAAAGTAGAGGAAAATCTGCTCCATACACTGTACACAGTAAATAGAGGAGAATCTGCTCCATACACTGCACACAGTAAGTAGAGGAGAATCTGCTCCAAACACTGCACACAGGAAGTAGAGGAGAATCTGCTCCATACACTGTGCACAGTAAGTAAAGGAGAATCTGCTCCGTATACTGCACACAATAAGTAGAGAATCTGCTCCATACACTGCACACAGTAAGTAGAGGAGAATCTGCTCCATACACTGCACACAGAAAGTAGAGGAGAATCTGCTCCATACACTGTACACAGAAAGTAGAGGAGAATCTGTGCCATACACTGTGCACAGTAAGTAGAAGAGAATCTGCTCCATACACTGCACACAGTAAGTAGAGGAGAATCTGCTCCATACACTGTACACAGTAAGTAGAGGAGAATCTGCTCCATACACTGTACACAGTAAGTAGAAGAGAATCTGCTCCATACACTGCACACAGTAAGTAGAAGAGAATATGCGCCATACACTGCACACAGTAAGTATAGGAGAATCTGCTCCATACACTGCACACAGTAAGTAGAGTAGATTCTTCTCCATAAACTGCACACAGTAAGTAAAGGAGATTCTGCTCCATACACTGTACACAGTACGTAGAGGAGAATCTTCTCCATACACTGCACACAGTAAGTAGAGGAGAATCTGCTCCATATACTGCATACAGTAAGTAGAGGAGAATCTGATCCATACACTGCACACAGTAAGTAGAGGAGAATCTGCTCCATATACTGCATACTGTAAGTAGAGGAGAATCTGCTCCGTATACTGCATACTGTAAGTAGAGGAGAATCTGCTCCTTAACTCTCTCTCTCATTTAGAAGAATCAACAGGATCATACAGGACATCATAGAGAAGTATTGACCTGTAGTAATGTGAATAAAGCACTTGGGATGAGATAGAAACTTCCTGTCCAGCGTCGGCAGCCTCTGCCTGTGACTGTGTCTTTTTCTGTCACTCAGCTCTTGCACATCCCTCTCCATAGACTTCTATGTCAAGTTGTATCCCGATATCTATGCGAGTTGTGGTCTGTTTTGCTTAATAAGATGGATTCTTCTGAGATCTAAGTGAATATCAGTTTAGCAGTCAGGTGGAAGGAGGAAAAGCACCAGACAGAGAGAAGAATTTTCCTCTGGTCAGAAAGAGTTACTCCCACCCTGGAGGACCCGTCATGTTCCTTATTACACACACAACCCACTGAATGAATACTGTGTAATGCTTCATTTCCCCTGTAGTAGCGCTGTAGGACAATACAGTGCCAGATTTTACCACAGATCACAGCTGATCAGTGGAGGTCCCAGCAGACGGAAACCTCCTCGTCACCTTCTTTTTATCAAGGGACCTAATAAGTAGGGGAGTGAAGATCTGCTTTAAATACTGGTTGTTACAAAGGTAAGAAAGAGTGTGTAAGCCAGGTGGATGATGACGAGTAGGATGGATCCGTGACTTAATATTTTGTTGCACCTTTTGAGGCAATCGCTGCGATCAGACGATTCCTGTAACTGTCAGTGAGACTTCTGCCCCTCTCAGCAGGGATCTTGGCCCCTCTTCATGAGTAAACTGCTCCAGTTGTCTCTGGTGTGAAGGGGCCTTTTCCAGACACCATGTTTTAGCTCCTTCCAATAGGATTTAGGTGCGGGCTCACAGGCAGCCACTTCAGAATAGTCCAATGTTCTCCTCTTTTTAGCTGTGTGTTTTGGGTCATTATCCTGTTACAAGACCCATGACCTGTGACTTAGACCAAGCTTTCTGACACTGGGCAGCACATTTCTCTCTAGAATCTCTTGATAGTCTTGAGATTTCATTGTACCCTGCACAGATTCAAGACACCCTGGGCCAAATTCTGCAAAGTGGCCCAAGAACGTAACAGAGCTTCTCCATGTGTCACAGTAGGGACATAACAGAGCTCCTCTATGTGTCACAGTAGGGACAGTCTTCTTCTCAAGATATAGAATATAGAGCTGATGTGCCTTGCCAAAAAGTTTGATTTTTGTCTCCTCTGTCCTTAGGACATTGTCCCAGAGGCTTCTCAACAGTTTTTATTTATTTTTACTTTTGTAATTTCTGGGACCATTGTGGGATTTTCTTTCATTAAACGAGGGGACCAACAATTTTGTCCGTGTGTGTGGTGTGTGTGTGTCTATATATATATATATATATATATATATATATATATATATATATATATATATATTAGGATTCATTCATTTGTTCTTCTGTGTTTATATTCATTCCTTTGTCTTAATATTATTCTCCCTTTCCCTATCATTTATTCCTAATTCCATTCATCCATTATTCATTCATTTGTTTGCCTGGTCATTCATTCATTCATTCATTCATTCATCCACCAGTTTTACCCATTCCTGTCTTTCTCTTATTCATAATTCATTTATTTAGTAATCAGTTTACTCATTGATTCATTCATACATATTTTCTTATTCATCTTCTAATTTTTCATTGTAATAATTTCATTCTTCTACACTCATACCTTCATCCATTTTTTTTTCTTATTCATTTTATCAGTCTTCATTATAAGAAGTCATTCATCTATATTCAGTCAATCCTTCATTCATTTGTTCTTATTAGTTTTATCAGTCTTCATTCTATTCATTTCATCTATGCTTAGTTACTCTTTCATTCATTGTATCATTGTTTATTCTAATAACGTCATTCATCTATATTCACATTCATTCAGTCATTCATCCCTTATTCTACATTCTAATAATTTCATTCATCCATTTACTCATTGACTCATTCATTCCGGTACCAATTGAACCGATTCTATCCCTGTGTATTGTTATTCATTCTCACCCTGTCATTCACTTTTGGCTCATTCCTTACACTTGTAATTTGGATTTGATTCTGTTCCTCATTTCTGGGAAGACAAGCCCCGCTCAGAGTTTCCTAGGTGCCAGCCTGACACTAACATGCACATTACGTGTGAAAGACACTCAGGGCTTCTCGTGCTGACGCTGTTAACCCCTCCTTTGTACCCCGGGGGGGGGGGGGGTCAGCTGGATCGGAGGAGGGAGATGGGGGGGGGGTCGGAAACTATGTGTCCATCATGAGATGAGATGATTGTTGTTTGACATTTAAATTATCATAATTGAGAGGAAACTGTGAGGAGATTCAGGAATGAATGAGAATGAAAATAACTCCAGGAAGCCGCCGGCCCATGGAGATAGAGATTGTATCAGGAGAGGGCTGACACTTTCCAACACGCTTCATTATTCAGCTCGTCACCATTGTAAGATCTCTGCTGGAATGCAGGCAGCGATGTTACATGAAGAGACTAAGGGCTCGTTCACACGGGGAATGAGAGGGCAGATTTTGGCGCGGAATCCAGGTCATAATCCGCCCCCTCACAATGGAGGTCTGTGTAGACCACTTGCTTACTGTTTTCCGTGAAGCGAGCTGCCCTTTCTTCAGGCGGATTCTGCGGCTGATTCAGCGCCGACTTCCACCGAGCAGCAGCAACCTCTGGACTAGGCCCATTCATTTGAGCCTACTCCGGAGGGGGAAGCCGCGACTGTCGGAAGCCTCAACAGTCATGACAGTCGCATTTTGGCCCCATTGTGACGTGGCTTCCTGCGTCACTCTCAGGACCAAAATTCGCCTATCCGCTCTCCGTGTGAACGGGGCCTATGGCCTGGTTATTCGGTATTCCATTCAGGGAGTCGGCATGGGTGCTACATGACGCAGCCTCATCGTAATCGTCTACGCGTCCCCAACATGGCTACATAGGCTTCATTCCCATCTCTGTCCAGAGTCCGTCAGAAATCCCAGACAGAAAAGCGGTACTTGTAAGAGTCTGTGAGAAAATAACAGGCATCCGCCGCACTCCATTATAGTCAATGTGAACGCACCCCACGCACCTCACCCTAACACCGTGGTCTCCAAATGAAAGAGAACTGGACCCACACATGGACAACGATTTTTGGCGGTTTCGGTGACGCAGATGTGAACGCAGCCGGACTAGGTTAGGGCAGATGTTAATGTGTATTACATCAATGTCATTTACCAGTTTGGTGCTAGATGAACAGGGGCAACAACATGGGCCTTGCTCACTATTTGTGCCCCTAGCGGCCCCGTATATGCTCGTGTATCACACATAGTGCCACCTATAGGCAGAGAAGTGGTATTGCTTCGTTACTAGACTGTAGACATGTGGACAGAAGTGCGGACTCTTTTAAAGGGGTATTCCTAACATGACACATACAAAACACTTCAGCCTCATAAGGTAGTCACCCCCAACCAGTCACTAAGGCCACCCCTAGATCGGTGCATGTAACCAGGATATTTGCCCATTTGTCCAGGATATCATGAGGTCACCCCATTTTTCGCTGTGATTGGTTACTATGGGTGTGTTAAATATTATATATTTACAATATTCTCTAGCAGACATGGGGTTAACACTCTACTGACATCATATCTGTTGTATTTTGGGTACATGGGTGCGGTTAGAGTACACCATAGTATTAGTCTCCTTACATAGCAGTAAGATGGAAGGTAACACCCCCTCTCATGAACATAAATGAGTGACAGACACACACGTCGGGGTCGTCGTCATCGTCATCCATGAGGGAGATCCATGGGGAATCTATGGCAGGTCTGTCTGCCATCCCTCTCTGTCATCCTGGACAAGATGTCGTGAATATCCCAGATGACCAGACCAGATGACAAGCATGAACCAAGCTGTAACTACAAGATATCCAGATGATTTAACTTCTCTGAAGATGTAAGCTATTGACAATTGACTGATATTTGTGTTATTTGGACATTTTCCCTGTTCCTGTGTTTTCCTTCAGGATATTAATAAACCTCTACACTGATTTATAACAAGCTGACTTCTTCCTATCGTGGATAAGGCCTACAACACGTGACACAAGTCTATCCCACATTTTCAAGGATATTTAACAGTGGACACAAGTCTCACCGGCAAATACAAGATATTTAACAGTATCGAGCCAGGTACAGATATTTAACAGGGTGACGCAAATCTTTACCTGAGGCCTGGACTGTAGGTTGCTATGGGCAAAACAGACAGTCTCTCTTTTAGGCCGGGGTAACGTGGGCCGGCTTGCAGTGGGTTCGGTGGCAGTGATGTATAGTGGCAGTATAGTGGACAGGATTAGTCTAGGAATTGGATAAACTATGGAGGCCGGGAAAGGTATAACATAAAGAATATCATACTTACCTGTCTCCAGAGCTCCTCTGTCCATTTGGTCTCGCCGTGTGCCCACTTTGCTGGATGTCCTGCGCCCCACGTGGCAGCTAAGACTATTCAATGACCTCGGCAGTGGCTGGAGACGGATTGGTGACATCACTCAAATACGCAACCGCTGAGGTCACTGACTGGTCTCAGATGCCACGTGGGCTGTGGTGTGCAACTAAATGGACAGAGGAGCGCCCTGGGGACAGGTAAGGCCGGGTACACATATGCGATTAATCGCCATTCGGGGATTCCTTTTGCCACTCTGTTTCAGACGGAAACCGGGCGGACCTCACTATAGTCTATGGGGTCTGCGGTTTTCCACGGTTAACCGCTTTTTAAGATTGGTTTCCATTTTTTAGTTTGTTAAATACCTGGACAACCCCTTTAAACAAATCCCATCCGCATACTGCAGCGCTATTGCAAGCCAGGAATGGTGACTGACAGCTGCGGCGAAAACCTGCTGCGGATAGATGTGCGCAATGGACATCCCGCAGCATCGTTGTCCTGTTTTGGACGCCCCGCAGCAGCCCTGTCCTGTTTTGGACGTCCCCACAGCATCCCTGTCCTGTTTTGGACGCCCCGCAGCAGCCCTGTCCTGTTTTGGACGTCCCCACAGCATCCCTGTCCTGTTTTGGACGTTCCACAGCAGCCCTGTCCTGTTTTGGACGTCCCGCAGCAGCCCTGTCCTGTTTTGGACGTCCCCACAGCATCCCTGTCCTGTTTTGGACGTCCCGCAGCAGCCCTGTCCTGTTTTGGACGTCCCGCAGCAGCCCTGTCCTGTTTTGGACGCCCCGCAGCAGCCCTGTCCTGTTTTGGACCCCCCGCAGCAGCCATGTCCTGTTTTGGACACCCCGCAGCAGCCATGTCCTGTTTTGGACGCCCCGCAGCAGCCCTGTCCTGTTTTGGACGCCCTGCAGCAGCCCTGTCCTGTTTGTCCATTGCCGACAGTTTTGATGAATCTGCCCATAAAATTAGTTAAAAACTTCCTGAACTTTTCCTGAACTCCCTCCCAACCCCTTTAAGAATTTCCTAATTAAAGGGGCAGCGACGGGCGGCAGAGCCTTGTCCTGCTCTCGAGCTGTACTGTGTGTTTTAGTGAAGCGCTGCACATTGTACATGTCGTGAAGTCAGTGGCGGAGATCCGCGTGCAGTGATTCATGCTATACGCTGCCAGCGCAGGCAACCAAAGCCAATACTGTAGGGGAATTAAAAATTCTTGGGAAATAATCATTCCAAATCCTAAAAAACAAGAGGAGCTGCGAGGAGTCTGCGGTTTTACAGGGAGGAAGAGGGCAGAGAGTGCAGATCTATGGGGAGGATGTATTATCATAATGGCCGCTAATAGAGCGCGGAGAAAGGTAAACTCTGCACGGGCCAGATGTAGGGGCTCAGGCGGATGGCAGGGGGGCGCTACTGCTCCACCTCAGGTAGTGAGAGATAAACTGCAGCATGGGCGGGGGGAGAAGTATCCGAAATCACGGACTGACCACATCACTGCCAGTCTGAAGCCAGTTCAGTAGGGTCTACTATTGTGGTTGAGGTTTGTGCGATGTGGGTGTTTAATGGACTCCCTACAATCCAGAGGGGACGAGAACCATTAGATGACTCGCTCGAATCTGGATAATAAAAAAGATATTACACTTCGCCTTAGCCAAAAGGCCAATAAGAGATTACACAAGCTGCTGGCATAAGACAACGAATGTGCGCTACACTCACTACTATAAGTTGGAGCGCGATCCCTAAAACCCGAGCAAAGGCGCAAAAGTTGCGAATGTTTTAGTAACGTGACGCCAAATAATTCACGTACGTAAAGTGGAAGGTGAAAACCTCCCATTCTGCTCACTGCGGGGTAGTTACCGTTGCTAGTAACCGTTTTTCGGGAATGGCATTAAAGCTGAATGTTGTTTTAGCGGACACTTTGAAAATGTATGAAAAAAGGAGGCGTGGCTTAAAGGTCACATGACGTGCAACTTTTTTTGCAAACCCCAGTAGCCTGATATATAGGTCACATGCTGCACCCACATCAATAGTATTAGCCGTTAGTATTTCAGGAATGAAAACCACATGACTCCTCTCAGCCAATCAGACAAGAGGGTACACGCCCACGAGGAACACAAACAGGGTTACAGAGGGCTATCTAGGACAATGACAAACATTTGGAAAGCGATTTGCTAACAAATCCAGGACCCCAGCCTGTCCAGTGATAGCCTGGACTGCTGTCCACCTCCATCCAGTCGTTTGATGGGTCACAGCAACACCTAGAGACAGTGATTGGTACTGCACGTTGTCCCTTTAAAGGTGCCATAAGCATAAGAGATAAGTCAGCCAAAATCTATGGAAGGGTTGGCTGTTTAAGGTGTATTGCATTTAAGGCGTAAGGTCACCTTAAGAAGTATGAGCTGTGCAATTAAAGGGCTAGGGTACAGGAAAGAAATTGGGGTCCATGTTGGGAGTTGTAGTTTTGCAGCAGTTGGAGAGTGTGTTGGCGTCCACTGCTGTAGAATATATGAACAAGCTGGGCTATTGTAACGGCTGTCCTGGCATGACATGCTGGCACTTAGTATTATTATTGCTTGCCCGGTTGGCAGGCAGGGCGCGGCCCGTATCGGAGGTCACAGATAAAGCCGGTGGCAGAGGAGGGTCCGGCGCCTCTCCCTGTTTATGTTCAGCCGCCAGCAGATAAATAAACATTTAACATAGCGAAGAGATGACATCATCCCAAGAAAATATGAGAAGTCTTCATCACTCCCCCCTCCTAGCACTGACATAAAGGGGGCTTCGGGGGATGGGGGCCCTCAAGGGAGGAACAGGCAAATATTGAGACCAGTAGGACGCTGTGCACCTGTGTATATTGTAGAGTCACGAGTGCGCTCAGCAGGGACCGCGCAGGAAGCTGGGCTAGGGGGTCATCCACCCACTTTACATAATGACTACATCCCCCCCCCCAAACCCCCAGCCCCCCTCCTTCTTTTAATTTTGCATTTTCCGCTCATTCATTTCCATTGCGTGGAAGGAGTGAATGTGGTAGAACAAGAGCAGAGGTGTGAGGAGGAGATGACTGAGCAATAAAGGAATGGGAAGAAGGAGCGAGGGAGGAGAAAGACGTCCTGGACATCGGAGCAGAGGATGTGTCACAAACAGATGTGCAGAAACATTACGGCATCACATAGACACCGAGCGAAGGGGTGGGGGGCACGAAGAATGGAAGGAGGGAGGGAGGGTGCGCAGAAAGAATGAAGGAATATAAAGATACAAGGTGCTAGATGATGGCTGTGCCGCTGCGGGAAACTCCAACCTGCAGCTGCTGCAAAACTACAACTCCCAGCATGTCCAACAGTCAAAGGTCGCCGACTGCCTGAATACGCACGAAATATGCGAGATGTTCTGCCTTACTATTTAAATCCGGAGCTGCAATCAGAATTCAGCCACAAACACTAGACTTCATGTGCACTAAAGATAGAACATGACCCTACAGGTCAGCAATAATGGGGCAACGTCCCACAATGCACTGCTCTCTAGTAACAAGGTGCAAGCAGAACTAGGAGAACAAGGAGCAAGCCAGACAATTAGATACTATTGCAGAAGATTCTGAAAATTCTGAATGCAGCTCTGGTGGTGACTTATATACGATGTAAATCAAAATCAGAGGGATATTTCCAGTGTTACTGGACATGATACTGTGAGATGTAAAATGGAACTTTCCTTTAACTTGTATCATGTACTTAGAGATTGGTGGATAATCTCCACGGTAGTCATCTGTACAATGATCAGACAGGAGGCTGCCTCAAGGTCGGAGGAAACAATTGACCAAAATATCGTTTGTGGGACAATTTCTTGTGAGAATTGTTAATATAAAGAAAAAAAACTCAAGGGATACTAGTGGAATCAAAGAATACCACAAAATTATCTCTGCTCTATACAGTGCACAAATAACAATACAATACACCTCTCACATAATACCACCAGACTGTGCACAAATAATACCACCAGACCGTGCACAAATAATACCACCAGACTGTGCACAAATAATACCACTAGACTGTGCACAAATAATACCACCAGACTGTGCACAAATAATACCACCAGACCGTGCATAAATAATACCACCAGACTGTGCACAAATAATACCACCAGACTGTGCACAAATAATACCACCAGACTGTGCACAAATAATACCGCCAGACTGTACACAAATAATACTGCCAGACTGTGCTCAAATAATACCACCAGTCTAAAACACTTGAATTAAAAAAACAAAACAAACACCAGTCTGTGCACAAATAATACCATCAGGCTGTGCACAAATAATACCACCAGACTGTGCACAAATAATACCGCTAGACTGTGCACAAATAATACCGCTAGACTGTGCACAAATAATACCGCCAGACTGTGCTCAAATAATACCGCCAGACTGTGCTCAAATAATACCGCCAGACTGTGCACAAATAATACCGCCAGACTGTGCACAAATAATACTGCCAGACTCTGCTCAAATAATACTGCTAGACTGTGCACAAAAAATACCACCAGACTGTGCACAAATAATACTGCCAGACCATGCATAAATAATACTGCCAGACTGTGCTCAAATAATACCACCTTAACAGTGTGCAAAAAACCTATCCTACTAATATTATAAATGTGAAAGTCTGTGTGTTTGGATGTTTGTTCCTCAAACACGCAAAAATGGCTGAAGGAGCCAGAAGTCTCAGAGGTCTCCTCAAGCGGAGCTGAGGGGGATCATTGACACCAACAACACGCTCATTATATGGCGTCCCAGCGAGCTGCTGAGATACCGTAACAATCACGGGCACAGCTCGAGGAATGAGTTCAGCGGCAGGCCAGCTTGACAGCTGCCGAAACGCCGGAGCAACCGAATCATCAACGCCAACAACATGCTTATTATATGGCATCCCAGCGAGCTGCTGAGATACTGTAACAATAACAGATACGGTGTGAAGAACAGGGTCAGCAGCAGGACAGCTTGAGAGCTGCCGAAATGCCGGAGCAGGCAAACAATCGATGGCAGCAGTTTGCTGAATATAGGCAGAGGCTAGTATCACTATATAATTCTTATATAATACTACCATACAATCTCAAATAATGCCACCAGACTGTGCACAAATCATACCACCTTAACAATATGCATGTAATACCACAATACTGTGCTCAAATAATATCACAGCACAGTACTTATATAATACTATCATACAGTGTTCAAATAATACCACAAATAATACCGTTACACACTTATTAAATAATAAATCCTTCCAGTGTTCAAGTAATCCCACAATAGATTTTCTGAATAATATTACCATACAGTTCTCAAAACGTCCAGACTGTGCTCATATTGTACCACTATACAGCATTGAAATAAAACCACCATACAGTTCTCAAATAATATTACAATACAGTAATAAAATAATACTACCACACAATGTGCAAATAATACCGCCATAGTGTGCTCATAATCAGGGCCGGCTCCAGGTTTTTATGGGCCCTTGGGCGACAGAGCCTCAGTGGGCCCCCGTGTGGAGGAGGGGTGTGCCTGTATATAGACTCATAGTGTGCAGTGATTGGACACTTGGTAATTTACTAAGAAATTTCCAGGAGGAACAACAGAGGAACATCACTACATAAAGTCATAAGAAAAGGCGCTCCAGACAAATGTTTAGTGAACCCGATAAGTCAGGCGAGGTGACAGGTCACGGGTCCAGGGTCATGCACATACACCCTACAAATACTGCCCATGACATCGCCCCCTACAGAGGGCACCGAGGGGGTCGCAGCAGTAAGATCTCCCCTCTGCAAGCAATCTGGTACAGACCCACAATATGACCCCATTGTCTGCACTTCCTTCCTAATCACGGGCTGCAGATAAGAGGGTGGGGGGCAGGATGTGCCCCAACCCCCCCAGCCAGGAGCACAATATGCCAAAACCCACAAGAAAAACATGAAGATGAAGTCAGAAGGCGCAGGGGGAAGAGGCGTCTCTGCAAAAGTGACTTTTAGGAGCAGAGAAAATATGGAAAGTAATAAGACACCAGGAGGAATTGATGAGAAAAAAAGGAGAGGTGAAGGAGCGGGCAGGGGGTGACGGGAGCGGAGGAGGGGGAGGGCAGACTGGCACACAGCGGGCATTCTATATTTACATATATACGTGCATGTGACTATACTGCTAGGTACAGACCTGCGCCCCATCATATATACATGTATATAATAGAGCACGCTGTAATCCCAGGACTTGGCCTCCAAGGTGCTAGATTGGGCACACTGCGGTTGGATGGACTTCTTGTCTAAGCTCATAATCCCCCCCCCCCCTGTCCTCGCTGCATTCCTCCCCGCTGTCCACACGCACTACTCCCTCCATCCTCTCACTGTCATTACCCCCAATGTACGTAAACAGCTCCGAGATTACGCACACCGTGCTATCTTCTCGCCAATCCCTTACACCTTCCATACCACGAACCTACCTGTGATCGGGGGACTGTAATCGCAGGGCAAAGAGGGCACCTGCACCAGGCTCTATGGTGGTGGGGAGGGGGCCGATCAGTCATCCCATATCCTGCAGAACAGTCCCTCATTTTGGGTGCTGTCCCAGGTACCAAGTCCTGATCGACTGTAGGTCAACCCTATCGGCATCCCTCTGTGCCTCGATTAGTGATGTCTATAGTCGGGTGGTACCATGAGCGCCAAGCCAGAGGCAGCACCAGAGCGGGAGCCTGCGGGCAAATCTGTGGACAGGACCAGTGTGTGAGGGTCATAAGGGGTCAATATACAATACGGGGGCCACTGAAGAGACGTGTTTGTTATTTTGTAGGTGTGGGTCTCCCTGGCATTAGGCCAGGTCGGTCAGATAATCCTCGTTGTCCCCCAGATAGTGATTACAAGCATAAACTCTTTGGTAATATCTTCATTTATTTTGCTTGCAATGAAAAAACACAAAAGAGAATGAAATAAAAGTCACATCATTGATCATTTTACACAAAACTCCAAAACTGGTGCGGACAGAAGTATTGGCGCCCTCAGCCTAATACTTGGTCGCACAACCTTTAGACACAATAACTGCGCACAACCGCTTCTGCTAACCAGCAATGAGTTTCTTACAAGGCTCTGCTGGAATCTTAGACCATTCTTCTTCTTTGGCTCCTGCTCCAGGTTCCCCCCTGAGATGTGAAGGGGGCCTTCTCCAAACTGCCACCAAGAGATCTCTCCCCCTCCCCCACAGGTGTTCTATGGGATTCAGGGCTGGACTCATTGCTGCCACTTTACAAGTCTCCAGGGCTTTCTCTCACCACCATTTTCTAGTGCTGACCTGAAGTGTGTTTTGGGTCCTTGTCCTGCTGGAAGAGCCCTGACCTCTGAGGGAGACCCGGCTTTCTCACACTGGGCCCTACATGATGCTGCACAATGTGTTGGTCGTCTTCAGACTTCATAATGCCATGCACACGGTCAAGCAGTCCAGTGCCAGAGGCAGCAAAGCAACCCCAAACCATCAGGGACCCTCCGCCATGTCTGACTGTAGGAGGCGTCTTTTCTTTGAAGGCCTCTTTTTTTCCTGTAATCTCTATGTTGAGGCCTTTTCCTACTTTTGTCTCCTCTGACCAGAGAACATTCTTCCAGAACGGTTTTGGCTTTCTCAGGTAAGTTTTGGCAAACTCCAGCCTGGCTTATGTCTCTGGGTAAGAAGTGGGGTCTTCCTGGGTCTCCTACCATACAGTCCCTTCTCATTCAGACGCTGACGCTGGATAGTACGGGGTGACACTGTTGTACCCTCGGACTGCAGGGCAGCTTGGACTTGTTTGGATGTTAGTCGAGGTTCTTTATCCACCATCCGCACAATCTTGCGGTGAAATCTCTCGTCAATGTTTCTTTTGCGTCCACATCTAGGGAGGTTAGCCACAGGGCCATGGGCTTTACACTTCTTACTGACACTGCGCACGGTAGACACAGGAACATTCAGGGCTTTGGAGATGGACTTGTAGCCTTGAGATTGCTCAGGCTTCCTCACAATTTTGCTTCTCAAGTCCTCAGACAGTTCTTTGGTCTTCTTTCTTTTCTCCATGCTCAATGTGGTACACACAAGGACACAGGACAGAGGTGGAGTCAACTTTAATTCATTTCAACTGGCTGCAAGTGTGATTTAGTTATTGCCACCACCTGTTAGGTGCCTCAGGTAAGTAACAGGTGCTGTTAATTACACAAATTACATAAGCATCACATGATTTTTTCAAACAGTGCCAATACTTTTGTCCACCCCCTTTTTTATGTTTGCTGTGGAATTATATCCAATTTGGCTTTTTGACAATTCTTTTTGTGGTTTTCCATTGAAGACAAATTAAATCAGGGGTAGGGAACCTTCGGCTCTCCAGCTGCTGTGAAACTACAACTCCCAACATGCTTCATTCACTTCCATGGGAGTTCCAAGAACAGCAGAGCAAGTATGCATGCTGGGAGTTGTAGTTTTGGAACATCTGGAGAGCCGTACGTTCCCTACCCCTGAATTAAATGAAGATAATAATACCAAAGAATTTGTGATTGCAATCATTATCTGGAAGAACAGGAGTATTATCTGACAGAATTGCAGGGGGACCAATACTTTTGGCCAACACTGTATTGAAGGGCA
Organism: Leptodactylus fuscus; assembly: GCF_031893055.1. Classification (NCBI taxonomy): domain Eukaryota; kingdom Metazoa; phylum Chordata; class Amphibia; order Anura; family Leptodactylidae; genus Leptodactylus; species Leptodactylus fuscus. Next base: position 78,613,777 of record NC_134275.1, read on the forward strand.
CTATTATTGTGTTGGGGCATGGGCTGGGTTAACAGAACATTTTCTGCATGTGGCCCCACACTTGTTCACACTTTGTATCCTCTGAAAGTTGGGAGGAATGTCTAAATGGTGGAGATGGGAGGAACCATTTATTAAATCTTAGCACTGGGCCCACAAAAGTATTAAAATTGCCAAGGACATGGTCTTGATGCTCACCCTAATTCCCTAACTGGACAGCTCATGGCCATTCACAGACCTCAGTTGGTGGACTAGGTACCGAGATTCCTCAACTATACACATTTCTGCAGATCATTTTTGTAGATCAGAAGATCATAAATCATATAACCAAAAAGTTATGGAACAAACCTGGCAGGATGATGACCATGTTGTCTCCAGAGCCAAAGCTCATTTCATCCCCACATGCTAATATTTTATTGTTCTACCTGAATCTGGACACCATTTTGATTTGCCGAGTGAACATGACTAGTCAGAGGTAATGGTCGGATGTTATGGTGCAGGAGCTGGTCCACTGTAGGAACCAACCATTGGGGAAGACTCAGGAGGACCAAACACACAACAGATAGTCCTCTGGTCTAGCCAAAACTGGTGGGTTCGGTAGACTTTGCCAAAGGAGCATTTTGTTAAGCTCCTACACCATGACAAGTCCTGGGCATACGTAGATTTTTTTTTTTCAATAATCTCAGAATATTTTGTCCATGATCCAAAATTTGGGACCATAATGATTGTGAAACATCTGCCTTGGGAGGACACCTCACCAGACCAGTAAAGATCCCTCCACATAGTACCAAATCACCTGCTCCTCACACGACCCCCTCCAGATGCCACAGTGTAGATTTTAGGATATTCCCTCTCTGTCTCATCCTTCCTTCCCTTCATCCTCCCATGTCTAGCCTTATAAAACATTTATTGGAGTTTCCAGAAGTGGCTGACGCATCGTGTGCTCAGGACGCCACCGTCCCACCATGTCATGTTTGTAATGCATGGGAATGGACAGATGCCATCTCCGAGTCCATAAGAAGCCAAGCAGGAGGATCTGCCAGCACGTGTCCCCCCGGGGCCACCCCAATGCTGTGATGACAGCTGAAGCCAAAGAGTGAATGTTCTCATCTTCAATAGAATAATGTGTGAGATTACGTAATGTGCTGCTGCCGTGTCTGTGCCATATTCTTAAAGGGGCCTGACACTCAAAAAGAGAAGCTACATATTAAAGGGAACCTGGCACAAGGCAGGCGGCATGTTATAGAGTGGAAGTATTGGTAATCACAATTGGAGGAACAGTGTGGCCTAAAAAAAAAGACACATCCAATCCTTTAAACCACACCCACCTTCCTTAAAGGAAAAAGTTACCTAAAAAATGTAGTCTAATCTGGGGGCAGCATGTTATAGAGCGGGAGGGGCCGAGCAGATTGATATATAAATCTATTGAAAAATATTCAATATAACCTGTCCTTTATCTATTGAAATCTCTGCACTTTCTATGCTGAGAAAGAGGCGGAGCCATCAGTGATTGACAGTGACTCATAGCTCCGCCTCCTAGACTTCTCAGACTAGAAAGACACAGATTTCAATTGATAAAGGACAGGTTATATTGAATATTTTCCCATAGATTTATATATCAATCTGCTCGGCTCCTCCCGCTCTATAACATGCCGCCCCCAGATTAGACTACATTTTTTATATAACTATTTCCTTTAAGGAAGGTGGGTGTGGTTTAAAGGATTGGATGTGTCTATTTTTAAAGCATTAATGTATACAAAGGGAGGCTATTGTTAGATAAGTAACTGGAGCAGAAGATGAGCCTCCAGACTCTGCTGCTCTTCCTCCCCTCTCACAGCATGCAGCCTCACTGACACAGATGGAACCTGCAGCTGCATCTCTCTCCTCCCCCATTCCATTGTGTCTACTATTTAAGGATTTTTTGGGGGACTGCAGAGGATTCTTAACATTTACAGAGAATCTATAGGATAGTGAGAGGAATTAGTAAGATAAGCGGTCAAATCCCTCCAAAAACGCAAAGTCTTATATTTCCATTTGTACTATTAATTTACGCAAAAGTGTATTTTCGGAGCGCTTTAAGCTCCTGGGCTCAGTCTGAAGCCCTTGTTATGTACGTACCGAGGAGAGCAGCTGCCTACAAACTGGACATACTGTAGGACTTTACATACTTGGCCGCAGCTGTGGTACAGACCTATGGCGCCAGATGCACAGTCGGCCCATGGGGACATGTAAGGAATGATTCGTCTCTGCCTAAATTTCTTACAGAGCATGTCCCCTTCCATAAAATAACACAAACAGCAGTAACTATAAGTCCTTAGCTATGTGTGCTTCTAGGAAAGCTGGGTGACAAACCAGGGACATGAATTCTAGCTCATCGGCCCCAATACAAACCATGTAACGGGGCCCCCACCTACACGTGCCATTTGTATCATCTGTGTCTGATGTGGCAAAGGAGCCTTTGGCCTTCTTAAGCACCTCCCAATCAACACAGATTCAGGGGGACAATCCCAGATTTCGGTGCCCCCTGTCATTGCTGCCAGTGTCTTGGATGACATCAGTACATCAGGTCTGCTGCCCCAATGAAAACATGGCGTGGACCCTAGGAAACCAAGCATTTTACTGAGGACCACAAGGAGGGGGCATAGTACTGTATGGGAGCCCCAAGGGGACATTATAATTTGTGGGAGCTACAGGGAGGGAGCATTATAGTGTGAGACGGTCACAAGGGGACATTATGCTCTTTTGGGGCCATAAGAGAGACTTTACAATGTGTGGTGGCCTAAAGGAAGGGGCATTATAATGGGGAGTGACCATAAGTAGGGGGCATTATAATGGGGAGTGACCATAAGTAGGGGGCATTATAATGGGGAATGACCATAAGTAGGGGGCATTATAATGGGGAATGACCATAAGTAGGGGGCATTATAATGGGGAGTGACCATAAGTAGGGGGCATTATAATGGGGAGTGACCATAAGTAGGGGGCATTATAATGGGGAGTGACCATAAATAGGGAGCATTATAATGGGGAGTGACCATAAATAGGGAGCATTATAATGAGGGGGCCACATACTGTTTTGAGGCACTATAGGATTTGGCGCATAAAGTTTGGGTTAGAGGTGTAGCTCTGTCACCTGAAAGTTAGGAGGGACACCGACCAATCCCAAGTCTTGCGAAATGGATTCCATAGTGGGCTGGGCTAACCACACAGAAAAGTGGGCATTGTGGACAGATCGGGGGCCAAGTCTTCTGTGGCGGTAGAAATGTTGGCAGGTGCGCTCGGCGTGACAACCCATAAAACCAGCACTATAGACAAGTTCTCACCTTTCCTAGAATCCTGAATGGAAATTCTGCCATTAAAAGAACAGGAGGGGATGGATTATTTTACAATTAGGAGTCTTTGGAAAATGAAACGGCAGCCATATTTGTTTCATTCAGCTTTCCCAGTATCAGATAGGACATGGCACAATGGAGAGTTTTCCATTTCCTGACCAGCTCCCATTATCCCCAAACACATTTGTCATCCTCTATGCAGTACATATGGGGCGACACGTGTGCCCGTCCCCGAGACATTTCCATGCCACAACCTACCAACCCTGTCCTGATCTACCCCCTGTGTACCCGATGTCACCCAGGAGGAACTCCCTGTCTGCGGATTGTGACCGTGTTCTTCCATGTTCACATCTGCTTCACCTCCCAACTCAGGAAAACATTGTCGCACTCGGAGTGTCCCCCGCCGGAGGCTGCCAGGCCCGCTCTACGCCCCCCGCCCTGGTGTCACCTCCATAACCAGCACAGGATTAGACAGCTCGGTGACAATGACTTTCCATTTGCTGTCATGACTCCATGCTTTCCCAGAATCCTTTGGGGACACTTCCTTGCAGTAAGGACACTTCACAGAACCTTCCAGCTCTCTCCCTTCTCTATCTCGCTGCGTTTGGCGCGCTCTCACTTCCCCGCACTCTCTTTTTAATGAACTCATTTCTCTCTCATGTCTTTCCAAAGATCCTTCCCACAGAAGAGCGATCTCTGCTACGCTGGACGGGGGATGCCAGAAGAACGATGTTCTGCAACATCTGACGAAAGACAAGGTTAAAGGTGCAATGCTCTGCGGAATCTGTCTGAAAGGAGGGGTCAACGAGGAGACCGATGGACCGGCCAGGAAAAACTCTGACGTTGCAGGTTGTTTGTTCGCAAGAGTGGGAGACAAGAGGGCGACGCTCTGCGGGGTTACTGTTCTAGGGGACAAAGACGATAAGTGGCGTGGTCTGGGGGCTCAGTGGTCAGCCATGGATCCAAAGCCAACCAGGCCAACATCTGGCTGGAGCACGTTCTTCCTGTGCTCACGTGGATGCTCCACTTTCCGAAAATAAGCTCCTAGTATGTGAATGTGAGATTGGGAAATGGTGGTAAGGAGTGATAGGCAGACTGGGCAGCTGACTAGGGCACCGTCTGAAATTCTTCTTTAAGCACCATGAGAGTTTGCCCCAACCGGCAAGAACTGGTCCATTTAGGTGATGACACTATGAAAGGGTTAATAGGGTTTGCCTTGGTCTGTCAAATTTACTATAACTTACTTCAGATGTACCCTGGTACCCAAAGACTGCTAGAGGAGATGATCTGTGCAGGGTTTGGGTGCTGGACCCCAACAAATCACATACTGATGACCCATCTACAGCATGAAAATTTGCATCGGAGCCAGAAAACCCCTTTAACGTCATCACCTCGTGGTTTTTGTTCAAAGGAGATTTTAAATGCAAAAAAACTTTCACCCAGAAAAGGTTGGGATGCAATCCATGTATGCAGTCTGTGGCAGATAGTATGGACATCATCTCTTTACATTATCTGTGAGTGCTTTGTGCGGAATTTCCAGTGTATTCTATCAGAAATAGCGTCCTACTGATTTCCCCTCCTGCTTGTAAGAGTTGAGAGGGAGAAACAACAAGCAGGAACCACAAGGTACACAGAAACAGCATCACATAAGACGCACTGAGACTGGCAGTGTGAGATACTTACTGTGTATCCGAAATATGGGGATTATTAAGATATATTAGGAAATTATTCTGTATATCATTTTAAACCTATAGGAAAAGGTGGAATTCATTTTAAAGGCAGTCTGACCCCAAAACTCAGCATATCACCCCAGCCCTGCAGATAGATAGGTTACTGTCACCAGAAGCAGCATATCACCCCAGGCCTGCAGATAGATAGGTTACTGTCACCAGAACCAGCATATCCCCCCAGCCCTGCAGATAGATAGGTTACTGTCACCAGACCCAGCATATCACCCCAGGCCTGCAGATAGATAGGTTACTGTCACCAGAACCAGCATATCCCCCCAGCCCTGCAGATAGATAGGTTACTGTCACCAGTATCAGCATATCACCCCAGTCCTGCAGATAGATAGGTTACTATCACCAGAACCAGCATATCACCCCAGTCCTGCAGATAGATAGGTTACTGTCACCAGACCCAGCATATCACCCCAGCCCTGCAGATAGATAGGTTACTGTCACCAGAACCAGCATATCACCCCAGTCCTGCAGATAGATAGGTTACTGTCACCAGACCCAGCATATCACCCCAGCCTGCAGATAGATAGGTTACTGTCACCAGAACCAGCATATCACCCCAGTCCTGCAGATAGATAGGTTACTATCACCAGAACCAGCATATCACCCCAGTCCTGCAGATAGATAGGTTACTGTCACCAGACCCAGCATATCACCCCAGCCTGCAGATAGATAGGTTACTGTCACCAGAACCAGCATATCACCCCAGTCCTGCAGATAGATGGGTTACTGTCACCAGAACCAGCATATCACCCCAGTCCTGCAGATAGATAGGTTACTGTCACCAGACCCAGCATATCACCCCAGCCTGCAGATAGATAGGTTACTGTCACCAGAACCAGCATATCACCCCAGTCCTGCAGATAGATGGGTTACTGTCACCAGAACCAGTATATCACCCCAGGCCTGCAGATAGATGGGTTACTGTCACCAGAACCAGTATATCACCCCAGGCCTGCAGATAGATAGGTTACTGTCACCAGAACCAGCATATCACCCCAGTCCTGCAGATAGATAGGTTACTATCACCAGACCCAGCATATCACCCCAGTCCTGCAGATAGATGGGTTACTGTCACCAGAACCAGTATATCACCCCAGGCCTGCAGATAGATGGGTTACTGTCACCAGAACCAGTATATCACCGCAGGCCTGCAGATAGATAGGTTACTATCACCAGAACCAGCATATCACCCCAGTCCTGCAGATAGATAGGTTACTATCACCAGACCCAGCATATCACCCCAGCCTGCAGATAGATAGGTTACTGTCACCAGACCCAGCATATCACCCCAGCCCTGCAGATAGATAGGTTACTGTCACCAGAACCAGTATATCACCCCAGCCCTGCAGATAGATAGGTTAGTGTCACCAGACCCAGCATATCACCCCAGCCCTGCAGATAGATAGGTTACTGTCACCAGAACCAGTATATCACCCCAGCCCTGCAGATAGATAGGTTACTATCACCAGACCCAGCATATCACCCCAGCCTGCAGATAGATAGGTTACTGTCACCAGACCCAGCATATCACCCCAGCCCTGCAGATAGATAGGTTACTGTCACCAGAACCAGTATATCACCCCAGCCCTGCAGATAGATAGGTTACTGTCACCAGAACCAGCATATCACCCCAGTCCTGCAGATAGATGGGTTACTGTCACCAGAACCAGTATATCACCCCAGGCCTGCAGATAGATGGGTTACTGTCACCAGAACCAGTATATCACCCCAGGCCTGCAGATAGATAGGTTACTGTCACCAGAACCAGTATATCACCCCAGCCCTGCAGATAGATAGGTTACTGTCACCAGAACCAGCATATCACCCCAGCCCTGCAGATAGATAGGTTACTGTCACCAGAACCAGCATATCACCCCAGTCCTGCAGATAGATAGGTTACTGTCACCAGAACCAGCATATCACCCAAGCCCTGCAGATAGATAGGTTACTGTCACCAGACCCAGCATATCACCCCAGCCCTGCAGATAAATAGGTTACTGTCACCAGACCCAGCATATCACCCCAGCCCTGCAGATAGATAGGTTACTGTCACCAGAACCAGCATATCACCCCAGCCCTGCAGATAGATAGGTTACTGTCACCAGTACCAGCATATCACCCCAGCCCTGCAGATAGATATGCTGGGTCTGGTGACACTAACCTATCACCCCAGCCCTGCAGATAGATAGGTTACTGTCACCAGAACCAGCATATCACCCCATCCTGCAGATAGATAGGTTACTGTCACCAGAACCAGCATATCACCCCAGTCCTGCAGATAGATAGGTTACTGTCACCAGAACCAGCATATCACCCCAGTCCTGCAGATAGATAGGTTATCCCCACTAGCCACACACAGATGGCTTCATTACTGTAAATTCCTGGAACTACAAGTCTCATTGTGCCTTCCTGGGTTCACAGGTTTTCTCTCTAGGCTATTTTTTTTTTAGAGAAATGTAATGAAGGATTTGAGACAAGTATTGAGCATATGGAAAATATGTCCCCACTGCCTGCAAAACGATCCATCTCAGGCAGAACTGTATACGGACAATTTACAGCGTGCGGTCTGGGTACACAATACTACACTAACACTACAAATCATATCCATCAGGTGTGCAGATGACTTGCTGGCGGTCTCATCTGTCAGTACCAGGTTCTGCTTGGAGCTTATAGCGTCACTACTAACATGTCACTATATACAACACAGACGAGCTCTATAAATCGCCTATTTTATATTCTTCTCCATCAACATCCAAAGCTAAACCCAGAATCCTTCCAGTTTTCAGAATTCAATGTAAAGAAACCGGTTTACAATGTAGAAGAGGTTCATGTCCGACTCCTTGATAAATGGCTGCCAGCCTTGGTCAGACAGAGGCAGATCCTGCGATGGATTCCTATGAAAGTGAATATGGAACAAACTAGAGAATTAATTAGAATTATGGAATATTAATAATTGGATAATAGAATTAGAAATAATCAATCTTGTTACTTTGTAGCCAAATCAAAGTAAGTAACTTTTTCTGACTACGACTATGACACCACAGCTTTGGTGGCGAGAACCTGTGCGGTAATCCCCATCACCATTAACCCTACATTGTTATCATGCAAGGTGTGTGTGGGGGGGGGGGGGGGGGGGTCACACTCCCAAGGGTCATGGAGGGGAAACAAACCAGGCCCTCCTGCCAAGTCTTATGCACGCTACCGCTCGCAGTCCCAGAGATCAATTCCGGTAATACGATATTCCTTTACAATGGCGGAGCTACACCTCCGCTTGCGTTGCGCTCAGCTTCAGATGATGGCTTTAATACAATACTGACATGGGGCCAGATCATTACGTCTAGCGTAGAATTGTCTTCAGATGTCGGATCTTATAGCCAGCCACCGAAGGGTTAACCGTGCGTAGTTTTTGGAAGGAGCGAAGTCAGCGGGAATAACCGGTAACAATCAAGACCGCCATCCATTAGAAATCAATCATCGGGCGACAGCGTGGCAAGGGAGAGGTTAATGAAGCCGCAGGTCATGACAAGTTCAAGGTGAGGTCAGCGGAAAACCTATGATGTCATACAGCCAAGTATGTGTCCATGGTGACAGGGTTGGGGTTTGGTAAACAGAGGAAAGGGGGAAAGAGGGAGGGAGGGAGGGAGAGCAGGAATGTGCGAGCGGAGGGGCGCTGTTACATGTCGTGTGGAAAGTGTACACAGGACACGGAGCTTGGCATGTTATAGCCTGCGCCCCAACGCAATCTGCGAGTCTACACGCACAAATCCTTCATCTTCCTAAGACTTCATACACATGACGCAATTTTTGGTGACATCCGTATAGTTTTTCCAAGGACACGGCCATGTGCATGTAGCCTGATACACATCATTGTCTTATTGGTGGGGGTCTCTCCATTGTGACCCCTTAAATCCTGCCAGAGAGTCAGAGTGTGCGTGGCCATTCCCTATAAAAGGAGCTCAACACAATGACAAAACCATGCAAAAACAGTGCCACACCAGTCCACTGGTCATATGTGGTATTGCAGCTCATCCCTATTCACTTCATGGCCAATTAATAGGTGCGGTGCAGACTGTGGAACTTAAAGGGGTTGGCCAAACTCCTAAAGGGGTATTCCAGGAGGTGTAAAATGAATGAGCTATCCTCAGGTCCCCAGACCCATTTGCTCTTTGTAGAGGTCACACCCCTCAGAAGCCGCCTTGCATCAGTCCTCACCCCTGGAGGGGCACGCGCAAAGGAATCCAACATCACTGCAGGATCAGACTACACCGGGGCGGTTTGTAGTCTGTAAGCATGGAGACACAGCTCTGCATTGGAGCTGAATACACCAAAACCAGTAGGTGGTTTTTTTTAGTTAACCATATTAGTGATTTCATTTTAGCAGCGCTGGATCAGGCCAAGGTCAGGTCTTTCTCAATTCTTACTGTCTCGATAGGTTCTGGGAACCTGCACTGACATCTTCCCGTACTTTCCAGCTCTGTATCCAGAAACCCTCAGGGACACGTCACGTGGACCCACAACCGCTGCCAAACACAACACTACACAGTCACGTGCACCGCCCCGGCCAGGCAGGTCTCAGGTCAGGCTGTCGGCCATTCATCTTGTCTCAGGAGGACTTTCTCATGAACATGGCTTCATGCTGCCAGGTCCTCTTCATGGCGAGTGACCTGCGGGGGCGATATTCATCTACAGCTCTCCTCAACGGAGACAAAAACGGGACCGAGGAACAAATATAGTACAATAATAAAAGTCTTTAATAGAGTCAATGGGTTTTCCAGGCTAGATGGCCATGTTGATGACCTATCCTAAGGATCAGCATCAGATTGGTGGGGGTCCGATGCCTAGACCCGATCGAGCGGCCTCCTATTCAGGGATCTACGTGAGAAAAAGAGAGTGCACCCTCTGAATTCTCTAATTTTACGGATCAGGACATTGTAACAAAAAAAAAAATCATCTGGTTCAGAATATCCAACCTCAGATGGGGAACAACAAACAACAAGTGCCCCCCATGAATCAGTGCCTTGTAGAACCTCTACAATGATACCTTGAAGTCCCGGTTTTCTCTATGACTTGGCCTCACATTTCATTTTTGTAGACCGAGTTGTCCATAGTGGAACTCAATGACAGCAAAGTGTCCGGGACCGTTCATATGAGGGGTCGTCTTCCACTTGTGAATAATCTTTTACACTGTAGGATGATGGGCATCGGATTATTTGGACATGGTCTTGTCTTGGAGCAGAATTTGGAGATGGTGCGGAACTGCAGTCAGACCATGTATCCAACGAACATGACGTCATATGGCCTGTGGCCTCAAGAGGCGCCAGTGCTCCAGGGGGGAGCATATAACTTCACAATAAAGTAGCATTTCACTACAGAAAGACTCATTTTTCAAATACAGGGACAACAAATGATTTTACTGGAGCGTTTCCTTAATCTTCTGCAGTGACGTGTTTGAGGTTGGGCTTTACCCGTCAGACCTAATGTTTTCCCATAATAAGGGCTCCAGGTCTATGAATTTACATAAATGAGAATACGGACATTCTGACATAGATCATGGACTTCAAATGTTCCAAAATTCGTCAGGTTTCATTTGGAGGACATCAGCAGATAGAAAATCCCTGCAGCAGAAGCCCAGGATCCAGAGGGGGGTGGAGCCTTGATTTGCAGCTTCTCTCCGCATGTTGGCACTAGCGCAGGCAGTGTCGTCTCCAAAGTATCAACATGTAGAAGTAATAACAAGGCATTGTGGGAGAATCACGGCCATCGCGGTCACCTCCACCAATGAGACACAAAATGAAGTTTTGTTTGTTTTTTCAGGATTTATTTATAAAAAAAAAAATCATCACCTTAACAAAATACAAAGGAAAGACTGCAACTAACAAAGATCTGCAGGGTCTACGCCGCGCACTCTCGCTCACTCACACGATTCTCACTCACGCTCTATGTACGTCTTCAGTAAAAGCAGTCGACTCTATAAAACCCCCCCGACGTGTCCCATATACAAATAGTCATGACCCCCGTAAGATGGACGAGCTGGCCCCGATACTGAAGCATTAAGGCAATGATCAGGGTCAGTGCGCCATATCCCAGGATTCCCTTTAGTCCAGCTAATAATTCTTATAAATATGAATATACAGCTTTATATATTCATCATCCCCTCCCCTCCATTAAAATCTGCATATGCGTATGTCTGCTTAAAGCGGAACCCCACTGAAATTCCAAAAAATCAGGACTGACTCCGGTAAATGCCGATATCATCTGCACCCAAATAGAATTTGTAATTTTTACCCAAATGTAAAATATTCTAAAATATTGGGTATATCAGGAGGACCCGAAACTTTTTATGAAAACTGAGCTATACAGTATACAGTGTACAGAGCCCGAAGCTGTATACAGTGTGCAGAGCCAGAAGCTGTATACAGTGTACAGAGCCAGAAGCTGGATACAGTGTACAGAGCCAGAAGCTGGATACAGTGCATAGAGCCAGAAGCTGTATACAGTGTACAGAGCCAGAGGCTGTATACAGTGTACAGAGGCAGAAGCTGTATACAGTGTACAGAGCCAGAAGCTGCATACAGTGCATAGAGCCAGAAGCAGTATATAGTGCACAGAGCCAGAAACTATATACAGTGTACAGAGCCAGAAACTATATACAGTGTACAGAGCCAGAAGCTGTATACAGTGCGTAGAGCCAGAAGCTATATATAGTGCACAGAACCAGAAACTGTATACAGTGCGCAGAGGCAGAAGCTGTACACAGTGTGCAGAGCCAGAAGCTATATACAGTGCACAGAGCCAGAAGCTGTATACAGTGTACAGAGCCAGAAGCTGTATACAGTGCGCAGAGGCAGAAGCTGTACACAGTGCGCAGAGCCAGAAGCTGTACACAGTGCGCAGAGCCAGAAGCTGTATACAGTGCACACAGCCAGAAGCTGTATACAGTGTACAGAGCCAGAAGCTGTATACAGTGTACAGAGCCAGAAGCTGTATACAGTGTACAGAGCCAGAAGCTGTATACAGTGCAGAGCCAGAAGCTGGATACAGTGTACAGAGCCATAAGCTGTACACAGTGCACAGAACCAGAAGCTATATACAATGCACAGAGCCATAAGCTGTACATAGCGCACAGAGCCATAAGCTGTACATAGTGCACAGAGCCATAAGCTGTACATAGTGCACAGAGCCAGAAGCTATATACAGTGTACAGAGCTTTACAGTGTAACAATAGTACTGGGAATAAGACCAGACCTGCTTCTGGCCGTATACCTTGTATACAGCTTCCGTCAGCTGATTGTTATGGGTTCTGGGTTTCAGATCCCTTCTGATCGGATACTGATGACCTATCCTGTGGATATGTCACCAGTATTCATTACCCATGAGACCATCCCTTTAAGAGCAGTCACCACTGGCCACCCTGGTTTTGAGTGGGGTTCAGCTTTAACTTTTATTTATATATACACACAATGCAATATAAATAAAAATCCCGCATATATACAGGAGAAAACTACCGGCACACATAGAAAAGTAAACACACTGAAATCTGCCATATATACAAAAACAAAAGATCAAGAATATGTCTTCTCCTTCATCGCTGAGCCCCCTTCCCCTGCACGTCACAGTTGCAGGGAGTTGCGTTTCCCTCCTCAGATTGGGTCTGAGCCCCCCCGCTGGACGGCAGGACATTGTGCCGCGACCACCACCAGTGTCTGCGACCCATCCCTTCTATAGATAGCAATGACTGCAGCACAACGTGAGGTCAGAAATACGGGAAAATATTTCACAGGATTGGTTTTTTCTTTAACTTTATCTATAAAATGTCAGTATAATAAAGGTCATTATGTATTCATGATGGTGGCCACAAACCTGTCAGCAGAACAGACCCCTGCACTGCATAATGGTATAACCCATAGATGGTGCTGCAGGACAGGACGTCACACACCTGGAGAGGGTCCCGGTCCCCTCACCACATCACATAGTCCTGCCACCTCCGTGTCTCCACGTGACCTGGCACATGCATGTAGATAATTTCCACTGTATGGCTGTGTTCACATATGGTGAATAATTTCCACCATGCAATTTGCTGCGAATCAGGGAACTCGACGAGCAGACTGCACACAGAAGCTGCCGGACCCCTGCCCTCTTCATGCTGCATGATGACAGCGGTCAGGAAAAAGGCAAATCACCCGACCACTGTCCCTTTTACGCTGGTGCATCACATTAGTGCCAGCAAGGGGCAGCAGTCATCCCTACTGCTTATACAGGGGTAGAAGAAGGCAAAGGCAATGAGGAGTGCTGCCCCCTGTGGTCAGGAGATCAGTCTTTTTCAGTATTATATTGTGTGGGTTCATTATAGAGGCATATAATGTGGGGGACAACAAGACAATACACCATGTGAAGGGCACTAAGGCGGCATTATAATGTGTGCAGACACTAAGGGGGCATTATACTGTGTGCAGAGGACTAAGGGGGCATTATACTGTGTGCAGGCACTAAGGGGGCATTATACTGTGTGCAAGCACTAAGGGGGCATTATACTGTGTGCAGAGGACTAAGGGGGCATTATACTGTGTGCAGGCACTAAGGGGGCATTATACTGTGTGCAGAGGACTAAGGGGGCATTATACTGTGTGCAGAGGACTAAGGGGGCATTATATTCTGTGAAGACACTAAGGGGGCATTATACTGTGTGCAGACACTAAGGGGGCATTATACTGTGTGCAGAGGACTAAGGGGGCATTATACTGTGCGCGGATACTAAGGGGGCATTATATTCTGTGCAGACACAAAGGGGGCATTATACTGTGTGCGGACACTAAGGGGTATTATACCATGTGAGGTGGAACAACAATACACATCTCTGGGCTATACCATGGAGTGGCGGTGCTCTGTCCATGGAAAAATAGGTTTGCAGTCACCATTCATGCCATTCAGTTTGTTTTAGTGACGTTCTCTCACCGTTGTGGGGCCATTCTAGGTTATAAAGTGCATTCGCCTTCATTAATCCCTTTAGCTTCATGCAGAACACAAAAACACAAAGTACCATATTAATGGGATAATCCAGACAAGACTGACACGTGGGCGGATCCTGAGGGGGCGGAGCAACCTGAGAGAGAATCCCTCTCAAGCTCCACCCCTCAGGCCGTGGTAGTTTTACCTGGAGTGTCCCTTTAAGGAGGACCTTTCCTGTCCTCATCAATGTGCGGTATTACACACAGCCGACAGTGCGCTGATGTCTTTTGGTGTATAATACCGCACATTGACGGGGACACGAAAATTCCTCCTTAAATAAAATAATTGCTTCTGGTGTGAATGCGGCTTTTCCACAGCTGCCGATTTCTAGAGAAGGATGACCCCGAGGCGCTCGGGTATTGGTATACAGCAGTGGTCTGGAACCTACGGCTCCCCCAGGATTGCAAAACTAGGACTCCCAAGATGCACTGACAAATCACTGGCTGCCAGGGCACCAGGGCATGATAGGAGTTGTAGTTTTGCAACAGATGGAAAGCCAGAGGTTTCAGACCATGGGTAGAACGCCTGCAGGCTCATCCCTTCCTATAGGAGCACACACACAGTATATATATATATATATATTTATATCTCACACTTATAGTTACTTACACTTCTGCCTATACGTCCTCTTATATACATACATGTGTATTTACAGTATAAAAAGATCATTAGCTTGTCCTTCCTCCTCAGTCTTGCCCATCCCCCACTGACGTTTGGTCCTGTAGATAGAGGGACTGGTTCCCACTTGCGGTCCCTTGCTGTGGAGGGGGACTTGGGGGCGTTCGTAGTGAGGGGGGGACGGTGGAGGACTTGATCTGGATGACCCTGGTGTCCATCACCTCGCAGTCTATCTGCATCATGGTCTCGTATCCTTTGGTGCTGTTATAGACGCTGTCTGTGAGGGACAAGGGTCAGATCATCAGTCGTCAATCCCTGATATGGCGGCTCGAGAGCACGCGTGACCTTACTCACCATTCACAGACATGGCCGGCATCACCAGGGACATCTTAGGACGGGAGGTTTTATTGTGACTTATTGCTGGAAGGAGCAGGTGATCCTAAAAGACAGAAGCGAGGAGTGAGCGTGTGGCCCTGGGGTAAGATGGCAGCCTGTGGAGCAGCACTCACCCTGCGGAAGGAGACCACGTAGAACGTATCTTCACGACGTTCAATGGCGTCCATTAGAAAGTGATCACTGGGCTCCTGAGGGCCGTAGAGCTGCAACGGAGCACTGTGTAACCTGTGGGAGCAATAGAAGAGTCATGGCGGCAAAGACATAAAGCACGAAAGAGGTACGGGGACATATGTGGTGTGGTATACACATAAATAGAACACATCTGGGCCACGTGGGGGATGGGAGGAGATATAAATATGTCTTAAGATCTGATCACAAGGAAATTTTCCCCAAGTTGGTAAATCTCTGACCAGCATGTGACCACGGTATGAGCCTACTATACGCTGGTGCCTATATGACAGCTGACTGTATATACTCACACTATCAGACCAATTAAAGGTGTTCTCTGCTTTGGACTAGATCAGATTTTATTTAATTTAAATGTTTCAGTCTTAAAGCAAAATATCAGGCACAGAAAAGAGACTCACAGCGCCCCCTCTAAACATTGGGGTGGACCCTGTCATTCTAGTAGGAAGGCCGAAGAATAGGTGAGGATCACAGAGAATAAGGGACCAATAAGCAAGTGATGAATTTCCCTGCAGCGCCCCCACAGGAGAACTGAAAAACGACAAGGTGTGCAATGAAACCAAGTCCACTGTAATACGTGGACATGCCGAGTGAGCAAGAGAGCAGGTACATGAGAGCAAGTGTGAGAGAACGTGCAAGAGAGAATGTGCAAGAGTAAGAGAAAGACAGCGAGGACATGAGCAAGAGAGCGAGGGCAGGAGAGAAGGACCACGAGGGCAGGAGAGGACCGCGAGGGCAGGAGAGAAGGACCGCGAGGGCAGGAGGGAAGGACCGCGAGGGCAGGAGGGAAGGACCGCGAGGGCAGGAGGGAAGGACCGCGAGGGCAGGAGGGAAGGACCGCGAGGGCAGGAGGGAAGGACCGCGAGGGCAGGAGGGAAGGACCGCGAGGGCAGGAGGGAAGGACCGCGAGGGCAGGAGGGAAGGACCGCGAGGGCAGGAGGGAAGGACCGCGAGGGCAGGAGGGAAGGACCGCGAGGGCAGGAGAGAAGGACCGCGAGGGCAGGAGAGAAGGACCGCGAGGGCAGGAGGGAAGGACCGCGAGGGCAGGAGGGAAGGACCGCGAGGGCAGGAGGGAAGGACCGCGAGGGCAGGAGGGAAGGACCGCTAGGGCAGGAGAGAAGGACCGCGAAGGCTGGAGAGAAGGACCGCGAAGGCTGGAGAGAAGGTAAGTAGGGGCAAGAGAGAAGGATCGCGAGGGCAGGAGAGAAGGATCGCGAAGGCAGGAGAGAAGGACAGCGAAGGCAGGAGAGAAGGGCCGTGAGGACAGGAGAGAAGGACCGCGAGGACAGGAGAGAAGAGATCGCGAGGGCAGGAGAGAAGGGATGGCGAGGGCAGGAGAGAAGGACAGCGAGGGCAGGAGAGAAGGACCGCGAGGGCAGGAGAGAAGGAACGCGAGGGCAAGAGAGAAGGTAATTAGGGGCAGTAGAGGAGGACAGTGAGTGCAGGAGATGGTTTGTACCATCTCTGATCTAATATACGAGCGTTAAATAACAGAATCCCTTTTATTATTATCTCAGAATGTCCTAACATAGAATAGGCAGCTGTACGGAGATCCCTTTAAGGAAATATGCCGTATATTAAGGCTCAGGGTGTAACACAAAATAGACAGCCAGACGGGTGTGACAGCAACAGTCAGGGCGATAGAGGAGTATGATGGACAGTAAGGGAGATACAATACATGGGCCGAGGTTAATACAACACACATGGTGCAGACAGTAATGTGTATAATACAGAGAGCGAATACATGGAGATACAATGACAGATAAACCAGGAGGACAAAATGGAGAACCTGTGAGACTGGAGCCTGGACATGTGAGCGGGCACTAGATCCGAGAACGCCATGCTGTTCCTGATCAACGGCTTCTGGAAGAGAAAACAAGAGCAAAGCGCATGACACAAAAATACCACCGCTGCGATAATCCTAACATATAGCGCCAACGTATTCCAGAGTGTATTATAATTACATAAGTTACAAGTAAAATGACAAATGCCTGTAATATCGCTGTAACACGCCAGCTCTTCGCCCATATACACACCTTTGTCTTACGCTGTTTTTTCGGGACCTGCTTTCCGGTCTTCCTCTCATTCTGATGCCGGCGGACCCAGAGACTGAGCTCGTCTGCTAATCTGTGGGTGAAGGAAGACATGAGGAGGAGAAGGAAGACGTGAGGAGGAGGAGGAGGAGGAGGAGGAGGAGGAGGAAGAGGAGGAGGAGGTTATAGAAACCTTCTGGTGACAGTCACATCATATCTATAGTATAAAAACTCTCTTAGGGTGCATTCAGACTACGTAACGCCGGGCGTGTATGAGAGCCGTACACGCCGGCATTACGGCAGACTGCCGAACACTTCCCATTCACTTCAATGGGAGCGCTCGTAAACGCCGCTGTTACGAGCGCTCCCATTGAAGTGAATGGGAAGTGTTCGGCAGTCTGCCGTAATGCCGGCGTGTACGGCTCTCATACACGCCCGGCGTTACGTAGTCTGAATGCACCCTTAGATGACCACAAAAATTGTTGAGAGTAATGGGCTTGTCGGAGGGTGGTCTTATGGAGACGGTCAATAAGGTGACATGTACATGACCGTGTCCTTGTGGCCATGCACATGGATGACATCAAGGAATAGAACCTGACCTGACATTTGCTCACAGCCCCATACACGGGACCGTGACAATCCGTATGCATGAGGCCTAAGTCCGGGATCTGTCCTCTAAAAGAAGACAGCTTATAGACTGGACTCCTCTAAAAGAAGATGGTCGGTGGAATGCGGTGGTCCTGACCAAAAAACGGGCAACAGATTGGGGTCGGTGCTATCAGTGGCAAAAAGTTTACATATTATGCCGCAATTGTTTTGTGCGGTTTCTATGCCCTGGTGTCTGTTCATTTCCGTAACTCTCTTAGCACAGGCACATGATGTGCCCAAGGTGGGAAGTGGCCAAGAAATGATTTTTGATGACCCATAACTAGAATCTGGGACCACCAGAGACAAACCTTTGCCACGTTTCTCAAGATGTTGTAAGACAAGTGATACCAGTTCGTGGCTGCCTATAGAATGAGGCGCGGCACCTACCGGAGCGACTCCGTGCGGTTGAAGTGTCGGCAGTCCGAGGTGAGGAAGAGCTGGTCCAGGTTTCGAACCATTAAGTGCTTCACGTTTGCCAACGTCCGAGTCGAGTTACTGTAAGACAAGCAGACAAGCGTATCTAGGACTGTACTTATCAACACGGAGGACCATTAATCAATGACGGGTGGGGGTCCAAACAACAGGACTATGGCGCACAGCATAGTGAATAGGCGGCTCTGCAATTCCAGACAAGTGGGCTTCTAACGTCATGGTCCTTTACCATCAACAGTGAAAACTACAGGATCTGCTTAAAGGGGAACTCTTAGATGACTTAGATGACTCTACTCCCATTAGTTTCTTGATGCAGCATTCCTGTATGACCGTCCCTATAGCTTTCTGCTTAATAATGTCAGATCTCTCCCCTATCGGTTCCTACCTGAAAGAGCTTTTGCGTTTGGTAGGATGCGGAGTGTAGAATCGTGGCCCCGGGGGCTCCGGCAAATCGCTTTCATTATTGAATGTCAGCAGGCGGCGCCCCCCGTAGGAAACCTCTGTACTCTTCATAGTCTCCTCTTGCACATTGCTGTGAATCACACTGGACACAAAAACAAAGAGAAACATAGTAATGAGTCAGTATTCCCAAAAGTGGCCATCAAAAGAGACCGACCAGCGCCGGACACATAAACAGGATTTATTATTTTCTTATCCAGCCAATCTGATTTTCCCGGCTTGGCCTTACTGAGCCGGATTGTCAGAATCTTGTCATTGGCTTCCAGGGAGGTTGTGACCCTAGAAAGAGGCAATAAACACGCCCTGATCGCCCCCAGACGCCATATACTATGTACCAGGGTCCTGCTTGTTCAGGGCTTTTGCTCACCTCGTTGGCCCATAATTGAACGCCACGAAGATTAGAACCACCATGACGCAGACGACTTTGCGGTTGTTGGTGGAGCTGCGGAGCGATGTGTTCTGTAACACATAAAGGATGATGGGTAAGAAGATGCGACTTGTACATAGAGAGTCCTGCAGCAATGTCCGCCAATCGATCATCCGCTTCCCTCACCTCTCTCATCAGATGCTGCACCGTCTCCCTCAGCTCTCGGTTCTCTCTACGAGCCATCTCCAGCTGTCTTTCGGTCTCTTGCAGTCTCGCCTCCAGCCCCTGGACGTATTCCTTCTTCTTCCTCCGTGACTGACATGCAGACTCCCGGTTTTTGATCATTCGCTGCTGTCTCTTTAACAGTTTTGGCTGCACAAAAAATAAAGTTTGTGGATCAGATGGAGTAAACCGCAGAGGCCGACACATAAATGGGGAAACTGAGGAAGTGAATGAAGTGTCAGCGCAATTGGGTGACCGGCGTTCCATTCACAGTTATGGAGTTGTAATATCCGGCAGCCCCATAGAAGTGTATGGAGCGCAGATCAAACATTCACATTCGCACTACATTCACATCGAGGAGCCAGGTCTCTGGAAAACTGGGAGACCCAGAAATCGGACCCCCTGTGATGTCACACATATCCCCTATCCACAATATAGCGGATAAGTGTATGTAATGGAACAAACCCTTTAAGCACCCTCCATTCACTTGGGGTGTAAGGGACCCCTGGTCTCATGATGGTTGGGAATCTTAGCAATCAGACCCAACCAACAAGCGATCCCCAATCTTGTGGACAGAGGATAAATAGAAATAACTAGAATCCCCCTTTCATGGTCTAAGTTTTATTAACCCCTGCAGACTCACATCCACCTCCGCAGGACTGCTCTTGCCAGTAGCCGGGGCAGGCACGATGGTCTTGGCTTCATGTTTAACAGGGGACGTCACGGTTCCTCCACTCTGCACGGTCAGGAGCTGAGACACCATCATGGGCGGAGAGGCTGGAGAAGCCAAAGAGAAAAAGTTACAGGTAGATGGACAATATAGTAGAGAAGACATTGCCTGTCTGCCCACCCAGCGAATGAGTGATCTGTAATGGTGATGGGCAGGACGGAGCACACACAGCACTTCACATATATAGTCCCCATAACAGGAGTGTAATATAAGGGGCTTCAGCTCTGTGGGGTGTAGTATATAGAGGACCTGTCCTGTACGGTGTAGTATACAGTGTTGGCCAAAATTATTGGCACCCCTGCAATTCTGTCAGATAATCCTCGTGTTCTTCCAGATAATGATTGCAAGCACAAATTCTTTGGTATTATTATCTTCATTTAATTTGTCTTCAATGGAAAACCACAAAAAGAATTGTCAAAAAGCCAAATTGGATATAATTCCACACAAGATATAAAAAAGGGAGTGGACAAAAGTATTGGCACTGTTTGAAAAATCATGTGATGCTTCTGTAATTTGTGTAATTAACAGCACCTGTTACTTACCTGAGGCACCTAACAGGTGGTGGCAATAACTAAATCACACTTGCAGCCAGGTGAAATGGATTAAAGTTGACTCCACCTCTGTCCTTGTGTGACCACATTGAGCATGGAGAAAAGAAAGAAGACCAAAGAACTGTCTGAGGACTTGAGAAGCAAAATTGTGAGGAAGCCTGAGCAATCTCAAGGCTACAAGTCCATCTCCAAAGCCCTGAATGTTCCTGTGTCTACCGTGCGCAGTGTCAGTAAGAAGTGTAAAGCCCATGGCCCTGTGGCTAACCTCCCTAGATGTGGACGCAAAAGAAACATTGACCAGAGATTTCACCGCAAGATTGTGCGGATGGCGGATAAAGAACCTCGACTAACATCCAAACAAGTCCCAGCTGCCCTGCAGTCCGAGGGTACAACAGTGTCACCCCGTACTATCCAGTGTCAGCGTCTGAATGAGAAGGGACTGTATGGGAGGAGACCCAGGAAGACCCCACTTCTTACCCAGAGACAGAAAAAGCCAGGCTGGAGTTTGCCAAAACTTACCTGAGAAAGCCAAAACCGTTCTGGAAGAATGTTCTCTGGTCAGAGGAGACAAAAGTAGGAAAAGGCCTCAACATAGAGTTTACAGGAAAAAAAGAGGCCTTCAAAGAGAAGAAGACGCCCCCTACAGTCAGACATGGCGGAGGTCCCTGATGTTTGGGGTTGCTTTGCTGCCTCTGGCACTGGACTGCTTGACCGTGTGCATGGCATTATGAAGTCTGAAGACGACCAACACATTGTGCAGCATCATGTAGGGCCCAGTGTGAGAAAGCGGGGTCTCCCTCAGAGGTCAGGGCTCTTCCAGCAGGACAAGGACCCAAAACACACTTCAGGTCAGCACTAGAAAATGGTGGTGAGAGAAAGCCCTGGAGACTTGTAAAGTGGCAGCAATGAGTCCAGCCCTGAATCCCATAGAGCACCTGTGGGGGAGGGGGAGAGATCTCTTGGTGGCAGTTTGGAGAAGGCCTCCTTCACATCTCAGGGGGAACCTGGAGCAGGAGCCAAAGAAGAAGGGTCTAAGATTCCAGCAGAGCCTTGTAAAAAACTCATTGCTGGTTAGCGGAAGCGGTTGTGCGCAGTTATTGTGTCTAAAGGTTGTGCTACCAAGTATTAGGCTGAGGGCGCCAATACTTCTGTCCGCACCAGTTTTGGAGTTTTGTGTAAAATGATCAATGATGTGATTTTTTTTTCATTCTCTTTTGTGTTTTTTCATTGCAAACAAAATAAATGAAGATATTACCAAAGAGTTTGTGCTTGTAATCATTACTGGGGGACACCGAGGATTATCTGACAGGACTGCAGGGGGACAAGACTTTTGGCCAACACTGTAGAGGATCTGTTGGCCCTTCTGTTTAGTGGGCAGCCACTCAATTAATCCAGATATTTCCCGGAGGAATAACATAGGGACAGCACCGGGGATAGATGTTCCAGAATTGCTATTTCTTGGGGTAAACAAGTATTTACTAACAAGGACGTGTCAGGACTGGATCACAATAGGAACACGGCGAGCTGATGAGTTACGATAAGCAGGTGATGGATCTGGAAGGGACGGCGAGGATGTGACACAAGCCTTGGAAGTTATTAAGGGATTAGAGAATCTGAAGGAGGGGAACATATTTGGGAGACGAGTCAGAACACGAGGTCGGGTTATCTGCTTGTTAGGAGCAGGAAGCTGTAATAATAGGAAATCATATGACGGGAATCGGGGTTATAATCACAGCAGATGCGCCCGGGGACCTTACACCGAGCACAGGCCGAAAATGAGTCCAAGCTGTGCTAATCAGGCGTGAAATTAGCAAGCAACGTAATAAACAGGAACATCTGCGCGCCCGCTGCGGAGTCCTGGCCCGTCCAGACCATGGCAAGTAACACTGCATGCCCTCAGAGCTGACAATCCTCCAATGGGGGAACCAGAGGTCGCACATCATGAAACAGTTGTCGACAGAGGAATTTGCTGCTATTTATATAGACCCTCCACGGAGTCCACGGACCGGAGGAGCAGGAGGACACTCCACCCACTAGGACCGGACCAGGGCACCACAAAGGCCACGGCTGGAACATTCTAAGTAGGGCTTGACGGCCATGTTTAAGGGAGTCAGCCAGGACAATATACCCGTCAACCCAGCATTAGGGACCTTTAATAGGAGCATAAACCATATACCATTGTGACCAAAGACTGCTATGCAGACGTGACGATCCGTTTACTGATATGCAAATCAGCCTCAAAGTGCACTGGGGGCGGGACCAGATTTGCAGGCAGACGGCTGTAATGTGGGAAGAGACTGAAAATAACAATCACAGCTAAAAAGGGCAGCGATGACTATCAAATATAAAGGAGAGCACTCATGGCTGCCTGTAGGAGAAACAAGCCCCGCCCCCAGTGCACTTGAGACTGATTTACATGACCATTAATAGTTGATTATTTCTGCTGTGGCCACAGATCTGCTCCTATTACAGCCCCATACACAGCACTATTATTGGTTTGGGAGGCATTGTGACCCCTTTAAGAAGAAACAGTCATCAGGACGAGCTTATAATAGACAAAGCTGGAATAATGAGAGCAATGAATTGGCCCCTAAGGAGACAATCAAGACGACACAAGATGAATCCACTTATGTAAACTGCACCAAAAATAATATATAAGTGCCCCAACCTACAAGGTGACCTCTCTAGTCGCCATCTGGTTCTCGGATGACATCATCCAGTATGGCCGTGTATCATAATGCCTGACAGACGGGAGGAACCTGACAACATGGGCCCATAATGTGCAGATAGAAGTGATGGTCGCAGAGGAGCGAAGTAACTGAGAACAGATGGGATGTAAAAGATGTGGCGAGAATAGTGTTGTGTAGCGGGGAGGACGCTGAGCCCTGCGGCGGACACTACCGGACAGTGATACAAGCGTCGCACATGTTATAGAGGTATTCGGAGGTTATAGAGTAATGATATATTGTAGGACCTTAGGGGTTTGTGCATTGGGATCCCACTGATCCTGAGACTGAAGGGATCACATTGCTGATTTATTTCCATCCATTCGTTGTGCTGCAGCTCTCTGTACATCTGGGTGTGCGGGGATATAGCACTACTGCAGCGCTGTGTCCTGCTCATTCTCAGAGGTTGCCCGCACAGTAATGGAGCAGTCTAGGGATACGGCATCACTATATAAACACCCCTTTAATAGGAAAATGGAAATTACCCTAAGCATTAAGGCCCCAAATTACACTGCTGCACAGTCCCTGCCGCCCCCCTGCTGCACAGTCCCTGCCGCACAGTCCCTGCCACCCCCTACTGCACAGTCCCTGCCGCCCCCTGCTGCACAGTCCCTGCCGCCCCCCTGCTGCACAGTCCCTGCCGCCCCCTGCAGCACGGTCTCTGCCGCCCCCCTGCTGCACGGTCCCTGCCGCCCCCCTGCTGCACGGTCCCTGCCGCCCCCCTGCTGCACGGTCCCTGCCGCCCCCCTGCTGCACAGTCCCTGCCGCCCCCCTGCTGCACAGTCCCTGCCGCCCCCCTGCTGCACAGTCCCTGCCGCCCCCCTGCTGCACAGTCTCTGCCGCCCCCCTGCTGCACAGTCCCTGCCGCCCCCCTGCTGCACAGTCCCTGCCGCCCCCCTGCTACACAGTCCCTGCCGCCCCCTGCAGCACAGTCCCTGCCGCCCCCCTGCTGCACAGTCCCTGCCGCCCCCCTGCTGCACAGTCCCTGCCGCCCCCCTGCTGCACAGTCCCTGCCGCCCCCCTGCTGCACAGTCCCTGCCGCCCCCCTGCTGCACAGTCTCTGCCGCCCCCCTGCTGCACAATCCCTGCCGCCCCCTGCTGCACAGTCCCTGCCGCTCCCCTGCTGCACAGTCCCTGCCGCTCCCCTGCTGCACAGTCCCTGCCGCTCCCCTGCTGCACAGTCCCTGCCGCCCCCCTGCTGCACAGTCCCTGCTGCCAGCGCCGCACCTCCCATGAGGCGACCTGAAGCGACTGCTTCAGGCGGCGCTATGCCAGGGCCCCAGGGAGGGCGGCATTTTTGCCGACCTAAGCCAGTCCAGGACAAGCTGTCGTGGACTGGCTTAGGGTCACCGTCACTGAGCGGTGGATTGGGGAGGTCACTGAAGCAGCGCTGCTCCAGCGGTCGCCCCTCACGCTCAGGCAAAGAGCAGGTCCTCTCCCTGCCTGCTCTCTGCCTGCTAAAGATGCTCGCTCCGCTCGACCCCGCCCCCTCTGCGCAGCCCCACCCTCTTCCGCTCGGCTCCGCCCCCTCCTCAGGGTGGGGGGGGGGCGGCTTTCTGACGTCTGCCTCAGGCGGCAGAAACCCATGGTTCACCCCTGCCTGCCGCCCCCCTGCTGCACAGTCCCTGCCGCCCCCCTGCTGCACAGTCCCTGCCGCCCCCCTGCTGCACAGTCCCTGCCGCCCCCCTGCTGCACAGTCCCTGCCGCCCCCCTGCTGCACAGTCCCTGCCGCCCCCCTGCTGCACAGTCCCTGCCGCCCCCCTGCTGCACAGTCCCTGCCGCCCCCCTGCTGCACAGTCCCTGCCGCCCCCCTGCTGCACAGTCCCTGCCGCCCCCCTGCTGCACAGTCCCTGCCGCCCCCCTGCTGCACAGTCCCTGCCGCCCCCCTGCTGCACAGTCCCTGCCGCCCCCCTGCTGCACAGTCCCTGCCGCCCCCCTGCTGCACAGTCCCTGCCGCCCCCCTGCTGCACAGTCCCTGCCGCCCCCCTGCTGCACAGTCCCTGCCTCCTCCTGCTGCACAGTCCCTGCCGCCCCCTGCTGCACAGACCCTGCCGCCCCCTGCAGAACAGTCTCTGCCGCTCCCCTGCTGCACAGTCCCTGCCGCCCCCCTGCTGCACAGTCCCTGCCGCCCCCTGCTGCACAGTCCCTGCCGCCCCCTGCAGAACAGTCTCTGCCGCTCCCCTGCTGCACAGTCCCTGCCGCCCCCTGCTGCGCAGTATAGTACTGAACCAAGGGCACCACCATGGCGGTATTTATATTGGCCCTGATAGAAGATGTCGGTGATGAGGTTATCAGGCCCTGGGCCTTTTTTGCAAGGTGCTCCCTTATGAAAAATTAGGAAAAAATGGTATCCTCACCATCCTTGACGTCTAGTGTATAGTTGGGTGAAACAGGTCATTCCCTAAGATGGGGGAGATACCAGTTGTCTGCCCCCTTCTGATCCCTCTGTCCTATGGGTAACTGCAGCTGCATCCCCCCTCCACTAGGCTGTAGATGAGGGTTGCGTACATTGCCTCTGTTCCCTTAAAAAATTTTGAGACTGGAGAGGAAAATAGGATGTGGAACCAGGTTTCCTTTAAGACGTTCAACACAATGGCGGCATCTTCAGGCTCCTCACCAGTAAGGCCATGGTATATATATAAGGGTCACACAGCCCACCCCTCACTATTCACCCCCTTTAAAAACAATGATGAAGATGAGCCACAAATCGCGTCCTGCGCGGCCAGGAGACGAGCGCACAGCCGGAGCCGCCTATCAGTGAAGTAAGTGTCTTGGTAGTAAGACATAACGATGTCCTGCCAACAATGAAATCATTGTATAGAGACCAGATCCATACACAGTGGGGGTGTTTGTTAGTAGCTGGAATGCAGTGGGCAGGGACCTCCGCACAAAACCCGAAAAGCAGGAGAAGAGTGCCTCCGCCAGAACGTAACGCACGCGCTATCCAGGAGCAGCGCAGGGACCCCAGACAGGAGCAATAAACAAGTGTACGACTGCTGGGAAGATCCTGGGAGACGCTGCTGATCTACACAGATAACAGGCTGCCCCCTGGTGGCCGCCGCTGTATATACAGTTCAGATTTACTTGCTGCAGTGACAGGTGAAGGAGGATTTTTCATTGCACGACCAGGCAGATTAGCCATTCAGGAGCACAGTAAAGCTGAATGACTGCAAACTGTGATGGCAGCCATAATGGATTGCACCCAGCTTTCCCAGATACAGATATAACTAAGCTGCAAAGATGCTTGTCACACATATCACATGCTGCACAGTCTCTGCCGCCCCCTGCTGCACAGTCTTTGCCGCCCCCTGCTGCACAGTCCCTGCCGCCCCCTGATGCACAGTCCCTGCCGCCCCCTGATGCACAGTCCCTGCCGCCCCCCTGCTGCACAGTCCCTGCCGCCCCCCTGCTGCACAGTCTCTGCCGCCCCCTGCTGCAGTCTCTGCCGCCCCCTGCCGCGCAGTCTCTGCCGCCCCCTGCCGCGCAGTCTCTGCCGCCCCCTGCCGCGCAGTCTCTGCCGCCCCCTGCCGCGCAGTCTCTGCCGCCCCCTGCCGCGCAGTCTCTGCCGCCCCCTGCCGCGCAGTCTCTGCCGCCCCCTGCCGCACAGTCTCTGCCGCCCCCTGCCGCACAGTCTCTGCCGCCCCCTGCTGCAGTCTCTGCCGCCCCCTGCCGCACAGTCTCTGCCGCCCCCTGCCACACAGTCTCTGCCGCCCCCTGCTGCAGTGTCTCTGCCGCCCCCTGCTGCAGTCTCTGCCGCCCCCTGCTGCACAGTCTCTGCCGCCCCCTGCTGCAGTGTCTCTGCCGCCCCCTGCTGCAGTCTCTGCCGCCACCTGCTGCACAGTCTCTGCCGCCCCCTGCTGCACAGTCTCTGCCGCCCCCTGCTGCACAGTCTCTGCCGCCCCCTGCTGCACAGTCTCTGCCGCCCCCTGCTGCAGTCTCTGCCGCCCCCTGCTGCACAGTCTCTGCCGCCCCCTGCTGCACAGTCTCTGCCGCCCCCCTGCTGCACAGTCCCTGCCGCCCCCTGCTGCACAGTCTCTGCCGCCCCCTGCTGCAGTCTCTGCCGCCCCCTGCTGCACAGTCTCTGCCGCCCCCTGCTGCACAGTCTCCCGACCTTAGTTCACATAACTCATATTTCATACGCAGACAATGAGGCCGTTTTCCTGCTAATCCAGATTGACAAGTATGTTCCCGGCTGTGGTTTACACTATTGTACAGCGCCTCCTGTGGCCTGCCCTCTGCACCTGCATGTTGCTGGGTTATAGCTCTTCCACCTCCTCATATGAGCCCAGGAGCAGTAGGCCCATGTACACACACAGGAGATATGTGATGTAGAGACGGAGCACAGAGAGGTACCAGGATTTCCTTACAGTCACCTCAATGATGAACATTACAGTCACTTACCAGCAGAACTAGAACTCCTTCTACCTGAGCTCCTCACACCCCTTACTGTAGGAGATGCTGGTAATCCAGTGTCACAGCGGACACGTCGGGATCCTGCACTATAAGAGCAGTCAGGCTGAGGTTTACCTGTCAGAGTTGGCACAATGGCAGGAGGCGGCGCACTGGTCACTGGCTGCAGGATAATGGCGTGTGGGGTGCTGCCTGGGGGTGTGCTGGGCGGTTTTGTCCCTGGGGCAGGTCTTGGTTGTAAGGCCGGTTTCTTGGAAATGGTGCTGGTAGATTTAGGGAGACATCCAGACTGGGCTGTAAGAATCAGAGAGAGACAAGCAATGTGAATACTGGATACAGGAGAAGTCAACTACAGTCACGGTCATCACCGCCCCATCACAGTCACCTCCACCTCTGTAACCACTGAGCCATCACAGTCACCTCCACCTCTGTAACCACTGCACCATCACTGTCACCACCAGGACCATCAGTCACCACCGCCCCATCACCATTACTTCATCATATATGGCCTGCATTGCTGTGATACATCCGGTCACAGTCTAAGCTCTATTTGCACCTAATGGTGAACAATGGCCGGTGTAACAATGAGCTGGGGCAGCCTGACATGTCCTATTGTGGCAGTATCACACACACTCATGTCACTGTTACACTGGTGAGGATCCTGTACATGTTTCCAGTCTTTAGTGTCCCCTCTCCTGACACAGCAGCTTCACCATCCTCCTGAGAAGCTGCACAATATTGGCCACAACACCAGAAAACACAAGAACGAGGTAGACTGTACACTCCAGCAGTAAATATTTATTACTATATTAATACAACTATCACAAAAAAACGCACACAATACAGGAAAAAATTCCCACAAAGGATCCACTTGGCTGCAACTTTATCGTCCCTGTGTAAAAACATCACATTGCCAAATCACGTGGATTTTTATAAATATATTCCAGGTTGAAAAGCAAAAATCAATCAGTAGTAATGCATGGAACAAAGGAAGAGGTTGCATAAAAAGATAATAAGTAACTAGTGTAAACAACCTCACACGCAACTAGAACCAACGACCAGATCTTGGTGTGTCGGAGACTTACAAGCAGCGAATGTCCACAATGAGAGCACGGACGGGGACTTAGGAGCAGCAAACCAGCACAAAAAATGAACTATAAAATGCCTTAAGGAGTCAGTTCAATGCATGATGTTGAACCCGGTATGCTTACCCATGTGTAAGGCTAAACTAATGCCCGGGACCTGCAGCGAGCGAATCACCCGACGCGCGTTTCGGCGCTCTTGCCTTAGTCAGGGACACGCGTCGGGTGATCCACTCGCTGCAGGTCTCGGGCATTAGTTTAGCCTTACACATGGGTAAGATCTTTATTATTATATATTCCTCTGTGTACAGTTTAGTGCTGTGTTTTTGTTTTCTATAATATGGCCGCAATAGTGATCCCAACCCAATACATGTGCACAGAGACCAATCACGGGTACGTGTCCAGCCTCCGCATAGAGTTAATGTGAACACGTTTGGGTTATCGGGAAGAGATATGGTGTGAACGGAAACCTAAACGAGAACTCCAGGAAGTGTGAAGCCCCTGATAACAGACCGTACATGGCGGTCGCGGCTTCCTGACATCGCTCTGCGCACAGTCCAGGAATAGCTGGCTAAGATAGACATGAAGAATGAAAAAAATTGTATACCTATATAAGAGTGCCCCCCCACACACACACAAACAGCGCTACCATCGCATACAGACTGACTGTGGTACTGACCTTCAGGTTCCTGTCTAAGATGGGATGTCGATTCCCTACCCTTAGGTCTAATGCACGCAACCAAGTGTCATCCCACGCTCCTCCGAGGGGGTGTCCAATGGTCTGTTCCGTTCCCATGAACATAGAGCAGGTCCTATCCTGCTCCGTGTCACTGGAACAGAACACACTGAAGTCCCCATAGATGGAAGTCCATCACAAAATGCACGCCAAGGGTCATCTGAATGTATTCCAAGTACAAATCGTCCCCGAATTGGAGGCAGACTCGGTCACGCACCATAGGATAGGTCATCTATGTCATATCAGTGCTGGTCTGATACTTGGCATCCCCACTGATCAGCTGTTGTCAACACAGAAGTAAATAGCGCCGTACTTAGTGTAGTGGCTGGATCATGTTATTGCAGCTCAGCTCCAATTCACATGAATATAGCTCCGGGGCAGGCTGAGAACAGCTGATCGGTGGGGGTGCCAGGTCAGATCCTCTCTAAATCCAGTAGCAATGGTCAATATCAAAAGGCTGGACAACCTTTCTAAATCATCAGGCGAGGTTTCATTAGCTTCAAAGCCCAGAAATCTAGTCTGTGATGGATTTTGAGCTTCTCCCCCTTTTACGGACCCCATGGCAGACAGTGCAGAGGGCAGCGCTCACCGCTGTAATCCTAGTCCACCTGCCGCTGTGCACAATAGATGATGTTTCTGCAGAAACAGGACTGGTCTGAGCGGTTCTGTCAGTCTCCCACAATGCTCACCTGATGTTGACACTGGAAGCAGAGTTATTTGCAGGGTGCTGCAGGGAGCAGGTGGCGCCTCCAGGCTTGGACAGGAGGGAGACGATGGCAGCTCAACCTTCACTGTGGTCCCTCTGTCTCCTAGAGATGGCTATGCAAGACAAGGACATACATAAGACACGGAGCAAGAAACTGGTAAAGGGATCTCCAGGACTTTTTAGGGTTCCCGTGGCAGTGACCATGTGACATAACATTCAGTCACACGTTCTGATTTCAGTCCCAAATGTTGTGGTTGCAAACTAGTGAGGCGGCTGCAGGGCTCACCCCGATGCAGCAGCCTCTATGATCACCCGCGGCCCGGGCGTAGGATTCCTGACAACCTTAGATCGAGAAGTCATGAATTATTTAGCCTGGAAAACCCATCTAAAGCCTGGTCTACTAAGCTCCGCCATAGACAGGCATGCTGGTCTTATATGGAAGGGATAAGCGGCATACAGACACCTCCGGAGACGCTTATCCCTCCATTTGTAACATCGTTAGCGAAAGGAGAAGTTTTCATGAAATTAATACTAATGTACTCACCGTGTAGAGACCGTCACAGGAGGAAGAGGAATCACAAGACGATGAAGAGAAGGGAGACACAGGCTCGGCCTTAACTAGGAGATCTAAAAAGAGACAGAACCTACTTATGAGACATCCTGATCTGTAATCGAGCATTAACATTCATGCTTGAAGGGGTTATCCAGTCTCTGGTACTGAAGGCCTCTCCTGAGGATAAACCCTCAATATTAGATCTGTGGGGGTTCAACACCTGGGACCCCAACAGATCAGCTGTACTGAGACAGCACAGTCCCGATATTGCTCACATGCTGCGCGGCTCCCTCTTCATACAAACTGTATTGCCAGGTGATGGTTCTGCTACCTCGTAGACCAAGTTAGTCGTCCAGCTCCCGGCATGTAAACAATACCAGGGGCCATGCTGTCTCGGTACAGCTATCAGCTTTAAAGCTCAATTCCACATGCTAAGCCCCTTGACATATTATAGAATGCCATATAGCCATATACACACCTGACAGGTTTATACTGTGGATCTCATCCAAAGACGAGGACACGGAACAAGACTCTACGTCCATCTGACTGTCATACTGTGGAGAGAGGAGAAGTCATGTAGATAGAGCAGAGAGAACAGGCCACGTGATGAAACCACGACATAGACCTTACCAAATGTAGAGGATACGAGCCAAAGCCAGATGGAAAGAGGTCGCCATAGTCGTCTGCCACGTCTGGGTAACTGTACAGGCCTGTATCTGAGATACAACAGACACGTGTATTACATAAGGGACAATCCAGCAACGTGCACACATCATACATGTTATCTACATGATCGTACCAGGCACACGGATGTGTTCACACTCCCTACAATACATCTAAAATTAATATAAAAAATATCTTCATTTATATATGCAGTGCCGATGGCGACTTATGTGTCTGTATGGTTACAGATTACAAAGAGTTGGCTCCTCGGTCACTCCCTTCCCTTTCTTCTTCACAATCCACAGATGACGTTGAAGAAGAAGTGAAGTGACACACGACTACACAGAGTTAAAGGGATCCTGTCATTCAGATGGAATTTTTTGTCCCTAACACATAGGAATAGCTTTAACAAAGGCTATTTGTCTCCTACCTTTAGATGTCTTCTCTGCGCCGCCGTTCTATAAAAATCCTGGTTTTTGTTGGTATGCAAATGAGTTCTCTCGCAGCACTGTGGGTGGTCCTCTGCGCTCAAACAGCACTGGGGGTGTCCCCATTGCTGCAAGAGAAATCTCCAGTGACGCCTCCATCTTCTTCAGGAACGGCCTCTCCCTGCGTCTTCTTCCGGCGCAGGCGGTGAAATTTGTAGGCCTCGGGCAGAGCCGACTGCGCATGTCCGCGTCACAAGAAAAATGGCCGCTTACACAGTAAGTAAGCAGCCATTTTCTTGTGGCCTGTGGGCATGCGCAGTCGGCTCTGCCCGAAGCCTACAAGTTTCACCGCCTGCGCCGGAAGAAGACAAAGGAAGAGGATGTTCCTGAAGAAGATGGAGGCGGTGCTGGAGAGTTCTCTCGCAGCATTGGGGATGCCCCCAGTGCTGTTTGAGCGCTGGGGCCCGCCCCCAGTGCTGCGAGAGAACTCATCTGCATACCGACAAAAACCAGGATTTCTACGGAGCAGCGGCGCAGAGAAGACATCTAAACGTAGGAGAATAGACTTTCTTAAGGTTATTCCTATGTGTTAGGGACAAAAAATTCCATCTGAATGACAGGATCTCTTTAGTAGTTAGTAGTCTGTAACTATGGAAACACATAGGTCTGCACTGGAGCTGTGTACACAAAACAATAGGACATTTTTATCAATTTGCTTGGATGCTGTAGAGCAATAGAAAAAAAATGGTTCCAAACTATACACTCCCCATATCCTTATGAAAAGACCATAGACTAGAATGACACGGCCCCTGATAATATAGTCCGTGTATTCATGTCCATGCATCTTCTGCATCCAAATTCTGAGCACCTGAACCCTAAGGGTAGAGACATGAGTAACAGCTGTGGGTTAGAAATGATTATTAGGGGCAACACGGTGACTCAGTGGTTCGCACTGCAGCCTTGCAGCGCTGGAGTCCTGGGTTCGAATCCCACCAGGAACAACATCTGCAAGGAGTTTGTATGTTCTCCCGAAGTTTGCATGGATTTCCTCCCATTCTACAAAGACATACTGATAAGGAGAAAAAAATGTACATTATGATCCTTATATATATATATCCCTATATGGGGCTCACAATCTACAAAAAAAAAAAAAAAAAAAAGATTCTTAAAGGGGATGTCCAGACACACATTTCCTTACAAGGAGCTTTCAATGATAAAATAAGAACAACATAAGTTCTAATACTCGTCTTACATCTGCCAAATTCTGCAGGTAAAACTATTCTTTACCCGTAAAGACGGTGCAGACATGAACGATGATTTTAAGCCCACACCACTTTCTAATAAAGCTGCACGACGGCGCTGGTTTTGGACACACCTCGCTCGTCTCTACTTTAGACTCTTGTAAATTTTCAGTTCATGCACAGACCTGTATGGATAAACCCTCGCACTGACACGGTCCATGTGACCCTGAACCATTATCCACCCTGTGTAATATAATTTACAGCTTTACTGTCTTGTATACGCCAGATACCATCTGCTGCCGTGTGATACTTCCTCCTCGCTGGGCCTAAGTGGCGTCATCGGCAAAAACAATACCGTGTGTTGTAATGCCCTGAAGCGGAAGTAAAATGTGCTACACCCCGATACACGCTCACATGTGCTACCATATGGTGTCTCCGGGAGGCAATGGCCTGATCTTTACCATATGACATGTGAGGGGGGAGATGGGGCAACCAAATACCGGGATTAGAAGGAAAAGTGACAACATCCCTTTAAATAGTGAACTATAACCATTCTCTATTATAATATATCAGCAAGTCCGGGTGAGAACACCCCATCATCAGGGTACAGGGTAACAACAGTCAGACCAGGGGATGTATGGGGTGTGGTGTTTAGATGGGACCACCCTATAGATGTGGCTTAAAGCGACTGACCTAGTCCCAAAAATAACCTTATATGGAAGAAGCAGGAATTCCCAAATCTTCCCTCTAAACCAGGGATAGGGAACCTTCGGCTCTCCAGCTGCTGTGAAACTACAACTCCCATCATGCTCCATTCACTTCCATGGGAGTTCCAAGAACAGCAGAGCCAGTATGCATGCTGGGAGTTGTAGTTTTGCAACAGCTGGAGAGCCGTACATTCCCTACCCCTGCTCTAAACCTACATATCAGCTGGCAGAATCAGACCAAGCCAAGATCTATGGGGCCACTTTCTTATTTTGGAAGGGACATCAGACCAATGGAAAAAAAATAAAAAGCACATGCTGTCCAAATATTAGCACCGCTGATAATAATACCACCATATGCTGCATGAACAACAGTGATACACAATGCACAAAATAAAGCACCCTAAAGGGGTTGTCTGGGACGATACGTTTTAATGCATGCAGTGGGGAGAGAGTAAACATGCATTCATAATTACCTGCACCCTCTTCTCTATTACTGTGCTGGGCTGACCGGACGCAACGTGACCGCTGCAGTCAAGCATTGCTCCAAGCGGTCCCATCGACATCACTACGTTGCTGCGACTGACTGTATACACACTGATGGCCCAGTATAGAGACGCAGAGGAGGATGCAGGTCAGTATGAGTGAATAGTAATTTCCAAGCCCTCCTTGCTACATGCATTAACATTTATGAATCAGGACATTCCCTTTAAAAGGATAATCCGGCCCCAAATATACGTTTCATACTGAAGACCCATTCACAAGATGGAAGCTGATAGTAGATGAGCTGTGTAGGGTGGAAGCATTATATGAGGTGGACAGGGCTGCTGCGCCACTCCTATTACTTGATGAAGAGCGCTGCTCCCTGTCCACTAGCAGTTTCTGGACCCCGCTACAACCGCTGATCTGTGCAGGTGCCTGTGGATAGGTCATCAGTATGAAAAATCTATTTAGGGCTGGAAAATCCCTTTAAGTCTTCAAGATACTGTCAATGTCAGTAAGTGGAATCTGGGAAACCCCA
Source organism: Leptodactylus fuscus (assembly GCF_031893055.1). Taxonomy (NCBI): domain Eukaryota; kingdom Metazoa; phylum Chordata; class Amphibia; order Anura; family Leptodactylidae; genus Leptodactylus; species Leptodactylus fuscus. Next base: position 78,648,766 of record NC_134275.1, read on the forward strand.
ATGCAAAAAAATGTCACTACTGCATGCCACCTTTACCAACACCCCGCCCCTTTTGGGGGTGCGACACGCCTCTTCTTATCGCATGTCAAGCCCCTTTTTGTGCCCATTCCAGTAGAACATGCCCTGGGGTCCTGCAGTCCTAGAAACACTTCGCCTGGTCCAGGAAATTCGCCCGCACTCCTGGGAGTTCACCCCTTTTCGCGGGATCCTCCTGGATGTTTTAGGATCATTGGCAAGTATGGATAGCGTGGTCAGATGCTGCAGGGAGCCCCCTGAGGAGCCCCATAGACCGCCGGCATGTGCCCCTTTTGCCCTCCTTGTAATCCAATGGCATCTCCACAGATTACAGAGGTCGTTGCGATTCTGGCCCGGTATCGGAGCCTTGTCAAAGGACCTGCAGGAATATACAGCCAGTATGGCAGCGCGCTGTATACAAGGTATATACCCCAGTCCTCGCTGGTCAGCAGGTTGTCTGCGCAGAACTTGGTGTCCAGGTCGTTGAGCAGCAGGTCCGTTGCCATAATGACGTCTCTCTTGACCTCAGCGCCTGTAGGAAAGAAAGCACAGCATGAGGCGGGATCAGAGGAAGAAGCCGCAACGAAAAGGCGAAATATTGTCACCCAATTCCAGTTTATTTCGCTTACAAGTCTCCGGATTTGAGAACATAAGGCGAATGTGCAAATACGCAAAACGTTTCAGTTACCGCCATTTTGCAGGATGAAGTGAAGGACAGGATAATATTACCGCAGCGGAGCTTCCGATAACCAGGCGTCATACGTTTTTGCACATTTGCTGCGTAGAAGTCAACGGAAATCAAATATGGCCGCCGACATTACAATACGACATCATTATTCGATTGTGAACGCGACTAAGGCACGTAACAGTATCCGAAACAACCGCCACGGCCACGAGATGCCATCTCCGGAGAGAAGAATGAGGTCACATGATCTGCAAATCGCTCAAGTACCGTATGGTGTCGCTCATGCAGGGTATCATTACTTCTGCAACCAGCCAAGGTTTGTAGCCCAAGGCTACTCAATCCTCCGGGTGCAGGGACATCTCTTCCGCCTGATAGACTAAAAGGGCTACGTCACACCGCATGAAAACCTGTGCCGTGACGTCACTACTGCTAAGAATGACGCGAGTGGTCAGGAGGTGGTGACAGTGCCGTAAAGCAGGTCCTAGAAATAACAACATCATTACCCGGTATCCGCCGATGTCAGGAAGGGACTGCAGCCACCGTCCACAAGGCTCAGCTACGTCACATGAGTCTCCACCAATCACTGCTCACGACCGTAGGGCTCCAGCCAATCGGAGAGCAGGAAGCATATCCCCGCCTCCTTCAGGTATTCACCGATTATTGACAGAGGAAGACAGGGAGAAGATGCTGGCCAATGTTACGCTTGGCTGGGTTTGAGTGACGTGTGAATCAACCAATGAACGATAGAAAGGGAGTGGTCCAATAGAAAGTGGACGGAACGTTCTGCCGGCCATCTGATTGGACAGGAAGGTAGAGTCAGCGCTTGACAGGCGGCCCATGATGCATTGCTGTTGAACGCATGCTCAGTTCATAGGATGTAGGTGGTGTCGGGAGTTGTAGTTTTAGACTGGTATAGAGTCCAGGATGCGGATCGCAGCGCTGTGGCAGATTGTGACGCGTTTATTGCAGTTATCATGCGATTGTCGTACTGGATATAGCTGCATAGTCTAGTTAGATATTCTGTATACTACGTTTATACGTATATAGCGCCATCATGTGACTATGGGCAACAGAGACAGTTTTGATCATGTATGTTCAGTGTTAGGCTGAGTTCACACAGAGTTTTTTGATCCGGATTGTGATGCACAATCCACCTCCAAAAAACGACTCCCAATTGACTTCTACAGGATCTGCTAGCTTTTTTTCCGCTAGCAGAAGCGAGCTGACCTTTCTTCAGGCGGATTCCGCCTGAAAACAACAACGGGGGTCATTGTGAGGCGGAAAAAACGTGTCACAGTTTTTGGCGCATTTTTTTCAAGGTCCATACACTGTGCTGGAGTAAAAAAAAAAACGCCTCATGTAAAAAAAAAATGCTTCAAAAAACCATTTCCTAATTCCAAAAGTGGATTTTTTCCTGTTCAAAATCCTCGCCAAAAAACTGTGCGAACTTAGCCTAAGGGTTAGTTCACACGGGCACAGAGGGGGCGGATTATGGCGCGTAATCCACAATATGATCCACCCAGTCACTATGGCGGTCTATGTGGCTTCCTTCTCTTCAGGCGGATTCTGCGGCTCGTGGAGCTGCGGCGTCTGCCTGGCGGTGGCAACCTCCGGAGGCAGGCCATTCATGTAAGGCTGCTTCGGAGGGGGAAGTCGTGACAGTCGCGGCAGGCGGGTTTTGACCTGAGAGTGACGCTGCCCCCCCAGTCACTCTCAGTGCCAAAATCCACCATACTGCCCCCTGTGTCTAGGTTGATGCAAATGGCTCCATTCACTGCCATGATACACACTATATTGGGACATGTTCACATTACACCTACAGGAGACCTTACGACATCCAATACATCCAGAAGAGGTCGGATCTTGTCCCCCATCTGTTGTAGGTGACCCCTTCGGTGTTGGCTACGGCCACTCCAAACTACACCTTTATGGACCCTGCACAGGGGTACGGTCATGCTGGAACAGAAAAGATCCTACACCAAGTTGTTCCTACAAAGTTGTAAGGGAGACACAGTTTCTTCACAAAGTCGGAAGCGTGTAATTCTCTATAATGTCTTGTAGGGTAAAGCCTTAAGATTTCCCTTTAGTAGAAATAAGACACCTAGGCCGATCCATCCAAAGCAATCCCATAATCTTATCGCTCCTCCACTAAACCTTACAGTGACGTAGTAGATCAGGTTGGATAAAGAAACAAGTTCAACCTGAAAATGTAAAAAAATTGACCTGAAAGAAGGGAAAAAATAATCCTGAGACGGAAGCCATGAGAGGAAAAAATGACTTCCTAACTCCAAATACAGAAATTGGACTGAGGCCCCTCGGGGTAGGTCAGTGCGCTGTCCGGATTTTTCTCGAATAGCACACTGTCCCATTCATTCCTGTTGGCCCACGCACATGACTATGTATTACATGGATCAGTATGTGGGCCCAAAGTCTGGGGCGCAAAACTCAGGACGGGTCCTATTCCTGTCCAGTTTTGGGGCCATGAGCTACAATTCATTGAATGAGTGGAGCCGTCAAAGCATGACAGACACACGCATGACATCCATGTGTCGCCCATGTACCGGCCATACCGTTCAGTCACAGTCATGTGCAATTAGCCTAAGTTCATAGATCAGCATCTTATTCCAAAAATTCTAGTTCCCAAAACCTTTGAGCAGAGTCTCATCGCTCTTACAGTAAAGAAGCCCCACCTGTGACTATGGTGAAATCTTTTATCCACTACACATAGGGAATGTCCCCTACAGGCCTCCGTATAAAGACATCACTGGAAAGATCTGACCATTCAGATATCTGTACCTTGTCATCGGGCCACCCAAACTGAACAACCCCAACTTCCATAGCCCGTCTTTATACTGTCATCCAACCATCCCCTTAATTACCTCGGTCACCCTCCTCTGCAGCCTCTTTGGTCCACCTATGTCTCTTATATACAGGTTCCCAAAACTGTGCCCTGTATTCTACGTGTGGCCTGATATGTATCTATGTCCTCTCTTGATGCCCCTCATGGTTGCTGACACTGGTTGCTAAAATTAAGTTCATTGTCCTCTTTTATCCCCAAGTCTTTCTCAGCTGTCGTCGTATCCAGTATTTTATTACCTAATACAGAATTGTAAGAGCCCAAGCTCAAGCTTCCCCAAATCCCTCCGCAGTACTTGACTCTCCTCCTCTGTGGTGACTACTTTATACAGCTTAGTATCATCTGCAGGTATTGAGATTCTACTCTGTAACCCTTACACCAGGTCATTAAAGGGATCCTATCATTAAACCGTAATTTTTTGTGATTAACTCATAGGAATAACCTTAAGAAAGTCTATTCTTCTCCTACCTTTAGATGTCTTCTCTGCGCCGCCGTTCAGTAGAAATCCCGCTATTCATCAGTATGCAAATGAGTTCTCTCGCAGCACTGAGAGAACTCTCCAGCGCCGCCTCCATCTTCTTCAGGAACAGCCTCTTCACGTATTTTCCTATGGCGCTGCGGGTCAAACTTGTAGGCCTCGGGCAGAGCCGACTGTGCATGCCCACAGGCCACAAGAAAATGGCTGCTTACTTACTGTGTAAGCGGCCATTTTTCTTGTGGCCGCAGACATGCGCAGTCGGCTCTGTCAAAGGCCTAGAAGTTTGACCCCCAGCGCTGGAAGAAGATGCGTGAAGAGGCCGTTCCTGAAGAAGATGGAGGCGGCGCTGGACAGTTCTCTCGCAGCATTGGGAACACCCCCCAGTGCTGTTTGAGAGAACTCATTTGCATACCAACGAAAAACAGGATTTCTACCAAACAGCAGCGCAGAGAAGACATCTAAAGGTAGGAGAAGAGTAGTCTTTCTTAAGGCTATTGCTACGTGTTTTAATGGTAGGATCCCTTTAATAAAAATACATTGAAAAGGCGAGCGGCCAGGTTCCCTTTATATGACGTTGTACGAGGACTGGACTGGAGAGAAGCTCTATTCATACGATGTCGTTCTTACCAAGAAACTTAAGCAAAGTCAAGATGATCACATTATTTAATATAAAATGTTTATGTATTATATCATAAGTTATGTCTCCAATAAATATTTAATCCCCTTTAAGAGAGAGAAGTGTCCTGTATATGAATCATCTGATGTTTCACCAGTTGTGACTTCATGGTAAAGCCAATTCCACAATCAGGACATGAATATGGCTTCTCCTTGGTGTGAATCCTCTGATGTTCAACAAGACCCGATTTACGGCTAAAAGATTTGCCACAATCCAGACATAAAAATGGCCGCTCCCCCGTGTGAACCTTTTGATGTCTCATAAGGTCTGACTTTTGGGTAAAACTCTTGTCACATTCGGAACACAAGTAAGGCTTTTCCCCGGTGTGGACCTTCTGATGACTCTCAAGGTGTTGCTTACGGGTAAAGCACCTTCCACAATATGAACAAAAATATGGCTTCTCCCCAGTGTGGATCCTCTGATGTATCACGAGGTCCGACTTCTGGATAAAAGCTCTTCCACAATCCGAACATGGGAACGGCTTCTCACCCGTGTGGGATTTCTGATGTTCAAGAAGAGTTGTTCTCCGGCCAAAAGATTTCCCACATTCCGAACATGAGAATGGCCTCTCCCTCAGGTGAATCTTCTTATGTCTGAGAAAGTCCATCTTCTGGGTAAAACATTTACCACATTCTAAACATGAGAACAGCTTCTTCCTGGTGTGGATGGCCTGATGACTCTCAAGATGGTGTTTACGAGTGAAACACTTTCCACACGCTGAGCAAAAATATGGCTTCTCTCCAGAGTGGATTCTCTGATGTCTTACAAGATCGGACTCCTGGACAAATCCTATCCCATATTCTGAACATGACAATGACGTCTTCCCGGAGTGGATCTTCTGATGTATCGCACGGTCTGACTCCTGGACAAATCCTATCCCACATTCTGAACATGACAATGACGTCTTCTCGGAGTGGATCCTCTGATGTATCGCGAGGTCTGACTCCTGGACAAATCCTATCCCACATTCTGAACATGACAATGGCGTCTCCCCAATGTGGGATTTCTGATGTTCTACAAGAATTGATCTCTGAGTGAAACATTTCCCACACTCTAAACATGAAAATGGGGATTCTATGGTGTGAACCATCTGATGTTTGAGAAGGTCTTCACTTTGGGTAAAAGTTTTGCCACTTTCTGAACACGAGAACATCTTTTCCTTGATGTGAGATTTCTGATGTTCAACGAGAACATCTCTCTGTGTAAAACATTCCCCACACTCCGAACATGAATGTGACTGTTCTATGGTGTGCACAGTCTGATGTCTGATAAAGTCCGTCTTCTGGCTAAAAGAGTCACCACATTGTGAACAGGAGAATGGCTTCTCCCTAGTGTGGGATTTCTGATGTTCAACAAGAATTGATCTCCGGCTAAAAGACCTCCCACAATCAGAACAGGAATATGGCTTCTCCCCGGTATGGATCCTCTCATGGGTAACAAGAGAAGATTTTCTGGTAAAATGTTTCCCGCACTCGGTACATGAAAACGGCTTCTCGTCCTTGTGGGTCATGTAGTGTATCATAAGATTAAACTTCTTCTTAAAGCATTTCCCACATTCGGTACATGAAAATGGCCTGTCATCTTTGTGGGTCCTCTTATGTAGCAGAAGATTGAACTTCTTTTTGAAACAATCCCCACATTCAGGACATTGGAAAATTTTTGTTTTCTCTGACTGGTCGGAAAAAACCTTTGCTTCAGACGATAGATCTTTTCCATGAAGGACTGGGGGTGTAAGTAGTGGAAATAGATGTTCTCCAGATGTACCAATATGGTCTGCTTGGTACTCCAGATATATAGGGAGATGTCCATTTGAGTTGCTGTTATAGTGGTTATCTGCTGGAAGGACAGAGGGTATCAGTGGTGGAAGTAGATGTTCTCCAGATGTATCTCTATGCTCTGGTTTGTACTCTGGATATGTCGGAGGATGTCCATCTGAGTTACCTGTGTAATGGTTATCTGTTGGAAGGACTTTGGTTATAAATAGGGGAAATAGATGTTCTCCAGACGTATCGATATGCTCTGGTTTGTACTCTGTATATATAGGGAGATGGCCATCTGAGTTACTCGACTGGTGGTTATCTGATGGTGTAAGTGGAGCAAGAAGTTGTTCTCCAGATGTATCTCTGTGCTCTGGTTTGTACTCTGGATATATAGGAGGATGTCCCTCTGAGTTGCTCATGTAGTGGATATCTGCTGGAATGACTTTGGGTATAAGTGGTGGAAATAGATGTTCTCCGGACGTATCTCTATGCTCTTCTTTGTATTCTGTATATGTAGGGAGAGGTCCATCTGACGTGCTCATGTAGTTGTTATCTGCTGGAGATTGAAACAGAGTGGCAAAAGTCAAAATCTCAGGAGTCAAGAATCCAAGAAATGTGCTGGTGACAACTCAATTTTTTGGTTGCTTTCTACGAACTTCTAAAGACGGCTAAGATCTACAGCAATGTATCTGTCCCTGCTTTTCAATATAGGAGATTCCCTTTCCAACCGTAAATAGCAAATGTGATCAATGAAAATTCCTACTTACCCTGTGATGTGAGGGGCTGGTCGTCCTCCATCATGACCTCCTTGTACTGATCCTTGTGCCCTTCTAAATACTCCCACTCCTCCATGGAGAGATAGACGGTGACATCTTGACACCTTATAGGGACCTGACGGACACAATGATACGGTCATCACCCAGACACATGACTGTATTATGTCCCAGCATTCCCAGCAGCGCTCACCTCTCCAGTCAGAAGCTCAGTGATCTTGTTGGTAAGATGTATTATCTTCTGTGTATCGCTTCTCTCATCTATCAGTGATTTATTTGGTGGTAACATACATGTACTCGAGGTCTTGCTCCATTCTTCTGGCTCACAGGGAAGGCTTCTTGGGGTCACATATTTATCAGACGATGTTTTCACTAAGGTAAACTCCTGTGTGTGGAGAGAGATGTAAGTAATATAACTACATCCCTTCCCAGAATCCCTCACCTCTCAAGTAATATTATGTCCTTATTAATAGAGATAAGTGTGACTTCCCAGAATCCCTCACCTCTCCAATAATATTAGTGTTGGCCAAAAGTATTGGCACCCCTGCAATTCTGTCAGATAATACTCCTGTTCTTCCAGATAATGATTGCAGTCACAAATTCTTTGGTATTTTCTTCATTTAATTTGTCTTCAAATGGAAAACCACAAAAAGAATTGTCAAAAAGCCAAATTGGATATAATTCCACAGCAAACATAAAAATGGGCGTGGACAAAAGTATTGGCACTGTCTGAAAAATCATGTGATGCTTCTCTAATTTGTGTAATTGACACCACCTGTTACTTACCTGAGGCATCTAACAGGTGGTGGCAATAACTAAATCACACTTGCAGCCAGTTGAAATGGATTAAAGTTGACTCAACCTCTGTCCTGTGTCCTTGTGTGACCACATTGAGCATGGAGAAAAGAAAGAAGACCAAAGAACCAAAGACAAGAGGGGCGCTATCTCTGAAATAAAAGCAGGATCTTTTTCTAATCCCGGACGCCATTAACACAAGGGTGTCCATACAATAGGGGCAGCCCGGACCCCTGCTATAGGCTCCATAAGGAGAGAATGGTCCCATTTGGGGTGGGGGCTCATTTTAGGACATGTTAGGGCTTGGTTGCGATCCAGAGGGGCTACATTTAGCGGTTTTGTGTCCTCAGCATCTGCACATTACTTGTCTTTCACCTCCCCCGCCCTGAGTCCTTGTTCCCCCTCTGTCGCCCCCCTCAGCCCTCTCTGCTATGTCTCCATCTCTCGCACTGTAAAGGTCAAGTCTGTGGATTAAACCATTTCTTTGTATGATACACAATGGGAGTTTTCCTGCGTTCATGTGTCTGAGCAGATAATCATTTATTATACTGGACCCCGCGGCACCCACTGATACAGGTCACCCGCAGGGCACCATAGGGGGCTACAGGACGGGGCATATTAGTATAGACATACATATAGAGATTCTGGATGGTGAAGGGGTATATAGGTATATACAGGGTGGGTATAGGAGGTGGCATGTTGGAAGAGGCATCACTATATATATCACCGTGCAAAAGTTTTAGACAACTTTAATAATACTTACAGTGTTGGCCAAAAGTATTGGCCCCCCTGTAATTCTGTCAGATAATACTCATGTTCTTCCAGATAATGATTACAATCACAAATTCTTTAGTATTTTCTTCATTTATTTTGTCTTCAATGGAAGACCCCAAAAAGAATTGTCAAAAAGCCAAATTGGATATAATTCCACACCAAACATAAAAAAGGGGGTGGACAAAAGTATTGGCACTGTTTGAAAAATCATATGATGCTTCTCTAATTTGTGTAATTAACAGCACCTGTTACTTACCTGAGGCACCTAACAGGTGGTGGCAATAACTAAATCACACTTGCAGCCAGTTGAAATGGATTAAAGTTGACTCAACCTCTGTCCTGTGTCCTTGTGTGACCACATTGAGCATGGAGAAAAGAAAGAAGACCAAAGAACTGTCTGAGGACTTGTGAGGAAGCATGAGCAATCTCAAGGCTACAAGTCCATCTCCAAAGCCCTGAATGTTCCTGTGTCTACCGTGCGCAGTGTCAGTAAGAAGTGTAAAGCCCATGGCCCTGTGGCTAACCTCCCTAGATGTGGACGCAAAAGAAACATCGACGATAGATTTCACCACAAGATTGTGCGGATGGCGGATAAAGAACCTCGACTAACATCCAAACAAGTCCAAGCTGCCCTGCAGTCCGAGGGTACAACAGTGTCACCCCGTACTATCCAGCGTCAGCGTCTGAATGAGAAGGGACTGTATGGTAGGAGACCCAGGAAGACCCCACTTCTTACCCAGAGACAGAAGCCAGGCTGGAGTTTGCCAAAACTTACCTGAGAAAGCCAAAACCGTTCTGGAAGAATGTTCTCTGGTCAGAGGAGACAAAAGTAGGAAAAGGCCTCAACATAGAGATTACAGGGAAAAAAGAGGCCTTCAAAGTAAAGAAGACGCCCCCTACAGTCAGACATGGCGGAGGGTCCCTGATGTTTTGGGGTTGCTTTGCTGCCTCTGGCACTGGACTGCTTGACCGTGTGCATGGCATTATGAAGTCTGAAGACGACCAACACATTGTGCAGCATCATGTAGGGCCCAGTGTGAGAAAGCTGGGTCTCCCTCAGAGGTCAGGGCTCTTCCAGCAGGACAAGGACCCAAAACACACTTCAGGTCAGCACTAGAAAATGGTGGTGAGAGAAAGCCCTGGAGCGGTTGTGCGCAGTTATTGTGTCTAAAGGTTGTGCTACCAAGTATTAGGCTGAGGGCGCCAATACTTCTGTCCGCACCATTTTTGGAGTTTTGTGTAAAATGATCAATGATTTGACTTTTTTCATTCTCTTTTATGTTTTTTCATTGCAAGCAAAATAAATGAAGATATTAATACCAAAGAGTTTGTGCTTGTAATCATTTTCTGGGAGACAATGAGGATTATCTGACAGAATTGCAGGGGGCCAATACTTTTGGCCAACACTGTAGAAGTTTGAAGCCACCACTGGAAGAAGACCCGTTCTTGAAGAAGATGGAGGTGGCGCTGGAGAGTTCTCTCGCAGGATTGGGGACGCCCCCAGTGCTGTTTGAGCGCTGGGGACCGCCCCCAGTGTTGTGAGAGAACTCATTTGCATACCGATGAAAACTGGGATTTATACCAAACCGCAGCGTGGAGAAGACATCTAAAGGTATGAGAAGAAGAGGCTTTCTTAAGGTTAGGCAGAAAAAATGAGTTTTAATGATAGGATCCCTTTAATAGAGATAAGTGTGAGGTCATGTGACATACTTCCCAGAATCCCTCACCTCTCCAGTAAGCAGGTAAATGATCTCTAACGTGAGGTGGATTATCTTCTCAGTTATTTTGTCTCTGTCCTTTTCCATTCTTCATCTACGCCAAGGACAAATATCTTGTGGAACAGACTGAGGAGACGTCCGGTGGTGTCACAGAGTAGTCTGAAAAGACAAATAGTGATTTTTAATACTGTTCATCTCAAAACATCAAAATTTTGGGGGCTGGATAGGATTAAAGGTGTGACGTAACACAATGAAGTTTCCTTTGCACCGCAGAGTTGTCGCTCTTTGATCCGGGGATATAAGTTCGGGTATAGGCAGATACAGAGGGGGGACCTAAATGTGTGACAAAATGATGGCGCAAAGTAATCCAAAAAGTGTAGTAAAGTTGGACAAGTGTTGAGGTTTATCATCCAGCATCAACCACGGCGATAACTTTTGCACATGTTTAGACGACCAGGTCCAAGTCTACGCTCTCTACACACCAGACCGGATCAGAACCTCTCCCCTGATGTCGGTGCTGTACAGATATTACTTACCCCGGTCAGGAACTTCTCTGATTATATACAGGAAAACATACAGGACCTTTGGTGACGTCATAGGAGGGCAGAGTCAAACACAGGGGGAGGTGGGTTTGTTGCTATAGTAAGGTCATGCCTTTTAGGTAAAAACGAGACGATATGGGCTCTGGAGAGGATTAGGCCATGTGACCCTGAGGCGGACGGTGACCAACAGCAATATTTAGGAAAGTGCTGTGGTCTCAAGAGTCTGATAATGTGAGAAGGATTTGAGATGATGTCACGATCATGTGATCAGTCACGTGCCAAGGGGCAGAACGTCCAGGTTTCTCCATGATGGTGACATCATCAAAGGTCCTGTATCCACTGAGGTCTGGAGTCTCCTGAAGAGTCAGTGTAGGTTTTACTTGTGTTTGTTGTTGTTGTGTAGTTGTATCGTATATGGCGGTATTACATATAGAGGATATAGTCAGCGCTTTAGACCTGGAGGGAGACGTAGAAAATTTTGTCAAATTGTGCCCTCACCTACGACTATTGATTTACAATAGATCTGACTATGGCGTAATAGTTTACGATCAGCCAGAACATTAAAACCACAGGATAATGGATTAATATAGATTATCTGGCGACGGCGGCGCCTGTCAGGGACGGGATATATTAGGTGACAGGTGAGCGGTCAGGTCTTGAAGTTGTTGTGGAGGAAGCAGGAAGAACGGGCAAGCGTAAGGATCCGAGGGACTTTAAAGCCTCACTAAACTTTCGGACTTTAGATTTTTGTGTCGTTAATAAATTTTGTAATCTACTTTGATAACGAGTTGTGGCTCCTTTTTTGCAAAAACCTGTACTGAAATCCCTGCCTGTCCCTTCTTAAATTCGTCTCTGCGTCAACCCCTTAAGCCACATCAATTTTCCAATTTTGCGTTTCGCTTTTTCTCTGCTTTCCAAAAAGCTTTTTTGTTTTTCTACAGAGTCCTATGAGAGCTTACTTTTTGCGGGACAAATTGTGTTTCGTAGCGGTATATCCCGGAAAGATGGAAAAAATTATACAGTGGAATTTTAACTGGACACAAAGTCGGACAGGCAGGACTTTGTGTCCGGTTAAAAAAAAGACGGTTTCGCCGCGGAGAGGCAGAAGACGCTCATGGGCGGTCACTTTGCAGACCCATTCAAGGGAATGGGTTTGAAAACTGACCGCCGGGTTTCCGTCTCCTGTCTCGGCAGAAACGGAAACCCGAAAGCAGAGACCGGGCGCAGGTGTGAACCCACCCTTATGCTGCGTCTCACCTCTCTCTTTTTAGGTTCCTCCTCCACATTGATATCCACGAGCTCGTTGTCCTTTTTCTGGTCGAGGATGGACAAGGACAGGAACAAGAAGAATAAAAGGATACTAAACCTCACCCTGGAGATGATCTACCTGCTGACTGGAGAGGTGAGGGATGGTGGGAACTATATCATATGACACTATGTTTATCTGTATTAATGAAGTCAGGACCTCAGCCATGTGCAAAAGTTTTAGGCAAGCATGGAAATAGATGCTGCAAAGTAAAACATGTAGTTAGAAATAGAAGGGTTAATAGTTTGTTAGTCAAATAACAAAATGAAGGGAATTAAGAAAATTACATGTAAATCCCATCAATATTCGGTGTGACCTTTGCCCTTTGCCTTCTTCTTGGTACTTGCAGACAGTTTTTGGCAGATCTGGGCAGGGAAGTTGTTCCCGCCGCCATCTTGGAGAACTAAGCCCAGATCTTCTGTCGTGTTGCTTGCTCCAAGCCGTCTTTCTCTTCTTGTCATCCCAGACAGACTGGATGATGATGAGATCGGGGCTATATCCGTGGGGGCCGGATCATCCCTTCCAGGACTCCTCCTCCGAATATTGATGGGATTTAGCTTTTCTTCATATATTGGTTATATTGATATGTCTCTTTCCATGCACAGGATTACACAGTAGTGAAAAAAACAAATGAGCTTATGACTCCCGGCTACAATGCCCATGTGTCAGGACAATGGAACAACAGCCAGAGCCGGGTCTTTTTACCGCCATCTCAGTCGCTGATATATGAGACAAACAACGAGCAGAAGATCCTAGAGCTCACCAATAAGATCATCCAGATGCTGACCGGAGAGGTGAGCGCTGCTGGGAATGCTGGGACTTAATACAGTCACGTGTCTGGGTGATGACCGTATCATTGTGTTGTCAGGTCCCGATAAGGTGTCAGGACGTCACTGTCCATTTCTCCATGGAGGAGTGGGAGTATTTAGAGGAACACAAGGATCAGTACAAGGAGGTCATGATGGAGGACGAGCCGCCCCTCAAACCACAGGGTAAGAGGAGATATTGGACTCTGCGAGTATAGGCGTGTGTTGTTAGTTATATGGAGATGTCATGGGGGACCCAACCATTTCAGTATACCGTGTTTCCCCGAAAATAGGACGTACCCCGAAAGTAAGGCATGGCAGATATTTTGCTGCCTTGCCTAATATAAGGCGCTCCCCCGAAAGTAAGACGTAGTGAATAGAAATGAATGGAAGTAGCCGGCAAGCAGGGGGTTAATCGGCGTGCCGGGCGCTTCCATTCATTTCTATGGGAGCATGTGTAGGCACCGACCAGAGGCATTAGCGCTGGATGTCTGCTGACACCAGGCGGCTATGGCGGCCGCCCGACTCCTGGGAGTCGGGCGGCCGCCATAGCCGCCTGGTGTCTGCTGGTGTCAGCAGATATCCAGCGCTAATGCCTCTGGTCAGTGCCCACAGGGGGTTAATAAATGCAAAAAAAAATAAAATAAATATATATATATATATATATATATAAAAAAAAAGTATTAAAAATTCAAATCAACCCATTTCCCTAGAACACATATAAAAGTATGTAAATACTGTGAAACACATACCGTACATGTTAGGTATCCCTGTGTCCAAAATCGCCTGCTCTACAAATCTATAAAAATATTTTTATACTGTACAGTATTTAATAAATGTTAATTTTTATATTTAGCAATATATGTGAATTCTTCTTTGAAAAAAATAAAACACCCCTGAAAATAAGACATGGCGCATCTTTGGGAGCAAAAATTTATACTGTATAAGACACCGTCTTATTTTCGGGGAAACAGGGTAGATATGGGGGACCCAACCATTTCAGTATAAATAGGGGGACCCAACCATTTCAATATAGATATGGGGGACACAACCATTTCAGTATAGATAGGGGAACACAACCATTTCAGTATAGATAGTGGGACCCAACCATTTCAGTATAGATATGGGGGACCCGACCATTTCAGTATAGATAAGGGGACCCGACCATTTCAGTATAGATATTTCAGTGTAGATCTCTCACAGCAGAGTAAGTGTAGTGTGTGAAATAATACTGTATATGCTGCTGATATTTTGGAGCTGTGACACATAAGCTAGTTCCCGACCTTCATTGTCTAGGCAATACAGAGTATTCCTTGCCCAGGTTGTGTTTCGTTCTAGTGAAAGATCTAGATCTGGCTCTGTCTGTCTGTATATGGAGCAGAGAACATTTGGGAGTATATGAGCACTTAAAGGTGCACTGTATGGTCCAGTTATTTTAACTGTACTGATTCTTAGGGGGAGTTCACATTAATGTCTGTTGTCTTCGATTATAGGATGACAGCAACGGACATTAAACTGTCACAGACTGATTCTGAAGCGATCTTCCTTCATGTTTCTTTACCTTTGGAAGATAAAGTCATACACGCAGGAAGATCGCCTCCGTCATGGTGTTTACATTAGTGTCAATGGGAACGGACACAGAATCAGCCTGGGACCGTTCTCTGCGACAGTTTAATGTCCGTTGCTGTCATCCTATGATGGAAGACGGCAATGGATAGTAACAATGGCAGTGTGAGCGCCCCCTCACTAATCTATATGCACTAGAATTTTCCATTTAACTCCCAATGATGACTTATAAATGACTGTTTTTTTTAATTTTTATGACAAGTCATCATAAATATCCATTTTTCCGTACAGATGATATCCTGATCCACGAGGTCAGCCATCTCCTCTCATCTTCCATTTGTAAAGTAGAATGTGACCTGACACAAAATAGCTATGAGCACTACCCTATAACCCCAAACCTACCTGCAGTAATCCACAGCAGAGATATGTTACCCGATCCCAGGACTCTAGAAGAACCGTCTTCTGATCAGTCACGCTTTCCATGGTCTGACGGCGCCATCGATTTTACCAAAAAGTCTCCTATGTCTATGCAGAAGACAAGCCATAAGAACGACAGGAAGTATTCATGTTCCGTATGTGGGAAGTGTTTCACTAATAAACCTAATTTCATCGAACATCAGAGAATCCACACAGGGGAGCGGCCGTATGCCTGCCTGGAGTGCGGCAAATGTTTTACCTGGAGATCAAACCTGGGCGAACATCAGAAGGTCCACACGGGGGTGAAGCCATATTCTTGTCTGGATTGTGGAAAGTGTTTTGCCTCGAAGTCCCATCTCGTGGAACACCAGAGGATTCACACGGGGGAGCGCCCCTATTCCTGTTCAGAATGCGGCAAAAGTTTTGCCATTAGATCCAATCTGGTGGAGCATCAGAAGACGCACAGGGGGGAGCGGCCATTCCCTTGTTTGCAGTGTGGCAAATGTTTTACACGGAAACCGGATCTGGTGAGACATCAGAAGGTTCACACGGGGGAGAAGCCATATTCATGCTCAGAATGCGGGAAGTGTTTTTCGATGAAATCCAACCTCATGGAGCATCAGAAGGTTCACACGGGGGAGCGGCCGTATTCATGTACAGAATGTGGGAGGTGTTTTTCCAAGAAATCAAACTTAGTTGAGCATCAAAAAATTTACGCCGGGAGAAGCCATTTTAATTTTCATACTTTATGACCTAATTGACCCGCCAAGGCTTCAGCTACTGCAGTAATGGCTCATAGACATTATAGCCAAAAAAGCTGGGAGATTTTGGTGGAATTCATTAAAAAATGTATATGTATGGTGGAAGAACAACAGTTTTCTGACATGTTAGATTGCAGCATTCGACATAGGTTACACCCATGGAAGACAGAGCACCAGGGGTATCTAGAAGCAGCTCGCTGCCCTTTCTTGGGGTGAGAAGATCCTTTAAAGGGATCCTATCATTCAGACGACATTTTTTCTAAGTACCACGTCAGAATAGCCTTAAGAAAGGCTCTTCTTCTCCTACCTTTCGTTGTCTTCTCCGCGCCGCCATTCGCCTACAATCCTGGTTCTTGTCGGAATGTAAATTAGCTCTCTCACAGCACTGGGAGCAGGCACCAGCGCTCAGACAGCACTGGGGGCGTCCCCTATGCTGCGAGAGAACTCTCTCCAGCGCTGCCTCCTCTTCTTCAGCAGCGTCATCTTCAGCCTCTTCTTCCGGCAGTGGCTTGTAACTTCTAAGGCCTCCGGCCTTGGGCAGAGATGACTGCTCATGCCCATAGGCCACGAGAAAATGGCCACTTGCATAGTATTGTAAGCGCCATTTTCTCGGGGCCTGTGTGCAAGAGCAGTCTGCTCTGCCCGAGGCCTAGAAGTAAGAAGACACCGCCGGAAGAAGAGAATGAAGAGACCGTTCCTGACTAAGATGGAGGTAGCGCTGGAGAGAGTTCTCTCACAGCATAGGGTCCACCCCCAGTGCTGTGAGAGAGCTAATTTGCATACCAAGAGAAACCGCAGCATGTAGCATGGCGCCCAGAGGAAGAAACACTTTTATTATATTAACTAGTGGGGGTTCACAGCTTCTGATTTCTCCTTGAACCATCCCTTGCCAGCTGATGCACTGCACCGGCATCCAGTCACAGCTACCCGTCTTTTGGTCCGAAACCTGAGACGGCCTCCACCTCAAGTTCCGTTCCAAAATACCCCGTGTGAACCCAGCCTTAGGAAACCTTTGAGCTGGGTCCACTAATGTGTTATAACGACCCCGGGCCCACTACATGCAATACCTTTTGATGCCAAAACACAGACTGATCAGTGCAGGATCTGGGTGTCAGAACTTGACCAATCAGATACTGACGGCTTATTCTGTGGATAGGTCATCAGTATGGAAAAAAACAAAACAATGGGGAACGGAAAAATCCCTCTAAGTCCTCTGCCCTTTTGCTCTTGCATTGTTCAAAAAGTAAATAATCGTGTATTAACCCCTTCCCGCCGATGGCATTTTTTGATTTTTGTTTTTCGTTTTTGACTCCCCTCCTTCTAAACCCCATAACTTTTTTATTTCTCTGCTCCCAGAGTCATATGAGGTCTTAATTTTTGCGGGACAATTTTTTCTTCATGATGCCACCATTAATTATTCTATATAATGTACTGGGAAGCAGGAAAAAAATTCAGAATGGGGTGGATTTGAAGAAAAAATGCATTTCTGCGACATTCTTACGGGCTTTGGTTTTACGGCGTTCACTGTGCAGCCAAAATGACATGTCCCCTGTATTCTGTGTTTCGGTACGGTTCCAGGGATACCAAATTTATATGGTTTTATTTACATTTTGACCCCTAAAAAAAATTCCAAAACGGTGTTAAAATTTTTTTTTTCTAAAAGTCGCCATATTCCGACGGCCGTAACTTTTTTATACATAGGTGTACGGGGATGCATAGGGCGTCTTTTTTTGCGGGGCCGGGTGTACTTTTTAGTTCTACCATTTTCGGGAAATGTTATTGCTTTGATCACTTTTTATTCAAATTTTTATCAGAATTAAAACAGTGAAAAAACGGCGGTTTGGCACTTTTGACTATTTTTCCTGCTACGGCGTTTACCGAACAGGAAAAATATTTGTATAGATTTGTAGAGCGGGCGATTTCGGACGCGGGGATACCTAACATGTATATGTTTCACAGTTTTTAACTACTTTTATATCTGTTCTAGGGAAAGGGGGGTGATTTGAACTTTTAATACTTTTTATATTTTTTTATATTTTTTTTTACTTTTTTTTTTATTTTTTTTTTTGCATTTATTAGACCCCCTAGGAGTGTTGAACCCCAGGGGGTCTGATCACTAATGCAATGCATTACAATGCTAATGCATTGCAATGCATTGCAAAAAATCATCATCTCTTTTGCAGGCTGTATACACCAGCCTGCAAAAGAGAGAATTTGCAGACCGGCTGGGAGCCTTTAACAAGGCTCCCGGCTGTCATGGCAACGGGGGGTCGGCCCTGGAGCATGCTCCAGGAGCCGGCGATCCCTGCCAAAATGGTGGCGCCCATGCGCCGCCGGGAAAATGGCGCCTCCGGCGCCTTTGACAGCAGAGCCGGAGGGGTTAATGCCTCCGATCGGTCCGGGGACCAATCGGAGGCATGAGAGCCGGTTGTCTACTGCTTAAAGCAGTAGACACCCGGCGGCTATGACGACCGCCCGGCTCCCGGGCGGTCGCCATAGTTACAGACCCGACACGCACCGTACTATTACGGCGCATGTCGGGAAGGAGTTAATAAATATACTAATTGGTGCAGACTTTCTAGGTACATGCTCGTGGTGTAAGATCACTTATTTCTGATGCTTAGAAGCTTTACCTCGGCTGTTGGAAAATTGAAATATTTCGAAGAGAGACAATCTTATATATATGTATAGCTTCATATCAGCAGGGGTTTATAAGGGATCCGCCCTACCAGATTCTCTCTATACCCAGGACTATATCAAGCATCCACAGGCATAGTTATAGGGGGTGCAGAGGCTGCAATCTCTACCAGGTCCTGGAACTTCAAGGGGTACAAAGTCCTACAAAGTACAAGAAGAAGACACCACTATAACACATAGCACCAGGTAAGCAGGGAGCACTATAACGTTATTACTATTTGCCTTGTCGATTGTTCTTTTAATAAAGTTTTAATGGTTTTGTATTAGAGCATGCACAATAGTCTACAACGGCGGCCATGTTTTTGTAGTAGTAAAGATCTCTAGTGATAGAATGGTCCGGGCATGCTCAGTAGCATTTTTGTTGGCCATTTTATTTGGATGATTTCTGGCATTAGCAATACAACTATAGAAATGAAATAATGGTGATTGCACCTGCGGTAAGTCCTCTAGTAATGACTGAGCTATAGAAAGTCCTTGTGTCCCCGGATATATATCACAGGAATGATGGATTTTATTATCTCTCATGTCATTTACAAACTTAAAAATGGGAGGTGAAAGGGCCTCATAAGTGGCAGAGCCGAGGGCCTCTCTTCATCTGAATCCGGCCCTGATTGTAAGGTGCTACTCACTTCACGTGTCTGTGGTTCTAGGAGTATATTCACACAAAGATCTGTTGAAGAAATTCATGAAACCGAAAATCAGTTCCATACGACTGACAGGGCTGGTTTTGGTAACAAAGCACATGGATTTTTGCAAGTCCCATTCAGGTAAATGGGACAATCACAGAGATTTATGAAACAACTCCGCTAGAATCCCATCCACATTGCAGGGACTGTAAAACACTTCTGCAGCAGAGTTACTGCCTCGGCCAATCAAAGTGGATCCTCAGCCTAAATGTCTTCTATTGTACGGAAGGAGTGCAGACATGTCTGGTCACCTTCTTCTCATGTTAAGAAATTGACATGTCTTCTCTTTTACTGATGGCCTAGCCATTGGCCTTTGGACTGGAGGAAAGTTCTGCTGCTCCCTAAATCTGCACATAAGGTGCACACAACACAATAAGGTGCTATCCCACCTCTATGGGTTACCACTTTGGGTTTTATTGAGGTCAATAAATGTAAGATCCTGCACAAGGAAGCATTCTGTACAGTTGGGATGTCGGCTGTATAACACAGCCAGCACCCGCTGCTAACAACTGATAATGCTTTACACTCTGCAGCAAAATCACACGCATCATGTAAAGTGCACAGGCACCCTGGGGGGTTTCACTATAACACATTTTTGTTCTAAATCCACCTCATTCTGAATTTTTTTCCAGCTTCCCAGGACATTGTACAGGATACTGAATGGAGCCATTACAAAGTACAACTTGTCCCGCAAACAATAAGCCGTGAACTGAAAAATGAAAAACTTATGGCTCTTGGAATGCTACAAAGAAAATCAGCCTAGTCCTTAAGGAGCTTTCATGTCCTCGGGCACAGGCGATTAGTAGTGTGCTGAATTCAGTGCACATGTTCCCCCGGGCTGGAGATATCAGTGCTGCTCATTTCAGCACCGATCTCTGCCCACTGTCAGAAGGGTGCTCCTGACAATCTAGCTGGGCTGTAAGGAAGGTTCCCCCACAACAGTACTCTAACATAACCTTTTACTGTTGGAGGAGGCGTTGATGCTGAGCTCTGAGGAAGGGCAAGGCGCTCCTCACAACCCAGCAATGACACCAGATTGTCAGTGGGGAGAAATCGGTGCTGAAACTAACATCACCGATATCTCCAGTCCCGGGGCACATAATGGAAAAGCCGACAGTGCACTGAATACAACGCACTGTCGGCTTTCTAGCGGTATATAAAACCGCATATGCAGGAGGACATGAAAGGTCTTCTTTAAGGGGTTAATGCTCGGTTGAAGGAATTTTGCTACATAGGAAAGGATGGTTGCACACTTTTTTTGCAGGGCATCTTTTTTCCACACCACAGCCACATGTTGATGTTATTCAATAAGTTTTACAAAATGCCATAGTAGGACTACGTGCACACTATTTTTACATAGCTGTGTGCATTTTTTTTAGGTCACACAATTTTTTTTCCTTTATACACTTGCAAACTAAGGCCTCGTTCACATCTGCATTGGTATTCCGTCCGGGGGAGTCCGCATGAAGACCGAACGCAACTGCAAGTGCTGTGCCAGAGAAAGCACACCAACCCCATAGTTTATAATGGGGTCCATGTGCTTGCCGCCAAATCTCCGCAGGGATCATGCGGACAGGAAAGTACTTCACAATCTACTTTCCGGCCCACATGATTCGTGCATGCACGGCAAGCACTCAGACCCCATTATAGTCTATGGGGTCCGTGTGCTTTCACTGCACAGAGCTTACAGTTGCATTCGGTCTTCATGCGGACTCCCTCGGACAGACCAAAGAGGCCTAAAACTTTTTAAATGCAGCAGCAAAAAAAAATTCTGTGTACAATTAGCTTAAATATATTCTATAGGAATATGACAAAAAAAAAAATCTGGAGCTTGATGTGTTAAAAAAAAAAAAAAAATACCAGAGAAGGAAAAAGAAAAAAATTTTGCAAAAATTCCGTTAGTACGGCAATTCATTAAAACCAAATCAATAACAATCAACATCTCGATGCAAATTTTTAAGAAGTAAACGTAGCAGGAGAACCCAATAAACCTTTCCGTGTGCATCAAAAAGGTTGTCAGTTTTCTGACATATTTTCATGCGACAACGTTGTTTCAAGCGTGCAACAACGGTCCATAATAAGACTGAGGAAAATTGGGCGTCTGTAATGATAACAATGAATAGATGGAGGACGTCTGATGATGTCATGATCATGTGACCACAGTGGGCAGTTAGATTCACTGTAACCTATAACTCCGCCCCCATGTGATCACTTGATGGTGACATCATCACAGGTCCTTGCTCTCAGGAATCTTTCGGCATGTTACTGGTCAGTGGATCTTTTACTTGTCTTGTATGTCCTATTATATGTCTATGTCTCTATTTAACCCCTTATAGCAGTTTTTATCCTCTTTCCTCCTACACTAAGGCTATGTTCACAATGGCGTCATAGTCTCCAGAGCGGCATGGCTTTTCTTTGCCCATCGGTTTTAATTCAAACACAATGGATGCCCCACGAACCCCAATATAGTACATTGGGCTCCGTATGTAACCGTTCCCATGTCCTTTGGAGCGTGGCGGACCCCACTGAGCATAATGGGGTCATACGGCTATTTATGTAACTCCTTTTTCAGCGATCTCATGTCTGTTGTTCTGATCCTCCGACAGACCAGAACAACAGACAGCGTATGCTAGTGTGAGCCTGGGTAATATGGCTAAAGAGCCATATTTTAGTTTATAAGGGCATTTTCTCATGTCATTTTCAGTAGTTGCCCTCTCTGGGGGTTATAAGGCTGATTATTGGGGTCACACCTCTGAGTCTCCCACCCAGCAATAGAAAAGAAGGTGTTTTCCACCCCATCTTGAATGCGGCGGTGGTCAGAAATGCGCTGCCTCACTTCATTCATTTCATTGGGATCACTGGAGGTGGCCAAAGCAGGAGACGTCGCAATATCATCCGATTTTTGAGGTTTTATGTGGCTGAAAAAAATCAGCTTTCAATGTTTTTTATGCCCCTGTAACATGTCACAGATTGGAGCTGGGGGCTCGACCATGAGATCATTTGCTTTGTTTTGTTTTCAATTCTATTTTACAAGCACAAAAAGATACAAAAAAGGAGAAGGTGGAGAATATCTGGACATACGTCTAACACAGGGGTGGGCAATTAATTTTCCCATGGGGCCGTATAAGAAATTGAAACTATGCTAGAGGGCCGTGCCACGACAAATTTAGCTCCACCCACTTCTACGTTGACTCCGCCCATTCCCAATCATCTTTGCATGTGCCCCCACACAGTATAATCCTCCTACAGTCACCCGTACATTATATGCCCCCACATTGTAATGTTCCCTTCCAACTGCCCCACAGTATTAAGTCCCTCTCCTGGTGCCCCAGTTTACACTGGTGGAAACTAGAGGGGACATGAAACTGGAGCAGCTGGAGGGGGACATTAAACAGTGGGGGTAGTTGGAGGGCGGCAATAAATTGACAGCTGGAGCGGGACATGAAACTGGGGGCAACTAGAGGGGGACATTAAAATCAGGAAGCTGGAAGCAGACATAAAACCGTAGGGGTAGCTGGAGGGTGACATTAAACTGGGGGCAACTAGAGGCAGACAAGTCCCCCTACAGCTTCCTCCACGGTTTAATGTCCCCCCAGTCTGTGCCCCCTTCATCTACCCCCAGTTTCATGCCCCCCCCTCCATTTCTCCCTCAGTTTCATATCCCCCTTTATTTTCCCCATTTCATGCCCCCCCCTCCATCTCTCCCCCAGTTTCATGTCCCCCCCCTCCATCTGCCATCTCTGCCCTAGTATAACATTCCCCTTCCATCTCTGCCCCTAGGTTACTGAGACACACACACACACACATATATAGACAGACAGACATAGACAGGCACACATATAGACAGGCACACATATAGACAGGCACACATATAGATACAGACACACATATAGACAGGCACACATATATACACACACACATACAGACACATATAGACAGGCACACATATAGACAGACACACATATAGACACATATAGACAGACACACATATAGAGATACACACACACTCTCTCTCTCCCCCCTGCAGCTCACCTTACATCTCTCAGTACTTTATGACACGCTCCACATCTCCATCTTCGGCCGGCACTAAGACACGCCCCCTAAACACGCCCCCCTAGACACGCCTCCCTAGTCAAAGCTGTGCGGGCCGGACTGAATCAGTCAGAGGGCCGGATATGGCCCGCGGGCCGGACTTTGCCCAGGTCTGGTCTAACATATGGTATAAACAGATTAATAGGAAGATCAACATACGGGCAGTAAGTCATTGTACATGATGTTGCGACCTGAGGGTTAGCCGAAGTAGGCCATCACTCAGTGTCTTAGACTGGGATCACACAGGGTATTTTGGTCAGGATTTTGAGGCCGAATTCATCTCAAAATCCTGACCAAAAAGACGGCTCCCATTGAAATCAATTGTAGTCGGTCAGTTCTTTTTTTCTGGGAGCCGTTTGTTCCGGACATGCTCATTCATCAGGCGAAGTTGCCGTGCGATTCGGCCTGAAGACACTCCCTCCTCCCAACTAGGCTCATTCATTTGGGCCTAATCCGGAGCGGAGTGCGTGACTGGATGCTGGTACACCGCATCGGCATCCAGTCGCAGCTACCCGTATTTTGGACCGGCCTCCGCCTCAGGTTCTGGACCAAAAAACCCTGTGTGAACTCGGCAATAAAGGGATGGGAGGAGGAGTAGGGAAGGGGGTAAGATGAGTCAAGAGAGGGTAATAGGAGAATGAAAATAAAGTGAAATAAAATAGTTACCATATATACTCGAGTATAAGCCGACCCGAATATAAGCCGAGGCCCCTAATTTTACCACAAAAAACTGTGAAAACGTATTGACTCAAGTATAAGCCAAGGGGGGGAAATGCAGCAGCTACTGGAAAATTTCAAAAATTAAAATGGTGGGAGTTTTTGGGTGCAGTAGGTGCTGGTGCTGGGAAAGGTGAGGGGGTGTTTTGGTTGTCTGTCTGCCCCTTTCCTGAGCTTGAGGACTGTTTTTTCTCCCCCCACTAGGAATTCAGTCTGGCTGACTATAGGGGATCTGCAGTGCTCCCATTAACCCCTTTCCAACGGAACAGGAGCACTGCAGATCCCCTATATTCAGTAGACCGGGCACTCTCAGACACAGGGAGACCTAATGTGTATGTGTTTCACAGTCATTTTCTACTTTTATATGTATTCTAAGGGGAAAAAAACTGTGCTGAAAAATTCAGCTTATACTCGTGTATATACGGTAAATAAAATCAACTAAAAAATAAGAATAAGAATGAACTAAATTGAAATAAATAAATGGGAGTAAAGGAATAAGAGCAAAAAATATAAATGTACCTATAAAGCGATAATAAGAGTTAAGTATAAAATAAAGTAAAATAAAATAAGATATAATGAAATAAAACAAAATAAAATAATAAATAATAATAAATAAATAATAAAAAAATAAAAACAGCTTACTGTGTAAGCGGCCATTTTCTTGTAGCTGTGGGTATGCACAGTTGGCTTTGCCCGAGGCCTAGAAGATTGAAACCCAGGACGAAAGAGGACACAGGGAGAGGGTGTTCCAGAAGAAGATGAAGACGTCGCTGGAGAGTTCTCTCGCAGCATTGGGGATGCCTCTAGTGCTGTTTGAGCGCTGAGGACCGCCCCCAGTGCTGTGAGAGAACTCATTTGCATACTCAAGAAAACTCAAGAAAACTGGGATTTCTACCGAACAGCGGCGCGGAGAAGATGTCTAAAGGTAGGAGAAGAATAGACTTCTTAAGGCTATTCCTACGTGTTATTCAGAAAAAAAGGGCCTCCAATGATAGGATCCCTTTAATTTGCATCGGAGACCATAGGAATCTTTGCTGAAACTGGTTGGAGAGAAAAGTCCTGCACAGAGTACGATTCTATATTGAAACCCGATGGACACCCGTAGTCCCCTGTTATCGTAACCAGACGAGCAGACGGGCTCTTTGTCGTGCCGTTCCCCTGGCGGACCCAAACAATAGAGCACCCAAGGCTAGTGTAGAAACAAATTGACCGTAATAGTTCATACATCACAGAATCTGAGAGTGCCTTAGTCTCTGAGGGTACGGTTGATCACGAGCGGGATAACAAATCCCATATTTTCTAAGCTGCCGTTGTTGTAATTTTTTTTTCTTTTTAAAAGTTAATATAAAAAAAATATTTTCTATTGTATTAAAATATAATACCTTTTTTTTTTCCCTATTCTTTCCATTTCCTATAGGGCAGTTTTTCTAAGAATCATGCCTAGCTGTTTGGTAAACCAGTGTGTTAGCAAAACTGGAAAAAAGGGTCAGAACGGACAGGTCATTTTACACCCCTTTCCAAAGGATTTGTCCAGAATAAAGTTATGGCTGCTACAGACCGGTCAAATCTTCAACGATGTAAATGCTTTGGCCCAGAAGATACTGGATGAAAACAAAACAAATCGCTATCGCCTGTGCTCCTGCCACTTCACTCCGGACTCCTACATTATCAACAACTGCGGGAGAACGTTAAGGGTTAACGCCATACCTTCTCTTTTTCCAGTTGTCGATGAAGGAGAAAGTATTATTGAGGAAAATCTGAAAAAAGACCGCGTAAGGAAACGCAAGAGGCGTTTCGATCCGCCCTGTACATACATACATACGGATGAAATGGTCACAGGTGACGACGAGCTGACAGAAGATGATATACTGTTGACAAAAGTTGGTTTTTGCACCACCGGCACTCAGACGGACTACACGCTGGCGAATTCCATATGTGTTTACGAGGATCTGATGATCTAGATGGAACGATTGCACCCGTACGATCAGATTTAGACATTGTCCTCTGCTAAACCATCAACAAGAAAAAACTTACGTGAAAACCAAGCTTTTTCGGGGTAGCGCTACTATCATCTGGTGACGATGGAGCCATCTGCGCGCTGGTCAACGATGGAAAGTGCCTTAAAAGAAGAGGCAGAAGAGGCAATGACACTAAGGCACACTTCACATCTGCGTTTGGGCTTTCACTTCGGGACCCCTGGACATAAACCTATACGCATAAAAGGAAACCCACGGACTCCATAGACTATAATGAAACATGCGGAAAGAAAAGCTGCTTTTTTATGCGTATAAGTTTCCGTTCAGGGGTCCCCAAGTGGACTCCCCCAATGGAAACCCAAGCGCAGAAGTAAATAGGGCCTAACCTTATTTTACAACAACATAGTCCAGATATTCAGAACTTTTTCGATTAGATTCTGTTTTTTAATTTACACCTTCACCTGTAACTTTGCTTACAAAAATGGGGAAGGTAAGGCTGTGGTCACACAGGGCAGACATGCTGGAACTGTAGCAGCGTTTATCCAAAATGCCCAAAATCGGGAGTGTTTGACGAGACACAACCGGAGGATGGAAACCTGCAGCATTAATTGGCACGCTGCTTCCTAAGGGTAAGTTCACACGGGGTTTTTTGATCGGAAACTGAAGCGGAGGCCACCTCAGGTTCTGGTTCAAAACCCGGGTAGCCGTGACTGAATGCCGATGCACTGCGACACCATCCAGCCGCGCACTCCGCACTGGATTCGGCCCAATGCATGGCCCTAGTCCGGAGGAGGGAGTGTCTTCAGGCCGATTCGCGAGGCAAAACGGCCTGAAGAATGAGCACCTCGCTTCTTTTTTCGGGAGCTGGCACAAGCTCCTGAGCGGCTCCCGTTGATTTCAATGGGAGCCGTCTTTTTGGTCAGGATTTTGACGCGGATTCCGCGTCAAAATCCTGACCAAAAAACCCCGTCTGAACTCGGCCTTAATCACTCTGTGCTGCAGGTTTTTGTAGCTTATGGATGACATCTGTGTGACCACAGTCGAATTGCCACACACAAAAACTTTTAACTTTTTTATTCTTTTTGGAAAACATTTTATTAACCCCCAAAACATTAAAAATGAAAGGAAAAAAAAAACCTTCTGAAAAATGTCACTTTTTTTCTTTAATTGTGAATATAGAATTTGTCTCATAAATGTTGAAAAAACTCAAGTTTAACCCCTAATAGTCACATTAAAATTGCAAAAACCCTCAAAAAATTGTCACTTTTTTTTTTTTTATTGCGGATTTAGATTTTATGGCTCATATGAATCTTCCTGGCACATAATCCAATGTTTTATGGACATTTTAACCCTTTAGCCATCTAACTTATTTTAGTCTTAGGGTGCATTCACACTGAGTAAACGCTAGCTTATTCTGAACGTAAAACACGTTCAGAATAAGCGGCGTCTAAAGCAGCTCCATTCATTTCTATGGGAGCGGGGATACGAGCGCTCCCCATAGAAATGAATGGGCTGCTTCTTTCACTCCGTGCAGTCCCATTGAAGTGAATGGGGAGTGCTGGCGTGTACGCTCCGGCATGAGCAGAGCTTGCCGTATACGCCGGCACTTCCCATTCACTTCAATGGGACTGCACGGAGTGAAAGAAGCAGCCCATTCATTTCTATGGGGAGCGCTCGTATCCCCGCTCCCATAGAAATGAATGGAGCTGCTTTAGACGCCGCTTATTCTGAACGTGTTTTACGTTCAGAATAAGCTAGCGTTTACTCAGTGTGAATTCACCCTTACATCAGTAACATGTTATCCCTCTCTCCATTCCGGCTTTCTCTGCACGAGTCATTTCGGACAGGAAAGTAGATTGTGAAGTACTTTCCTGTCCGCATGCTCCCTGCAGAGATCTCGCAGCAAGCACACGGACCCCATTATAGTCTATGGGGTCCATGTGCTTTTACTGCACACCGCTTGCAAATGCGTTTGGTATTCCGTTCGGGGGGGTCTGCATGCAGACTCCCCCGAATGGAATACCAACGCAGATGTGAATGAGGGGTTATCTCTTTTTTCTTTAGCGTAGAGTCCTTGTATTTTGTGGGATGAATTATAGCTTATATAGGAACCATTTTTTGCTACACCTACTGTAATGAACCTATCAATACTTTTTTTTGGAGGAGATCAGCAGTTTTGCCATTATACGGTAATTATTTTGTCATTTTAGCGATATTTTATTACTTTCGCACAATAAAACATTCCTTTTGTTATAGTTATTTGCTCTCTACCTCCACAATCCCAGACCCATAACATTTTTATTTTATTTTGGTGTACATTTGTTATTTTGGTGGAGGCCACCTCAGGTTCCGATCCAAAAGCCGTGTAGCCGCAACTGAATGCTGATGCACAGCACCGGCATCCATTTGCGCACTCTGTTCCGGGTTATGCCCAATGAATGGGCCTAGTCCAGGAGGAGGGAGAGGCGAAACGGCCTGAAGAATGGGCGCCTCGCTTCTTTTTCCGGGAACCGGCACAAAGCGGGTCCTGGAAAAAAACACCTGAGCGGCTGCCATTGATTTCAATGGGAGCCGTCTTTTTGGTCAGGATTTTTAGGCAGATATGGTCTCAGAATCCTGGCCAAAATACTCAGTGTAAACTTACCCTAAAAGGCTGAGTTCGCACAGAGTTTTTTGGTCAGGAATTTGGAAAGTTGGACATCCTGAACAGAAACCCACGCATGGATGTGAACCGGGCAACAGGGGCTGACGTAGATTTCGGGCAATGTTCTAGTGTAAACAATGTTGGAATTAACAGTGTAGAAATAAAATTTAAAAAAAGTCTAAATTTTTGGCACACAACTGTACCAAAATGTCTGCTAATTTTCCCCTCCCATTGTGCGTTATGGACACAGAAGGGGGGAATATAATTGACTTTCAGGGTGTTTAGCGAGAACGATACGTCTCATCCATTGTCATGGAAAAATATGGAAGTAGAATTTACTTGGAAAATACATAACTTTACCATAGACAGACATGTTGGGATTTGGGAATAAAACACGCCAGACATCAATTCGATGTAGTGTTAAACGCTACAAGAAAAAAATTCAGACCATAAGTCCTATGACTATTAGTGTAAGTTCATATGGTAGAATTTGTTGAATTGAAAAAATTCCAAAAATTGCAAATTCTGTGTCAAATTCTTCATCAGTCAGGCGGTATTCTGCCTCCCATTCATTGCAATGGGAGTTCACACTTGGAATCTGCCAGAAAACTGAACATGATGCTGAGGGAAAGTTCACACTGAGTTTTTTGGTCAGGATTTTGAGGCCGTATTCGCCTCAAAATCCTGACCAAAAAGACAGCTCCCATTGAAACCAATGGGAGCCGCTCAGGAGGTGCTCATTCTTCAGGTCGTTTCGCCTCGTGATTCGGCCTGAAGACACTCCCTCCTCATTCATTGGGCTTAATCCGGAGCGGAGTGCGCGGCTGATGCAACGCATCGGCATTCAGTCGTGGCTACCCGGTTTTTGGATTGGAGTGTGAACCCTTAGGGTGCATTCACACTGAGTAAACGCTAGCTTATTCTGAACGTAAAACACGTTCAGAATAAGCGGCGTCTAAAGCAGCTCCATTCATTTCTATGGGAGCGGGGATACGAGCGCTCCCCATAGAAATGAATGGGCTGCTTCTTTCACTCCGTGCAGTCCCATTGAAGTGAATGGGGAGTGCCGACGTATACGGCAAGCTCTGCTCATGCCGGAGCGTACACGCCGGCACTCCCCATTCACTTCAATGGGACTGCACGGAGTGAAAGAAGCAGCCCATTCATTTCTATGGGGAGCGCTCGTATCCCCGCTCCCATAGAAATGAATGGAGCTGCTTTAGACGCCGCTTATTCTGAACGTGTTTTACGTTCAGAATAAGCTAGCGTTTACTCAGTGTGAATTCACCCTAAGGCTGAGTTCACAGAGTTTTTTGGTCAGGAATCCGCCTCAAAATCAGCCTCCAAAACAAGCCTCCCAATAGAACTCTATGGGGAGGCTTTTTTTTGGAGGCTGATTTTGAGGCGGATTACTGACCAAATTCCCAACCAAAAAACCAAGTGTGAACTCAGCTTTAATTTAGCCTAAAAAAAATCAGTATCTTTAACCCCCCCTTATTCAAGTGAATAAAGGCTGATTGCAGAATCTGCCTCAAAATCTGTTCCAAATTCCTCCGTCTAAGGTTTGGTTCACATCTGCCCTCGAGTTTCTGTATGGGGGTTTGCTTGGGGACCCCCAAACGGTAACCTAGTCTGCATAAAAAGTGGTTACCTTAGGAAACCCACAGACCCTATAGACCAGGGATAGGGAACCTTCGGCTCTCCAGCTGCTGTGAAACTACAACTCCCAGCATGCTCCATTCACTTCCATGGGAGTTCCCAGAACAGCAGAGTCAGTGTGCATGCTGGGAGTTGTAGTTTTGCAACAGCTGGAGAGCCGTACGTTCCCTACCCCTGCTATAGACTATAATGGGGTCCATGGCGTTTCCATTCAAGTTTCCACCCGAAAAATGCAGAGAGAAAAGCGCTACACGCAACACTGTTCTCTCCGCATTTTTCACAGAATCCCCGTACGGAGACCGGGCGCAGGTGTGAACCTGAGCCTAAAGCTATATTCACATGACAATGAATAACTGCAATGTGAGGTCCATTTTTTTGGAACAGACATCACCCGGCAGCATTACATTTTAATGTCTGTAAATGGGGGGCTGTTCATATACCCGATATTGTGACGCTGTAATGGACTGTCAAGATAAAGGCCATGTCCTATTTTCGTCCATTTTCATGAACCCTCAACTATATGGAGGATCCGCGAAAGCAGCTGCTCCATGGGTGCAAGATAGCCACAAAAAACTGATATTTTACATGTGGGTCACGTGACTGTAGCCTTGATCTATTTCATGACGCTGGTGCGAGATGTCCCCGAATTATTACGAATTTCTGACCCCTTCCTCACCTTGATCCCCAACCTGTTCTGCTCACTGCCTTAGAAAGTGTCAAGTAAGGTGGAAAAACACCAATTTTGGCGCATGTTTGTCACAAATGTCCCGTGTGCCAGTTCTATGCCGGCGTTCTGTCCGAGAAGGCGACTCTGATGCTTCCGAAATGCGATGAGGATGACCGCTCCAAAGTTTTCGCTGTCCAGACCTATAGGGGAATATGATGCGAGATGAGCAATGAGACAGGAGTGCGGTCAGGCGACCATATTGGCGCCCACCTGATACCGCTGCCATCGCCTGCACTGTCTTCTCTTGTCATGACGTACGAAGCTTGGCGTCGTCAGCAATTTAACTAAAAACAGGACAACTTTTACATCCCAAGGCAGTAAAGGACTTAATTTTTTAACATTTTCCACTTCCACTGGGTGTAAGTGTCCAATAGATGGGTCCTGTACCCTGTGTCCTCTCCATACACCCCTGAGTCTATGGCAGCTGTACACGAGTCACCCCCTCGGCCTCCATACACTACCTATCCACACTCACGTCCTGCATTTTATATATCTACTGCGTTTAAATACGTTTTTCCCGTTACCTCACATCTTACACCGTGTTTCCCGCCTTTTTTCCCCCCTCAGCATCTCGTACCCGTCCCGCGTTTTCCCTCAAACACTAGTTTTGAGCCGCGCAGGCTCCCGTAGCTCCTCACCCGGCGTTTCCAAGTTGCCGAGCAACGGGGCGTTATCACTGCCGGTTCCTTTCCCTTCACGTGAACACCGGAGGTTCAGTCTCCTCAATACGGACGGTGCCAATGGATCCACTAGCTCATAGCGGGCAGTGAGTATCCTATGGACGGGTGTCCGGGCACTATGGGGTCAGTAATCTCTAGTCTTTCCTCGTGTCAGAGATTTAGGACATTTTACACCTTTGTATTACCTCATATATTTATTATATTCAGTCAGACACGTAATGTGGTCGTAATGTGGTAACTTTGGCGCGTGACCGGTCTCATTCCAGAGGCGTAACGGTCCTCGCACGGTCACCAGCGTTACAATTCTCTTCCCCATAGGTGGCAATGGAAGTTGAGTCGCCATTACAATTCACGGACAGCTGAATGGCGCCATAGGTGTATGACCGTACCGCGGAATCATCTTTGGAAGTGAATGGAGCATGTTGGGAGTCGTAGTCTCGAGGGCCGGAGGTTGCTGACCCCTGATATATATATAGGCTGGCAGGCGTTGGAGGTATACAGCGGGATAGACTCCGCACGTATACCGCCGATACAACCCACCTTTTTACATTTGCTTTGTGGTTTTCTACCATGGATGGAAACCGCAACGCAGAGACGGATTTGTTATATGAACACCGCCAGCAACAATATGGACACCATATAACGGTGTGTCAGGTCGTGCCGCAGGGTCCGTCGTTTCGACAGTAAAAATGAGTTTCGCTGGCTCGTTATTCTTTACATTAAATATGGCGGAAATCCTAACACAGCCTGTACACGCCGGCGTTACAGCAGGGCTGCCGAACACTTCCCATTCATTTCTATTGGAGCCAGCATGCGAGCGCTCCCCATAGAAATGAATGGGTTGCTTCTTTCGCTGCGAGCAGTCCCATTGAAGTGAATGGGAAGTGCCGGCGTGTATGGCTCGGCATGAACAGAGCTTGCCGTATACGCCGGCACTTCCCATTCACTTCAATGGGACTGCTCGCAGTGAAAGAAGCAGCCCATTCATTTCTATGGGGAGCGCTCGCATGCCGGCTCCCATAGAAATGAATGGGAAGTGTTCGGTAGCCCTGCTGTAACGCCGGCGTGTACAGGCTGTGATACACGCTGGCGTTACGTAGTGTGAATGCACCCTAAGGGAGCTTTCACACGGAGTAAACACACGTGTAATTTTGCAAAATACACGTGTAAAAATAAGACTCCCATTGACTTCAATGATATTTTTTTTTTTTACACGTGAAAAAAATACGCCGGTAAAACGTCATTGAAGTCAATGGGAGTCTTATTTTTACACATGTATTTTTACATGTGTATTTTGCAAAATTACACACGTGTTTACTCCGTGTGAAGGCTTCCTTAATAAAAGCCCCAACTGGTGAAGGGAACGACTGATATGTGAAGAGGCTCCAGCTCCGTTCTCTTCATAGGTCAGGGGCACATCACTGAATGCAGATGTTCGTGTGAGGATCTGGCATGGATTTCCAGAATTCATGCCAAAAACAAAAAATCTGACGTCCCTTTAGGGTTTTTGGTCGGGATTTTGAGGCCATATCTGCCTCAAAATCCTGATCAAAAACACGGCTCCCATTGAAATTCGGCTACCGGAAAAATGAACGGACATGGTCATTCTTTCAGGCGGATTCGCCTCACTGCATCCGCCTGCAGACACTCCCTCCTCCCGACTAGGTTCATTCATCTGGGCCTAATCCAGAGCCAAGTGCGCGACTGGGTGCTGGTGCAGTGCAGCGGCATCCAGTCGCAGCTACCCGTATCTTGGTCTGGATCCTGAGGCGGCCTCCACCTCAGGTTCCAGACCAAAAAACCCTGTGTGAACTTAGCCTTAGACTGCCTCATCTCCTTTTATACCACCTATTATTTGGCTTATTTTGAGCTCGAATTTTATAACACAATGTCGTCACATCATAGCACGTTTAAACCACGCCCCCATTTATTGAGAATCCACACCCACATGTCTAGTAAGACAAAAAATTTTAGCCCAAATTAGAGGCGCTTAGGTAAGCCACGCTGCATTCACACCAATGTCTAGTTGTAACTAGAGATGAGCGAGTACTATTCGAATAGCACGTACGCATAGGAATGAATGGGAGCGGCCGGCATGCAGAATTTGCCGGCGGCTGACCACTTAACCTCCTGCATGCCAGCTGCGTCCTTTCATTCTTATGGGTGCGTGCTATTCAAAACGGGAGTTTCAAATAGTACTCTCTCATCTCTAGATGTAACCCCAATGGGAAATCTGGGCCTGTATACTGTACACATCTCCTTTATCCACATACAGAACAGGTGATGAGGACATTGGGGGTACACAACTTTTCCCATGTGAGTGGGGCGGTGGTTGTGCGTGCACGGTCACCCCTCTATACATGTAGATCTCTTAGGAGAACT
The DNA here is from genome assembly GCF_031893055.1 of Leptodactylus fuscus. Taxonomy (NCBI): domain Eukaryota; kingdom Metazoa; phylum Chordata; class Amphibia; order Anura; family Leptodactylidae; genus Leptodactylus; species Leptodactylus fuscus. The sequence goes on from NC_134275.1 coordinate 78,682,955, forward strand.
TGTAGGTTCCTGTTCTTCTGATCACTGAGGTCCTTGCAATGAGGCACTTATCACCTCTCCTGTGGATATGAGAAGTGTCTATAGTGGGACAACCCCTTTAAGGAATAGCCAAACATACAAATAATATGCGGTGGGATTTGCTGTAAAGCTCTAGCAAAATCCACAACTAATCTGCTGCAGAATCCACCCAATGGATAGCAAAGGCTGGAATAAATCCACATGCTGCAGATCAATATGCACCCTTGTTCCCCCCCCCCCCCCAGTTTGTAATTGAGATTTTCCAGATGAAAAATCTGCAGCATAGTTGACCTGTGCGAGCATGTCCTTAGCGTAATGCCAGAGGTAGCCATTGGAGACCTGGACGGCTTCTCGTAATCTGGTCCTATGGTAAGATGATCCTTCTAATGAACAACAGCGGATCCCGAAGGGATATCTGTTGGTTTCTCCCTGACATTGCTTGCAGAGATTTTTTTTTTTAACCGCAATTGCAGGCTGACTCTGTTCCAAACAGACGTTAGTGCAAATGTGAACAGAGCCTTAGTGTACGTTCCACATACAGGCCGAAAATGACACCATTGTGCAAGTTAGTGCAGTTTTCAAATCAAACTGAATGATAAAAATGGACTATTGCACATTTTATCTGATATTGTATGTTATGTTATATGGAATTTTTTATGTTTTTTCTCTCCAGGTTTCAGTAATGTAAGATCCTTCTGGACCAGATAATTGTCCTTTACCTTCAAGGATGGACAAGGACAGCAACAAGATGGCTGAGCAGATACTAAACCTCACTCTGAAGATCATCTACTTACTGACCGGAGAGGTGAGGGCTCCTGGGAATGATATCACATGAGAGTTTCTGGGATTGTATATAGTGATTTGTATCAATGCGTCTCTCCATACACAGGACTACATGGTAGTGAAGAAATCTGATGAGTGTCTGACAACCAGCGCAGATCCCCAAGTGTCAGGAGGATGGAGCAAGAACCAAAGCCCTGTCTTAGAGTCTCCATCACTGATATTTCATAATGAGCAGAAGATCCTAGAGCTCACCAGTAAGATCCTCCAGATATTGACCAGAGAGGTGAGCGCTGCTGGGAATACTGGGACTTGATACTGAGGAGTAATATATCTGGATGATGGCCGTATCATGGTGTTTTCAGGTTCCTATAAGGCGTCAGGGTGTCGCTGTCTATCTCTCCATGGAGGAGTGGGAGTATTTAGAAGAACACAAGGATCAGTACAAGGAGGTGATGATGGAGGACGAGCCGCCCCTCACACCACAGGGTAAGAGGAGACTCTCATTGGCTATTAAGGAGACGTATTGAGTCTCTTAGCTAGTCCTCAGTATATATTCACATATATATTCACTACCTGTGCACATATTATAGATGGATCCTGTAAGAGTGATACACCTGAGAGATGCCTCAGTCCTCTGGAAGGTTCAAGTGGAAACCATAATGTGCCACAACATCATCAGGTAGGAGGGACAGATCCATAAGGAGCTGTCTTGTACATTCCTACTACATAAATTAAATGTCTTCTGTTTTGGTTATAGATCGATGATCTGGTTATTGTCAAAGTGGAAGAGACAGAGGAGTGTTGTATAGGTGATCTCCCATACGAGGAGGAGGAAGCACCTACTAATATCAGCACTGGTGAGTACTGACCATCCGGGATATCAGCCTCGTAAAGTCTCATCCATTTTGTTGCTATTGTGAACTGCAGATTTTTGAGCTGCACATTATCACTGACTACTAGAGAAAATTTCAAGGGATCCTATCATTAAAACTCAATTTTTTGTCCCTAACACATAGGAATAGCCTTAAGAAAGACTATTCATCTCTAACCTTTAGATGTCTTCTCCGTGCTGCCGTTCGGTATAAACCCCCGGTTTTCGTCGGTATGTAAATGAGTTCTCTCGCAGCACTGGGGGCGGTCCCAATGCTGCCAGAGAGCTCTCCAGCGACGCCTTCATCTTCTTCAGGAACAGCCTCTCTTTGCGTCTTCTTCCGGCGCTGGCGGTCAAGACTTCTAGGCCTCGGGCAGCCCGCCAGCCATAAGAATGGTTGTTTACAATACTGTGTAAGCGGCCATTTTCTTGTGGCCAGTGGGCATGCGCAGTCGGCTTTGCTCGAGGCCTAGAAGTTTGAAGCCAGCTCCGAAAGAAGACGTGAAGAGAGGCCGTTCCTGAAGAAGATGGAGGCGGCGCTGGAGAGTTCTCTCGCAGCATTGGGGACGCCCCCAGTGCTGTTTGAGCGCAGAGGACCGCCTCCAGTGCTGCGAGAGAATTCATTTGCATACCGACAAAAAACGGATTATATACCAAACGGCAGTGCGGAGCAGACATCTAAAGGTAGGAGATGAATAGTCTTTCTTAAGGCTATTCCTATGTGATAGGGACAAAAAATTGAGTCTTAATGATAAGATCCCTTTCAACTGTGCCAGAATCAGTGGAGCAGCAGCTATTCAGTGATGTAAAGAGCTGGACTTATTGGAGGTGGTGAAAGGTTCCCTTTAAAACAAAAAATAACCTCTCCTTCTTTCCAGGAGATGACTGCTCTGGAGTCTCAGAGGAAAATCTCCTTCCATATTCAGAGGTTGGAGTAGAAGATGGCAATATCTCACAGGATCTTTATAGAGACCATCTTATTGCTCCTATCTCACCTCCAGCCCACCACAGCGGAGTCTTACTATCCGACCCCACAACTCTCACAGATCCTTCATCCGATCAGGTCCCTAAACCATTCCCATGGTCTGAATATAGAGAGTATTGTAGGAACAGATTAAATATTCTCACACACAAGGCGGCTCAAAGAGACGAGAAACAATTTTCATGTCCGGAATGCGAGAAATGTTTTTCCTACAAATCAAATCTTTACGACCATCTAAAAATTCACACTGGAGAGCGGCCATATTTATGTTCAGATTGCGGGAAATGTTTTACCCGCAGGTCGGATCTGGTTAGACATCACAGGACGCACACCGGGGAGAGGCCGTATACCTGTCCGGTCTGCGGCAAAAACTTTGCCATGAAATCGGTTCTTGTCGGACATCAAAAAATTCATACGGGGGAGAGACCGTACTCGTGTCTGGAATGTGGGAAAAGCTTTAACCGGAAATTCAGTCTTGCCGTCCATCAGAGGGTTCACACGGGGGAGAGGCCGTTCTCGTGTTCGGAGTGCCAGAAATCGTATACGAACAAGAAACAATTGGTTCTGCATCAGAGACAGCACACAGGGGAGAAGGCCGTGATATCTTGACCCACTATGGGACTTGAATCTCTCTGCACATCACGGCACATACATGTGAGGAAATCTACTTTTATGTGTTGGAAATTTTTGTTTACAGAAAATTCTAAAAATTTTTGGTTGTAACACGAGTAAAATGTGCTGGAGCTATTGGGTCACATGTAAGTGTTTAATATGTCTTACCCTACAAAACAACCGTCTGCTGTGATGGCTGTTGAACCTCCCGCACACAGCAATCTATAACTCCACGCGGGCACTTGTCATCGTTCAGGGGCTTACTGCTAGCGATATATGGGGTAGGCAGAATTTATGATCAAACGCTGGGTCTTGGCATAAAGACATGTTAAAACCCCCCAAAAAACATCACTTTTAATTTACCTATACATGTGCTCTACATAAAAGTTATCTTGTTTTCTAAATATAAGGTTACAGCTTGTATTCTACTCCAGAGCTGCATTCACAGTCCTGCTAGTTGCCATCTGTAATTTCCATTTCCCTCTGACCTGCCATAACACTGCACACAGTAAGTACAGGAGAATCTGTTGTGTAATAGAGACAGCCCTGGGATCATGCAGGACATATATAGAGAAGTACTGACGTGTACTGATGCGAATGAAGCCCTGGTTGTGATAGAAAGCTACTATTTAGAGGAAGATAGCTGGGAGTAAAGTGTAACGTACAACCCCAAAATTTCACCAGGGAACCTGGAGGTCTTCAGACTTCACCCAGTAGCGAATGGTAGAAGACTTTGTGTGGTGTCACGCTTGCATTTGCTTAAAGAGGTTTCTTGAGACTTGTGTAATGGCAACTTATAATTGTTATAGGTCATCAAATCAATGGGGTCTGACACCCAGCGCCCCAATCCATCAGCTGTGTGAAGAGGTCACGGCCCACATACGATGGATGGTCATTATTTTGTATGGCCAATATGCAGTAGTACATTTGCCCGAGCCCAGTGGTCCCCAACCTTTTTTCCACCAGGGACCAGTTTCAGCAAGACAATTTTTTGGATGGGGAAGGGGTGTGGTTGGGGGTGGGGTTAAGCATGGGGTTGCAGATTAGAATCATGTACATTTGAAAACACAAGAGAAAGTTTGGTAGGCGCCGTCCGCGTCCGCAGCGAGCTCTGAGCACGTCCCTCCGCTCTCCTTGTTATCCCACTTGTGATGGCAGCGCGCCCAGGAGAGGTGAGTGGCTGTCAGCCACTGGACCCGGAAGACAGAACAGCAGACCGCTGCCGCAGCAGAGCTCTGAGCACGGCCCTCTGCTGTGACCACGGTCTGCTGTGCTGTCACTGGATGTCAGTGTTGTGGAGCCAGCGAGTGCCCGGGGCTGAGCCAGCACCCACCATTTGTCCGAGATACTATACTATACTGGAAAAATCCCGGGTCCTGGCTCAGCCCCGGGCACTCGCCGGCTCCACAGCAGCTGCTGACTCCTTGCCACCGGTCCGCAGGGCATGTTGCACTGGTCCGGTTGGGGACCCCTGCCCTAGAGAGTGCAGGAGAAATGTCTGACAGGCATGTTTTCCTGCCATCTATGTTGGGTATGTTCACATGGACTTTAGCTCTAAACTTAAGGAAGATACCACCTGAAACCAGCCTGCATTCATTATAGTGGGGGGCAGGCGCTGATTTATTTATTTATTTTGATGTTTTTTTTGGATCCTGCCTGATAAGTCCTATTGAAGTTAATGGGAGGCAGAAAAATCGGACTGGAAGGGGCAGAAAATGGAAGCAATGGACACAGCGTAGCACAGCAGAGTTATAGCTTCACAGGTACAGGCACAGCGTTGACCAGCCCTGGGTGTTGGGAGACATTTTAAGGGTAAGTTCACACAGGGTTTTTTGGATCGAAATCTGAGGCGGAGGTCACCTCAGGTTCCGATCCAAAAACCGGGTAGCTATGACTGAAAGCCGGTGCACTGCACCGATATCCAGCCACGTGCTCCGCTCCGGATTAAGCCTAATGAATGGGCCTAGTCCGGAGGAGGGATCGTCTTCAGGCCGAATCGCGAGGCAAAACGGCCTAAAAAATGAGCACCTCGCTTCTTTTTCCAGGAGCTAGAAGAAACGGCTCCTGGAAAAAACTCCTGAGCGGCTCCCGTTGATTTCAATGGGAGCCGTCTTTTTGGTCAGGATTTTCAGGCGTATACGGCCTCAAAATCCTCAGCAAAAAACCCCAGTGTGAACTTACCCTAACAATCTCAGCCCCAGTTTGTTGAATTCGGTTTAACCATTTAACTTCCAGATTTCTGTGTAGTTGTTACACCAGAGATCTCTCATTATTGTACAGCTGGTGGAACTTGTGGCCTGATCTATGCTAAATCTGCACAGCAGGAATCCAGGATTTTTCTCTAAGGCCACACATAGCGGGCAGCAACCCAAAAACCCTGCGGAAAGACCTGTGGAAATGCATTGCATTTTTTACGCAGCATTTTTCACAGAAAGCCTGCACAGGTTTCCTCTGCGGTTTTGCTGCTGCTGTTATAACTTGATGGAAAATGCCAGCGTTTCCAGGGGTACAATCGACATGCTGCAATTTACAAAAACTGCTGTGGCTTGCCAGTCTTATGCTCCACATTGTATACAGTATACAATCTAGTGAAAACACTCACGTTTCCACAGCTAAAATTGACATGTTGTGGTTTCATTTTGCAGTGTATGCATGAGATTATCAAAATCACATTCACTTTGCTGGTACTATAACATTTAACAGATTTTTTTTTTTGTTACAGCTGAGGGTTTGTTACAATTGTATTCAGTCTAGGCAATCCTTTCTGAGATAAATACATCAGGCCCGGTTCACATCTGCGTTCAGTATTCCGCTTGGGGACCCCCTCCCTTTCGGAAACTTATACGCATTAAATAGCGGTTAGCTAAGAAGCGATATGAACCCCTTAGGCTATAATGGGGTTCATGTGGTTTCCGCACGAAATACGCAGAGAAAAAAGTGCTGCTTGTGAAGCTGAAGACGAGTGTGAAACTGATGTCAGATGGAGATGTAAACATAGCCTTAGCACCGGCTGCTGACAGACATTGTATCTATCATCTGCACATATATATACTTTGTATACAGTCTTCTCTGTGACTAAAAGACCTTTGATGATGCCAAAATCATGTGACCAATGATGTAGTTGGGGGGAGGGGGCTGCTGCAGGAGTTCCGTGCTCAGTCACATGATCATGACATCATCAAAGGTCCTGCATCCTCAGCGAGCTGTTTTTTTTTTCGTGGGTAGTCAGTGAATATTTCCAGGGTCCAGTCCTCTCCGAATTCTGTAGCCGTCCAGGTATGTACTTGTCATATTCGCTGTGCCTACATGTAGTTGCTGCAGTTTCCTCCTACACATCTTTACTTGGTTATTCTCCAATAACTCTCAGGCGGGTTCACATCTGCGCCGTATTCTCCATTGGAGACTCTGCCGCAAAAACTGCCAGAAATCACTGGAGAGAAAACTCCTGCATGGAAGACTCTTCTCTTGGAAGCTTTCAGTATGAAAACAGCAGCCACCCAGCGGACCTCATTATAATCAACGGCATCCACAAGTCGCCATTTGTCACCGTTGTTTTAGCGGTCCGGCTCTCCATTGTTTGGATCCAGAGAGGCCGTTGCAGATGTGATCCTATTATCACTAGATTAGAACAACGTGCAATGTGCTCCTCAGTACGTGGCGTTTGCAAATTTGAGCTCCAGATCAGTGACACAAAACACCTGCAAATTTTACCCTTTTTTCAGCTCTTCGATACGTTGAATAAGATCTCCCCGTCTTCTGTGCTCGACGTATCAGACGTTTCGTAGGCGATTTCACATCATTGATTGCGTATGATGTTTTCAGTATCAGCATGGGACTAGCAAAGCCACAGCCAAAAAGTCAGGCCAGGCTTTTGTCTACTCCATTCCTTCACGTTTACTTGGAAGTGACCCCTTTCCTTTTAGGCGTTCCAAGTACAAATACCCCTCATAACACAAGTCGTCTCTAGTCGCAGATGATCCTGGGTGTGTCTTCTGGTTGCAAATGTGAAAATCCAGAAAATATTCACCCCCATCTTGTTCTCTCTCTCCAGGTTCTACCTATTAACCTCTATGAGATAAGTTTCCTTCTGCTGGCTGACCACTCAAGAATGGACACAAGTCACCGGAGTCACAACATGACTGAGCGGATACTAAACCTCACCCTGGAGATCATCTACCTGTTGACTGGAGAGGTGAGGTAGATGGCATCAATCTATGGATAGAGATGTGGTGAAGGATGATGAGAGGGATGGATATCAGTGTGTCTGTCCATACACAGGATTACACAGTCGTGAAAAGAACTGGTGAATGTGTAGCCCCCAGTAACTACCCCATTGGGTTGGGAGAATGGAGCGATACCAGATGTCCCATCTCGAAGCCTCAAAGCAATGAGAAGATCCTGGAGCTCACCAGTAAGATCATTCAGATGCTGACCGGAGAGGTGAGCATATAATACAATACCATGACGGGATAACGTGTCTGGATGACTATTGCATGTTTGTATCTGTCAGGTCCCTATAAGGTGTCAGGACGTCACCGTCTATCTCTCCATGGAGGAGTGGGAGTATTTAGAAGGACACAAGGATCAGTACAAGGACACCATGATGGAGGACGACCAGCCCATCACACCACAGGGTAAGAGGAGACTGTAAATGTACAGGTGAGCAGTTTGTGGCTCACCTAGGAACACACGTCACTTAATATTCCCACCAATATTTGGTTTGACCTTTGCCCTTTGGAGGAGGAGTCCTGGAAGTGATGATACAGCCCCTACGGATATAGCCCTGATTTCAACATCATCCAGGCGTGACATGAAGAGACGGAAGGATTGCAACAAGCCTACATCTACAGAAGATGCTATATACTGATATATTTAAAGGGATTTCATCATTAAAACCAATTTTTTGGGCGATCACACGTGGGAATAGCCTTAAGAAAAGCTATTCTTCTGCTCCTTTAGATGTCATCTCCGTTCGGTAGAAATCCTGGTTTTCGTCGGTATGCAAATGAGTTCTCTCGCAGCAAAGGGGGCGGTCCTCTGCTCAAACAGCACTGAAGGCGGTCCTCAGCGCTCAAACAGCACTGGGGGCGGTCCTCAGCGCTCAAACAGCACTGGGAGTGGTCCTCAGTGCTCCAACAGCACTGGGGGCGTCCCCAATGCTGCAAGAGAAATCTCCAGCGCTGCCTCCATCTTCTTCAGGAACGGGCTCTTCACACGTCTTCTTCCGGTGGGGGTCAAACTTCTAGGCCTCGGGTAGAGCCGACTGCGCATGCCCACAGGCCACAAGAAAATGGCCGCTTACTTACTATGTGATTGACAAAAAATTTTATTCCAATGGTAGATTCCCTTTAAGATATATACTGACTTATCCAAGTGTGACTAAAGCAAATAGTTTTTTTTAACCACATCCGTTGAATGCTGGGATCTATGAATACTTTATATATATCCGCCGCTCCATTTGGGAATTAACCCTAAACTATACGTATGTGTTTTTACAGATGGCTCCAGTACTAGCCCCTCACCAGAGAATTGTGCCCGTCCCCTTTATTCTCAGGAAGGTCCAGGTGAAAATCTTACTGTCCAACAGGATCAGCAGGTAGACAAAAAAAAAATCGCCATAAGTGGACATGACTATGGCAAAAGTTGTCGCTATTTCTAGTCCGATTCATGTTTTAGATCGATGACCTGATTATTGTCAAAGTGGAAGAGACCGAGGGAGAGGAGGAGTGTTATAAGACTGATGTCCCATGTAAGGAGGAGGACGCTCCTACCAATATCAGTACAGGTAAGTGAGAGTCACATTCATGGATGACGGCAATCTTTTAGGCTCTGTTCACGTTTCGACTTTTGAGCAGGTCTAGTTCTTTGCTGTAAGTGCTTTGCATGTGTTCCCCATGTTTGCATGGATTTCCTCCAGGTCCTCTCGTTTCCTCCTACTAAGGAAAATTATATTGTGACCCTCACTGGAAACAGAGATTGAGACGAGTGATGACTCTAGAGTTGGAACCGTGTTGCAGTCATGTGTCAATAGGCTAAGATTACACGGCTACTTTGACCTTGTCTCACGTTGCCTATCCGAATCCCGCCATATGGCTTCTTTAGTATTGTAAGTGAATGGAGTCGCAATGCAACCCGATGGTGCTACAACGATGACGTCTAGTTGCAAAATTTTTTTTTTTTTTTTGCAACTAGTTGCAGACACTATTCTCGTGGGGTCACAATGAGAGTCCATTTTCCTACAATAGTAAAGAAGATGAAGAGTGACACGCCAAAGTCATTATGTAGCTGTAGGCTTATAGTCAAGGAATCCATCTACAAAAATGTTCTTGTTCCCAACAGATGTCCCCCTGAGCCTTGGCAGCAATTCTCTCGCATCCTCTTCAGATTGTGACCTTAATATTTATGGACAACCCTTCATCACCATACAGATTCCTCCCCTCATCCACAGTGGAGATCTGGTATCTGTTCCCACTACTACCCTCATCCAGCCTCCCCCCGATCAATCACCCATCCTCCATCTCCTTCCAAGGCCCAATGGTGAGAAGCAGAAGAACAATTCCAAAAACGAGGGACGATTTCCCTGGCCAGAATGTGGAAAAAGTTTCACAATGAGATCAAACTTTGTGGAACATCTGAAAGTTGACACAGCGGAGAAGCCTCTTTCTTGTACTCTGTGCGGGAAATGCTTCAAACGGAAATCGGATCTCGTCAGGCACCAAAAAACTCACACCGGGGAGAAACCGTACTTGTGTTCAGAATGCGGGAAACGTTTTGCTATTAAATCAAATCTTCTAGCCCATCACAGAATCCACACGGGCGAGCGGCCATTCCCCTGTCCTGTATGTGGGAAATGCTTCATCCAGAAGTCCGATCTTGTTGTCCACCAGATCGCTCACACCGGGGAGAAGCCATTTGGCTGTACGGTGTGTGGGAAGTGCTTCAACCGCAAAAGAAGTCTCGTTCGACATCAGAGAATTCACACGAGAGAGAAGTCCTAGTCATGTCCAGGGAAGTGGCGTCCAAGACAATTCGGACAATTCTCAGGGCGAGGAGTCTTGTTTAGAACGTAAGACTTTTTGTATAAATAAATCAGATCTTGTACATGAGAGAATCCGCACACGAGGAGTCATTCAGCTCCAGTGATTGGGAAATATTCTAAGAAATCAAATCTCATTGAACGGCCAAACATTTGCACTGGAGAAGCCATTTTAAGGCCGAAGACCATACGTGGCGTAAACACCATGGTTTGCCTGTGGCGGAAATGCTGCAGAAAAAAATGCAGCATTTTCGAGTCACTGTGTAGTGGATCCCTTCCCCCCACTGTAATAAAATATGCGCAGCCGGTGTCCCTATAGATATAAGCAGAGAGTCCACAGCATAAACCTCTATGAACATTCTGTGAAAAGCACTGTGAGAAAATCTGTGATGCCACGGTATTTCCAGCAGCGCTTTTTTGCCGTGGGGCCGTAGCCTAAAGGGGTTGTCATATATAGTAGATGAGTTTGGATGAAGACTCAGGTCCATCAAGCCAACCATACAGTGTTGATCCAGAAGAAGGCAAAAACTCCATGAGGCTAAAGCCAATTGTCCCAGGCCATAGGAAAAAAATCCTTCCCGACCCCCAATCCAGCAATCAGTACGAACCCTGGATCAATGTGTTCGTGCCAAACATCTAAAACCCATAAGGGCTCGTTCACATCTGCGTCCGGCCTCTGTACTGCAGGTTTCTGTTTCCTGCCCAAAACTGGACAGGAGACGGAAATCAATGGGAGGCTTTGTAACCCATTGATTTCAATGTGTAGCACACACGTAAGCTGGCACCCATTGAAATCAATGGGATCTGTTTTGAAGCGCCGCGCTCTGACACGTGTATACGTGTCTAAATGAGCGGCGCGTTACTCCGTGAGAACGGAGCCTAAGAAAGGGCCATAGAACTCGCCCAAGAGAAAAGGGCCATTCAATAACTGGGGCTACTAGGAGTCAGACCCCCACCGATCTAAAATTGGTGACTTTTCCTATTGCAACAAAAGTTTTAGGCAGGTATGCACAATAAGAATGTTTTCAGAAATAGAAGGGTTAATAGTTTATTTGTGTCAATCAACAACATGAAGCAAAGAGAAAGGTAAATCCCATCAATATTTGGTGTGACCTTTGCCCTTTGCAGGAGGAGTCCTGGAAGAAATGATATGCTCCCCCCCCCCTCCCCATCATCCAGTCTGTCTGGGGTGACATGAAGAGACAGACGGATTGGAGCAAGTAACATCCACAGAAGATCTGGGCTTAGTTCTCCAAGATGGCGGCGGGAACAACCTCCCTGTCCAGATCTGCCAAAAACTGTCTGCAAGTACCGAGAAGAACTGATGGAGGGCAAAGGTCACACCGAATATTGCACAAAAATAACAACCCTTCTGAAAACAACCAAGTGACAAAAATTTCCAAAGTGTCTGATACGTTTTTGGCAGAGAGCAGTGTGTCTTCGGCCATGACATACAGCCCTTATACAGAGTACAGTCTGATGTATAGGACTAGTTTAACCCCTTCCTGCTTAGTGCTCAGCGGTGCGACAGTCCGGTCCGCTCTCAGATCACAGGAGCCGTGCGTACGATGGCTTCCAGGTCTCAGGTGTATTACACAGCCAGGACCAGCCCCGGGAGATGGAAAATACTCCCACTCTGGAGGTTTCATCCCATCACTGGGATCCATTGTTATCACCTGGGGGGGTTAGTGGGCAAGACTGGCCCCATCCCCTTCAGCCCCTCTCAACCAATGAGATTGCAGGAGCTGAGCGGTTGCCATGGCAGCCAGGAGGCCGAGGCTGAGTCGGGACCAATTTTCTAACCTGTCATTATGAGAGACCTCCCACCCATTTAATAATCCGGCGGCCCCCTGTCATCCCCTCCAGCTCTCCTGTATACTTTACATAATGTGAAACCTAAAACTGAATCCCATAGTGAAGATGTGGCCTGACAAGAGCTGTACAGAGCGGTGATATTATATGGGGGTCACTGTCTGTACCGCGCGCGTCACTCATCCTAAAGTGTTTCCTCTACAGCCGAAATATTACACATATATATCCAAATATCACACATCTAATATCTCACATCTATCTTATATCATCATATATAGGAGAGAGACGAGATAGATAGTTGTCTATATCTCCTATCTATCTATCTATCTATCTATCTATCTATCTATCTATCTATCTATATCTATCTATCTATATCTATCTATCTCCTATCTATCTATCTCCTATCTATCTATCTATCTCCTATCTATCTATCTTATCTATCTATCTCCTATCTATCTATCATCTCCTATCTATCTATCTATCTATCTATCTATCTCCTATCTATCTATCTATCTATCTCCTATCTATCTATCTCCTATCTATCTATCTATCTCCTATCTATCTATCTTATCTATCTATCTATCTCCTATCTATCTATCATCTCCTATCTATCTATCTATCTATCTATCTATCTATCTATCTATCTATCTATCTATCTCCTATCTATCTATCTATCTATCATCTCCTATCTATCTATCTATCTATCTATCTATCTCCTATCTATCTATCTCCTATCTATCTCCTATCTCCTATCTCTCTCCTATCTATCTCCTATCTATCTATCTATCTATATCTATCTCCTATCTATCTATATCTATCTATCTATCTATATCTATCTATCTCCTATCTATCTATCTATCTATCTCCTATCTATCTATCTATCTATCTCCTATCTATCTATATCTATCTATCTATCTCCTATCTATCTATATCTATCTCCTATCTATCTATCTCCTATCTATCTATATCTATCTATCTATCTATCTATATCTATCTATCTATCTATCTATCTATCTATCTATCTATCTATCTCCTATCTATCTATCTATCTATCTATCTATCTATCTATCTATCTCCTATCTATCTATCTATATCTATCTATCTATATCTATCTCCTATCTATCTATCTATCTCCTATCTATCTATCTCCTATCTATCTATCTCCTATCTATCTATCTATATCTATCTATATCTATCTCCTATCTATCTATCTATCTCCTATCTATCTATCTATATCTATCTATCTATATCTATCTCCTATCTATCTATCTCCTATCTATCTATATCTATCTCCTATCTATCTATCTATCTATCTATCTATCTATCTATCTATCTATCTATCTATCTCCTATCTATCTATCTATCTCCTATCTATCTATCTATCTATCTATCTATCTATCTATCTATCTATCTATCTATCTATCTATCTATCTATCTATCTATCTCTCATCTATATCCGTCTGTCTCTCATCTATATCCGTCTGTCTCTCAGTCTGTCTCTCTCTCTCAGGCTCTCAGTCTGTCCGTCTGTCTCTACACATAAGCGCTATTCAGAGAGCGGGGCAGATGTCAGACATCACGTGACCGGTCCCTCATACAGACCGCTTTGTAGCACCGCTCTCAGACTCCGCCCCCACAAGGACACGTGACGGTGACGTCATGAAAGGTCCTTTCCCCCTTGCGCTCCCCGGTCAGTGAGTTCTGTCGCCGCCGCAGCTGTCGCTGTTCCAGTCATTGTGATGTGTCCTGTCCCCGGCGGCTCCTCCACCAGCCATAGCCCAGCAGGTAACACTATGTCTATAGTCTGAGCACAGACAGCGGTGTATATACTGGGGAGTATATAGTGTGCGGTATATATACAGGAGGGAGTCTCTACCGTTACTGGAGGACACTGCTGTCACTACAGGGGGCTGCCATGTACATTACACTGCCCACACTGTACATGGAGGACACCGCACACATCATCATATGGATGTGACTGTTACCGTGTAAGGACATGTTCACACAGGACTGAGGAGCCGCAACGGAAAATCACCAGAGCCAAATATAGAAATATATAATATAGTCTAGTCTGTGTATAATATAGTCTAGTATATATACAGTATAATATATTCTGGTGTATATATAGTATAGCCTGGTGTATATATATAGTATAGTCTGGTGTGTATATATAATATAATATAGTCTAGTATATATACAGTATAATATAGTCTGGTGTATATATAATATAATATAGTCTAGTATATATACAGTATAATATAGTCTGGTGTATATATAATATAATATAGTCTAGTATATATACAGTATAATATAGTCTGGTGTATATATAATATAGTCTAGTCTATATACTGTATAATATAGTCTGGTGTGTATATATATATATATAGTATATTCTGGTGTATATATAGTATAGCCTGGTATATATATAGTATAGCCTGGTGTGTGTGTGTGTGTGTGTATGTGTATATATATATATATATATATATATATATATATATATATATATAGTATAGCCTGGTGTGTATACAGTCCTATGAAAAACTTTGGGCACCCCTATTAATCTTAATCATTTTTAGTTCTAAATATTTTGGTGTTTGCAACAGCCATTTCAGTTTGATATATCTAATAACTGATGGACACAGTAATATTTCAGGATTGAAATGAGGTTTATTGTACTAACAGAAAATGTGCAATATGCATTAAACCAAAATTTGACCGGTGCAAAAGTATGGGCACCCTTATCATTTTATTGATTTTAATTCCCCTAACTACTTTTTACTGACTTACTGAAGCACAAAATTGGTTTTGTAACCTCAGTGAGCTTTGAACTTCATAGCCAGATGTATCCAATCATAAGAAAAGGTATTTAAGGTGACCAATTGCAAGTTGTTCTCCTATTTGAATCTCCTCTGAAGAGTGGCATCATGGGCTACTCAAAACAACTCTCAAATGATCTGAAAACAAAGATTGTTCAACATAGTTGTTCAGGGGAAGGATACAAAAAGTTGTCTCAGAGATTT
This sequence comes from Leptodactylus fuscus, assembly GCF_031893055.1. Lineage (NCBI taxonomy): Eukaryota > Metazoa > Chordata > Amphibia > Anura > Leptodactylidae > Leptodactylus > Leptodactylus fuscus. The sequence goes on from NC_134275.1 coordinate 78,698,089, forward strand.
AACCTGTCAGTTTCCACTGTGAGGAACATAGTAAGGAAATGGAAGACCACAGGGACAGTTCTTGTTAAGCCCAGAAGTGGCAGGCCAAGAAAAATATCAGAAAGGCAGAGAAGAAGAATGGTGAGAACAGTCAAGGACAATCCACAGACCACCTCCAAAGAGCTGCAGCATCATCTTGCTGCAGATGGTGTCACTGTGCATCGGTCAACTATACAGCGCACTTTGCACAAGGAGAAGCTGTATGGGAGAGTGATGAGAAAGAAGCCGTTTCTGCACGTACGCCACAAATAGAGTTGCCTGAGGTATGAAAAAGCACATTTGGACAAGGCAGCTTCATTTTGGAAACAAAAATTGAGTTGTTTGGTTATAAAAAAAGGCGTTATGCATGGCGTCTGTCAAGGAGCAAAGGTATACGTCTTCCTCCGGAGGATATCTTGAATCAACACGGACGCAAGAGGTCGGGAGACAACAGCAATTTATTGTAATCCACACAGTTAGTAGCCGGTGGCGGTCACATCAACCGTAATAACAATAAGTCCACAGAAGTCACAATCCAATGATAGCTTTGGCTCCTTGGTCCTGTAACTAAATCCTGGCTCTCTACAGAGCTGTGCACAGGCCGGCTAACTCATACTAACTGCAAGCTACAACTATATACTAAACTGTTACTTCCTATATCTGTGGGTGGGAAGGGCTGAGTCACAGATCCTTCCCCCCTCACCTATACCAAGGAGAGCAGACTCCCTGTCTACTATGGACAATGCACCATCCAACATCTTCTTGGAGACACTGATCAGATTATCTCCACCCATTGTCCTCACTAGTTAGAGGTATTTGCATACAATGTGCTAACACACTAGACCCTAATCAGCCAACTACACATTGATGTATATAACAGGTTAGAGAATACATTCCACATGAAATATATATTACACATTGCCTATAGTATAGACTCTAACCATCCCGTGACAACCCCTCCCCCTCTCAAAACATGTGCATGACACAATTGGCCTACACAGGTAAATTGGGGAATGCACATCAGTCTCTATAGCTCATATATCCTCCTGCCGGGATAACCCATCCGCGTTCTGGTGTTGGTTCCCTCGGCGGTACTGAATGGTAAAGTTGAAGGGCTGGCATCTGGCAGAAAATCCGGTGGATCCATGTTGGCGTCTCTCTGAGCTTGGCTTCGGGTCACTGCTCCCACAAAGTGGCACTGTAGATTTCCAACATCGTTGCCTAACAGAACATCGGCCGGCAGCCCGCTCATCACACCAATTGTGCATCGTTTTGGTCCATAACCATAGTCGAGTTCCACGGTAGCTTTAGGAATACGTCTTTGAGTACCTCCTGCCAACTTGATAGAAATGCCAGGGCCCTCCTCTAGGGCCTCGGGTCGCACAACTCGGGGGTCCGCTACCGTTAGGAAAGCTCCCGAGTCCCGGAATCCAACAACTGTTCGGCCATCCAGTAGGACCTCCTGCAAGTGCTTCCTCTGAAGGTTTGCGGGATGTGTGGCGGAAGGCTGAATCCCATAGACCCCTGGAGGTGGAACAGATGGGTCATTCATGGAGTCATCTGGAAATGGGGCCAAACTTTCTGTCCTAGGGGTGGTTCCCAGGTAGTGAATAGGCCGGGATGCCACGGTGGCCCGTGCCCCCATGTTAGCAGGGCAAGTAGCTTGCAAATGTCCAGGCCGCCCGCACCCAAAACATCTGCGCTCTAGCATTCTTCCAGTGGGTCGTTGTCTAGGGACAGGGTTGTTCATAGCTGGAGGCCGATGGGCAGGGGTAGAGGGGGAATTGTAATCCTGAGGCCGGACACGAAAGGTGGGTGGCTGGCTGAAGGGTGTCTGGCGGACTGTGGTAGTTTTCCGCTCCTCTGCAAACAACCTCTTCCACTGCGGCTTGATGGTCAGGCCCTCATCTGCAAGGGAAGCAGCTTGCTCCACTGTGGCTGGGTTCCGTTCCAGCACCCACTCACGGATCTCAGCGGGGCACTGGGAAAAGAACTGTTCCTTAAGTATAACTTGGAGGATCTTATCGACTGTGACAGCCTCCTCTCCTTCTAGCCAGCGCTTGCATGCTTGCTTCAACTTGTGGGCGAACATGTGGAAGGAGCTTCCCCCATTGTAAGACAAAGAGCGGAACTGAACTCGGTAGGTCTCTGGAGTGACTGCATAATACTTCTGCACCGCTCTTTTAATGGCCTCATAGTCCCGCTGATCACTAGGGTCCATGGCTCTGAGAGCTTCCGCAGCCCCATCTCGTAGGTGCCCCACCAGATACCGGACCCAATCCTTCTCTGGGACTTCCATCAGGTGGCACTGGTGTTCGAAGTCCTGAAAATATCCATCAACATCCCCAGCCGCTTCATCAAAGGTCTTGAAGTGTTTATGGGAGACATATGGTGGTTCTCTCACTGTTGGGCTGGGGGTCGACGTTTGATTATAATTCCGCGTAGTTATCTCAGCCATTCGCATTTCATGCGCCATTCTTTCCTTTTCATGCGCCATTCTCTGTTCCTCCTTCTCCGTTTCCTGAGCCCTCTGTAACGCTCTACTCCTTTGCTCTGCAGTTGCTCCTAGCCCCAGCACTGCCAATTCCTCCTCATACAAAACAACCCATCTGCTCTTTTGGGTCTGTACCTGCCACTCCCGTATCTCTACTGTCTCCTGGGGGCAGCCCTCCTCATGGTCGCTTTGCAGGGTCATCTCCTCCAGTGCCTCGATCAGTTGATCTTTCGTTCTTCCCTGGTAACTCAGGTTTAGTTCCCGGGCCCTTACTTGTAGACTTGCCATAGTCCAGTTCCTGTATTCTGAGGTTGTGGCTCCATTAATCGCTGAGCTGCTGTAGTCCATCTCGCTGTCCGCTGTTGATCCCACCGCTGCCACCAGTTGTCAAGGAGCAAAGGTATACGTCTTCCTCCGGAGGATATCTTGAATCAACACGGACGCAAGAGGTCGGGAGACAACAGCAATTTATTGTAATCCACACAGTTAGTAGCCGGTGGCGGTCACATCAACCGTAATAACAATAAGTCCACAGAAGTCACAATCCAATGATAGCTTTGGCTCCTTGGTCCTGTAACTAAATCCTGGCTCTCTACAGAGCTGTGCACAGGCCGGCTAACTCATACTAACTGCAAGCTACAACTATATACTAAGACTGTTACACCTATATCTGTGGGTGGGAAGGGCTGAGTCACAGATCCTTCCCTCCTCACCTATACCAAGGAGAGCAGACTCCCTGTCTACTATGGACAATGCACCATCCAACATCTTCTTGGAGACACTGATCAGATTATCTCCACCCATTGTCCTCACTGGTCCTCACTAGTTAGAGGTATTTGCATACAATGTGCTAACACACTAGACCCTAATCAGCCAACTACACATTGATGTATATAACAGGTTAGAGAATACATTCCACATGAAATATATATTACACATTGCCTATAGTATAGACTCTAACCATCCCGTGACAGCGTCCAAAAAGAAACAGCATTCCAAGAAAAACACTTGCTACCCACTGTAAAATTTGGTGGAGGTTCCATCATGCTTTGGGGCTGTGTGGCCAATGCCGGCATCGGGAATCTTGGTAAAGTTGAGGGTCGCATGGATTCCACTCAGTATCAGCAGATTCTTGAGAATAATGTTCAAGAATCAGTGACGAAGTTGAAGTTACGCCGGGGATGGATATTTCAGCAAGACAATGATCCAAAACACCGCTCCAAATCCTTAGGCATTCATGCAGAGGAACAATTACAATGTTCTGGAATGGCCATCCCAGTCCCCAGACCTGAATATCATTGAACATCTGTGGGATGATTTGAAGCGGGCTGTCCATGCTCGGCGACCATCTAACTTAACTGAACTTGAATTGTTTGTCCAAAATACCTTTATCCAGGATCCAGGAACTGATTAAAAGCTACAGGAAGCGACTAGAGGCTGTTATCTTTGCAAAAGGAGGATCTACTAAATATTAATGTCACTTTTCTGTTGAGGTGCCCATACTTTTGCACCGGTCAAATTTTGGTTTAATGCATATTGCACATTTTCTGTTAGTACAATAAACCTCATTTCAATCCTGAAATATTACTGTGTCCATCAGTTATTAGATATATCAAACTGAAATGGCTGTTATAAACACCAAAATATTTAGAACTAAAAATGATTAAGATTAATAGGGGTGCCCAAACTTTTTCATAGGACTGTATATAGTATAGCCTGGTGTGTATATATAGTATAGCCTGGTGTGTGTATATATATAGTATAGCCTGGTGTGTATATATAGTATAGCCTGGTGTGTATATATAGTATAGCCTGGTGTGTGTGTATATATAGTATAGCCTGGTGTGTGTGTATGTGTATATATATATATATATATATATATATATATAATATAGTCTGGTATATATTATATACAAAAAGAGAAAAAATGGGGGTCCTCACCAAGGCATGTTCCAGAACATCTATATGGCTTGAAAAAGCTCTGCTTGTGCGAAACGGCTGTTGCCTTTTTTTCTTTGCCTTGGTGTAACGTCGTTCTCTCCCTGTGTTTTTAAAGGGGCTCTCTCAGCAAAATCCTGCTGCTAGAGCCCACACATGCGTGATTATTCTTTAAAAAGGCTATTCAGGCACCGTGTTATATTAAACTACCCCCCCTTCCCCCCCCCCCACCCCTGTTTCAAAATAATAACCTAAAAAAGAATGTTATCTACTTACGGATCGTGCACGCTGGGCGGGCATTCAGGGTCTGCCGTCTTCTTCATCCACGCCTCCTCTTCCTCCGATGTTCTCCGGTCCCGTCCTCCTCCGGTGCTCGCGAACTGACACTGATAAAAAAATAATGGGCTAGGCGCCTGCGCAGTCGCCGTAGTAGAAGCCGCATGCTACTGCGCAGGCGCCCAGCCCATTTTTTTATATCAGTGTCCGCTCGCAAGCGCTGGAGGAGGACGGGACCGGAGGAAGAAGAGGCGTGGATGAAGAAGACGGCGCACCCTTAATGCCCGCCCAGCATGCACGATGCATAACTAGATCACATTCTGTTTTAGGGTTTTATTTTAAAACGGGGGAGGGGGGTAGTTTAATATAACATTTACGGTGCCTGAATAGCCTTTAGAAAGAATAATCACGCATATGTGGGGCTCTAGCAGCAGGATTTTGCTGATAGAGCCCCTTTAAAGAATGTGGAATAAAGAAACTCTTATGAAAAAGTGCCTCGGTGAGGGCCTCCATTTTTTCTCTTGTTGTATATATTTTGTCTTACAAGTGTATTTTGGGTGCGAGCACCTCCTAGAGACGCTACAGACAGGTATAGCCTGTGTTTTCTTCCACAACACAAACCTAGTTCTGAATAAGTGATGTTATATTGCGGCATTTTAGAAAAATCTTTATATTAAGGCTTTACTGCAGTACCCCCGCTATTACTTCTTCACTGTAACAATATATATAATATAGTCTTCTGGTATATTGTATATATATAATATAGCCTGGTGTGTGTATATATATATGTATATATTATATAGCAACAGATAACCACCAAACTGAGGGACATGGAGAAAGTCATCAAAGACTTCCAGAACCCTCTGGACTCGCCAATCACCATAAAAGATATACAGGAAAGAATTGCCCTGCTGAAAGGCAAAAAGGCCAGTGGCCCTGACGGCATCCTACCAGAGATGATCAAATACAGCCCTCCAGCAATACACGCGGCACTAGCAAAGCTATTCACCCTCATGCTCAATGCTGGACACTTCCCCGAAGACTGGAACAAAGGGCTCATAACCCCCATCTACAAGAATGGGGACCAATATGACCCCAACAACTACAGAGGGATCTGCGTCAGCAGCACGCTGGGGAAACTGTTCAACAGCATCATCAATAACAGAATCCTCACCTTCCTCACACAACACGGGGTCCTCAGCAAGAGCCAAGCAGGGTTCACGCCAAACAACCGCACCACAGACCATATCTACACCCTGCACAGCCTCATCAAGACGCACGTCCACAACATCAGAAGAGGCAAGATATTCGCCTGCTTCGTAGACTTTAAGAAGGCGTTTGATTCAGTATGGCACCCAGGCCTACTCCTGAGACTCCTAGAGAGTGGAATAGGAGGAAGAACATACGACGTCATCAAGAGCTCCTACACCGGAAACCAGTGCAGTGTGAAGGTGAATGGGAAAAGGACCGCATACTTCCAACAGGCCCGAGGGGTCAGACAAGGCTGTAGCCTGAGCCCAACGCTCTTCAACATCTATATCAATGAACTGGCTACAGCCCTGGAGGCCTCACCAACCCCAGGCCTCACCCTGAACGACCGGGAGGTGAAGTTCCTGCTATATGCCGACGACCTCCTACTCCTGGCCCCCACTGAGAAAGGTCTGCTGCGTAGACCTAGACAAAAATCTGCAAAAAATGTGCCCTGTGTAGTCCTGGGTTATGATATGGTGTGAATGCAGGATCAATTATGTAGTCGTATAGCGGCATTATATATATGTGATCTGTGGGGTCTGACACCCGGGCCCCACACAGATCAGCTATTCTAGCAACCTCAGGGTGTTGCAAACTGCTAGTGGATGGGGCACATGAGCAGTACCATTGCTATTGAACTAATAGAAGCAATGCCCTTAAACCAGTGCTATACAGTGGGCAGGGCTACACCATCACTCCTTGTATAGTATCAGTGCTGCTCACGCTCCCTGTCCACCAGCCCAGCTGGTAAGTGTGATGTCCTGGTGTCAGACCCCGACAGATCACATACTGTGGTTAGGACATCAACATGAAAAATCCATTTGGGGTTGAAAAACCCCTTTAATACTTAGACCAGGGGTATATTCACATGGTGCATTCTGCATAAAGAAGCTTAATCTCTATATATTCCAGATTGCACATTGTGACAGATCACTTAGATCCAGCGCCCTGCACATCTCAGATAGCGCCGTATATGCTGCACAAATGTATCTTGCAGTTAGTGAGTGTATATTCATATATGATGTCATTGCTCCTTTTATTTTTTCCTCCCCAGATCTCCATATTATAAGACCCGGCCCATTCACAACAAGAAAGACGCCCCTGTAATGTTGGAGGACGCGATGACTGAGGAGATCTTGGAGCTCACCCTGGAGATCATCTTCCTGTTGACCGGAGAGGTGAGGACCTGCCGATATTATGTCACACAACGTTGTGTATCTGGTGATGAGAGCGATATTTATCCATCTCTCCATACACAGGACTGCTCCGTCGTGAAGAAATCTGGTGAGTGCGTAGCCCCCAAATCCCCTTCACAAGAGACAGAAGGAGAGAACGACGACCAAAGCCCCAGTGTAGATCCTCCTCCTTCTCCTCCTTCCTCGCTGACACATCCTAGAGACAATGAGCAGAAGATCGTAGAGGTCATCAATAAGATCCTTCAGATGCTGACCAGAGAGGTGAGCGCTGCTGGGAATGCTGGGACTTAATACAGTCACGTGTCTGGGTGATGACCGTATCATTGTGTTGTCAGGTCCCGATAAGGTGTCAGGACGTCACTGTCCATTTCTCCTTGGAGGAGTGGGAGTATTTAGAAGAACACAAGGATCAGTATAAGAAGGTCATGATGGAGGACGAGCCGCCCCTCACACCACAGGGTAAGAGGAGTTAACTGTAATGGAGGTCACCTCCAGGCATCTATAATCACACATGAGTAATGTATACCACCGCCATATCTGTGTGTCTTACAGATGGATCCAGTAGGAGTGACATACCTGACCAGCCCCCCACACCACAAGGTAAGAGGAGACTCTCTGTAACTGTAAGATGGGCTATTGATTCACCAATAATTATATACAGCGCTGTGCAAAAGTAAAGATGCTGCAAAGGAAGAATGGTTTCTGAAGGGTTAATTGTGATTTTTGTGAATGAGGGAAAGAGAAATGTAAATCCCATCAGTATTCGGTGTGATCTTCTCGGTACCTACAGAGTTTTTGGTAGATCTGGGCAGGGAGGTTGTTCCCGCCGCCATCTTGGAGAACTAAGCCCAGATCTTCTGTGGATGTTGCTTGGTCCAATCCATCTCTTCGTGTCATCGCAGACCGACTGGATGATTGGGGGGGGCCATATCATCTCTTCCAGGACTCCTCCTCCAAAGGGTAAAGGTCACACCAAATATTGATGGGATTTACATTTCTATTTTCTTCAGTTTGTTAATGAACAAAGATATTAACCCTTCTATTCCTCAAAGCATTCTTACTTAGCAGCATCTTCCCCACACCTGCCTAATACTTCTGTGCAGCCCCGTATAACCCTTGTGCACCACCACTGTATCTGTGTGTGTCTTACAGATGGATGCAGTAGAAGTAACACACCAGACACTTGTTCCAGTCCTCTCCATGATTTTCCTGAGGACAATCCTGAGGACAATTCGTTTGAGGTATCTGATCAGTATAATAAACCTTAATGGGGGGTTTCCAATCTGGTCAAATTTCGTTCCTGACTTGCACATCGGTGAGGCTCAGGCCCGGACTGATCAAATGAACAGTGGAATTTTCTCCCTCGTTCTGAATGGAGTGGTGGTAGGACCTACTCATTGCAATGGGAGTGCACTGCCATGGACCTCCAGCACTGCCATGGACCTCCAGCACTTCCATGGACCTCCAGCACTGCCATGAACCTCCAGCACTTCCATGGACCTCCAGCACTGCCATGGACCTCCAGCACTGCCATGGACCTCCAGCACTGCCATGGACCTCCAGCACTGCCATGGACCTCCAGCACTTCCATGGACCTCCAGCACTGCCATGGACCTCCAGCACTTCCATGGACCTCCAGCACTTCCATGGACCTCCAGCACTGCCATGGACCTCCAGCACTGCCATGGACCTCCAGCACTGCCATGGACCTGCCTGACCACCATTTTTTTTAGAACAAGAGACAACTTGTTCTCTGATCGGGCCCCTCACCGATCTGCAAGTTATCCCCGATCCTGGTAATGGGGAATGTCTTGCTCAGATGGGTAAACCCCCTTAAAGAGACATGGCCACATTAAACTGTATTTCATCGAGTGCCTTTATGTTTTAGATCGATGAACAGATTATCGTGAAAGTGGAAGAGCCTGAAGGAGACGAGGAGTATTATAAGAGTGATCTCCCTAGTAACACACCAGAAAGCTGCTCCAGCCCTGTCCATGAATTCCCCTTGGAAAACCCGGAGGAAAATGAGGTAGATATGAGGAAACGGATAGAAGAATGGAAAAACAACTTAGAGACTTCACTACATGAAAGTTATACTTAAAGGGTTCTGCAAGAGCTGAAGATAATTGATACGGATGACCTATCCTGTGCATAGGTCATCAGTATCAGATCAATCGGGTCTGACAGCAGACTAGACGCTATATACAGTGTATAGATCTCCGTACACTGTAATGGTGGCGCCTGGAAGTGCAGCCCCACTCCCATTCACTAGTCGTATACCCAGTAGATGGCTTCTGGTGGCTGAAACACCCAGGTGTCGCATCCCGACCGATCTGATCCTGTGTTTAGGTTATCAGTATCTATTATCTTCGGGTCCTGAACAAGCCTTTTAATCTAGTGCGATTATGTTTCAGATTGATGATCAGATTATTGTCAAAGTCGAGGAGACGGAGGGAGACGAGGAGTATTATAGCAATGTTCTTCAATGTAAGGAGGAGGAAATGTCTGCTGAAATCGGTACAGGTGAGTACTAACCACCCAGTATGGATGGGACTGATTGGGTCTGATTTAATATTTTTGTTAATTTTTTACATGGCCGACTTTGGGCTCTGAAATTTGGTCTGTTTATTGGCCATATATACCAGCTGGAACCTAGCTCACCTGCACTGAACTGACCTGTGTTCGAGCCAATAAATTCTAACAATACATAGACCGAATTCCCTGCCCCGAAACCAACTTTGAAAATGTTCTTAGAAAAACCAAAAAAAATGATTAATTTTTTATTCCCCACAGATGACCTATTGAACCTCGAGGACAATCCTCTCCCGTCATCATCTGATATAGAATACTACACCATACGGAATATTTTTGGTGAAAACTTTAGTACCTCAAAACTACCTTTGGCCATTCACAGCAGAGATCTTGCCTCCGACCCGGCCGCTCTCGAAGGTCCTTCATCTGATCAGCCGCAAACTGTTAAACAGCTTTCCTGCCTTGACGGTAGAAATCACATAAACGAGGGGCGATTTTCGTGCTCGGATTGCGGAAAATCTTTCATGAATAAAGGAAACCTTCTACAACATCGGAAAATCCACATAGGACAGCGGCCGTATTCGTGTCAGGAGTGCGGGGAACATTTCAGCTGGAAATCTGATCTTTGCGAACATCTAAAAACGCACAATGACGATAAGCCGTTCGTGTGTTCAGTATGTGGGAAATGTTTTAACCAGAAGTCCGGTCTTGTTAGACATCTGAGAATCCATTCGGGAGAGAAGCCGTTTACGTGTGCGGTCTGCGGGAAGTGCTTCAGAATTAAACAACACCTTGTAGAACATGAGAGAATTCACACGGGAGAGAAACCCTTCTCGTGTACAGAATGCGGGAAGTGCTTCAGAATAAGGAACAATCTTTATGTCCATAAGAGGGTTCACACGGGCGAGCGGCCATATTCATGTTCCGAATGTGAGAAAACCTTTACCCAAAGATCGGAGCTAACGGCGCATAAAAGAATTCACACGGGCGAAAAGCCATATTCATGTTCGGAGTGTGGGAAATTTTTTACCCGTAAACGAAGTCTTGTTGAACACCAGAGAATTCACACGGGGGAGAGGCCGTATTCCTGTACAGAATGTGGGAGACGTTTCAACCAGAAACAGGCGCTTGTGGTACATCGGAGAATTCACACAAAGGAGAAGCCATACGCGTGTTCAGAATGCGGAAAACGATTTAACCAAAAACAAGCCCTTGTCGTACATCAGAGAAACCACACCGGAGAGAAGCCATACGGGTGTGCTGAATGTGGAAAACGGTTTATCCAACTGCAAACGCTTATCGTACATCAGAGGAATCACACGGGGGAAAAACCGTTTGCGTGCTTGGAGTGCGGGAAATGTTTCGCCATTAAGACCAATCTTGAGGAACATCAGAAGGTGCACACGGATGAAAAGCCGTTTTTATGTTTGCTGTGTGGGAAATGCTTCCACCGTAAAACCGATCTTATGAGACACCAGAGGATCCACTCGGGAGAGAAGCCATTTTCCTGTTCGTTATGCGGGAAGAGCTTTAGAAATAAACAACATCTCGTGGAACATGAGAGAATTCACACGGGGGAGAAGCCATTCTCATGTACAGACTGCGGGAAATGCTTTAGAATAAGAAACAATCTTTATGTCCATAGGAGAATTCACACGGGGGAGCGGCCATTTTCCTGTCCGGAATGTCAGAAATGTTTCACCCAGAGATCTGATCTCATTGCACATAAGCGAAGCCACACGGGGGAGAAACCATATGCGTGTCCAGACTGTGGGAAGTGTTTTACCCGGAAAAGAAGCCTTGTCGAGCACCATCGAATCCACACAGGGGAGAAGCCTTATTTATGTACAGACTGCGGAAAACGCTTTAACCAGAAACAAGCTTTGGTCGTGCATCGGAGAATTCACACAAAAGAGAGGCCGTACTCGTGTTCGGACTGTGGAAAACGCTTTAACCAAAAGGCAGCTCTTATTGTCCATCAGAGGAATCACACCGGGGAGAAGCCATATTCGTGCGCCGATTGCGGGAAACAGTTTATGCAGCTGCAAACGCTTATCGTACATCAGAGAAGTCACACTGGCGAGAGGCCGTATTCGTGCGCGGTGTGTGGGAAAGGTTTTATCCAGAAACAATCTCTTGTCGCACACCAGAGGACTCACGAGCGGAAACCGTAGTCATATTGTAGACTGAGGGACGTGGCAGGACTGTGGAGGCCAAAACACTGACTCCAGCTCCGATTTTTGTCACAATCCAACCTTGACTCCTTCATAAACGGCTGGCGGCCATGGTCTGTGCTTATTCACAAGTGAAACTGAGATCTGTGAAAAACTAGAACGGCTCGGACCATTTTCACTGATCTGATTCACCCATTGAATCGTCACAAGATGTAGTGCAAAAGCCACAATATGACGCTCCTGAGCACAATGCAAAATCTGTTCCAGGCCCCCCCCCACTATAATGTAGTTGTAAGAGACACCTTATATGTCCTATGGGCTCCTTGGCCCAGGTGACACTGCAACCTCCGCACCCCCCTCAAGTGATGCCCCTGATGGGGTGTTATCTATAACGCAAACATCTAAGGTTCACAAGTCATTAGCATGCAATTTAGTCCTCCATTGCCTTTTTAGCACATGCTCAATGGATGGTAGGAAGCGGTATAACCTGTCTACCGAAATAAAGCAGTCACCCTAAAACTCATTTACACTTGAACTAGTTTATGTGCAAAAGGCCTCACAAGCTTCCACTATGTGTAATGGATGTATAGTCATGTCCTCATGATCATTTTCCAGATACATCCCTCTACAGTCCAAAGTAAAGTTGGTCTTATTGTATTCCACTATCTGAACCTCTTTGGGTCAAGGACTATGTTGATTTGGATGCTTCAGAAAACTTAAATTGACACTTCCCAATTGAACAAGTATATTGAATGAGCCTAACAGGTATCCTTAGGTCCCGTAGGCGTGCGTGAATATGGCCAGAAAATTTGATTTGTATATCGGCTAGATTTTCCAGCTTGGACTCTGTCAGGGGATTCTTACACCATAGGGATCCATAATACTAGGAGTCCTTGCCTCCTCTGCTCTATTGATCATACGATATACAGTACAATGCTAGGATTCCCAATCTCGAGACCATATTCAGTCCGGGAAATGTGGGCAATATAGGTAGTCACCTTGGGTACCATAGGCCACATTCACATGGTCAGTATTTGCAAGCTAAAACCAGGACTTGGTCCAACACGGAAGAAGTTCCATTATAATTTTTCTTTCTGTCTGTTCCATTCTTGGTTTTGGCTGTGGAATCTACCCTGGTTGTGTGATAGTGGCCTTATAAAACCCAGGGTGATCACAAACCAAATACAAAATATACATACAGACCTTAGCCTCCCACAAAAACGTTTGGCCCACCCCTTGGTCTTCTGTATGGTTTTTCTGTCCTTAGAGACAGGAGTCCTTCTTGGAACCAAGATTCAAAGTCTTGAACTCTTGACCAACTCGAGCCTTGGCTCCACCAAGACGCAGCTGCTTTTGTACAATCCTTAAGCCCCCGCTATGGTATTCCTTCCCACTGGCTGGTCTATGGCCCTCCACTTGTTTGTTCGGGCAGGCGAACTGGTCCCCATGGTACTCGGTAGATGGGGATGTGACTGATGAACCTTATCTTGTGCTGCTTTGTATATTCTGCCCCCATTCCCCTTCACTCTTGGGACCTCCAACAATTAATTACAGCGCCACCTTCTATAATATAGATAGTAAAATACAGAAGCAATGTCCAAGTCCAAGAAAGCCCCAAAACTTGCCGTGCACAATAAGGTGCTTATGGGAAGCCTCCAAAGTGTCCCCCAACTTCAGAAGTTGTGGGACAGAAGGATCGATATGTACATATCTTATATTTTCTGTTTTGGTCCTAAACTTTTTACTAGATTCTTAAAATAGTAAGGGAGTGAGAACAAAGATGGTGGAAGCTGTTGGCATGTGGAATCATTTCTGGCCTAGAAATGGAGAAAGTTGTGTGACTATAGCCTCAGCGTGGAAGGCCCTCCATTTCCCCTGCAGGAAAAATTTCCATATAGCACAAGTAGGTTTGATACTAGTGACTGTAAATAGAATCCCAAAACCTCCATTCCTTCTACGGCATCAAGATCTTCATCCATCCGATTCTCCAAAGGAACACCTAAGACAGGAGTAACCTAGAGCATGAAACAGCCTGAACCCAACATTGCATAAAACAGCCGTGCCCTTTAGTCCAAGGAGTTGAAATTACTTTCATTTGGGCGGTGAACTCTTGTTGATCCTTCAAGACGTTCTGGCCTGGTTCCGATCGCATGTCCTGGATTTGCTTCACCTTCTCTCCTGCTCTCCCTTTGCCATGAGGGCTAGCTTTGCTATAGTCGCCTGTGAGGGTGCGGAACGATCCAGAGGTTGGAACCAGGCCAGAACCCCCGGGACCGTCATCAAGAATTCGCTGGTAATGTAATGACTTATGGTAATTTTAACTCTCGGACAATCCCTTTAATATGTTACGTTGAATCTACTTACATGGTGATAAAACAAGGTCATCTGTAAAAACCACCTTAGGCCAAGTAGTTTCACCCAGTGGAGGACAGGAGGAGCGATTTCCAATAATCACCCTACCCAAGTGGAATAGTCAAGATTTTTGTCTTGGATTCCGGGAAGACTTTCTTGGACACTGACCTCTTTGCCATCGCCTGCTGCATTCTGCTTCATTTTGGGATCCTTTTTTGGTTTTGCATATTGGTTTGTGTGTTTTATTGATCCCAAAAGGGCAGGACCATAGGTAGTGGTACAAACTGGCATCCGGGGACCGGCATGTTTCTGTCATTTTTGGATATCGTGTCAGAAAGAGGTTCTTGTTTCCAAGCATTTTCTTTAGTTTAGTTTTTGAGGAGTGGTACGATGTCGTGAAGACAGCCTGTGTGCGCTGGTGCTGTGTTATGTGTGAAAAGGGTGTAATGCGGTTTATTGTGCCCCATGTTATCTATAGATTCAGAATGTTTATCAGGGAGGTCGGGACTCTTAAAGGGGTCATCCAGAGACAATGTTTCCTGTCCTATCAGAGGAAAAGTTATGTACCACTAGAGCCTTCCATGTGCTGAATTCGGCACGTCCTTTACTGTGATGACACTTGGATGTTGAGCCCTTCTTCCGACAAGATGGGGATTATCGGGGGGGGGGGGGTCTGTTTTGGCTGAAGCTTAGGTTTTCAGGTTGGTTTCGACTCAGGATCACATGATCAGACCATCCATGTTGCCTCCTCTGCCACGCTCACAGGTGTTACCTGTACTATTGGGGTCTGGAAGACTAGATCCTTGTAATAGTAAACCCTGGTAATGCCTGAAGCTGGTTCTGATAACGTGACCCTGAGTCGGAATCAACTGGAAGGATGAGGTTTAGTCAAGAGGGTACCCCCGAGTTCCTATGCGAGTCTCAGTGTGATTTACGTAGGAATTTATTAAGTGTCTTGAGGTCATGTAGGGAGGCGGTGGATCCGATATCTAAAAATGAAACAAGTTGTTAAACTTGGGGGAGCATTTCTGTAATATCATGGAATTTGCAGAGTTTCCATTCTTGATTGATAATTGCAAGAACATATAGTGTGGATAGAGGAAAAAGGGAAAGGAACGTTAGAGTACATGTTATTTGCCTCCTTTAAGGGCAGGCCATGAGAATGTCAGGTCTGTAATGTGGACATGGAGATGGGAAGAATTTGGTCGATTTTCGTCATTAAAAAAAACAACAAGAAACAAGCTGGCGCTATTACTCTAGACCAAACTGACCCACCACTGTACGCCTAGTTGAGGGCCAAAGGAGGAAGAGCACCCTGCGCTAGGTGTCAGACAGTGGCTCACATTTACTTGTTTTTGACACGAGTTCTGTTGTATTTTGTGCCATATATGGCACATTTTTAATTCCAAATGTCAAATCTAGTTAAATTTTTTAATAGGCTTATACGGAAAGGGATGTGGCTTAGGATGCAACAACGTCTACCCGAATGGTGCCCAAAATTCTGATGTAAAGTAAGGCCACTAGTAGGTAGTATACACTTAGACTAGGCCGTGTAAATATCCACCAGGTGTATCATCCAGCAGAAGCACATTATCAGACTGTCGTCTTAGGAGAACTTTACTTACCAAAAAAAAGAAAACGGACCCTGAAGGCTTCAAACATCTAAATTTGATGAAATCGTAGAGAGTGTATCCGCTTGCAAAGCCATAACCCCTATAGTGTTCTTTATTTCAGGGGTCGGTCCGAATTTTTATTTTTGCTTTCATTTCCTTGTAGTTTTTGCTCCTAAGATGTTATTTTAGCAAAGCAATAGTATTACATTAATAAATTTACATTTCTTCAAAACGATGTCTGTTTCCTAAATAAATATCGCCTCCCACATTGTGTAACGCCTCGGACGTTTATCTATTTCGCTGATCTTTGTGATAATTTTCCGTAGAAAAACTGCAAGAACATCACGAATAAAAAAAAAACCTAAAAGGAATAAGCAATTTGACAAAGTGTAAAAGATGAGACAAGTGGCATCGTATCAACACTGAACTGCAACACAGTGACGGAAAAACTGAGAATCTGCAAATCAAGGAAGTAGTCGGAATCGGTAACAACTGAAGTGATGCATTTCCAGGCACGTAGAGGTGGCCATCTACTTTAATGAGGTTGCAATCAAGTTACGCGCTAATTTGGCCCAGCTATAGAGAGATTTCGACTTGGCAGTCTCCAAAGACGACTATGGGGGTGGTCTCCCTGGCGGCAGATTTTTTTTTTAACCGAAACCTCCTTGCATCACGTTAAGCTAGAAAAGATGGCATCTTCCAATTAGAGGGAGATCAGAGCAGATTACTTGACACTCCTCCATTACTCTCCTCAGAGGGAGAGCGGTCAAAATTCGGTCCGACAATATGACGACTGTAATGTACCGAAAGTAGGGAGGCATCAGATTGCTATCGCTCTTCAGGAAGGCTGGTTGGATTTTTCCTGGGCAGAGAATATCTGACTCCTCTATCCGCTGTTGCCATCAAGGGCTCCCTGAACATAGTAGCAGATCAGTTGAGTCGGGGTCTTACTGTATCAGGAGAATGGTCTCTCAATCTAGAGATCTGCCACCAGGTCACCGTGGTGTGGGGTCTTCCAGAAGTAGACCTGATGGCGACCACGCTCAACACCTAGGTAGAGATGGTCTATCCCTTGGCAGTAAATACCCTGTCCATTCCTTGGAAGTTCAGACTGGCATACATCTTCCCTGCACCTTCCATCATACTCTAGGCCAGGGATAGGGAACCTTCGGCTCTCCAGCTGCTGTGAAACTACAACTCCCATCATGCTCCATTCACTTTCATGGAAGTTCCAAGAACAGCAAAGCAAGTATGCATGCTGGGAGTTGTAGTTTTGCAACAGCCGGAGAGCCGTACGTTCGCTGCCCTAGGATATTGATGTAAGTCAGACAGGACCAAGCCTCTGTGATAGCCATTCTGGACAAAGAGAGCTTGGTTTACCCAAATCATACTAATGAGTGAAGGGATCTTTTGGAGGCTCGCCCCTCTCCAGAACCTGGTTTCTCAGGGATCTCAGAAATGCCAGGATCTGAGGAGATGCTGCACGTGGCCGTCAGCCATTTTCCTGTGGCCTCTTCCGTTTGGCCACAGGAAAATGACCGGCGGACATGTGCAGTTGGCGCTTTGGAATGAGGAGAAGCGCGCGAGAAGAAGGCAGAAGCCATCGCTGGAGAGTTTTCAAGCAGCACAGGGGACGCCCCCAGTGCTGTGAGGCAGCCGACAACAGGATGGCGTCAGCTAGAAAAAGCCATAGGCCTAAAAAATTATAAGTGCTTCATGTGTATGGGGCTTTGCAAATGGATCTAACATTAACCCCTTCCTGCCAGTGGCATTTTTTTATTTTCGTTTTTGACTCCCCTCCTTCCAAACCCAATAGCTTTTTTATTTCTCTGCTCCCAGAGCCATATGAGGTCTTAATGTTTGCAGGACAAATTTTTCTTCCTGATGCCGCCATTAATTATTCTGTGCAATGTCCTGGGGGGCCAGAGAAACATTCAGAATGGGGGGGGGGGGGGAATTTGAAGAAAAAGTACATTTGTGCGACTTTCTTACGGGATTAGTTTTTACGGCGTTCACTTTGCAGCCACAATGACCTGTCACCTGTATTCTGTGTTTCGGTACAATTCCAGGGATACCTAATTTCTATGGTTTTATTTATATTTTAACCCCTTAATAAAAATCCAAAATTGTGCCAAAATTTTTTTTTCTAAAAGTCGCCATATTCTGACAGCCGTAACTTTTTTTATTCGTCTGTGTACGGGGATACATAGGGCGTCTTTTTTTTTGCGGGGCCGGGTGTACTTTTCAGTTCTACCATTTTGGGAAATTGCTTTTGCTTTGATCATTTGTTATTCAAATTTTAATCAGAGGCAAAACAGTGAAAAAACGGCAGTTCGGCACTTTTGACTTTTTTTCCCCGCTACGGCATTTACCGAACAGGAAAAATATTTTTATAGATTTGTAGAGCGGGCGATTTCGGACACAGGGAGACCTAATGTGTAGGGGTGTCACTGTATTTCAGTACTTTTATATGTGTTCTAGGGAAAGGGGGTGATTTGAATTTTTATTATTTTTTATATATTTTTTTACTTTAAAAATAAATATATATTTATGCATTTATTAGACTAGATCCCCTAGGGCAGGGGTAGGGAACCTTTGGCTCTCCAGCTGTTGCAAAACTACAACTCCCAGCATGCATACTTTCTCTGCTGTTTTTGGAACTCCCATGGAAGTCAATGGAGCATGTTGGGAGTTGTAGTTTCATAGCAGCTGGAGAGCTGAAGCTTCCTTACCCCTGTCCTAGGGGGGTCTTGAACCCCAGGGGGTTTGATAACTGATGCAATGCATTACAATGCTTATGCATTGCAAAAACCTGGCTCTTTTATTGCAGGCTACATGGAGTAGCCTGGTGGTTTGTGGTATAACAGTCCGTGGAGTCTCATCTTCCTCTTGGTGACCGCTATATGGGGCGTGGGGTGGGTGGTTTGGGGTATAACAGTCCGTGGAGTCTCATCTTCCTCTTGGTGACCGCTATATGGGGGGTGGGTGGTTTGGGGTATAACAGTCCGTGGAGTCTCATCTTCCTCTTGGTGACCGCTATATGGGGGGTGGGTGGTTTGGGGTATAACAGTCCGTGGAGTCTCATCTTCCTCTTGGTGACCGCTATATGGGGGGTGGGTGGTTTGGGGTATAACAGTCCGTGGAGTCTCATCTTCCTGACTGAACGCCAATCCGAATAGGGACGGCGTTCCTGACTGTACAGCGTCCCTTTGGTAATTTTAACCCCTTCCTTTATGCTATCTATGTTAGCCATCTTCAGCCTGTTCTGGAGCATTCCACTTGAAAGAGAGATGTGGGGGATTTGGGTTTATTTCTCCTTGCACTAGAGGGTGTGTTTTTGTTTATTTTATGTTCGGTTCCCCCTGCTGCTAATTGGCTGATTTATGGTACAGCCTGATGTATAAGAGACTATGTTTAATTTTACCTGGCCTCTTTGACTCCCTGCAGAGCTTTTGGACCGAGTGTCTTCCTCCAGTTTTTTCTCTGCCTGTGGCTGTGGTGTCCTGAGGGATGTCGGACGAGAGCCTGGTCAATATTCTGCAAACCAGGATGAATACCGAGGGTCCTGGGTGGTTGCAGGGCTTGGTAGCCCAGCTCACGCCTGATCCGACGCCTGCGGTTCCTGGTGAGTGTTCCCGGCCTGAGCGTCGCTCTGGCCGGGTCTCCCGCCCCCCTGCTAGACTTAGTCCCAGCCCTTCTCCCCTTACCTGCAGTAATAGACGAGCCGGGGCCTCCAGGGTTCGGCCGGCACTGTCTGTTGCTAGGGAGGCGCGCGGCTCCCAGTCTGGGAGCGCGCGCGCGGCCGCGGCTGGTGACGTACACGTCACTTCCGATTCGCGGTCTTTTGTAGGCCTTCCGGTCATCGCGGGCTCCCCTTTGTTATTCGATTCGTCGGCGTCCCCGGGCAGTGTGCGCGGCGCGATGGGTGGCCACCATAGTTCCTCTTCGGGGGTAGAAGATCCTGCGGCTGGCGTGCCTGGGGTTAACCCGGCCTCTGTAGTGCCCGGCCAGCTGCCTGTAGTTCAGGCTGCAGGGGGAAGGGGGGAGTCTTCTGGGCTAGTGCCCGCGGGCAGCATGGCTCCTGCTCCTCAGATAGCTTCCGGTGCTGCTATGTCTATGGGAATTAATGTGACTCATCTGGCGCAGGGAATTTCCGCTACTGCGGATGCTGTGCATTCTAGTGCCCCTAGTATAGGTGTGGGTCCCCCTCTTATTTCGACTCTTGTTGCTCATCCTTCCCTAGGTGGCGTTTCATTGCCGGTTGCCAGCCAAGGTGCTATTGAGAGGTCTCGTGGAGTGCGCCGTTCCAGGTCATCCTCGGGGACCTCTTCCCAGGGCTCGCACGGGCGTAGGAGCCGCAGAGTCGCTGGGTGTCATAGACACTGCTCTCGCCACAGCTCGCGTGCATCACGACACAGTCGCAGCTCGAGGAGACCACGGCCTTCCCGCTGGCGTTCACCGTCATCAAGTGAGGACTCTTGCAGCTCTGGTGGCTACAGTAGATTGTCTCGCAGTCGTGATCATAGGCTGGAGCCTCGTTCCTCGGCTGTCCAGCCGTTTCGTGGGGAGAGTCGTTCTCGCACGGTTACTGAAGTGCCCACGGCGGTTGCTCCGCCTCCTGCGCCTGCTCCTTCGCCGCAGACTTCTGGTGAGTTTAATTTTGCTGGGGCTTGGGGGGCGGGTTCGGATGTTGCTGCTGTTGCTCCGGCCCTTAAGGCCCTACTTGCAGCAGCCCCTGCTGCTGCGGTCGCTCATCCACCTCCTCCCCCTCCCCCTCTAGCAGCTTTACACAAGGATGCCTTTTACTGTGGTGTTAGCCCGCTAGGGGCTCACCTAGATATGGAAATTAAGCAAAAAATTTGGGATAATCAATTCGTTGATATTTGGTCGCTAATCTCTACCGATCAACATACTATTGACCGTGAGAGGCGACCTTTTTCTGATCGTCCTGTAGAGCGCAATCCAAAGGTGGCGCGCACTATGAACAACTGGATGCAGGCGTTTTTTGTCCTCGGTTGTGTCATGGGTGAGCGTCACCCGGAGCGGTGCTCCGAGTTATTTTTATACATGGACACGATTTATAGTACGTTTAAGTCCCATGGAGGGAGCGCATGGTGGAAATATGACGAAGATTTCCGTCGCCGCCTTGCTCTCCAGCCATCACTGGGTTGGGGTGTGAAGGCCACTGACATTTGGCTTCGCCTTATGACTTCTCAAAAACAGCCCTTTCAGTCTGGGGCCGCCGGACCCTCCTCTCCCCACGGCTCGGCGGCCGTTCGCAAGCCGGGAGCCTGCTGGCTTTTTAATGAAGGCCACTGCCGGTTCTTCGGCTTGTGCAAATACAAGCACGAATGCTCGCACTGCGGAGGAGCCCATTCTGCCTTGTGATGCACTCGTCCGGTCAAGCCCGGATCAAAATCTCCAGGTGCCTCTGAAGGGAAAGACTCCAGTGAGCGTCCCCGCGATGCAGCCATGGTTAGAAATGTACCCCAACAGGGAGGCTTCCGCGGTCCTGAGTAATGGTTTCGTTTTTGGTTTTTTCATTCCTTTTATCCCTTCTGATCAGCCATATTTCTCTAGGAGTCTCAAATCTGCCCGTGATTTGCCGTCGGTTCTCAGAGACAAAATTTGTAAAGAGGTTAGCTTGGGTAGTATTGTTGGTCCGTTCTCCTCTCCTCCTTTTCACAATCTAAGAGTTTCCCCCCTAGGTATCGTCCCCAAGAAGGAGAGTGGTAAATTCCGTCTTATCCATCATCTGTCCCATCCGAAAGGGTTTTCGGTCAACGACGGCATTTCCAGGTCTTTGGCATCGGTCTCTTACGTGTCCTTTGACCGGGCGGTGTCGTTGCTCCGGGTGGCGGGTCCGGGTGCCCTTATGGCGAAATCAGATATCGAGTCGGCCTTCCGTCTCCTCCCTGTCCACCCGGAATGCTACCATCTCTTGGGTTGCTCTATGGACGGTCAATTTTATTTCGATTCCTGCCTTCCCATGGGGTGTTCCATATCTTGCCACTTTTTCGAGCTTTTCAGCTCTTTTCTCGAGTGGGTGGTGAGATATGAAACCAAGTCCAGATCCATTATACATTATCTGGACGATTTTCTTTTTGTTGTTCCTGCTTCCGATTCCCGCTGTCAGTTTCTCCTTGATTCTTTTAGGTCCCTGATGTCCCATTTCGGGGTTCCTTTGTCCCCAGAGAAGACGGTTGGCCCTACCACTGTTCTTTCTTTTCTAGGTATTGAGTTGGATTCCATTTCGATGGTTTTCCGTCTTCCTGGGGACAAACTGGAACGCTTAACTGATTTGCTTCGTGGTTTCCTTGCGGTTTCCAAGGTCACTTTGAAGCAAATGCAGTCCCTGCTAGGCTTATTGGTCTTTACCTGTAGAATCATGCCTATGGGTAGAGTTTTCTCCCGCAGATTATCCCTTTCTACTAGGGGAATTTCTTCCCCTTATCACAGAATTCGTTTGACGCGGTCATTGAAATCCGATTTATCTGTCTGGATGAGCTTCCTGGAGAAATACAATGGTCGGACCTGTATGCAATCTCTGGAAGTGTCCAATCAGGACATATCCTTGTATACAGACGCCGCAGGTTCCCTGGGCTTCGGCGCTATTCTAGGCCGGGAGTGGTGCGCCTCGTCTTGGCCGCCGGAGTGGGCGACAACCGGTTTGTGTAAGAACCTTACCTTATTAGAGCTGTTCCCGATTGTAGTTTCTGTCATTCTGTGGGGTCCGCTTCTTCGCGATAGGCGAGTTACCTTCTGGTGTGATAACGAAAGCGTAGTACATGCCATTAACAACCTTACTTCTTCTTCTCTCCCAGTTCTGTCTCTTCTTCGGCACATGGTCCTAAGATGCCTGGAGATGAACATCTGGTTTAGGGCTCGTCATGTCCCGGGCTGCAAGAACAACGTTGCTGACGCTTTATCTCTCTTTAATTGGCAGGTATTTCGGGAGCTGTTGCCGGAGGCATCGGAGGAGGGTTTGGAGTGCCCCCCTTACCTATGGGATATCCCGACCAGAGAATGATGTCCTTGGTCCAGAACTCAGTAGCTCCGGCTGCATGGGCTGGTTATGGTAAGGCGTGGAGAGAATGGTGTGACTGTGTCGATCTTGAGCGAGTGGATGTCTCTGTGGAGGATAGGTGGAAAGTTGTGTACCGTTATTTGTCTGTTTTACGTGACTCGGGTGTTTCAGCTGCGGTAGCATCCTGCCGTATTTCTGGTTTAAATTTCCATTTTCAACTTAGGGGTTGGGGCAATTTGTTTCAGTCCTTTGTTCTGCGTCAGGCCCTTAAGGGTTGGCGTAGGGAAGTAGTCTGTAAGGATTCACGTCGTCTGGTGTCGTATGCTTTGTTATGCCGTCTTGTCTCTGCTCTGCCAAGCATATGTTCTTCTAGTTATGAGTCCTTAGTTTTTGGAGCCTGTTTTTCTTTGGCCTTTTTCGGGGCCCTTCGTTTAGGTGAGCTGGTCCCGTCTTCTAGGTCTCGCCCGGGTGGGCTTCTTTTTGAGGACGTCCTTCTTTGTAATGACTCGCTTCGTATCCGTATCAGGAGATCTAAGACGGATTCTTTAGGTAAGGGAGCATGGATCCATTTACAGAGGGTCGACGGCGATGTATGTCCTGTACGGTCTGTTAGTGACTACTTGTCCCGGAGGGCTCAGGGTTCTTCCTTTCTGGTACACGAGTCCGGCTTTCCTGTGACTTCTTTTCAGTTTCGGTCTGTCTTTAACAAATCTTTGTCTTTTCTGGGCGCTGATCCTAGCGAGTATGGTACCCACTCTTTTAGAATCGGAGCTGCCACTGAGGCGTCTAGAGCAGGTTTGTCGGTCGAATCTGTCCAGAGGATAGGCAGGTGGAGGTCTTCTTGCTACGCTGGGTATGTTCATCCGGAATTGATGGTTTAACTGTTGTGATTTTTCCCTTCCCTTTACAGGTCTTCGGAGGCCTCACATTTGTTTTCTAGGTCACAGTTACGTTTTTTGGGCGGCTCATAGGGCTGAAGTCAGACCCGGGGGGAAGTCCCTTGGTTTTCGTGAAATGGACGTCGAATGGAGAGGAATCCGCGGTTTGAAGTGGTGTCAGGTCTTGCCGGAAGCCATTTCCATAGGTCAAGTAGCTCCTCCTCCTGTGATTCTTGTAATTCATACGGGAGGGAACGATCTTTGCGTTATGAGAGTTGCTGAACTTATTACTCTAATGAGGGCAGATTTGGAGAGGATTGCTAGTTATTTTTCAGAGGTCATCCTAGTTTGGTCAGAAATGATTTCCCGAGTGACATGGCAGGGTGCCAGGGATGCTGCGGCTGTTGAAAAGGCGCGTAGAACAGTTAATGCCCGGCTATCGCGCTTCGTTCGTTCAAAGGGATGGGTAGTCGTACGCCACAGGCAGCTGGAAGGCGACAATCGTAGATTGATGCGATCTGATGGCGTGCACCTAAACGACATGGGATTAGATATTTTCTTGTCAGGCCTTCAAGACGGGGTCGAGCAAGCTCTGTTTCTTTTGGGGGGGGTCGGAGCCCAGTGTAAACACTGGCCTCCTCCTTGGCGGTTTATTGTGTATATGGGAGTGGAGGTGACATGCTCGTGGGGAGTCTCACGGCTGGCATACCACGCCACGCCTACTTAGGTATATGCTAATTTATATATATATGATGGTAATATATATATATATAGAGATACCGCTTTACGTTTACTGATATCCGTTTAAGAGGTTGTTATCAATAAAGAGCTGTGGCCGACCCCGTCCACCAAATTATTTGAGTTTAACTTCCGTGTGTGGTGTTTTTATTGAAGATGAGCATAGGGTTAGGGTTTGCTTTACGCTGTTTAGTCTGTGCAGTCTCTTAGTTGGTGACCGCTATGTGTGGGGGGGGGGGTTTGGTGTATAACAGTCCGTGGAGTCTCATCTTCCTCTTGTTTGGTGACAGCTGGACACGTATTGGGCAGCGATCTCCACAGTGGCCTCTTCTTCTCCCAGTAGGATGTAGAGTTTCCTCTTCTCGTCTGCAGATATGAAGCCTGGGATGTGGGCAGAGAGTCTTTGGTAGTAGACGGCCCTCACAGCTGAGTATTTGGTGCAGTGTAGCAGGAAATGGATCTCTAATACAGATGAATGGAAGCGGCCGGCACGCGGGGGGGTTAAGCGACCGGCTGCCGGCAAAGTGTACGTGCCAGGTGCTTCCATTCATTTCTATGGGAGCGTGCTGTTTGGATTGGCTGTTCCAAACAGTGTTTGCTCATCTCTAATTCTCTGGCCTCTTCTCGCCAAAGGGTTTCCTAAACAACTGTGGCTTCTATGGCTAGTAATGGCTAAGGCCTATGAGCTTGTACGCGTCTTCGTTGTAATATATTACGGTATTATCCAGGCCGCTGTAACACACTGAATTTACCCTTGGTGGGACTATTACAGGATTATCTTATCTTATCTTATTATCTTACACTGATTTTTAGTGCATTGAGGACCTTTGATGATGTCACTGTCACGTGACCAGAGGGAGGAGCTCCTCCCCCTCCTACGTTGCAGCCTTTGTGCCTGCTGACCTAGGCTCCGCCCTCACATGATCTCATGGCAGTGACGTCATCGCAGGTCCTGCTGTGGAGTCTCCTGGCATGTTCCCGGTCAGTGTTTCGTGTTCTTTGTCATGTGATTTGTGTGTGTGATACAGACGTCTAAGGGGTTACATACTTGTATTGGGAGCGATGCCTCTAAATCTAGTCGCCGACCAGCCAATTTCATGGCTGCTTTTATCTTCTGACTTGCTTTGATGAAATGGGTTTTGATTGGTTGCTATGGGCACCACGGCGATCTCCAGATACGTATCTATTACCGATCTATCTAGCGATACATCGATGTACAATGGAGGTCGTTTAATATTTGCATAAATTTTTCGCCTTTTTTTCCATTGTGTTTTTAAGCTTCAGCACTCCACGAACCAAATTTACTAAAAAGGTGCAATTACATCGTAAATCTGGTGCAAAATTCGCCTTTAGGAAATCAGGAATCCACTTCTGTCACAAATCTTGGCTTTTTTTTAACCCCTTCCTGACATCCTACTAATATTATAAGTGTGAAAGTTTGTGTGTTTGGATGTTTGTGAGTTTGGATGTTTGTTCCTCAATCACGCTAAAACGCCTGGACGGATTTGCGTGCAATTTTCCACAAACATAGTTCTCCCTCAGGATTGAGTCACAGGCTACTTTTGGTGCCACTAAACAACATGGCTTCCTAGCAGGAGACTCACAAAAGCAGGACTCCTAGCCCCAGCTATAGACTCACACACACTGCCTGGCATTTCCTGCTTTAACCTGCCTGCACACTCCTTACTGTCACCTCAGGAGTAGCCCTCACTCTACTCACTCACATTTACATATAGCTTTCCACTATCCTAGCAGGAGACTCACAAAAGCAGGACTCCTAGCCCCAGCTATAGACTCACACATACACAATACAACACATCACATTGTCTGTAGCCCACCAAACTTTTTAAAGCACTTTTACAGTTTCACACGTCTGTGTCCGCCCAATTCTCAAATCACCGCAGACGAAGTCGCGGGTAAAAGCTAGTGTGCCGTAATAGTATCGTACAGTCGAGACCCGGAGCCAATGCCTGTGATCAAACTTAACTTTGATTGTGGGCATTGTGAAAGCAAAGCCCCGAAGAATCTTGTACAGATGTAATTTTTCTCCAGTTCCGCCCCATTCTGATTTTTTTTCCCAACTTCCCAGTACATCGCAGGGGCGAGTCCAGGGCCAGGCGAGGGCCCCGCAGCCCGGATCTAACAAAACGCAGGTTGGGTTGGTCGGTTAGAACCATGAGGCCCTTAAAGGGGCTCTATCAGCAAAATCATGCTGCTAGAGCCCCACATATGCGTGAATACGCTTTATAAAGGCTATTCAGGCACCGTAAATGTTATATTAAACTACCCCCCCTCCCGTTTTAAAATAAAACCCTAAAACAGAATATGTTCAACTTACCGAATGTGCATGGTGGGCGGGCATTCAGGGTCTGACGTCATCTTCAGCCACGCCTCCTCTTCCAGCGATATCCTCTGGTCCCGTCTAACTCGCGAACCGACATTGATAAAAAAAATGGCGCATGTAGCAGTAGTAGAAGCAGGACGCTACTGCGCATGCACCTGCACCATTTTTTATCAATGTCAGTTCGCTAGTTAGACGGAACCCGAAGACATCGCTGGAAGAGGAGGCGTGGCTGAAGATGACGTCAGACCCTGAATGCCCGACCACCGTGCACGTTCGGTAAGTTGAACATATTCTGTTCTAGGATTTTATTTTTACCCCCCAGTAAGTAGGGCCCTGCCACAGTCAAGTGCCCAGGACCCCGCAAAGCCTGGATCTGCCACTGGTACATGGTAAAGAATATTAAAGGGTACCATTGTGAAAAACAATTTTTACAGCAAATAGTAATCCCTCTGTGAACAGAAATGTAAAAAAGTTATAGGGTTTGGAAATTGGGGAGTCAAAAACAAATACTGAAAAATAGCTGCAGTGGAGTGAGGTTATAAAACCGGTGCAAATCACATCACAACGTACAATATAAGATCCCTTGCCCTCAGCCTGATGTACATGTATGTCTTGAATATCGCCAGGGAAAACGCAGATCCTGGATATTTAACCCTTTCTGCTCTGGGACACATACAGATAATCATGCTGACAAAGGCAGGCGACTACATTGATGGCAGATCCTAGTGACAGTCATGAGAAAAACAGAGTACACCCTTTTTTAATTCTACGGTTTTACAGATCACGACATAGTAAAAAATTATATATATATCATCTGGTCTTTATAACATTGTAAAATTCTGTATACAAAGCCTCAGACGGATGGACATTAGCACATTATATATTTAACAAAAACTATGCCAAAATGCAGAAGCAGAGTGTGAAATATTATATAAACCCTTACTGCTTCTATAGAATATTAGAGGGCAAGTATCTGCTAATGAAATGTCCTGATTTTATTGATTGATCAGCAGCAAACCTCTATAAAAGTAGAAGTTTTGGCAGTTTGCTAGTCTGGAGCATATTGGTGTGTTTTAACACAATGCCATAGAGGAAAGATATCAGTCATGATCTTATAGAAGCCATTGTTTCTGACTATCGATTTGGGAAGGGTCATAAGACCATTTCCAAACAGTTTGATGTCCATCATTCTACAGTGAGAAAGATTATTCACAAATGGAAAATATTCAACACAGTTGACAATTTTTCCCAGGGAACAAATTCACCCCAAGATCGGACCGTGCAATGTTCAGCAGAATTGCAAGTAACCCAAGAGTTATATCTAGGACTCTCCAGTCATAGCGTGTTACATGTTCAAGTCCAAGACAGTTAGAATAAGACTGAACAAGTATGATGGCAGAAGGGGTGTCAGGAGAAAGCCTCTTCTTTCTATTAAGAACATGGCCGCATGGCTTAAGTTTGCAAAGTTGTATCTGAACAAACCACAAGACTTCCGGAATACTGTCCTTTTAGCGAGATGAGACCAAAGTGGAGATGTTTGGCCATAATGCAAACCCAAACGTATCGCACTAATGGTCCAACATGGTGGTGGAGGGGGGATGAAGTTAAAACTGTTCCGAGACATTTTCATTAGTCTTCCTCGTTATTGCTTTGTAGCTTCCATACTAGAGGCCCCTTCTCATGGATTTTAGTATCTGTCCCTTTTTCCTCTCCAGACGTCCCATCCTGCTCATGTTATAAGATCATTCATTTTCTGACAACCTACACCATGGCGGAGGAGATATTAGAGCTCACCCTGGAGATCATCTACCTGCTGACCGGAGAGGTGAGGACTTCTGGGAATGAATCCTGTGACTCTTCTCTGTATTAATAAAGGCTCTGGCCTATGATATTGATCATTGCGTCTCTCCATACATAGGACTACATGGTAGTGAAGAAACCTGGTAAGGATGTGACAACCAACACAGATCCCCAAATGTCACCAGGAAGGAGTAAGCGCCAAAGCGCCACCATAAAGCCTCCACCTAAATCACTGATAGATCCTCGAGGTAATGAGGAGAAGATCCTGGAGATCATGGATAAGATCACTGAACTGTTGACTGAAGAGGTGAGTGTTGCATGAAGAGATAATAGTGGGATTTATCAAGACGGTGTTTTTCGAGCTGGTCTTGATATTTGCCCCTAATTTATGACTCGTGATAAATTCTGAGTATCCAACGGGTGTCCGTGTCTGAGATGTCCAAGTGGTTGCATGCCATGCCTCTTTTCAGAAAGTGGCAAGTCGTGTTGGACTAGACCAGAGGGTCCTCCAGTAGGCCCAGGCTCTTACACAGTAATGGTGCAGCAGAAGAAACACCAATTTGAAGGCTACTATGGTCTATTTTTCCTAGGGATTGTTGGAAGGTGGACCCCAGAATCGTTTTATCTAGTGGGCCCAAAACTAATGGCAAATGCAACCTAAAGACAATTTTTGTTTCAAGTGACAACTAGTGTAACGGAGATGATACCTCTTCCCTATTGTGTCTGGACAATGACCATTCCATTGTGTTTTTCAGGTCCCTGTTAGGTGTCAGGATCAGGATGCCGCGGTCTGTCCCTCCGGGGAAGAGTCAGAAGGGCACGAGAATCAATACAAGGACGCCATGGTGAATAAGGACGAGGCCCTCACACCACAGGGTAAGAGGAGATTCTCATTGGCTAGAAAGGAGAGTTATAGATTCTCCTATATAGTCCTCACATGATAGTCACATATGGGTTCCCTGCCTATGTGTGCGTCTTATAGGTGGATCCAGTAAGAGTGATACACCTGACCAGTCCCCCACACCACAGGGTAAGAGGAGACTCTCTATAACTGCAATGGTGAGCACTTCTGAAAGCCATCTTGATGCGCCCACGATCCCCACCACTGTATCCGTGTGCTTCTTTACAGAGGGATCCAGTAGAAGTAACACACGAGACTCTTGTTCCAGTCCTCTTCATGACTTGGACCATCCTGAAGACAATCAGGTAGAGGAATCAGATGGAAGAACTTAAAGGAGACTTCACTACGTCATACTGGATTTCATCTGGTGCATTTTTTTTTATAGGTTGGTGACCTTGTTATTGTCAAAGTTGAAAACACCGAGGGAGACGAGGAGTATTATAAGAGTGGTCTCCTTAGTAATGAGGAGGAGACGCCGACTGATAGCAGTACAGGTGAGTAATAACCACACGGGGTAGAAAGGCTTTCAGTACTTACTTCCTCTGGATCCTATTGTGGATGAACCATGGGATTCTGGGCAGGTTCCACGATGCAATGGAAGCCAAATGGGCTCCATTATAGACAGTGGGATCTATTGGGCTCCGTTGGTGTCCGTCATCTTTTTGGCTTCTGTTGTCCTGCATTTATAATGGAGCAGAACAACAGAAGCTGATGTGAACGTAGCCTAATCCGAACAGAAAAATGTGACGTATCAAAGCATCCTAAAGCTGCAACGTCTCGCACAAGAGGAATAGAATAACCATGTGGAATTACCCTGTTTTTAGAAAAACAATGGAAAACGATTTATTTTCATTCCCACAGATCTCCGATCGAGTCTCCGGCCCAGTCCTCTGCCTTCTTCTTCTGATCGTGTGGCAGAACTCTATGCTAAACATAATATGTTTGGAAAAGCCCTCAGTACCTCGAATCCATCTTTAGTCATCGCTAGCGGTGGGGACACATCTGATCCCGCTACTCTCGAAGGACCTTCATCCGATCAATCACAAACTGCTAAGCAGGAGTCCAGTTATGGTGGGCAAAGTCTGAGAAGTGAGAGTCGATTTTCATGTCAAGAATGCGAAAAAAGTTTCACAAATAAGACAAATCTTCTGGAACACCAGAGTGTCCACACGGGAGAGCGGCCGTATTCATGTCAGGACTGTGGGAAAAGTTTCACCTGGAAATCGAATCTTTGTGAACATCAAAAAATTCACTCAGATAAGATTCCATTTTTGTGTTCGGTGTGTGGGAAAAGCTTTAATCAGAAGTCGGGTCTTATCAGACACTTGAGAATCCATACCGGAGAGAAGCCACATTCCTGCTCAGTGTGCGGAAAATGTTTCACGAATAGGCAACATCTGGTCGAACATCATAGGGTTCACACCGGAGAGAAGCCATTTTCATGTCCCGAATGTGGGAAATGTTTTGCAATAAAATCCAATCTTTTTGCCCATCAAAAAACACACACGGGGGAAAGACCATTCCAGTGTTCAGTATGTGAGAGAAGTTTTATCCTAAAAACAGATCTGATTATCCATGAGCGAATTCACACAGGAGAGAGGCCATATTCATGTTCAACGTGTGATAAATGTTTTAACCGAAAAAGAGATCTCGCTCGACATCAGAGGATCCACACCGGGGAGAAGCCATACTCGTGTTCCGAATGTGGGCGAAGTTTTATCCAGAAACAAGCTCTCGTTGCACATCAGAGAACTCACACGGGGGAGAAGCCATATTCATGCTCCGAATGTGGGAAATGTTTCACGATTAAGACCAACCTTGATGAACATCAGAAGGTTCACACAGAGGAGAAATTGTTTCCTTGTTTGCTGTGTGGAAAATCTTTCAACCGGAAAACAGATCTTCTGAGACACCAGAGAATCCACTCGGGAGAGAAGCCATTCCCATGTTCAGACTGTGGGAAGCACTTTAGAAATAAACAACATCTTGTAGAACATGAAAGGATTCATACCGGCGAGAAACCGTTCTCCTGTACAGATTGTGGGAAATGCTTTAGATTAAGAAACAATCTTTATATACACAAAAGAATCCACACGGGGGAGCGGCCATATTCGTGCTCAGAATGTGGGAGATGTTTTACCCAGCGATCAGATCTCACGGCACATAAGAGAAGCCACACAGGAGAGAAACCATATTCCTGTACAGACTGTGGGAAATGCTTTACCCGGAAACGAAGTCTCATTGAACACCAGAGAACTCACACGGGGGAGAAGCCTTATTCGTGTACAGAATGCGGGAGGCGCTTTAACCAGAAACAAGCTCTGGTTGTCCATTGGAGAATTCACACAAAGGAGAAGCCGTACCCATGTTCGGAATGTGGGAAGCAATTTAGCCAGAAGCAGGCGCTTATTGTACATCAGAGGAATCACACCCAGGTTCAGTCGAGTGTGCAAGTGTTCTGAGTGGGGAGAGGGGAGTGAGCTGCTCCCACATGGCTTTGGGGGCAGGTTGTCTCCGATAAGGTGTTAAAATCCTATTAGTCCTTATTTTGCCTGATATTATTTGCCGGAGGGAATTTGGGAGCCATCATTCGCAGTAGATAGCCGGCCAGTCCTGCAAGCTTCAGCTAACTTTTTGTCTAATGCAGACTTCGATCCGATTTTGGCATACGGTCCTCTCATGGACTCTTCATATGACTGTGTGAATAAAGCTTTCATCTGAGACGTACATTGTTTAAAAAAGACAAAGCGACAAAGAATTACAGGAGAAAACAGGACGGCCGGGCCTCCATCCCCATCTGTGTTCTTGGACTCTATAGACTTCAAAAACATCGAACATTCATTCAGGCAAAAAAGCATAACCGTATCTAAAGCCATAACCCCCAAAATGTCCCTCACTAAAAGGGTCAGTCTATGTTTTATGTTATTCTTCCTGTACCTTTTATTCTTAAAGGGAATGTGTCGCCAGGTCAAGTTTTTATGAATTTTTGAAAAGTCTTCCATGTCACCATCTGTCATCAACAAGAAAATGAACTAAATCTTGCAGTTTTTCACTCCGACCTCTAAGTCTAGGACTAGACAGGCACTTGCCAGGGGTTTTCTTTGCAGCAATCACCTCATTTACATTACAAGCAGTATTACAATAGCAGATAACACCTCTATAGATAACACCGCTGAGCCATCGCTACTTCCAGTACTGACAATAGAGGATGTCACGGTTTATCTCCTTCCCTACAGACCTCAGTGAGTCAACGCAATTTTATGTGTCCGCTGTCGCTGTCCGAGACTTCTGTAACATAGATCACTAAATGCCCCGATAGCAGGCACAGAAAATAGAAGAAAAAAATTTACAGTCAGAAAAAGTGATTTTCTGGTGACACGTTCCTTTAAAGACATTATTTTAGAAAAATCAATAGTGTTACGCCAATAAATATTCAGTATTTCTCAAAAAAAAAGTGTCCGTGTCCTTCCTTATAGAGCTTTGACTCTTACAGTGCGAGCTATGGGGGCCGCTCAGGTGTATAGAGACTTGTGAGCCCGTCAATGGGAGCTGGAGGCGTCTCCGTATAGCGAATCGGCCCAGGGTCAGAGGTCGGCCCCCTACCCTATCTTGAGGATAGGCTATAAAAAACATGAAGCCCCAATAATCCCTTTAAAGGGATTCTACCATTACACGACTTTTTTTTCTAAGTACCACGTCGGAATAGCCTTAAGAAAGGCTATTCGTCTCCTACCTTTAGACGTGGTCTCCGCCGTGCCGTTCCATAGAAATACCGGTTTTAACCGGTATGCAAATGAGCTCTCCACAACAATGAGGGCGGGCCCCGGCGCTGAAAGGCCGATGAGCGCATCCCCATTGCTGCCCAGAGCTCTTTCCTGCGCCGCCTCCTTCTTCTGCAGCAACTCCGCCTCTTCTGGCTTCTCTTGCTCTTGTAGTTCTATAGAGGAGCATAGAGAGGCCACCCCAAAATGGCCGCCGGCCTGCTCCTGTATTGAACTGCAAGAGCGGCTACCCAAAAATGGCCGGCGGCCATTTTTGGGTAGCCGCTCTTGCAGTTCAATACAGGAGCCTGCCGGTGGCCATTTTTGGGTAGCCGCTCTTGCAGTTCAATACAGAAGCTGGCGGGCGGCCATTTTGGGGTGACCTCTCTATGCTCCTGTATCGAACTACAAGAGCAAGAGAAGCCAGAAGAGGCGGAGTTGCTACAGAAGAAGGAGGCGCCGCAGGAAAGAGCTCTGGGCAGCAATGGGGATGCGCTCATCGGTGTTTCAGCGCTGGGGCCCGCCCTCATTGCTGCGGAGAGCTCATTTACATCCCGGTTAAAACCGGTATTTCTACGGAACGGCGCGGCGGAGACCACGTCTAAAGGTAGGAGACGAATAGCCTTTCTCAAGGCTATTCCGACGTGTTCATTAGAAAAAAAGGTAGTTTAATGGTAGAATCCCTTGAAGTACTATGGGCCAGATTTCTGAAGATTCTAGAACAGAACTGTCTTTGTTCCCATAGCGACCGATCTGATCGCTGCTTTCATTTTCAGACCTGCTGTGAAGAAGCTGAATTCCTATTGGTTGCCGTGGATAATACAGCAATGTTTATGTAGTAGTATAGCACCAGTAGTTGTGTATGTTCACACTGATTTTTAGGTGCATTCTGTCTAGGTTCACACTAGCATTGTCCTTTCCGTTGTCCTTATCCGTCGGAGGTCAGGCACATACCGAGCCCAATACAGCGGTCACTTACTGAGTCAGACTAACTATAATGGGTGTCCGTACTTTAAAACTGAAAGAGCCGGATATTCAGGACGTTTGGACGAACACTATGGCGGAGTCTCCGACACCCGGGTATATATTCTAGGCCTACAATGTATTGAGGTATACAGAGAGATTCTTCCAGACATCATACAGGGAAAGGAAAAGCTGGGTGCGAGGAGAAACATCTCGAGACAAAAGAAGCCAAATACGGCTGAAGTCATTTCATTGTTATTAAAAGATTATATATATATATATATATATCTATCTATATATACACACACACAGACGTATATATACAGTATATACATATACACACTCACACACACAGACGTATATATATACAGAATATACACACACAGACGTATATATACAGTATATACATATACACACTCACACACACAGACGTATATATATACAGAATATACACACACAGACGTATATATACAGTATATACATATACACACACACAGACGTATATATATACAGAATATACACACACAGACGTATATATACAGTATATATATACACACACACACAGACGTATATATACAGTATATACATATACACACACACAGACGTATATATATACAGAATATACACACACAGACGTATATATACAGTATATACATATACACACACACAGACGTATATATACAGTATATACATATACACACACACAGACGTATATATATACAGAATATACACACACAGACGTATATATACAGTATATACATATACACACTCACACACACAGACGTATATATATACAGAATATACACACACAGACGTATATATACAGTATATATATATATATACACACACACTCACTCACACAGACGTATATATATTTTCAGCATCGCCAAAACATATTTAATGTCATCACTAAATGGCGAAATTTTTTATTTTAATGAACCAAATAATCTTATGACTAATATTATTCTATGGGGTCTGTATATACGAAACGGTCATTAGACCACACCCTCTAAAGGCCACTCCCACTTTTGTCATAACTTGACATTTGCAGAGGGCCATCCCAGGTTGAGGTCTTTGACAGCGGCCTCCTCCACCATGCAGTCCCATGTAAACAGCGGCACCCTCTCCCTTCTGGCTGGTGTGTATTCTGTTCTATTCTCAAGTCACATGGCGGGAGCCGGGGAGAAGACTCAACATAATACAGCAGAGCAAGAAGGACAAGATGACAACTGCCCGGGACAGCCGAGAAAAATCAGGACTATCCAGCAGTATCTGGGACGGTTGGGACACACCAATCTGCACCAAACTTATCACACAGGTAATTCAGGAGGTTCCAAAAGTTGTAGACCTTGTTTTGGCTCTGAATGACCCGCAGATCTCAACACAGTGATGTCATAGTACAGAGATAATACACACAGTGATGTCACAGTACAGGATAATACACACAGTGATGTCACAGTACAGGATAATACACACAGTGATGTCACAGTACAGAGATAATACACACAGTGATGTCACAGTACAGAGATAATACACACAGTGATGTCACAGTACAGGAATAATACACACAGTGATGTCACAGTACAGGATAATACACACAGTGATGTCACAGTACAGAATAATACACACAGTGATGTCACAGTACAGGATAATACACACAGTGATGTCACAGTACAGGGATAATACACACAGTGATGTCACAGTACAGGATAATACACACAGTGATGTCACAGTACAGGATAATACACACAGTGATGTCACAGTACAGGATAATACACACAGTGATGTCACAGTACAGGGATGGGGGACACAATTCCCAATCGGTCAGCCAGGTGTGATCTAAGCCTTACACATATACTGTCTATTTATATTTCCACGCCTGTGAGCTTTGATGATGTCACTGTTATGTCACCAGGGGGCGGGGCTCTGCTGTTAGGAGCTCCAATTCATTGGTAAGATTCTTCCCTCCAAATTTTAACTCCTCCCTCTGTCTGGTCACATGACTGTGACATCATCAAAGATCCTTTACCTCCCCCCCCTTCAAGTCCTGTGATGTCACCTGGTCAGTTTATGTCACATCAGTTCTTACCGGCCGTCCAGGTAAATACAATAATATGTTGCTTCACGAGGTGGCCACCAAGCAACGGGTACGGGTGACCACCTCCGAAAAGTCATTGACTGCATTACTGTGCAGTTGTCACTGCTTAAAGGGGTTGTCCAGGGAGGGTTTTATACTTTCTTCGTGCAGGTTCTATTATGGATAAACCACAGGATTTTGGGCTGGTTCTGATTTTGGGTCAATGGATCGAAACTGGCTGCCAAATTGCTCCACTAGAACCCGGGAAAGTATAGAAATCCACCCTGGACATCCCCTTTAAGTGGACAGAGCTCTTCTAAGACCTACAGTGGATGGCCACTCCTAAGGAGGTCATTAAAGGTATTTAGGGTCCAAGAAGTGGGATCCATGTGAACCTCGAGAATCAGACACAAGTGAGTGGAGAGGGGCCGTGCATGGACAAATGTCTCCATTGACTTCTAGGACTTCCAAAAAACAGCCCACCTGGGATCTCCCAGAGAAGTGCATGGAGAGGCGTGTGCAGTGTGGCCCCTCTCTTACACTTTTGGGGCCTCAATCTCCAGACAGACCCATTTATGGCTTATTTTATAGATCTAGGTGTAAGTTCCACCAGGTCGATGGCACGTGGGCCGATAAGGTCAGTGCTCTCCCTTAATGTGGTTGCCCAGGGCTCCTCCTATTACCCGGCTGTTGTTGCTCCTGCATCTGCTGCTCTGTATTTGTTTCCTCCCTGCAATGGCTTCAGGCCTGTAACCCTTTCCCTGCTGGTCTCCGAGGCTAGGAGGCACTGCCGGGGACAACATGGCAGCCATTCACTACAAAGGAGACAATACACACTGTAGCGATGAAAATAACAATGTAGTGTAAATGAATGTTAATTAGGAAGTATTCCGCACCTGAATAGAATGCAATAGATCAGTGTATACTGACACACCTGAATAAGAATGGATACTAGGTACTATAAGTGCACCAAGGCTAGGACTACATATATATATATATCCTGAAACTACATCACTAATGTAAGTGGATGGACTCAGATTTGACCCTGAAAATTTGGCAGCTGCAAAAAGAACTAGAAGCCAGAACTTCTTCATGGTTAAAATGCAACTCCATTCATGTACATTGGTGGAGGGGTTGCAGGGTGTGATCTCGACCAAAGTTGCTGTATAGCCCTAACCTGTATGTACGGCTAGTCATTATACAATCCTATACTGATCCCTGTAAAGCTGGCATATACATTAGACTTTCATTGGCTGCAATGGTCCAATGTTTCCTCTAGGAGGGCGACGTGGGGGCAGACAGGTCTGGTACTATCCGGGAGGTACATACAGAGCCCACTTACTTAGTGTTTGGCTGGTGCTATCACATTTATGGTATCTAGCACAATCTCATTCACGTGTGTCAGTATACACTGATTTGTTGCATTGTATTCAGGTATGCTGAATGCTGTCTAATTATGGTAGGAATGCCCCCTCTATATTTATATATCATTTTGAGATCTGCACCCGCTTCTATATGATTTCATTATTTCGATCCTCATCTTGTTGCCCCTGTGGGTATCCTGGGAATGAGGAGAAGTGTTAATGTGAAGAGAACTGGCTTTGGTGTAAAATGACTTCACCACTTGAGCCTGTTCAGACCTGACTTGCCTAGAGAGTATTTAGAAGACCTGTCAGAGGGACATTCGGGGCCCTTCAAGGTCAAGGCCCTAAAAGTGACTGCTATCTTTGCACCCGCTATAGCGAAGTCCCTGAATTTAGTTGCACGCAGTCTGCAGCACCCACAAGGTTAAAGCCGATTGTCTCTTGTGCAGTCTTAAAGGGGTTGTCCATAGCAGATATTCTTGGCATATCCACAGGTGATCGGGGTGATGCCACCTCTGGGACCTGCGTCTATGGAACTGACCACCTTGCTCACCTGGGTTCCTCTGATGGTGGTCAGGTTTCCATAACTTGTGCAATACCATGTACAATGTGTTTCCTTGTCCACCCAGCGTCCGGCCCGCCATTACTCTTAGTTTTTTTTTTATTTTTGGGAGGATCGACACCTCCAGCTTGTTTTCCCTCACTGTCTTATATCGGCTGAGTACCTCTTACCACGTAGACGGCCCTCGTATATAATATCGTCTGCCAGATCCACTCTTGATAGGACAGTGATGGTGTATCTTGGTCAGACGCTACCAAAGTCTCCAACAAGTCAAATTCCAAATCCTCTTCATTCCCATCAGTAACGGTGCGCTCTCTCCTGTTACTCATAGGTTTTAGTATTGTTCCATGTGTTTCCTCTCCAGGTGTTCCATCTGGATAATTGTCCATTGCAACTACCTGTCCTACACCATGGCGGAGGAGATATTGGAGCTCAGCCTGGAGATCATCTACCTGCTGACTGGAGAGGTGAGGACATTTGGGAATGACCTGACTCTCAACTATAAGACCAGACCTGGCCGGAGAGATGATATTGATCAGTGTGTCTCTCCATACATAGGACTACATGGTAGTGAAGAAACCTGATGAGTATCTGACAACCAGCGCAGATCTCAAAGTGTCACCAAGATGGAGCAAGAGCCAAAGCCGTATCATGGAGCCTCCACCTGAATCACTGATAGATCTGAGACCTAATAAGCAGAAGATCCTGGAGCTCACCAGGAAGATCCTACAGATGTTGACCAGAGAGGTGAGCGCTGCTGGGACATTATATGGTAACGTGTTGGGATGATGACAGTATCATTGTGCCCATCAGGTCCCGATAAGGTATCAGGACGTCACTGTCCATTTCTCCATGGAGGAGTGGGAGTATTTAGAGGAACACAAGGATCTGTATAAGGACATCATGATGGAGGACCACCAGTCCATCACACCACAGGGTAAGAGGAGATTCTCATTGACTGTGACTTGTCCCTGTCTTTTACTTTCTATAAAAAGTCTGATGGCTAGGACCTCCAGGAATCAGAACAGGAGACTGCAAGCTGCCTTGTATAGTCCATGTGAGTAGATCTCTGGTGCATACATGTAGCCAAGACTCCATTGATTGACAGGGGACTGATGGAGATGACTGCCCCAGCCGATGGAGGTTCCAGTAGTCCGACACCCAGACATCTGACAGACCTAGGTTAGAAATGAAAATCTGTGGAACTGGGTTGGATTCTGAAGACTTCCACCATACTATATGGGCACAATATGGCCGTAGTATATAGATTCTTGGCTGAAGGCACACCGCATATCTCTCATAGGCTCACATCTGCCTCCCGGGCTCCGATATGCAGGTTTCCGTTTCCTGCCCGAAACTGGGCAAGAGACAGAAACCTGCCGGCATCTTTCAAACCCATTCATTTCAAAGGGTTTGGAAAGTGTCCGGCCGTGAGCGCCCGTGAGCGTTTTTTTGTAACCAGACACAAAATCGGACATGCAGGACTTTGTGTCCAGTTTAAAGAAAACGGTTTCGCCACGGAGAGCACAAAACGCTGACGGGTGCTCACGGCCGGACACTGTCTGTCGGGTTTCCATCTTCTGTCTGCAGAAGACAGAAACCCGAAAGACGGAGATCGGGCGCAGATGTGAACGAGCCGATATGTAGGCAGGAAAAAAAAAAAATCTTGCTTGACAAAAACTCAATCAGCTTGATACATGTCTTATTTTTGTGTTGACCTTACAGTCAAAATGTCTGCCCTCTGTATTGTGTCTATGAATAAACATCCCTGTCTTCATCTCCAATAGACATGCCTCTAAAACCTTGGCGTAGTAATCTACCTGCAGAATGTGAACTAGGATGTAGCAGCGATGGAGAACATTGTATTGCCCAAAGTCCACCTTCAGTCTCCGACAAACAAGAGCCAGCACCTAATCCTACCACTCATGAGAAGCCACCGACTCATCTGAAAATTATTAAAAAATTCTCTTGTTCAGAATGTGGGAAAATTTTTGCAACTAACACAAAACTTGTCAGACACCAGATTATTCACACCGGAGAGAAGCCATATTCATGTCCAAAATGTAATAAATGTTTCAATGTTAAAAGA
This sequence comes from Leptodactylus fuscus, assembly GCF_031893055.1. NCBI lineage: Eukaryota > Metazoa > Chordata > Amphibia > Anura > Leptodactylidae > Leptodactylus > Leptodactylus fuscus. Next base: position 78,738,437 of record NC_134275.1, read on the forward strand.
TATGTCATAGAACATCAAAGAGTTCACACTGGGGAGAAGCCATATTCATGTCCAGAATGCGGGAAATGTTTTTCTTTCAAATCAAATTATACCGTCCATCAAAAACTCCATGCAGGAGAGAAGCTTTATTCATGTCCGGAATGTGAGAAATGTTTCTTATGTAATTCAAAACTTCTAAGACACCAGAAAAGTCACATAAAGAAGCAAATTCCTAAAGAATTCCCATGTCCAGAATGTGGAAAAAATTTTGTATCGAATTCAAAACTTGTCAAACACCAGATAATTCACACTGAGCTGAAGCCATTTTCATGTCCAGATTGTGGCAAATGTTTCAGACTTAAAAGACAAGCTGTTGAACATCGGAGAGTTCACACTGGTGAGAAGCCATATTCATGTCCAGAATGCGGGAAATGTTTTTCCTTCCAATCAAATTTCGTCGTACATCAAAAACTCCACCGAGGAGAGAAGCCATATTCATGTGCAGAATGTGGAATGTGTTTTGTATCCAGTTCAAAACTTGTTAGACACCAGAGAAGCCACACGGGAGAGAAGCCATTTTCATGTCCAGAATGTGAGAAGTGTTTTACCCGAAAAGTTAATCTAGATAAACATCGGAGGAGTCACATGAGAGAGATGCCATAGTCATGTCCAGAATATGGAAGAAGTTGTTACCCACACACCAAATCGTGTTGAACATCAGAGAAGTCATATTGGATAGAAGACATTGTCACGTCCAGTAGATGGAAGATGTCTTATCTAGAAATCAACATCAGAGAAGTCCTACTGGAGAGAAGACATTGTCCTGTCCAGGATATGGTAGATGTCTTACCTACAAGTCAACGTCAGAGAAGTCTTACTGGAGAGAAGACATTGTGATGTTTAGAATATGGAAAATGTCTTACCTAGAAGTCAACGTTAGAGAAGTCTTACTGGAGAGAAGACGTTGTCCTGTCCAGGATATGGTAGATGTCTTACCTAGAAACCAAATCTTATTCCACGTGAAAGAAGTCATGTCCAGAATATGACCATCCTAACTGGTTAAAAGACATTGTCATGTCCAGGATATGCAAAAAGTTGAATCTAGAAGTCATACAAGGTCAAAGATGTTGTCATGTCCAGAATTTAAGAAACTTTTCACCAGACACCAGATCTTGTTGAATGTGAAAGATCTCACATGTTGAGAAGCCATAATTGTGTAGAACGTTGGAGATATTCTGCGTCAGAGAGTTCACAAGGGAATTTATGTTCTAAATAGTTAGATTTTTTTTCTAAAATTTTCATTGCAAAAGGTTTTTGTTTATCGATAACTTATTTTACACCAGTTTTGGCTGCACCGTCCGTGTTCTCTATAACGTAAAGGTCTGAAGTTCACAAGACCTGGGCCTCCACCTCTATTAAAAGGGTTGTCACCATGTTTGTTCTGTTAATAATTAAAAGTACTTATAAAACTTTATTAAAACACTTTGGATTCTTATTTTCTGGGTTTAATTTTTGTTTCCTTTGTTCTGTGGGGTGGACGTTCTATAGAGCTGTTGTTTGAAGCTGTGTGGGTTTGTTCTCGAAACACTGAGACACTTGGGGTGGTGGGGGGTTCCTAAGGGCATTAGTGTTGGGCTAGATATTATGGGGGGCCGGATATATAAGAGTATCGGCGTATTTAGATTTAGGGTTTTTTTTAAAAAAAACCAAAACTGTGTAGTTGTACAATTGAACTGGCAACTGCCGTCATAACCCCTCCCTCCACTGATACCACACCCACTCTGCGCAGCACTGCTGAAAACTGAGCTACCACGTGTTGAAGAAAAACTGTGCAGATATCGTTGTGTTTTTGTTGCAGATTTTGCAGTGATTTTTTTTTTTTTTTGAACCAAAGCCTGGAGTGGATTTAATGGAGGTCTGGGGGAGGTGCGATAAAATAATGCACACTGATAACTCCCCTTCCCTCACCACTCCTGAGCTCCTTAGTGGCCTCCTGGGTGATGTCATAAGGAATAATTGAGATCCAATCGGTGGTGTAACTACCGGGGTAGCCACGGTATCGGCTGCCATAGGGCCCGGGACATTAGGGGCCCAGCGATAGCCCCAGCCTGTAACGGGCCTTATTTACTTATCGATCCTGGCAGGGGCTGGGATCGGTAAGTGATGCCGCAGGCCTCACAAACACTATTATTATACTCGGGGGGGTCTTGGGGATTATACTTGAGGGTCTTGGTTTCAGACCCCCAAGTATAATGATCGGAGGCACAGGAGAGGTAAGGGAACAAAAAAAATATTACCATACAGCACAAGTGGGTGAACCCAACGGATAGTGGTGCCTCACAAGATGGATAGGGACATGTCTACCATGGCCCTCCTAATGACTAGGAACCAGTGGTTTCCATGCACCTAGACTAGCTTCCTCTGAGCAACCATTGGTGCACCCTGGCCAACTTTCATGGTTGTCTAATTCTGTCCATAACTGGCAGCCTTCATTTTTGGGTCTGAATCTGCTTAGAAGACCAAGACTCTACATATCGTAGTGCCCTATAATACTAGGCGTCCCTCCCGCGCCTCTACTGTTCCATACTGTATGTAGTAGGACAGATGAACCATGGAGTGACCGGGACTCCTAGATTTGTAGATCACTATGATGCTCGGAGTTTGGGTATTTGGACTGAGTTCGGACAGGGGATGATGTACAGACTAGGTTTTCCAATCTGGCTTCCTCTATGTGAATGGGGTCTAAGGGTCTTAATGACTGGGCACTTTTTAGAAATTTTTCTCACATGGCCCACATTCATCAATGCAATCGTGTCACAAAAGTGGCCAGAAATACACCTTGACTTGAGACGTTTCTGGCGCACTGTTGCATCTCAGAACTTGGGCTCTATCTGCCACTTTTTTTAGACAGTGGGTATCATGGTACGGGAACCTTGGCACCTCGGGGCGGGGGCACCCTGGGACACCAGATTTGCTATAACTTACACCAGAAAACTGTCATGACTTCTATCACAAATCGTTCATGACTGGCCTAGATTTGTGACCAGTCCACCTACATACTCGAGAACTATTAAGAGTCCGGAGCCTCTTCGTAATTCTGGCGAGTCGAGCGCCTGTCAGAGAATCCATGGCGACTGGTGTAGGAATGGGCAGTCTTAATAAATTCCCTCTATGGTTTAATGGCCCTAAATTATTTATCCGATGCATTACCAAGAAATATCTGGAGCGGTTTCTGTGATTGTTTATTAATAACTTTTTTAGATGAATTTAGAGGTTTGTTTGTTTAATTGAAGTTACATTGTATAAAAAGAGTTAAAAAATATTCATTTCTCAAGTTACAGAATTATATAAATTGATCCAAAAATTATAGATTACGGCCGGGGCCCCACGTAGTGTAAATGTGGTAACTTGTCAGTGGTGGAAACACAGCGGAAAAAAAAGTGACATTTTACAGTCAAAGTATAGCGGATGGGAAAATCCTTCACGGGGACCCGAAATGTGTGTTTGGATGTTTGTTCCACTATCACGCCGCAACGGCCAAACGGATTTCAATGAAATTTTGCACATACCTAGACTGTCACCCGGAAAAGAACATAGGCGCCTCAGAAACCACGTATATCACCGGGTTTGCCAACCACGGGCACCAAATTCATGGTTCGTGTAGGCTGAAGGACCTCACATGACATCACCACATAAGGCGCAGGACTCCGATTGGACCAGGCCACTGCGGGGGCGGAGCTATACAGCCACAAGCCAGCCGCACACTGACATGAACAACAAGGCGTCGTGCATGCAGGCAGCCAAGAACCGCACATGCCAGCATCACTGGAGCCCGGCGCGCGGCATGGACTGATAAGTCCACCGGGGCCCCGGGGGTCGGCAGGGGTAGACAGAAGGGTGGGGAGGGTGTGTATACATAGGAACACGGTGGCAGAGGTGGGGGGGGGAAGGGGCTCAGAGTCGCAGGTTTGGGAGGAATATGAGAGCAAGTGAATGGGAGAGCGCGTAGGGAAAAAAGTGGAGAGTCCAGGGGCGAGAGGAGCAGTAGTGGGCCAGTGGGGCGCAAGGTCGAGGTCCATCGGTGCACTGGTGTTGCACGGGCCCGCTGCGCCCACACGGCAAATGTGGGGGGTCCGGGGCGATACTGCAGGTGGGGCACGCAGACATTCAGGGGCCACGGATGACATCGCTAGTATAGCTAGTGCACAATAACTGACAATTTGCACCAATTTGTCACATCATGTTCGTCATTTTTGCAAAATTTAGGGCCATTTTTTTAATTAATTATAATCAAACGTCTGATTCAGGACAATCGAAGGAGTCTCAGGAGTTGCAGCCTTCTCGGGACATTTCTTCAAGTCTTTACAAAAAATATCCGGTATTGGTTTTTCACATTGTCCTTTTCTAGTCTTCTTTCTGATGGCGTCTGGACTGGAGGTGCTGGAGGAGCGGCCTGACTCCAGAGGCCTCCTTATCTGGGTGTGTTGATTTTTAGGACCTTTGATGATGGGATCACGGGGAGGTGCTCGACTCTTAGAAGATCCATGCGGTTTCTCCTTGACTACAGACGTCTGATTCCTGGGCAGACCCCGACCCTCCAGACTTTGACTCCCCCCGCTTGCTCACATGATGATGACGTCATCAGAGGTCCTTTATTCCCTGTGTTGTGGAGTCTCCTGGCATGTTCCCGGTGAGTGTGATTGTTGTCTTTTTCGTGTGCTTTGTGTCGCTTGTGTCCTATAGACGTCCAGGTAGTTACACACTGACTGCAGTCCCCCTTAAAGGGATATTCACATTGAAGCTTTTATTAGCCTATCCAGAAGTTATCGCAGTGACGGGCTTCGCTGGCTCCATCCTGTCTGGATGCGGTGGCCGGGAGATACAAATATAGCTGAGTAGGCTACGCTGTTTTCGGAAGTCCCATAGAAGTGAATGAGGGTTACAGAAATAGCGAGGTAGACTGTTCACGAAAGCAGCATACGTAGTTCGCTTTTGTAGGACGTTGGTACGTTCACATCTGTGTCGTTTTATGGTCTGTCCGAGGACCAAAAGAGCGGATTAACTGTAAAGACGTAGATGGCGGATAACAACAGATCCCGACAGGTGTAACCTGAAGCTCCGGAGCCCCAATACACAATGTGTTACCCACTGTGCCATGTAGAATAAGTCATACATTGTATGTGGCGTGGGGACCTTTAGGGCCCCCCATGAACTACATCAAAGACACCTCATTGGATGAAAAAAGTCGTGATAGCAGGACTTGAGACGGACCAGAAAAACGGACATAATGGTGCAAATGTGATCATGGTCTTAGCAACGACTGGTGATCAGGAGGACGAGGACTTCATACATAGAGCACCAGTGGGCTTGTGTGATCGGGGCTCCATTCACTGCTATGGGGCTGCTGGGACTGTAATCTCCCGAAGTCCCATAGGTGAATGGCGCGCCGGTCACACAAGCCCACTGGTGCTCCATTCACTTGGAGACTTTTAGGGGTCTTTCAGTCCTTCATCTTCCTGTTCACGGGGGGACCTGGATATCGGTTTGACCATTGTAACTACCGAATCGGATGAGTATTTCTCCATGTTTCTAGTCAGGCATATTCCTTGTGTATTTATGTTTGTTTTTGTTTACTTATATATGTGATCAATGGAACGGGGGTCATTCTACATCTAAAAAAAAAAATGCCTCGCCACCCCCGGACGTCTCTTCAGGGATTTACAATCCTGCTGGTGACTACGGCGCTCCTTCATCTTCTAAGCAGCCGCCATGTTTAAAGTCTTGACATGCATCATACATATAGTGTCGTCATACCAGGGATTTTAGGATCGGTGACTTCTTTTTGTTCTTCTTTAGGTGTCTTCCCACCGACCCCCACTCAAGTTACCAAATAATTCTCCATTTACTGGCTACCTTCACAATGGCTGAACAGATATTAGGCCTCACCCTGGAGATCATCTACCTTCTGACTGGAGAGGTGAGGACTTCTAGACATGACATGACTCTCCTCTGTATAGACCAGACAGGGCTGGAGAGATGATGTTTATCAGTGCGTCTCTCCATACACAGGACTATATGGTGGTTAAGAAACCTGGCATGGGTGTGGTGACCAGCTCCGATCCCCGTAATCCTCCACGTCAGTCAATGGCACATCCTAGAGACAATGAACAGAAGATCCTAGAGGTCGTCAATAAGATCCTTCAGATGTTAACCGGAGAGGTGAGCGCTGCTGGGAATGCTGGGACATAATACCGTACATGTGACTGGATGATAACCGTATCATTGTGTTGTCAGGTCCCGATAAGGTGTCAGGACGTCACTGTCCATCTCTCCTTGGAGGAGTGGGAGTATTTAGAAGAACACAAGGATCAGTACAAGGGTGTCATGATGGAGGACGACCAGCTCCTCACAACACTGGGTAAGAAGAGATAATGGTGGGAAGTTTTGGAGGTCACCTCAATGTATCAATAATCACACATGAGAAATGTATACCACCGCCATGTCTGTGTGTCTTACAGATGAATCCAGTAGGAGTGATATACATGACCAGCCCCCAACACCACAGGGTAAGAAAAGACTTATATGGGGTAAGACTTGTCCCCATTGGTCGGGCAAAAACGTTATTTTTTTAAATAGGCCAGGGGAGGTGAAATTTTTAATTTTTTTTAAATCATACTCACCTTTCCCCGGTGCCTCCAAGCATGGTCCGGTCCTACTGGTCCATTTTTGACTTGACACTTTACTACTGAGGCCATTGAGTGCCCTAAGCAAAGGACACATGATGTCACTCCTTGTGATGTCCTGGGTCCCTTCCTGAGGCTGAAGATTGACCTCAGTGGTCACATTTGCAATGGTCTATAACACAGGCCAATGGGGAGTGAATGGGGAGTAATGAAGGATCGCCAGTGCACTTATCCGCAGCACTCTAGACTGGGCCAATTTGTGTTTTCATGGCTATTCCCAATGCAGATAGATGGAGGTCCCACCATTGATATATCATATATATAGGTAGGGAAAAAAACATCCAGTCTAACATGGTGAGGACCGGTCCATCATAATGTCCACCTATTGTATTGTGTTAATAAACATCCATTTTTATTCCGAACAGATGTCCCTCTGGAGCTCTGGTGCTACGATGTCCCTCCAGATTGTGATCTTGGATATAATGTTGATGGAGAACATTTTCTTACACCAGGTCTACTTTCGCTCACCCACCCAGGAGATCTGTCCTCTGATCCCACCATGCTCATGGAGCCTCCTACCCAGTCACAAATCTCTAAACGATTCCAATGTCCAGAATGTGGAAAATTTTTTATATCTCATTCAAAACTTATGAGACACCGGATAATGCACACCGGAGAGAAGCCATTCTCATGTCCAGAATGTGAGAAATGTTTTAAAGGCCGAAGACATCTTCTGGATCATCTGAAAATTCACAGCGGGGAGAAGGCGCATTCATGTCCACAATGTGACAAACGTTTTTCCTACAAATCAAACCTCATCATCCATCTGAGAAGCCACACGGGAGAGAAGCCATATTCATGTGCGGAGTGTGGGAAATGTTTCGTATCGAATTCAAAACTCGTCAGACACCAGAGGATTCACATGGTGGAGAAGCCATTCTCATGTACGGAGTGCGAGAAATGTTTTTCCTACAAAACAAACCTCATCGTCCACCAGAGAGTCCACACAGGAGAGAAGCCATATTCATGTTCAGAGTGCGGGAAATGTTTTGTATCTAGCTCGAAACTCGGTAGACATCAGAGAATTCACATAGGGAAGAAGCTATATTCATGTCCAGAGTGTGGGAAATGTTTTGCCCATAAAACAGGACTAACCAGACACCAGAGGAGTCACATGGATCAGGCCTTAGTCATGTCCAGAATGTGGGAAATGTCTTTCACGTGTGCAGACGCTTGTACATTACAAAATTCACATGTGGCGGAGGCACCGTCGTGTTTAGAATATAGGAATTTTTTTCCAACTAGTTGAATATTTTTCGAAAATATTTCCCTAGATTTTTATTAAAAAAAATATCAACCATTTAACTCTTCTAAGTGCAAACTGCAATGTTGTGATCAGAAAGAATCCATTAGAGCTTATGAGGACAAAGCTAGTGTAACATTGAAAGCCAAAAACATTGTTATGTCAGGGGCCAGTATTTCAGGGGCCGGTCTGGTTTTACTCCCTGGATTTTTTTATTTTTAAAATGTTACTGAATTATGTCAATAAATTTATTTAATAATGTCCATCGATTTCTTGACTAAATATTCACTCCCTTTAGGCCTAATGCATTGACTCTGAGTCAAATAACCCAAAAATTACAACATGATAGGAATACTTAATGCTATAAATTTGGATGATTAGACCTGAGGTTGGAATGGGAATAAGTGGGGCAGCGTTGCAGTACCCAAAGCCACTATTACAGGTTATATGGCAAATGGGCAGCATGTAAACATTACCAAGAGCTGGCAGGTGGTGGGGTCCTAGGTGATCTAATATTGATAGCCTAGGCTATCAATACTAGAAAGTGGATAAGCCCCTTAAAGGGATCCTATCATTGAGAATGAATTTTTTTTGTCCCTAACACGTCGGAATAGCCTTAAGAAAGGCTATTCTTCTCCTACCTTTAGATGTCTTCTCCGTGCCTCCGTTCACTTGAAATCCTGGGTTTTGCCAGTATGCAAGTGAGTTCTCTCGCAGCACTGGGGGTGAGCCCCAGTGCTCAAACAGCACTAGGGGCGTCCCCAATGCTGCCAGAGAACTCTCCAGTGTCTCCATCTTCTTCTGGAACGTCATCTTCCTGTGTCTTCTTCAGGCGCAGGCTTTGAAACTTGTAGGCCTCAGTCAAAGCCTACTGCGCATGCCAGAGGTCACAAGAAAAATGTAAGTAAGCGGTCATTTTCTTGTGGCCTGTGGGTATGCGCAGACGGCTCTGCCCAAGGCCTACAATTTTCAAAGCCTGCGCCAGAAGACACAGGAAGATGACGTTCCTGACAAAGATGGAGGTGGCGCTGGAGAGTTCTCTCGCAGCACTGGGGACGCCCCCAGTACTTGTAGAGCGCTGAGGACCACCCCCAGTGCTGCAAGAGAACTCATTTGCATACCGGCAAAAACCGGTATTTCAAGCCAACAGCGGCCCAGAGAAGACATCTAAAGGTAAGAGACGAATAGCCTTTCTTAAGGCTATTCCTACATGATAGGCAGAAAAAAATTAGTTTGAATGATAGGATCCCTTTAAATTCGCTTAACAGGCCTCATCATCTCCTGGCTGATATTATACTCCCCAGTGGTCACCACAAAGACCTGTGATTAGGCTACCTACGGTCACATGATGATGCCATGACACTTATGCATGCCCATCACAGGCCTCAGCGGTGACCCCAGGCAATATAATGTCATTGAGGAGGCCAAGAGAGCACCAGACACCAAAAGAGGCCCTAAAGAGGTGAGCGAAGGAGAGTATGAATGTGGTGTTGTTGTTTTTTTTTTTATACCTCCTCTGGGTCCCCACCTATTATATTCTGGGGACTGAAGAGACCCCAGAATATAATAATGACGCTTTCACTTTGAAATAACTTCGGCTGTGTTTGCCTGTGTTACATAGGTTCCTAGGAACCCTGACAGTATCATACACTATGTATTATAGATAGGTTCCTAGGAGCCCTGACAGTGTTATACACTATGTATTATAGATAGGTTCCTAGGAGCCCTGACAGTTTTCTACACTATGTATTATAGATAGGTTCCTAGGAGCCCTGACAGTATTATACACTATGCATTATAGATAGATTCCTAGGAGCCCTGACAGTGTCATACACTATGTTTTATAGATAGGTTCCTAGGAGCCCTGACAGTGTCATACACTATGTATTATAGATAGGTTCCTAGGAGCCCTGACAGTGTCATACACTATGTTTTATAGATAGGTTCCTAGGAGCCCTGACAGTGTCATACACTATGTTTTATAGATAGGTTCCTAGGAGCCCTGACAGTGTCATACACTATGTTTTATAGATAGGTTCCTAGGAGCCCTGACAGTGTCATACACTATGTTTTATAGATAGGTTCCTAGGAGCCCTGACAGTGTCATACACTATGTTTTATAGATAGGTTCCTAGGAGCCCTGACAGTGTTATACACTATGTATTATAGATAGGTTCCTAGGAGCCCTGACAGTTTTCTACACTATGTTTTATAGATAGGTTCCTAGGAGCCCTGACAGTGTCATACACTATGTATTATAGATGTATAGTCCTAGGAGCCCTGACAGTGTCATGCACTATGTATTATAGATAGGTTCCTAGGAGCCCTGACAGTGTCATACACTATGTCTTATAGATATATAGTCCTAGGAGCCCTGACAGTTTTCTACACTATGTTTTATAGATCGGTTCCTAGGAGCCCTGACAGTGTCATACACTATGTATTATAGATAGGTTCCTAGGAGCCCTGACAGTGTCATACACTATATATATATATATATATATATATATATATATATATATATATATATATATATATATAGTCCTAGGAGCCCTGACAGTTTTCTACACTATGTATTATAGATAGGTTCCTAGGAGCCCTGACAGTATTATACACTATGCATTATAGATAGATTCCTAGGAGCCCTGACAGTGTCATACACTATGTTTTATAGATAGGTTCCTAGGAGCCCTGACAGTGTCATACACTATGTATTATAGATAGGTTCCTAGGAGCCCTGACAGTGTCATACACTATGTTTTATAGATAGGTTCCTAGGAGCCCTGACAGTGTCATACACTATGTTTTATAGATAGGTTCCTAGGAGCCCTGACAGTGTCATACACTATGTTTTATAGATAGGTTCCTAGGAGCCCTGACAGTGTCATACACTATGTTTTATAGATAGGTTCCTAGGAGCCCTGACAGTGTCATACACTATGTATTATAGATAGGTTCCTAGGAGCCCTGACAGTGTCATACACTATGTTTTATAGATAGGTTCCTAGGAGCCCTGACAGTGTCATACACTATGTTTTATAGATAGGTTCCTAGGAGCCCTGACAGTGTCATACACTATGTATTATAGATAGGTTCCTAGGAGCCCTGACAGTGTCATACACTATGTTTTATAGATAGGTTCCTAGGAGCCCTGACAGTGTCATACACTATGTTTTATAGATAGGTTCCTAGGAGCCCTGACAGTGTCATACACTATGTTTTATAGATAGGTTCCTAGGAGCCCTGACAGTGTCATACACTATGTATTATAGATAGGTTCCTAGGAGCTGTCGTATATTCTGGAACTCATTACCACAAGCCACCAGTAATGGAAAAAGTAACCAGATAAAACCCACCAGGAAAGCATATAACTCATTTCATGCACATTTATTGTATTTCTTTTATGCTATATATGTAAACTATTTACACGATATACTGGATTCCTAAGTGCATAGGCTAGAGATGTGGCCTAAACTGGTCAGGAAAAGTCTTCTCCAAGGAGGTCATCGGCCCGGCCAGTGAGATAGAAAGCAATGAACGAAACCATTCAAAGGTATGAAATAAATATTAGACTTTATTTGATGGATTATTTAAGCATCCTGAGCTTCGTTCCATATGTCAGACCATTTATGATCAACTTCCCTGAGGTAAACTAACCAGGACTTGCTTTATGTAACCAGACATTAAACCAGTCTGAGACTCATAACACAGGTGGACATTTCTGGTGGGACCAGTAGTCATGATAATGCAGCCTGTCCAGGCTGGTGGAGCTTGTGATATACTGAGGCATGAGGCCCTGTGCACCTCAGTCACCAGAGATCTCAGTTATTCTGGATTTATGGCTCTTTATCGGTGAGGGATTGGAAACGATTTAAAGGAACATTTTCCCTAAAGCTTTACTGATCTGAGCCTGCTCATTCTTCTGCTTTTCCCTGACTTTGGCGATTTCTCTTCTTGCCTCTTTGTTACTGGGGTCCAGTTTCAACAGTTTTTCTAAATCTGCCCTTGCACCCATCCAGTCTGACATGCCCGCTCTGGCCATACCCCTCCTATACAAAGCTTTCAGGTGGTCGGGTTCCTTGTCGAGAACTCGGGTGCACCGCACCTCAGCCTCACGTAACCTGCCCTTTTTGAGGTCGCAAGCTGCCAAGTTAGAAAGCAGAGCTATTTTTTCCTCTTCTGCCTCTCCGGGTGTACAGACTAAAAGCCTCAGCGCCCTGGCGTATCGTCTTTCTGCTCCTTCGACGTTCCCACCTCGAAATGCCTTTCCACCCTTCTCCCGATCTCTGGCTGCCCACTTGATCTTCTCGTTTACATCCAATTCCCACGGCTCCTTTCCATCTTCAAAACTTGCTAATCGTAAGACAAGCTGGAAACCCAAAACACTGTCCACTCTGCAGACTTCTCCAGGAAGCATGGTTTCAAGGCATTGGTCAACAAGACGGTCGCGACTGGTATCACCTTCCCCCAATTCTATCTGTACCCAGCTACCTGTAGGATACCCGGCGTCTATGGGAGAACATGACTGAGTCGTAGGGTCACCGAGAGGTTCCACAAATATGGTACACTTGGCACATTCTTTGGGTTTGTCCACTCCTGATCCTGGCTCTAGAATGGTCTTCGTGAAACTTCCATCTGGGCACTGCCAAGATCTAAGGTTCGTTGAAGTCGGAGGACTTTCCATCACCCCTTAGGATTCCAGGAATGGATGGGCCAGTTTTCTGGAAAGAACCACAGAATATATAATTAATGGAAGAATATCTGCATAATGTATATACCAAGACCGATCAATGGTTTCTCCATCTTTCATTGATTTTGTTAGGGCCTTTCACACGGCTGTATTTGGGGCGAGAAATCTGGTCCATCTATTGGTCGCATTTCCCAGTCCAACCCCAATTCCAGCTTTATAATGACTTCTCAGGCTGTGAACTTCAGATACTATTAATACATGACAGTAGTGTCCTGGGAGTCCTGAAGTTCACACCATCGTAGATCACTATGATGGTGGAATATAGGTGGCCACTGGGCCAGAAAATATGGCTGATGTATTACTGGGGCCGGAATGCAGCCATGTAGGTTCACGCTGAATTTCTTGAAGAAGACGTGAAAAACTCCACCAGAAATAAATGGGTTTTATGAGGTTTTTGGATGAAGTTTTCAGGGTTTTTTTTACTTAGATTTGACAAGGATTTTGGAGAAGGGTTTCAGGCTCCCATTGATTTCTATTGAAACAGCGGCCTGGATTCTGCACAAATAATTGACATGTTATTTCTTTTTATTCCTCACCACAGTGATGGAAAACTTCATGAGAAAAAAAAACAAAAAAAAACAACCTGCCTATTGAACAGATGGCACCGTTTCCCTTTGAAATGAATGGGAGAGTACGCGGTGCGAAATCTCTCCAAACCCCGATGTAAAGAACTCAGTGCGAACATTAGGAGTAGAGATGAGCGAGTACTATTCAAAACGGTAGCTTCGAATAGCACGCTCCCATAGGAATAAATGGGAGCAGCTGGCACACAGGGGGTTAAGCGGCAGGACACCGGCCCTGGCTGCGGCCATTCATTCCTATGGGAGCGTGCTATTCGAAACTACCGAAACTATTACAGTATTAGGAGCCTTATACTATATGATATCCTACAAGAACAGACAGAGATAGGCAATAAGATGTCGCGCACAGGACCATGGTGGTTTTTACCGCCTGCAAAAACCATATTTCGCAAAAATATATGTCTGTATTGTGACCAGTCATTACGAATCTGAGAGAAGACGTATGGCCAAGTCTGTGCCACAGATACGGACATGGGTAGAAATCGCTCCATGTTTTGCCAATGGCCTAGACCAGGGGTAGGGAACGTACGGCTCCCCAGTAGAGATGAGCGAGTAGTATTCAATCGAGTAGGTATTTAATTGAATTCTACGGTATTCGAAATACTCGTACTCTGTCAAATACCACGCGGTAAACGTAAAAGGCGTTTACCGCATGGCATTCGGCCGAGTATTCCGAATACCGTAGAATTCGATTAAATACCTACTCGATCGAATACTACTCGCTCATCTCTACTCTCCAGATGTTGCGAAACTACAACTCCCAGCATGCATACTTGCTCTGCTCTTCTTGGAACTCCCATGGAAGTGAATGGAGCATGCTGGGAGTTGTAGTGATGATGGTTCCTTGCCCCTGGCCTAAACTAATCTATAAGAACTATGGACAGGTGTATGGCGCCATGAAGATGAATGGGTCCATATACTATCAGATAATATAGAGAAAACAAGCATGGCCGTGTGCACGGGGGTTCAGTGTGGATTCTCGTGTACCAGAAATGATGACCATTGAGGCCCGAAAGACGGCCATAATACAACCCGTCCCCACCAGGGGTCTAATGGCTCGGACTAATCGCACCCTAGGACTCTATGGGGCCATGTTTTGGCCATGTGACGACTTGCCCATATGACATCTGTCAGACTATGAGCCTATACTGACTTCTTTCGGCGAGGTATCAGCTCCCTTTTACCATGACAGCGCCCCCTTTGATGACATGACAACTTTTTGAGTGTATCGCGCCCCTTTTTGCGACAAGAGCAAACAGAAGTGCTGGCCACATTTTTCGGGAAATAACCAGCGGACAATTAGTTAAATAATAGAGAGCTCAGAGCTGGGGAGATCTGCCATCTCTTCCAGGAGTCCGCACGGAGGGGGGGGGGGGCTCATTTTTGATAGACAAGCCCTATTTCTCAAGACTCCATACACGTGAGAGTTCGGTTAGAGACAGAGAGGGTCAGGGGTTGTCGAGGCAAACTCCCCCCCGCCATGTGACACCGGGGTGCAGAGACGCCGCCATACACAGGGCAGGACATTGGCTGAAGCAACAGCTGAGAATGTGGCCAAGTCTCAGCCCTACGGACCGGATCGCAGCTGGGAAGTCAAGCGAGATCATTGCCAAGGCAACCTTCTAACTCCCATAGTCTCTCCTGCAAAGTCTCTATAATGCATAGAATATCCCCCAAACCCCCACTCCCTCCGATAGACTACATGGTAGTCACACGTGCGACCAAGTGCAATGACACGCAGAAATAAGTCACATGACCAAAGTTGTCTCGCCATAGTCCGATGTTCTCCAACCTGTAGCTCTCTGGTTATTGCAAAACTACAAGTCCCAGCATGGCAGCAAACTGAATCAGCATCATCAGGCGGCACTATAGGCACATCCCAATAGTATCACAGCCAGTTCTGAATGCCCTATGATGGGACTTGTAGTTCCCCGCCAGCTGCAGCGCTCTAGACTGCTGACATCTGCCGCCTGCTCTAACCCTGCAGGACTACAACAACCAGCATGCCCTGACTCCAGGCACACGGCTCTGCTTACCTTGCTGCGGTTGGGCTGGGAGTTCAGCAGGAAGTGCAGAGCAATGATGAAGAGGAGGGAGGGGGCTGCGTTACCCAGCATGCTCTGCAAGCACTGCAGAAAGCTTGTGTAACAGGGGAGTGGTGGGGACAAATACACTCAGACATACACAGAGACAGTCAGCAGGGTGACAGGCGCACGCAGAGGAGACAGCCAGCAGCCAGGCGCAAACAGAGGAGACAGCCAGCAGCCAGGCGCACGCACCGGGCACCAGACACCATGGTGTGACTGATCATCAATGGTGAGTATTGTCCTGTATATGGTGCGATTGTACGTGCGCAGCTGGAGCAGGATGTAGTGCAGCGCTATAGACAAAGCCTTGGATCGTGACGGCTCCTGACACTTTCCCATATTCTTTGCGTTCCAAATTCTCACCACGTTCAACCTCTCCGCTTGCTTTTAGTGAGTAGGAAGTGTCTGGTGTCTGTCCAGAAGCTGCGAACCCTTCCTGACTCCCCGAGCTGAGGTTTCGCTACCGTTGCACCCAGTAAATAATAGCAAATACCTACAGCCCAAATCAGTGTGTTCTGTATATCTCGCAGACGATTGTCTAGACTCCATGCAATGGTAGCAAAACCTCAGCTGTGACAGGTCTGTAGCGTTAGGCTCTGTACACACGACAGTACCCGCACTTATGTCCCAGTTACGTCTATTAGAAATGGAAAATCGCAGTCAGAAAAATAAGGGCCGATAAAATTCATCCGTTTTTTTTAATGTTCTATTAAAAACGGATCCAAAATGGACGACTCTCTCCATCAAATATGGAACGGACGCAAAAAAAGCCGCAAAGATCTGACTTGTCCGTTCTCCCATTGATTTCGTATGATGTATACGTAGACCTGAGCCTGTAAATCGTCCAGGAAAACGGACAAGAATAGGATGTTCCCTATGTTTTCAGTTTGTAAGAACGGACCTCATTATAGTCAAAGGATTCTGCCAGATGCTGTTGCCCTCCTCGCTTTCAGCAGTCCGCCTGTCCGTTGTTCTAATCCTCTGACGGATCAGAACAACAGACTGCACAACACAGATGTGAATGAGGAATTAAAGGGCCAGTCTTGTGGATTCCATTAAAGGTTCATTGTCTCCTGCCCTCCATTACTGGACTCTGCTCCCGCTGTGGGGGTGGGGGTGGGACATGACCGCTGACATGGACTGGCGCCATCTTACAAGTCTCTCACTTACTTCCTGTTGTAGATTTTTTGTTTCCTTGTACATTGATATATTTTGTAACTTCTTTCTTTCTCTTCTTCAGCTTGCCGCTATGTGGCACGCAAAATTGGCAATTCCATGCGCGGGGGAGGAGAAGAGGTGAACGTGGCGGCCAACGCGTCAGGGAAACCAACATGTGTTCTGCGCCAAGGTAACCTCACTGTAGGGGTGTACGTGCAAGTCATAGGGGCCCCCATTAAAATAATGAGGGCACAGAAGGGCTGAGGTTGTACAAATAAGGAACTTTGTCTTGATATTTGTATATAAATGTGATTAAAGAACAGTTATGACAATGGTGCCCTTACCTCTGTCCGCAGGGGGGTGCCCTTACCTCTGTCCGCAGGGGGGTGCCCTTACCTCTGTCCGCAGGGGGGTGCCCTTACCTCTGTCCGCAGGGGGGTGCCCTTACCTCTGTCCGCAGGGGGGTGCCCTTACCTCTGTCCGCAGGGGGGTGCCCTTACCTCTGTCCGCAGGGGGGTGCCCTTACCTCTGTCCGCAGGGGGGTGCCCTTACCTCTGTCTGCAGGGGGGTGCCCTTACCTCTGTCCGCAGGGGCGTGCCCTTACCTTTGTCCGCAGGGGGGTGCCCTTACCTCTGTCTGCAGGGGGTGCCCTTACCTCTGTCTGCAGGGGGGTGCCCTTACTTCTGTCCGCAGGGGGGTGCCCTTACTTCTGTCCGCAGGGGGGTGCCCTTACCTCTGTCCGCAGGGGGGTGCCCTTACCTCTGTCTGCAGGGTGCACTTACCTCTGTCTGCAGGGGGGTGCCCTTACCTCTGTCTGCAGGGGGGTGCCCTTACCTCTGTCTGCAGGGGGGTGCCCTTACCTCTGTCTGCAGGGGGGTGCCCTTACCTCTGTCTGCAGGGGGGTGCCCTTACCTCTGTCTGCAGGGGGGTGCCCTTACCTCTGTCTGCAGGGGGGTGCCCTTACCTCTGTCCGCAGGGGCGTGCCCTTACCTCTGTCCGCAGGGGCGTGCCCTTACCTCTGTCTGCAGGGGGGTGCCCTTATCTCTGTCTGCAGGGGGGTGCCCTTACTTCTGTCCGCAGGGGGGTGCCCTTACCTCTGTCCGCAGGGGGGTGCCCTTACCTCTGTCTGCAGGGGGTGCCCTTACCTCTGTCTGCAGGGGGGTGCCCTTACTTCTGTCCGCAGGGGGGTGCCCTTACCTCTGTCCGCAGGGGGGTGCCCTTACCTCTGTCCGCAGGGGGGTGCCCTTACCTCTGTCCGCAGGGGGGGGTGCCCTTACCTCTGTCCGCAGGGGGGGTGCCCTTACCTCTGTCTGCAGGGGGGGTGCCCTTACCTCTGTCTGCAGGGGGGTGCCCTTACTTCTGTCCGCAGGGGGGTGCCCTTACCTCTGTCCGCAGGGGGGTGCCCTTACCTCTGTCCGCAGGGGGGGGTGCCCTTACCTCTGTCCGCAGGGGGGGTGCCCTTACCTTTGTCTGCAGGGTGCACTTACCTCTGTCTGCAGGATGCACTTACCTCTGTCTGCAGGGGGGTGCTCTTACTTCTGTCCGCAGGGGGGTGCCCTTCATCTGTCCGCAGGGGGGGGTGCCCTTACCTCTGTCCGCAGGGGGGGTGCCCTTACCTTTGTCTGCAGGGTGCACCAGGCCAGCTGTCAGACAGGATACTGTAACTAGGAATGGGCAATCCCTTTAAGATTCATTATGTGAATATATTTGAGGTTCGCTGACTGTTTCGCTTGGAGTTGAACCCTTTCACCCCAAACAAGACGCCCTTATTATACTTTTGGGTCTATTTATACCCCAGAGTATCATAAAGAGGGCGCAGAAACATAATAAACTCTTATACTCAATATTCCCGGCTTTCCTTGCAGCGCCCGCACCCCCTCAGCGTCCTCTTCAGTGGTCTTCTGACTGACGTCATATGCCATAGGGGAACACCGAGGCCTGCGCTCAGGTCTCAGTGGTTACATGGGTGCACCGACGTCTTGACGTGTGTGCAACCTATTTGACCATAGGGGCTCCTGGGGCACGTGACATCATCCAGGAGGCTGCAAGAGGTCCAAAGAACACTGAAGAGGTGCCTGAGGGAGTCCAGGGGAGGTGAGTACAAGTCATTATTAAGCTGCTGCAGCTCCCCTTGGCCTCCGGATATTATACCCTATTATTAGACCATTTTCAGAAGCAGAGTAAGGGGTTAAACATACAAAAAGTTCTGAAGTTTTCAGCAAATAATTGAAAATCCTATACTGTGTTTACCGTGTGCCCCAGGTCAAATACCATCCTTTTATCATATCTTTGATATCTGAGCCCGGCCTTCCTATAGGTGACATGCAATGGCGTAACTAGGAATGGCGGGGCCCCGTGGCAGCTGCCTCTGCAGTAGTTACGCCACTGGTCACTTGGTAGATTCCTGCTGTCACTGCGCTCACATTACTATTGCTGTGTCATGCTGCGCCTGCACAATGCTAGGACATGTCATGAGCAGCAGTGACCACAAGAGGGCAGTGTTGTACAGCGCTGTAGGAAGACTCAATGCTGAGGGTCTCTAGTCAGGCACATGACTTAAAGGGATCCTATCATTTAAACACATTTTTTTTCTGCTTGACACGTAGGAATAGCCTTAAGAAAGGCTGTTCGTCTCCTACCTTTAGATGTCTTCTCTGGGCTGCCATTCACTTGGAATCCTGGTTTTCGTCGGTATGCAAATGAGTACAGTATTGTAAGCGGCCATTTTCTTGGCGGGCATGCGGTCGGCTTTGCCTGAGGAATAGAAGTTTGCGCCAACCCCCGTCAAGACCCCGTTCCAGGCAAAGATGGAGGTGGCGGTGGAGAGTTTATTGGCAACAATGGGGACGTCCTCAGTGCTGCGAGAGAACTCATTTGCATATAGACGAAAACTGGGATTTCAAGTGAACGGCAGCGCGGAGAAGACATCTAAAGGTAGGATATAGTCTTTCTTAAGGCTATTCCTACGTGTCAATGAGAAAAAAATGTGTTTAAATGATAGGATCCCTTTAAGGGCCTATCCACACGGAGTAAACGGGCACGCAATGCGCCGCGTTTACAGGACGTTAGCGCCATGATTTTGATGGTGCATGTTTGCAGTCGCGTTAACGTGCGTTTACGCGGCGCTAACGCGACCGCAAACATGCACCGTCAAAATCGCGGCGCTAACGTCACGTAAACGCGGCGCATTGCGTGTCGCGTTTACTCCGTGTGAATAGGCCCTAAGACTCCTGGACCCTGGTGTATAAGCTCAGTGCGGCCCCCACAGCCCATCTTCTTCCCCATCTGTAACAGATCCGCACTGTGTGTGTATTTACATCACTGTCTGCCTCTAAGAGATTTGTAACATTGTTGTCTGTAATATCATATTAATAAAGTTGACTGAAAAACAAGATGAAGAATTTTTTTCCACAAACCTGATGAGGCGACGCTGTAGTAATACTGTATATACACTGACAGATATGAATGTACAGTATCCTCCTCCCTACACATAGAGATTAAGTCATGAAACCTAACGGATCATGAGGAGGCGAGTGATGAATGAACTATATGACTCAGCCCCCCTCCCCACCTGATGGCAGCCGCTCGCCGCGCACTCTCCAGATGGCTCTGCCATTACTTGGCTGATATAGGAAAACATTTTGTTTCTCTCTAGAAGCAGGAAACCTTTCATCTGTTCCGGCGGACATGGCAGGGCTCCCGTATGCACCAGTCATTGTTCAGAGCGGCACAGAGGATACTATATGGGTGTATGGGGGCTGTTATAAGGCTAGGGGTATCTGGCGGTTAGTCTACGGGTGTACGTCTGTATGTGCAGAGGTGTATGTCAGTGTAGAGGTATCTGATGGTCGTTGTATGAAGGATACGATGTGGTTGTATTTTATTATAATCGCTCCTGGTTTATTTCTGTGCTTTGCTTTGCTGTAGGTTGTAAGAAGGAGAACACAGTGAAGTCTCAGCCATCTGCGGATTTTGCCCCGTTGACGTCTGACATGGCGGAAGAAACTCTCAGCGCTAACCCATCCAATAATGTAAAACCATATTAATCCCCCACAAGGCCGATAAAGTAAAGAAGATGGTGTGGGCTTTCAGAGGTTTATGTCTCTCCGACACAGCAGAAGAATGATCCTCCACCCCGCAGCCCCTGTGTACAGAGGTGGGGAGGGGGTGAGAACGGCCGCTGCTGTGTAACTAAATAAAGATCTGTAACCTGAGTCCTGGATGTGCGAGTCTTATGTGCGGCTAAGACAATCATGTATGAGCAGCAAGGCAGGAGCGCAACGCGGAGCTGGTACATGAACATAATGGTTCTGAATACAGCAAAGAATATAACTACTATAATACTGCCCCCTATGTACAAGAATATAACTACTATAATACTGCCCCCTATGTACAAGAATATAACTACTATAATACTACCTCCTATGTACAAGAATATAACTACTATAATACTACTCCTATGTACAAGAATATAACTACTATAATACTGCTCCTATATACAAGAATATAACTACTATAATACTACCTCCTATGTACAAGAACATAACTACTATAATACTGCCTCCTATGTACATAACTACTATAATACTACCTCCTATGTACAAGAATATAACTACTATAATACTACTCCTATGTACAAGAATATAACTACTATAATACTACTCCTATGTACAAGAATATAACTACTATAATACTACTCCTATGTACAAGAATATAACTGCTATAATACTACCTCCTATGTACAAGAATATAACTACTATAATACTGCTCCTATGTACAAGAATATAACTACTATAATACTACCTCCTATGTACAAGAATATAACTACTATAATACTACTCCTATATACAAGAATATAACTACTATAATACTACCTCCTATGTACAAGAATATAACTACTATAATACTGCTCCTATGTACAAGAATATAACTACTATAATACTACCCCTATGTACAAGAATATAACTACTATAATACTACTCCTATATACAAGAATATAACTACTATAATACAGCTCCTATATACAAGAATATAACTACTATAATACTGCTCCTATGTACAAGAATATAACTACTATAATACTACTCCTATGTACAAGAATATAACTACTATAATACTGCTCCTATGTACAAGAATATAACTACTATAATACTACTCCTATGTACAAGAATATAACTACTATAATACTGCTCCTATGTACAAGAATATAACTACTATAATACTGCTCCTATGTACAAGAATATAACTACTATAATACTACCCCTATGTACAAGAATATAACTACTATAATACTACTCCTATATACAAGAATATAACTACTATAATACTGCTCCTATGTACAAGAATATAACTACTATAATACTACTCCTATATACAAGAATATAACTACTATAATACTACCCCCTATGTACAAGAATATAACTACTATAATACTACTCCTATATACAAGAATATAACTACTATAATACTACTCCTATGTACAAGAATATAACTACTATAATACTACCCCCTATGTACAAGAATATAACTACTATAATACTACCCCCTATGTACAAGAATATAACTACTATAATACTACTCCTATATACAAGAATATAACTACTATAATACTGCTCCTATGTACAAGAATATAACTACTATAATACTACTCCTATATACAAGAATATAACTACTATAATACTACCCCCTATGTACAAGAATATAACTACTATAATACTACTCCTATATACAAGAATATAACTACTATAATACTACTCCTATGTACAAGAATATAACTACTATAATACTACCCCCTATGTACAAGAATATAACTACTATAATACTACCCCCTATGTACAAGAATATAACTACTATAATACTACTCCTATATACAAGAATATAAACTACTATAATACTACCTCCTATGTACAAGAATATAACTACTATAATACTACCTCCTATGTACAAGAATATAACTACTATAATACTACTCCTATGTACAAGAATATAACTACTATAATACTACTCCTATGTACAAGAATATAACTACTATAATACTACTCCTATGTACAAGAATATAACTACTATAATACTGCTCCTATATACAAGAATATAACTACTATAATACTGCCCCCTATGTACAAGAATGGAGGATTTCTAACTCTCCTGTAGTTTCATTTGGTAGTTTTTTGTTGCTCTTGCGGTCTGTTCATCATTTCTGGATTATCTTGATCCTGGTCTCTTGTCTTCGGTGTTCCGGGGATGTAGCGCCCCCACATGTACACTCACATTCTGACAATGATTTAGCCGCTCCTATTCACCTCCCTTGGACATCGCAGTCTACATGTATGTTCTCTATGTGACATATGAGGTCTATAGATTCTGCACATTCCTAAAAATACAACTTTCTGCATCACCGCAGAATATAGCGTTGCCATGGAAACTTTTCATCCGGTCCTATAGAGTGGGGCGTACTGTTGTGACAAGCAGATGTTACCCTCCAACCGGTACAACGTGTGGAGCCAGTAACCGGGGGCTAGTGGGGGTTGGGTTGTGGCAAGGAATACGAGTGGGGTGACCATAAAGGGTTCACTCCAGCCAGTACTATACGGTACGGGAATACGGTTTTATATTCTGCCATGGCTGTTTTAGAACATGAACATATAGAGAAGGGGGGGGGGCATTAACTTTATAGCAGTATCGGGAGGGCTGTGGAGTTGTTAGGCCAAAAAAACACCAATTCTGCCTCTTCCGAAAATGAGCCTTAACTTCGGCTGCGTCAGGCCCTCAGGGGCCCTCAGTTTGTTCTGTGGATGGTATAATGGAAAGTTCTTGCTGTGAAATGTCACGTGGTGATGTCGCTCAAAATCCGTCCACCATTTTACCAAATATCTTTAGTTTTTCCCTCCCAGGCTTCCATACATCAGGTATTGCAGAGTAGGAGGGGCCAGAGTGAGTAGGAGGAGCCACATAGTAGGAGGGGTCACAGAGAGTAGGAGGAGATAGCAGGGCCTGTGCAGCTCTACAAAGCCTGGGTGACTCTGGGACTAAATGACAGCTTTACAGATTCCTAAAAATGGCTGCCGTTATATGGTTAATTCCGAGCCCAGTGTCAAAAAAGAAGGTTGGGTGACAGTGGTCATATATATAAAGGGTTCGCCATGTTACATTTCACATATATAATCCCGATAACCCCCTGTATTCTCAAAATGACTGGCCATCCCCGTAAACTTTACAGTCCTCATTTCTAGGCTAAGAACATTAGAGAACCCTTATAACATCTTTGGGGAAACCAAGACCAGGTGTATAAAGGGTTAACGGGGATAAGCTTTATCCCCTATGGAGAGACAGCAGGGTATACTTAAAGGGGTTGTTTCGAAACGGAAAAGAGTCTGCTTAGATTTAATAAAAGAGCGCCACTCTTCTCTACAGGCTGTAACTAGTACTGCGGCTCATCTTCATGTAAGTGACTGCTGCAATACCAGACACTTCCTATTCACAAGAGGGGAGCTGTTTCTGGAAAAAAAAAAAAAAAAAGATTCTGGGCTTTTTATCCAACCATGGACAATTCCTTTAATATACTGTGGGAGGGGGATTCAGACTGGTATTTTGTATGCCAGTCTTAGTTAAGACCCTGACAGACGCCTGAAGGCTCCGGCCTCTACAGCGATCAGGGACTGACGTAGATTTCGGCAGCTGTCTGACGTGCGTTATAGTCTGCCCCATTCTGCCCACTTTAATAAAAGTGTCGTGCAAGGTGCAAAAGAAACCCCGGGGCAATGATCCGCCATGTGTATACCCATCCCTACCAGAAAACCGGCATCGATGGGTTAGTAAATTGCCCCTATATGTTCCCTTCCTAGTCTAGGAATTGTGACAGTCCCTATGTAGCGTCGGTGGAATGACATAGAAGGCGCCGTGTAGAGGAGCAGGTTATCTCATTAACCAAAGTGAACCCTGGAGGAGATGAGGAGCGCGGTGAGGTGTCACGGGCGGGCGATGACTCGGAAGCTTCTGCGTGGGCTTCATTCATGACGACAGTTTCATCATTCTTATACCCAGGTTGTAGAGATGTCTTCAGATCAGTGTGTAGCATACTAGTCACTGCGGGTTCCTTTATGGTCCTGCATCTTGACATCATATCTCCCCCACGTTGGTGATCCAGGGCCCATCCTTAGATGCCAAAGGAGGAGTAACACAAAGCTCCTGCAATGGAATTGGTGAAGAACGATGAGAAGGTCTCGGGAACTCCATGCAAAGCTTGTTCTGCCGATCTACTCTGCCCAGCAATTTATCAGATTTTGTTAGACCCCTTACCATCACCATTCTTATTTATAGGTGTCTAGAACCCCCCATGTCTGAGATGAAAAAGGGTCTTCAAAGAACCTGTCCAGGTGGACATACATGCTGTCTACATAACTTCCATAGACTAGGAGGATTATGCAAGACCATCTCTCCAATATGGGGTTTTGATATAGGGTTAGGTTGGGATTTGGACTCCCAGCAGTAGGATAGGGGCCCCTACCAGTCTTAATCCAGAACTGGGTATCTGGACTCAGTTACAAGATCTGCCAATTATTCTCCCAGGATTTATGAATGGACTGGACCACAAACTAATGATCCTTTGCAAGAACCAAGATCAACCCAAATAACCGGCTTTGCCATGAGATGAAGTACAACAAAAATAATCCTATCTAAAGCAATCCCCGTTGCTAGATTCTATTGTAGTTGCTGGCAGTCACCACTAGGGGTGCTATTATGTGACATATATTTTGAATTTTGACCTAAGCATACCTCCCAACTTTTGAAGAACCGAAAGAGGGACAAAATGTGTGGCGCGCATAGCGCGCTGCGGCAAATTTAGCCCCTCCCACTTTTGTGTTGACCCCGCCCACTTGTTAATTTTTCATGTGCCCGCACACAGTATAATCCTCCTACAGTCACCCATAAATTATATGTCCCCCCTCTATCTCTCCCCCAGTTTCATATACACCCTTCATCTGCCCCCAGTTTCATGTCCCCCCATCTCTGCCCCCAGATTCATGTCCTCTCCATCTCTGCCCCCAGTTTCATGTCCACTCCATCTCTGCCCCCAGATTAATGTCCCTCCATATCTGCCCCCAGATTCCTGTCCCTCCATCTCTGCCCCCAGATTCATGTCCCCCATCTCTGCCCCCAGATTCATGTCCTCTCCATTTCTGCCCCCAGTGTCATGCCATCCTCTCCTTCGTCTGCCCCCAGATTCACGTTCCACCTCCACATTAACCTTACCTTCTCCTCCGCTCCCTCGCCGCTCTCTGCCCGCCTCTCTCGCTGACACATGCGGCTGAAGGAAGGAGCTGACACAGGTCAGCTCCTCGCTTCCCGCTGCCCACCTCTCTCCCTGACACACGCGGCTGAAGCGGCTCGCATGCTCGCTTCGCCGCTGCGTCTCTCTCTCTCGCTGACACATGCGGCTGAAGCGAGGAGCTGACCTGTGTCAGCTCCTCGCTTCGCCGCTGCCGCCGGCTCCCGGCTTGTACAGCTCCTCGCTTCAGCTGCATGTGTCAGGGAGAGAGGCGGGCAGCGGCGAAGCGAGGAGCTGACCTGTGTCAGCTCCTTGCTTCAGCCGCATATGTGTTCAACTCAGATCTGCGTCCTCTGGACGCAGATCTGAGTTGAAATCGGGACATACCTCCCTCCAACCGGGACCGCAGGACCTGTCACCCAAATTGGGACTGTCCCGCGGAAATCGGGACGGTTGGGAGGTATGCCTAAGTATAGTGAATGATCTGCTGATGGCCAGGAAAGAATTGTTGTATATGGACAACTCCACCCTGCAGACTGTTGTCCTACTGTACAGGGAGCAATTATACCAAGAAATTACCTCCATACCGTACACTGTTCCTACTACGTCACATGTTACATGTGAGCCCCCATTAGAACCATTGAGTGTGTAGGTGGCTCTTTA
This sequence comes from Leptodactylus fuscus, assembly GCF_031893055.1. Lineage (NCBI taxonomy): Eukaryota > Metazoa > Chordata > Amphibia > Anura > Leptodactylidae > Leptodactylus > Leptodactylus fuscus. Next base: position 78,764,906 of record NC_134275.1, read on the forward strand.
GAGAAACTTTGTTATCATGACAACATAATGGCGTCTCTGGGCAAAGATTCTATATTGGCGTAGCATACACTGCAAGAAGTCGTGAAGGCCACCATGCACTTTTTGGTCTCTGTAATCACCACCATTACGTATACATCCAAAGACCATGATGTCACATCTCCCCACCAAGCCAAGAGATGGAGCAAAGATTTAATTTATAAACACTTTACACTAAGGCTAAGATAACACCTGTGCCTGCTGTGTTTCCTTCCCTAAATCCGCTTGAAAAATGCGGAGAGAAACGTACTGCAAGCGTGTAATACTGCCACTATGTACAAGATTATATCTACTACAATACTGCCACTATGTACAAGAATATAACTACTATAATACTACTCCTATGTACAAGAATATAACTACTATAATACTACCCCTATGTACAAGAATATACCTACTATAATACTGCTCCTATGTACAAGAATATAATTACTATAATACTGCTCCTATGTACAAGAATATAACTACTATAATACTACCTCCTATGTACAAGAATATAACTACTATAATACTGCTCCCTATGTACAAGAATTTACTACTATAATACTACTCCTATGTACAAGAATATAACTACTATAATACTACTCCTATGTACAAGAATATAACTACTATAATACTGCTCCTATGTACAAGACTATAACTACTATAATACTACTCCTATGTACAAGAATATAACTACTATAATACTACTCCTATGTACAAGACTATAACTACTATAATACTACTCCTATGTACAAGAATATAACTACTACAATACTGCCTCTATATACAAGAATATAACTACTATAATACTACTCCTATGTACAAGAATATAACTACTATAATACTACCTCCTATGTACAAGAATATAACTACTATAATACTGCCCCCTATGTACAAGAATATAACTACTATAATACTACTCCTATGTACAAGAATATAACTACTATAATACTGCTCCTATGTACAAGACTATAACTACTATAATACTGCTCCTATGTACAAGACTATAACTACTATAATACTACTCCTATGTACAAGAATATAACTACTATAATACTGCTCCTATGTACAAGAATATAACTACTATAATACTACTCCTATGTACAAGAATATAACTACTATAATACTACTCCTATGTACAAGAATATAACTACTATAATACTGCTCCTATGTACAAGAATATAACTACTATAATACTACTCCTATGTACAAGAATATAACTACTATAATACTGCTCTTATGTACAAGAATATAACTACTATAATACTGCTCCTATGTACAAGAATATATCTACTATAATACTACTCCTATGTACAAGAATATAACTACTATAATACTACTCCTATGTACAAGACTATAACTACTATAATACTACTCCTATGTACAAGACTACAACTACTATAATACTACCTCCTATGTACGAGAATATAACTACTATAATACTACTCCTATGTACAAGACTATAACTACTATAATACTACTCCTATGTACAAGACTATAACTACTATAATACTACCTCCTATGTACAAGAATATAACTACTATAATACTACTCCTATGTAGAAGACTATAACTACTATAATACTACTCCTATGTACAAGAATATAACTACTATAATACTACTCCTATGTACAAGAATATAACTACTATAATACTACCTACTATGTACAAGAATATAACTACTATACTACTGCCCCTATGTACAAGAATATAACTACTATAATACTACCTCCTATGTACATGAATATAACTACTATAATACTACTCCTATGTACAAGAATATAACTACTATAATACTACTCCTATGTACAAGACTATAACTACTATAATACTGCTCCTATGTACAAGAATATAACTACTATAATACTACTCCTATGTACAAGAATATAACTACTATAATACTACCTCCTATGTATAATAATATAACTACTATAATACTACTCCTATGCACAAGACTATAACTACTATAATACTGCTCCTATGTACAAGACTATAACTACTATAATACTGCTCCTATGTAGAAGAATATAACTACTATAATATTACCTCCTATGTACAATATAACTACTATAATACTGCTCCTGTGTACAAGAATATAACTACTATAATACTACCTCCTATATACAAGAATATAACTACTATAATACTGCCCCCTATATACAAGAATATAATTACTATAATACTACCTCCTATGTACAATATAACTACTATAATACTACTCCTATGTACAAGAATATAACTACTATAATACTGCTCCTATGTACAAGAATATAACTACTACAATACTACCTCCTATGTACAAGAATATAACTACTATAATACTACTCCTATGTACAAGAATATAACTACTATAATACTGCTCCTATGTACAAGACTATAACCATTATAATACTGCTCCTATGTACAAGAATATAACTACTATAATACTACTCCTATGTACAAGAATATAACTATTATAATACTGCTCCTATGTACAAGAATATAACTACTATAATACTACTCCTATGTACAAGAATATAACTATTATAATACTACTCCTATGTACAAGAATATAACTACTATAATACTACCTCCTATGTACAAGAATATAACTACTATTATACTGCTCCTATGTACAAGAATATAACTACTATAATACTGCCCCTATGTAAAAGAATATAACTACTATAATACTACCTCCTATGTACAAGAATATAACTACTATAATACTGCCTCCTATGTTCAAGAATATAACTACTATAATACTACCTCCTATGTACAAGAATATAACTAAAATAATACTACTCCTATGTTCAAGAATATAACTACTATAATACTGCCCCCTATGCACAAAATATAACTACTATAATACTACCTCCTATGTATGAGAATATAACTACTATAATTCTACTCCTATGTACAAAAATATAACTACTATAATACTGCCCCCTATGTACAAGAATATAACTACTATAATAATACTCCTATGTATAAGAATATAACTACTATAATACTACCTCCTATGTATAAGAATATAACTACTATAATACTACTCCTATGTACAAGAATATAACTACTATAATACTACTCCTATGTACAAGAATATAACTACTATAATACTACTCCTATGTACAAGAATATAACTACTATAATACTGCCCCCTATGTACAAGAATATAACTGCTATAATAATACTCCTATGTATAAGAATATAACTACTATAATACTACCTCCTATGTATAAGAATATAACTACTATAATACTGCCCCCTATGTACAAGAATATACCTACTATAATACTACTCCTATGTACAAGAATATAACTACTATAATACTGCCCCCTATGTACAAGAATATAACTACTATAATACTACTCCTATGTACAAGAATATAACTACTATAATACTACCTCCTATGTACAAGAATATAACTACTATTATACTGCTCCTATGTACAAGAATATAAGTACTATAATACTGCCCCTATGTAAAAGAATATAACTACTATAATACTACCTCCTATGTACAAGAATATAACTACTATAATACTGCCTCCTATGTTCAAGAATATAACTACTATAATACTACCTCCTATGTACAAGAATATAACTAAAATAATACTACTCCTATGTTCAAGAATATAACTACTATAATACTACCTCCTATGTATGAGAATATAACTACTATAATTCTACTCCTATGTACAAAAATATAACTACTATAATACTGCCCCCTATGTACAAGAATATAACTACTATAATAATACTCCTATGTATAAGAATATAACTACTATAATACTACCTCCTATGTATAAGAATATAACTACTATAATACTGCCCCCTATGTACAAGAATATAACTACTATAATACTACTCCTATGTACAAGAATATAACTACTATAATACTGCCCCCTATATACAAGAATATAACTACTATAATACTACTCCTATGTACAAGAATATAACTACTATAATACTACTCCTATGTACAAGAATATAACTACTATAATACTACTCCTATGTACAAGAATATAACTACTATAATACTGCCCCCTATATACAAGAATATAACTACTATAATACTACTCCTATGTACAAGAATATAACTACTATAATACTACTCCTATGTACAAGAATATAACTACTATAATACTGCCCCCTATATACAAGAATATAACTACTATAATACTGCCCCCTATATACAAGAATATAACTACTATAATACTGCCCCTATGTACAAGAATATAATTACTATAATACTACTCCTATGTACAAGAATATAACCACTATAATACTGCTCCTATGTACAAGAATATAACTACTATAATACTGCTCCTATGTACAAGAATATAACTACTATAATTCTACTCCTATGTACAAGAATATAACTACTATAATACTGCCCCTATGTACAAGAATATAACTACTATAATACTACTCCTATGTACAAGAATATAACTACTATAATACTACTCCTATGTACAAGACTATAACTACTATAATACTGCTCCTATGTACAAGAATATAACTACTATAATACTGCTCCTATGTACAAGAATATAACTACTATAAGACTACCTCCTATGTATAAGAATATAACTACTATAATACTACTCCTATGCACAAGACTATAACTACTATAATACTGCTCCTATGTACAAGACTATAACCATTATAATACTGCTCCTATGTACAAGAATATAACTACTATAATACTACTCCTATGTACAAGAATATAACTACTATACTACTACTCCTATGTACAAGAATATAACTACTATAATACTACCTCCTATGTACAAGAATATAACTACTATTATACTGCTCCTATGTACAAGAATATAACTACTATAATACTGCCCCTATGTAAAAGAATATAACTACTATAATACTACCTCCTATGTACAAGAATATAACTACTATAATACTGCCTCCTATGTTCAAGAATATAACTACTATAATACTACCTCCTATGTACAAGAATATAACTAAAATAATACTACTCCTATGTTCAAGAATATAACTACTATAATACTGCCCCCTATGCACAAAAATATAACTACTATAATACTACCTCCTATGTATGAGAATATAACTACTATAATTCTACTCCTATGTACAAAAATATAACTACTATAATACTGCCCCCTATGTACAAGAATATAACTACTATAATAATACTCCTATGTATAAGAATATAACTACTATAATACTACCTCCTATGTATAAGAATATAACTACTATAATACTACTCCTATGTACAAGAATATAACTACTATAATACTACTCCTATGTACAAGAATATAACTACTATAATACTACTCCTATGTACAAGAATATAACTACTATAATACTGCCCCCTATGTACAAGAATATAACTGCTATAATAATACTCCTATGTATAAGAATATAACTACTATAATACTACCTCCTATGTATAAGAATATAACTACTATAATACTGCCCCCTATGTACAAGAATATACCTACTATAATACTACTCCTATGTACAAGAATATAACTACTATAATACTGCCCCCTATGTACAAGAATATAACTACTATAATACTACTCCTATGTACAAGAATATAACTACTATAATACTACCTCCTATGTACAAGAATATAACTACTATTATACTGCTCCTATGTACAAGAATATAAGTACTATAATACTGCCCCTATGTAAAAGAATATAACTACTATAATACTACCTCCTATGTACAAGAATATAACTACTATAATACTGCCTCCTATGTTCAAGAATATAACTACTATAATACTACCTCCTATGTACAAGAATATAACTAAAATAATACTACTCCTATGTTCAAGAATATAACTACTATAATACTGCCCCCTATGCACAAGAATATAACTACTATAATACTACCTCCTATGTATGAGAATATAACTACTATAATTCTACTCCTATGTACAAAAATATAACTACTATAATACTGCCCCCTATGTACAAGAATATAACTACTATAATAATACTCCTATGTATAAGAATATAACTACTATAATACTACCTCCTATGTATAAGAATATAACTACTATAATACTGCCCCCTATGTACAAGAATATAACTACTATAATACTACTCCTATGTACAAGAATATAACTACTATAATACTGCCCCCTATATACAAGAATATAACTACTATAATACTACTCCTATGTACAAGAATATAACTACTATAATACTACTCCTATGTACAAGAATATAACTACTATAATACTACTCCTATGTACAAGAATATAACTACTATAATACTGCCCCCTATATACAAGAATATAACTACTATAATACTACTCCTATGTACAAGAATATAACTACTATAATACTACTCCTATGTACAAGAATATAACTACTATAATACTGCCCCCTATATACAAGAATATAACTACTATAATACTGCCCCCTATATACAAGAATATAACTACTATAATACTGCCCCTATGTACAAGAATATAATTACTATAATACTACTCCTATGTACAAGAATATAACCACTATAATACTGCTCCTATGTACAAGAATATAACTACTATAATACTGCTCCTATGTACAAGAATATAACTACTATAATTCTACTCCTATGTACAAGAATATAACTACTATAATACTGCCCCTATGTACAAGAATATAACTACTATAATACTACTCCTATGTACAAGAATATAACTACTATAATACTACTCCTATGTACAAGAATTTAACTACTATAATACTACTCCTATGTACAAGAATTTAACTACTATAATACTACTCCTATGTACAAGAATATAACTACTATAATACTACTCCTATGTACAAGAATATAACTACTATAATACTACTCCTATGTACAAGAATATAACTACTATAATACTGCCCCCTATATACAAGAATATAACTACTATAATACTACTCCTATGTACAAGAATATAACTACTATAATACTACTCCTATGTACAAGAATATAACTACTATAATACTGCCCCCTATATTCAAGAATATAACTACTATAATACTGCCCCTATGTACAAGAATATAACTACTATAATACTACTCCTATGTACAAGAATATAACCACTATAATACTGCTCCTATGTACAAGAATATAACTACTATAATACTGCTCCTATGTACAAGACTATAACTACTATAATACTGCTCCTATGTACAAGAATATAACTACTATAATACTACTCCTATGTACAAGAATATAACTACTTTAATACTACCTCCTATGTAAAATAATATAACTACTATAATACTACTCCTATGCACAAGACTATAACTACTATAATACTGCTCCTATGTACAAGACTATAACTACTATAATACTGCTCCTATGTACAAGAATATAACTACTATAATATTACCTCCTATGTACAATATAACTACTATAATACTGCTTCTATGTACAAGAATATAACTACTATAATACTACCTCCTATGTACAATATAACTACTATAATACTACTCCTATGTACAAGAATATAACTACTATAATACTGCTCCTATGTACAAGAATATAACTACTATAATACTTCCCCCTATGTACAAGAAAATAACTACTATAATACTTCCCCCTATGTACAAGAATATAACTACTATAATATTACTCCCATGTACAAGAATATAGCTACTATAATACTACTCCTATGTACAAGAATATAAGTACTATAATACTACCTCCTATGTACAAGAATATAACTACAATAATACTACTCCTATGTACAAGAATATAACTACTATAATACTACTCTTATGTACAAGAATATAACTACTATAATACTACTCCTATGTACAAGAATATAACTACTATAATACTGCCCCCTATATACAAGAATATAACTACTATAATACTACTCCTATGTACAAGAATATAACTACTATAATACTACTCCTATGTACAAGAATATAACTACTATAATACTGCCCCCTATATACAAGAATATAACTACTATAATACTGCCCCCTATATACAAGAATATAACTACTATAATACTGCCCCTATGTACAAGAATATAATTACTATAATACTACTCCTATGTACAAGAATATAACCACTATAATACTGCTCCTATGTACAAGAATATAACTACTATAATACTGCTCCTATGTACAAGAATATAACTACTATAATTCTACTCCTATGTACAAGAATATAACTACTATAATACTGCCCCTATGTACAAGAATATAACTACTATAATACTACTCCTATGTACAAGAATATAACTACTATAATACTGCTCCTATGTACAAGAATATAACCACTATAATACTGCTCCTATGTACAAGAATATAACTACTATAATACTGCTCCTATGTACAAGAATATAAATACTATAATACTGCTCCTATGTACAAGAATATAACTACTATAATACTACCTCCTATATACAAGAATATAACTATTATAATACTGCTCCTATGTACAAGAATATAACTACTGTAATACTGCTCCTATGTATAAGAATATAACTACTATAATACTGCTCCTATGTACAAGAATATAACTACTATAATACTACTCCTATGTACAAGAATATAACTACTATAATACTACTCCTATGTACAAGAATATAACGATTATAATACTACCTCCTATGTACAAGAATATAACTACTATAATACTACTCCTATGTACAAGAATATAACTATTATAATACTGCTCCTATGTACAAGAATATAACTACTATAATACTGCTCCTATGTACAAGAATATAACTACTATAATACTGCTCCTATGTACAAGAATATAACTACTATAATACTGCTCCTATGTACAAGAATATAACTACTATAATACTGCCTCCTATGTACAAGAATATAACTACTATAATACTGCTCCTATGTACAAGAATATAACTACTATAATACTGCTCCTATGTACAAGAATATAACTACTATAATACTGCTCCTATGTACAAGAATATATCTATTATAATACTGCTCCTATGTACAAGAATATAACTACTATAATACTACCTCCTATGTACAAGAATATAACTACTATAATACTGCCCCCTATGTACAAGAATATAACTATTATAATACTACCGCCTATGTACAAGAATATAAGTACTATAATACTACCTCCTATGTACAAGAATATAACTACTATAATACTGCTCCTATGTACAAGACTATAACTACTATAATACTGCTCCTATGTACAAGAATATAACTATTATAATACTGCTCCTATGTACAAGAATATAACTACTATAATACTGCTCCTATGTATAAGAATATAACTACTATAATACTACTCCTATGCACAAGACTATAACTACTATAATACTGCTCCTATGTACAAGACTATAACTACTATAATACTGCTCCTATGTACAAGAATATAACTACTATAATATTACCTCCTATGTACAATATAACTACTATAATACTGCTCCTATGTACAAGAATATAACTACTATAATACTACCTCCTATGTACAATATAACTACTATAATACTACTCCTATGTACAAGAATATAACTACTATAATACTGCTCCTATGTACAAGAATATAACTACTATAATACTTCCCCCTATGTACAAGAATATAACTACTATAATATTACTCCCATGTACAAGAATATAGCTACTATAATACTACTCCTATGTACAAGAATATAACTACTATAATACTACCTCCTATGTACAAGACTATAACTACAATAATACTACTCCTATGTACAAGAATATAACTACTATAATACTACTCCTATGTACAAGAATTTAACTACTATAATACTACTCCTATATACAAGAATATAACTACTATAATACTACTCCTATGTACAAGAATATAACTACTATAATACTGCCCCCTATATACAAGAATATAACTACTATAATACTACTCCTATGTACAAGAATATAACTACTATAATACTACTCCTATGTACAAGAATATAACTACTATAATACTGCCCCCTATATACAAGAATATAACTACTATAATACTGCCCCCTATATACAAGAATATAACTACTATAATACTACTCCTATGTACAAGAATATAATTACTATAATACTACTCCTATGTACAAGAATATAACCACTACAATACTGCTCCTATGTACAAGAATATAACTACTATAATACTGCTCCTATGTACAAGAATATAACTACTATAATTCTACTCCTATGTACAAGAATATAACTACTATAATACTGCCCCTATGTACAAGAATATAACTACTATAATACTACTCCTATGTACAAGAATATAACTACTATAATACTGCTCCTATGTACAAGAATATAACCACTATAATACTGCTCCTATGTACAAGAATATAACTACTATAATACTGCTCCTATGTACAAGAATATAACTACTATAATACTACCTCCTATATACAAGAAAATAAATATTATAATACTGCTCCTATGTACAAGAATATAACTACTGTAATACTGCTCCTATGTATAAGAATATAACTACTATAATACTGCTCCTATGTACAAGAATATAACTATTATAATACTGCTCCTATGTACAAGAATATAACTACTATAATACTGCTCCTATGTACAAGAATATAACTACTATAATACTGCTCCTATGTACAAGAATATAACTACTATAATACTGCTCCTATGTACAAGAATATAACTACTATAATACTGCCTCCTATGTACAAGAATATAACTACTATAATACTGCTCCTATGTACTAGAATATAACTACTATAATACTGCTCCTATGTACAAGAATATAACTACTATAATACTGCTCCTATGTACAAGAATATATCTATTATAATACTGCTCCTATGTACAAGAATATAACTACTATAATACTACCTCCTATGTACAAGAATATAACTACTATAATACTGCCCCCTATGTACAAGAATATAACTATTATAATACTACCGCCTATGTACAAGAATATAAGTACTATAATACTACCTCCTATGTACAAGAATATAACTACTATAATACTGCTCCTATGTACAAGACTATAACTACTATAATACTGCTCCTATGTACAAGAATATAACTATTATAATACTGCTCCTATGTACAAGAATATAACTACTATAATACTGCTCCTATGTATAAGAATATAACTACTATAATACTACTCCTATGCACAAGACTATAACTACTATAATACTGCTCCTATGTACAAGACTATAACTACTATAATACTGCTCCTATGTACAAGAATATAACTACTATAATATTACCTCCTATGTACAATATAACTACTATAATACTGCTCCTATGTACAAGAATATAACTACTATAATACTACCTCCTATGTACAATATAACTACTATAATACTACTCCTATGTACAAGAATATAACTACTATAATACTGCTCCTATGTACAAGAATATAACTACTATAATACTTCCCCCTATGTACAAGAATATAACTACTATAATATTACTCCCATGTACAAGAATATAGCTACTATAATACTACTCCTATGTACAAGAATATAACTACTATAATACTACCTCCTATGTACAAGACTATAACTACAATAATACTACTCCTATGTACAAGAATATAACTACTATAATACTACTCCTATGTACAAGAATTTAACTACTATAATACTACTCCTATATACAAGAATATAACTACTATAATACTACTCCTATGTACAAGAATATAACTACTATAATACTGCCCCCTATATACAAGAATATAACTACTATAATACTACTCCTATGTACAAGAATATAACTACTATAATACTACTCCTATGTACAAGAATATAACTACTATAATACTGCCCCCTATATACAAGAATATAACTACTATAATACTGCCCCCTATATACAAGAATATAACTACTATAATACTACTCCTATGTACAAGAATATAATTACTATAATACTACTCCTATGTACAAGAATATAACCACTACAATACTGCTCCTATGTACAAGAATATAACTACTATAATACTGCTCCTATGTACAAGAATATAACTACTATAATTCTACTCCTATGTACAAGAATATAACTACTATAATACTGCCCCTATGTACAAGAATATAACTACTATAATACTACTCCTATGTACAAGAATATAACTACTATAATACTGCTCCTATGTACAAGAATATAACCACTATAATACTGCTCCTATGTACAAGAATATAACACTATAATACTGCTCCTATGTACAAGAATATAACTACTATAATACTACCTCCTATATACAAGAAAATAAATATTATAATACTGCTCCTATGTACAAGAATATAACTACTGTAATACTGCTCCTATGTATAAGAATATAACTACTATAATACTGCTCCTATGTACAAGAATATAACTACTATAATACTACTCCTATGTACAAGAATATAACTACTATAATACTACTCCTATGTACAAGAATATAACTACTATAATACTGCTCCTATGTACAAGAATATAACTACTATAATACTGCTCCTATGTACAAGAATATAACTACTATAATACTACCTCCTATGTACAAGAATATAACTAATATACTACTACTCCTATGTACAAGAATATAACTATTATAATACTGCTCCTATGTACAAGAATATAACTACTATAATACTACTCCTATGTACAAGAATATAACTACTATAATACTACTCCTATGTACAAGAATATAACTACTATAATACTACCTCCTATGTACATGAATATAACTACTATAATACTACTCCTATGTACAAGAATATAACTACTATAATACTACCTCCTATGTACAAGAATATAACTACTATAATACTACCTCCTATGTACAAGAATATAACTACTATAATACTACCTCCTATGTACAAGAATATAACTACTATAATACTACTCCTATGTACAAGAATATAACTATTATAATACTGCTCCTATGTACAAGAATATAACTACTATAATACTGCTCCTATGTACAAGAATATAACTACTATAATACTGCTCCTATGTACAAGAATATAACTACTATAATACTGCTCCTATGTACAAGAATATAACTACTATAATACTGCCTCCTATGTACAAGAATATAACTACTATAATACTGCTCCTATGTACAAGAATATAACTACTATAATACTGCTCCTATGTACAAGAATATAACTACTATAATACTGCTCCTATGTACAAGAATATATCTATTATAATACTGCTCCTATGTACAAGAATATAACTACTATAATACTACCTCCTATGTACAAGAATATAACTACTATAATACTGCCCCCTATGTACAAGAATATAACTATTATAATACTACCGCCTATGTACAAGAATATAAGTACTATAATACTACCTCCTATGTACAAGAATATAACTACTATAATACTGCTCCTATGTACAAGACTATAACTACTATAATACTGCTCCTATGTACAAGAATATAACTATTATAATACTGCTCCTATGTACAAGAATATAACTACTATAATACTGCTCCTATGTACAAGAATATAACTACTATAATACTACTCCTATGCACAAGACTATAACTACTATAATACTGCTCCTATGTACAAGACTATAACTACTATAATACTGCTCCTATGTACAAGAATATAACTACTATAATATTACCTCCTATGTACAATATAACTACTATAATACTGCTCCTATGTACAAGAATATAACTACTATAATACTACCTCCTATGTACAATATAACTACTATAATACTACTCCTATGTACAAGAATATAACTACTATAATACTGCTCCTATGTACAAGAATATAACTACTATAATACTTCCCCCTATGTACAAGAATATAACTACTATAATATTACTCCCATGTACAAGAATATAGCTACTATAATACTACTCCTATGTACAAGAATATAACTACTATAATACTACCTCCTATGTACAAGACTATAACTACAATAATACTACTCCTATGTACAAGAATATAACTACTATAATACTACTCCTATGTACAAGAATTTAACTACTATAATACTACTCCTATATACAAGAATATAACTACTATAATACTACTCCTATGTACAAGAATATAACTACTATAATACTGCCCCCTATATACAAGAATATAACTACTATAATACTACTCCTATGTACAAGAATATAACTACTATAATACTACTCCTATGTACAAGAATATAACTACTATAATACTGCCCCCTATATACAAGAATATAACTACTATAATACTGCCCCCTATATACAAGAATATAACTACTATAATACTGCCCCTATGTACAAGAATATAATTACTATAATACTACTCCTATGTACAAGAATATAACCACTACAATACTGCTCCTATGTACAAGAATATAACTACTATAATACTGCTCCTATGTACAAGAATATAACTACTATAATTCTACTCCTATGTACAAGAATATAACTACTATAATACTGCCCCTATGTACAAGAATATAACTACTATAATACTACTCCTATGTACAACAATATAACTACTATAATACTGCTCCTATGTACAAGAATATAACCACTATAATACTGCTCCTATGTACAAGAATATAACTACTATAATACTGCTCCTATGTACAAGAATATAACTACTATAATACTACCTCCTATATACAAGAATATAACTATTATAATACTGCTCCTATGTACAAGAATATAACTACTGTAATACTGCTCCTATGTATAAGAATATAACTACTATAATACTGCTCCTATGTACAAGAATATAACTACTATAATACTACTCCTATGTACAAGAATATAACTACTATAATACTACTCCTATGTACAAGAATATAACTACTATAATACTGCTCCTATGTACAAGAATATAACTACTATAATACTGCTCCTATGTACAAGAATATAACTACTATAATACTACCTCCTATGTACAAGAATATAACTAATATACTACTACTCCTATGTACAAGAATATAACTATTATAATACTGCTCCTATGTACAAGAATATAACTACTATAATACTACTCCTATGTACAAGAATATAACTACTATAATACTACTCCTATGTACAAGAATATAACTACTATAATACTACCTCATATGTACATGAATATAACTACTATAATACTACTCCTATGTACAAGAATATAACTACTATAATACTACCTCCTATGTACAAGAATATAACTACTATAATACTACCTCCTATGTACAAGAATATAACTACTATAATACTACCTCCTATGTACAAGAATATAACTACTATAATACTACTCCTATGTACAAGAATATAACTACTATAATACTGCCCCCTATGTACAAGAATATAACTACTATAATACTACTCCTATGTACAAGAATATAACTACTATAATACTACTCCTATGTACAAGAATATAACTACTATAATACTGCTCCTATGTACAAGAATATAACCACTATAATACTGCTCCTATGTACAAGAATATAACTACTATAATACTGCTCCTATGTACAAGAATATAACTACTATAATACTACCTCCTATATACAAGAAAATAAATATTATAATACTGCTCCTATGTACAAGAATATAACTACTGTAATACTGCTCCTATGTATAAGAATATAACTACTATAATACTGCTCCTATGTACAAGAATATAACTACTATAATACTACTCCTATGTACAAGAATATAACTACTATAATACTACTCCTATGTACAAGAATATAACTACTATAATACTGCTCCTATGTACAAGAATATAACTACTATAATACTGCTCCTATGTACAAGAATATAACTACTATAATACTACCTCCTATGTACAAGAATATAACTAATATACTACTACTCCTATGTACAAGAATATAACTATTATAATACTGCTCCTATGTACAAGAATATAACTACTATAATACTACTCCTATGTACAAGAATATAACTACTATAATACTACTCCTATGTACAAGAATATAACTACTATAATACTACCTCCTATGTACATGAATATAACTACTATAATACTACTCCTATGTACAAGAATATAACTACTATAATACTACCTCCTATGTACAAGAATATAACTACTATAATACTACCTCCTATGTACAAGAATATAACTACTATAATACTACCTCCTATGTACAAGAATATAACTACTATAATACTACTCCTATGTACAAGAATATAACTATTATAATACTGCTCCTATGTACAAGAATATAACTACTATAATACTGCTCCTATGTACAAGAATATAACTACTATAATACTGCTCCTATGTACAAGAATATAACTACTATAATACTGCTCCTATGTACAAGAATATAACTACTATAATACTGCCTCCTATGTACAAGAATATAACTACTATAATACTGCTCCTATGTACAAGAATATAACTACTATAATACTGCTCCTATGTACAAGAATATAACTACTATAATACTGCTCCTATGTACAAGAATATATCTATTATAATACTGCTCCTATGTACAAGAATATAACTACTATAATACTACCTCCTATGTACAAGAATATAACTACTATAATACTGCCCCCTATGTACAAGAATATAACTATTATAATACTACCGCCTATGTACAAGAATATAAGTACTATAATACTACCTCCTATGTACAAGAATATAACTACTATAATACTGCTCCTATGTACAAGACTATAACTACTATAATACTGCTCCTATGTACAAGAATATAACTATTATAATACTGCTCCTATGTACAAGAATATAACTACTATAATACTGCTCCTATGTACAAGAATATAACTACTATAATACTACTCCTATGCACAAGACTATAACTACTATAATACTGCTCCTATGTACAAGACTATAACTACTATAATACTGCTCCTATGTACAAGAATATAACTACTATAATATTACCTCCTATGTACAATATAACTACTATAATACTGCTCCTATGTACAAGAATATAACTACTATAATACTACCTCCTATGTACAATATAACTACTATAATACTACTCCTATGTACAAGAATATAACTACTATAATACTGCTCCTATGTACAAGAATATAACTACTATAATACTTCCCCCTATGTACAAGAATATAACTACTATAATATTACTCCCATGTACAAGAATATAGCTACTATAATACTACTCCTATGTACAAGAATATAACTACTATAATACTACCTCCTATGTACAAGACTATAACTACAATAATACTACTCCTATGTACAAGAATATAACTACTATAATACTACTCCTATGTACAAGAATTTAACTACTATAATACTACTCCTATATACAAGAATATAACTACTATAATACTACTCCTATGTACAAGAATATAACTACTATAATACTGCCCCCTATATACAAGAATATAACTACTATAATACTACTCCTATGTACAAGAATATAACTACTATAATACTACTCCTATGTACAAGAATATAACTACTATAATACTGCCCCCTATATACAAGAATATAACTACTATAATACTGCCCCCTATATACAAGAATATAACTACTATAATACTGCCCCTATGTACAAGAATATAATTACTATAATACTACTCCTATGTACAAGAATATAACCACTACAATACTGCTCCTATGTACAAGAATATAACTACTATAATACTGCTCCTATGTACAAGAATATAACTACTATAATTCTACTCCTATGTACAAGAATATAACTACTATAATACTGCCCCTATGTACAAGAATATAACTACTATAATACTACTCCTATGTACAACAATATAACTACTATAATACTGCTCCTATGTACAAGAATATAACCACTATAATACTGCTCCTATGTACAAGAATATAACTACTATAATACTGCTCCTATGTACAAGAATATAACTACTATAATACTACCTCCTATATACAAGAATATAACTATTATAATACTGCTCCTATGTACAAGAATATAACTACTGTAATACTGCTCCTATGTATAAGAATATAACTACTATAATACTGCTCCTATGTACAAGAATATAACTACTATAATACTACTCCTATGTACAAGAATATAACTACTATAATACTACTCCTATGTACAAGAATATAACTACTATAATACTGCTCCTATGTACAAGAATATAACTACTATAATACTGCTCCTATGTACAAGAATATAACTACTATAATACTACCTCCTATGTACAAGAATATAACTAATATACTACTACTCCTATGTACAAGAATATAACTATTATAATACTGCTCCTATGTACAAGAATATAACTACTATAATACTACTCCTATGTACAAGAATATAACTACTATAATACTACTCCTATGTACAAGAATATAACTACTATAATACTACCTCCTATGTACATGAATATAACTACTATAATACTACTCCTATGTACAAGAATATAACTACTATAATACTACCTCCTATGTACAAGAATATAACTACTATAATACTACCTCCTATGTACAAGAATATAACTACTATAATACTACCTCCTATGTACAAGAATATAACTACTATAATACTACTCCTATGTACAAGAATATAACTATTATAATACTGCTCCTATGTACAAGAAGATAACTACTATAATACTACCTCCTATGTACAAGAATATAACTACTATAATACTGCTCCTATGTACAAGAATATAACTACTATAATACTACCTCCTATGTACAAGAATATAACTACTATAATACTGCTCCTATGTACAAGAATATAACTACTATAATACTACCTCCTATGTTCAAGAATATATCTACTATAATACTACCTCCTATGTACAAGAATATAACTATTATAATACTGCTCCTATGTACAAGAATATAACTACTATAATACTGCTCCTATGTACAAGAATATAACTACTATAATACTGCTCCTATGTACAAGAATATAACTACTATAATACTGCTCCTATGTACAAGAATATATCTATTATAATACTGCTCCTATGTACAAGAATATAACTACTATAATACTACCTCCTATGTACAAGAATATAACTACTATAATACTGCCCCCTATGTACAAGAATATAACTACTATAATACTACCGCCTATGTACAAGAATATAAGTACTATAATACTACCTCCTATGTACAAGAATGTAACTACTATAATACTGCTCCTATGTACAAGACTATAACTACAATAATACTGCTCCTATGTACAAGACTATAACTACTATAATACTGCTCCTATGTACAAGAATATAACTACTATAATACTACCTCCTATGTACAAGAATATAACTACTATAATACTACTCCTATGTACAAGAATATAACTACTATAATACTGCTCCTATGTACAAGAATATAACTACTATAATACTACCTCCTCCGTACAAGAATATAACTACTATAATACTACTCCTATGTACAAGAATATAACTACTATAATACTATTCCTATGTACAAGACTATAACTACTATAATACTGCTCCTATGTACAAGAATATAACTACTATAATACTACTCCTATGTACAAGAATATAACTACTATAATACTACTCCTATGTACAAGAATATAACTACTATAATACTACTCCTATGTACAAGAATATAACTATTATAATACTGCTCCTATGTACAAGAATATAACTACTATAAAACTGCTCCTATGTACTAGAATATAACTATTATAATACTGCTCCTATGTACAAGAATATAACTATTATAATACTGCTCCTATGTACAAGAATATAACTACTATAATACTACTCCTATGTACAAGAATATAACTATTATAATACTGCTCCTATGTACAAGAATATAAATACTATAATACTGCTCCTATGTACAAGAATATAACTACTATAATACTGCTCCTATGTACAAGAATATAACTACTATAATACTGCTCCTATGTACAAGAATATATCTATTATAATACTGCTCCTATGTACAAGAATATAACTACTATAATACTACCTCCTATGTACAAGAATATAACTACTATAATACTGCTCCTATGTACAAGAATATAACGACTATAATACTACCTCCTATGTACAAGAATATAACTACTATAATGCTACTCCTATGTACAAGAATATAACTATTATAATACTGCTCCTATGTACAAGAATATAACTACTATAATACTGCTCCTATGTACAAGACTATAACTACTATAATACTGCTCCTATGTACAAGAATATAACTACTATAATACTACTCCTATGTACAAGAATATAACTACTATAATACTACTCCTATGTACAAGAATATAACTACTATAATACTGCTCCTATGTACAAGAATATAACGACTATAATACTACCTCCTATGTACAAGAATATAACTACTATAATACTACTCCTATGTACAAGTATATATCTATTATAATACTGCTCCTATGTACAAGAATATAACTACTATAATACTACCTCCTATGTACAAGAATATAACTACTATAATACTACTCCTATGTACAAGAATATAACTATTATAATACTGCTCCTATGTACAAGAATATAACTACTATAATACTACTCCTATGTACAAGAATATAACTACTATAATACTACTCCTATGTACAAGAATATAACTACTATAATACTGCCCCTATGTACAAGAATATAACTACTATAATACTGCTCCTATATACAAGAATATAACTACTATAATACTGCCCCTATGTACAAGAATATAACTACTATAATACTGCTCCTATGTACAAGAATATAACTACTATAATACTACTCCTATGTACAAGAATATATCTATTATAATACTGCTCCTATGTACAAGAATATAACTACTATAATACTGCTCCTATGTACAAGAATATAACTACTATAATACTGCTCCTATGTACAAGAATATATCTATTATAATACTGCTCCTATGTACAAGAATATAACTACTATAATACTACCTCCTATGTACAAGAATATAACTACTATAATACTGCTCCTATGTACAAGAATATAACGACTATAATACTACCTCCTATGTACAAGAATATAACTACTATAATACTGCTCCTATGTACAAGAATATATCTATTATAATACTGTTCCTATGTACAAGAATATAACTACTATAATACTACCTCCTATGTACAAGAATATAACTACTATAATACTGCTCCTATGTACAAGAATATATCTATTATAATACTGCTCCTATGTACAAGAATATAACTATTATAATACTGCTCCTATGTACAAGAATATAACTACTATAATCCTACCTCCTATGTACAAGAATATAACTACTATAATACTGTTCCTATGTACAAGAATATAACTACTATAATACTACCTCCTATGTACAAGAATATAACTACTATAATACTGCTCCTATGTACAAGAATATATCTATTATAATACTGCTCCTATGTACAAGAATATAACTATTATAATACTGCTCCTATGTACAAGAATATAACTACTATAATCCTACCTCCTATGTACAAGAATATAACTACTATAATACTGCTCCTATGTACAAGAATATAACTACTATAATACTACCTCCTATGTACAAGAATATAACTACTATAATACTGCTCCTATGTACAAGAATATAACTACTATAATACTACCTCCTATGTACAAGAATATAACTACTATAATACTGCTCCTATGTACAAGAATATAACGACTATAATACTACCTCCTATGTACAAGAATATAACTACTATAATACTGCTCCTATGTACAAGACTATAACTACTATAATACTGCTCCTATGTACAAGAATATAACTACTATAATACTGCTCCTATGTACAAGAATATAACTACTATAATACTACCTCCTATGTACAAGAATATAACTACTATAATACTGCTCCTATGTACAAGAATATAACGACTATAATACTACCTCCTATGTACAAGAATATAACTACTATAATACTGCTCTTATGTACAAGAATATATCTATTATAATACTGCTCCTATGTACAATAATATAACTACTATAATACTACCTCCTATGTACAAGAATATAACTACTATAATACTGCTCCTATGTACAAGAATATATCTATTATAATACTGCTCCTATGTACAATAATATAACTACTATAATACTACCTCCTATGTACAAGAATATAACTACTATAATACTACTCCTATGTACAAGAATATAACTACTATAATACTGCTCCTATGTACAAGAATATAACTATTATAATACTGCTCCTATGTACAAGAATATAACTACTATAATCCTACCTCCTATGTACAAGAATATAACTACTATAATACTACCTCCTATGTACAAGAATATAACTACTATAATACTGCTCCTATGTACAAGAATATAACTACTATAATACTACCTCCTATATACAAGAATATAACTACTATAATACTACCTCCTATGTACAAGAATATAACTACTATAATACTGCTCCTATGTACAAGAATATAACTACTATAATACTACCCCTATGTACAAGAATATAACTACTATAATACTACTCCTATGTACTAGAATATAACTACTATAATACTACCTCCTATGTACAAGAATATAACTACTATAATACTACCCCTATGTACAAGAATA
Organism: Leptodactylus fuscus; assembly: GCF_031893055.1. Classification (NCBI taxonomy): domain Eukaryota; kingdom Metazoa; phylum Chordata; class Amphibia; order Anura; family Leptodactylidae; genus Leptodactylus; species Leptodactylus fuscus. The sequence continues at coordinate 78,787,317 of NC_134275.1, forward strand.
TAACTACTATAATACTACTGCTCCTATGTACAAGAATATAACTACTATAATACTACCTCCTATGTACAAGAATATAACTACTATAATACTGCTCCTATGTACAAGAATATATCTATTATAATACTGCTCCTATGTACAATAATATAACTACTATAATACTACCTCCTATGTACAAGAATATAACTACTATAATACTACTCCTATGTACAAGAATATAACTACTATAATACTGCTCCTATGTACAAGAATATAACTATTATAATACTGCTCCTATGTACAAGAATATAACTACTATAATCCTACCTCCTATGTACAAGAATATAACTACTATAATACTACCTCCTATGTACAAGAATATAACTACTATAATACTGCTCCTATGTACAAGAATATAACTACTATAATACTACCTCCTATATACAAGAATATAACTACTATAATACTACCTCCTATGTACAAGAATATAACTACTATAATACTGCTCCTATGTACAAGAATATAACTACTATAATACTACCCCTATGTACAAGAATATAACTACTATAATACTACTCCTATGTACTAGAATATAACTACTATAATACTACCTCCTATGTACAAGAATATAACTACTATAATACTACCCCTATGTACAAGAATATAACTACTATAATACTACTGCTCCTATGTACAAGAATATAACTACTATAATACTACCTCCTATGTACAAGAATATAACTACTATAATACTACTCCTATGTACAGGAATATAACTACTATAATACTGCTCCTATGTACAAGAATATAACGACTATAATACTACCTCCTATGTACAAGAATATAACGACTATAATACTACTCCTATGTACAAGAATATAACGACTATAATACTGCCCCCTATATATATATATGGGAATGGGTTGATGATTTTCCAGTCTCAGTAGTAGTTTTTATTGGATTATATTCAGCCTTGTGCACACTGCTCAGCACCGTCAGGTTTTTGCTGTCATATAACACGCCGCCGCTATCTGATTGGCTGAGCCGCGTTAATAATTTCTCCGCTATTAGGTAAATGATTATACGGCACATTAGTGATTGTGACAGGCTTGCGGGTTTCTTGTGAGGTTTTTGCAGCACATGGAGGGCATGAGAAGTGGCAGCGCCGCTCAGGGATTGTGCCCGCTCTGCGCCCTGTCCGTTCAGCAGATTGAGTGTTAATCAATATGTCTGTATGAATGAGCGAGCGCTTTCCCCTCGCACCGCCGGGCTCTGTACTGATTTCATTGTGCTACAATCTGTGTGTGTGGGAGTGGAGCGGCGGGCACCATCTCTCCGCACAACATGAGGTGCTGTCAAATGTTTTCCTAATTCGCTTTAGTTCTGAGAAGTAAAAGAACATGGCACAGCTGGGGCTGACGTCCTTCATAGAGCGGACATTTTGTTAGAGCCGTTTTTGCAGATATGTCCATGTATAGCGCGGTAATAGGGTCTGGTCCAGCAATTATTTTTGTCCATGGGAGAAATTTCAGGCCCCGATAGACATAGTGATACGCAGTCCAGTCGTTGTTACCATTTACATGGTGTTAAAGGGTTAATACTACTTACCCGGGAAAGGTAGTCATAATATCCCTTATTGTGAGTGGGATAAAAGTAATGTCCCCGGGCATTTGTGGGATTAGCCGTATCGTCCCTGGTGTCCAATATAGGAATAACATTATTGGTTTTGGGGGGGGGGGGGGGGTTATTAAAAAACAACTGTGGCTTCTAATCCATTATTCAGTATTGTCCCTGGGGTCCAAGGGGTTGGCCAATAACAGCCGCGAGGCCGTGTAGATTATTAAATGGTGCGCTTGGCTGGTCGTGGGTTAATATTTATACGCCTAATGCCTAATGGGTTTCTAACTAATGTCCCTGGTGTCCATGGGGAAGGGGGGGAGGTAATAATAACATCGAGTGCTACTAACGGGTGAACGTGCAATTTCCTGCTGTCTAGGTGATGAATAGATGACATCTCTGGTGCACCGTGGGTTAATAATAGCGATCTCCATTAATATGTAGTGGGCAGTAACACCCCTGGTGGTCTAGTGGGATGATTTGCAACATTGCTGGATTCTAAAGGGTTAATGCTATTTTGGGGGATTTAGAAGGTCCAGTCCACAAAGGGTGACCGCACCCCCTTCTATATACAAAGTCCCACCCCTTTATAGGCATAACACGCCCCCTTTTGAATGCCACACCCCTTTTTGCAACATGTACACAAAATGTAACAGTCACACTCCTTTTATGTGTCCACATCACCAGGGGCGTAACTTGAATCACGGATTTGCAATGCGCCATTTAGAATAGTGGTATATAGTAGGTGGATCTCGGGGCCCCTTCACGTTCCGGGGCCCCGTAGTCATTGCTATCTCTACACCCCCTATACTTTATCCTTCTGCACATCACATATGATATGGCCAAAAGAGATTTGTCCACTCTTCTGGGACACCAGGAGGTCATTTGATTTTGACATTTCGGGAGAATAGGCATATATGGTTTACCTTATATTGGTGTCTGGAGGGTGAACAGTTACACCCCGGGTGTCTTACAAGTTCCTGACATTCTGTAGTTTCTAGGGGGTTAATATTTCTAACCCTGGTGTCTACGGGGTTAATGCATATAGCATCTTTCCTCTGGGTTAGTAACATCTTCCAGCGCTCACTTACCTGTTCTGTTTTCAGTCCGATCATAGTAGCCTGTGGTGACTGATATCACACTGCTGACGTTTCGTTACAGTGGATCTGACGCAGATCATCATCATGGACACGGCCCCAGGACAGACCTCGTTTCATTCTTTGCAGCTACATTTTACAAGCATTATTCTTGCAACATTTATAACATGAGTTTCGGCATGCTGTGTACTACAGTCACATCCAGAGCTGCATTCATAATGCTGCTCATTGCCATTGCGCTATTTAGCTGTGCCTCTGCTCTTCTGTTCACCTGTCTGTATTGTGCAGGCTCTGTCTGGTGCATTATGGGAGTAGTAGTCTGGTCTACAGGATATCATGTTTTCACGCAGGACAACAGAATATATTGGTGGTGTTTTCGAGAATGACACGGCACCATCACCATCATTCATCACACATGCGACCACGCTCCTTCAGCTCGAAAAAAAAAAATCAATTTCATAGATCAATCTGTTACCTTGAAGGTCAAGTGACAAACAAAAATTCCTCCATTATAGCTGCCGCACAGACTGTCACTCACCTGTGCGGGATATCTTAAAGTTAAGTGCGCCTTGTTATAGGTGTCCTAGAGGGTACGGCTTGGATCTTCTGAGCTGGACGTTACTAACTGTCCTCATCTCTCTGATTTCTACTCCCCAGAGTAAAGAAACTGCTAACTTGGGGCAACACTGTGTGAAAGGTCCTAGAAGGGCTGTAGAGAAGCCGCAGTGTTTTCAGATCATAGAACTTTTTGAAGGACAAGTGACAAAATCTCCTTTTCCCAGAATCAAATATCGATGACCCTAGTATTGGTCAATTTGTGATTGCTTAGACTGGAGATTTTTAACCTGCACTCCCAAATAAAGGAACTTCTAAATTCGGATAACATTGTGTGAAAGGTCCTGTGCGGGCTGTAGGGAAGCTACAGTGTCTGCAGATCACAGAAAGAACTCTCCGCGAAGGGCCTTTACTGTAGCTGGAGTCACATCAATCGAGCCCTTAATGATCCGCAAGATACCACATATCCCAGTGGTGCACTGTCCTTCAGCCTGAAGAATGTAATTTTATCAATCTTTTACCATGAAGGTCAAGTGACAAACTAAATCTCCTTCTCGGAGAATGTAAATCTAGCCTTAGGATAGGTCATCTTTTGATCATCTGGGCTGGATGTTTCTATCCATGCTCATCACTCTGATTTCCACACCACATTATTAATTGCTAAACTGGGACATCATTGTGTGAAAGGTCACGGGAGGGCTATAGTGAAGCTACAGTGACTGCGGATCACAAAAAAAAATTCTTTGCAAAGACCTTTCATTCTAGCTGGAGTCAAATCAATCAAACCTTTACCGATCAGCAAGCAATAACATATCCCAGTGATACAATGTCCTTCAGTCTCAACAACGTAATTTTCTCAATCTTTTACCATGAAGGTCAAATGACCAACAAGATCTAGTTTTCTGGGACACAGATATGGATAATGTAAGGAAAGGTCAACTTCTGATGGCCTGGGCTAAATATTTCTACCCACCCTTATCTGTATGCTTTCCACATCCCAGAATGAATGAACTTCTAAATTGTGACGTCGCTGTGTGAAAGGTCCTGGAAGGGCTATAGTGAAGCTCCAGTGTCTGCAGATCACAGAGAGATCAAAAACAAAATTTTGTCAATTTTACAAATGGGAACCATTTTTCTGGAGCTCCGATACTGTTCACCTAGCCTTAGGATCATCAATATTGGACTGCAGGATTGGACACCTGATGATTCCACCAGTCAGTGGTACAATTCTGTACGTTGTATAGTGGCCGTGCTTGGTACTGTAGCTCAGTCTCATTTAATTGATCAAGTCACAGGCACCCACTACGATTAACTGATCAGTAGGGGGTGACAGATGACAGACCCCTAAATCTGCTAAGAACAGAACAACAATATGTAAGTTCCAGAAAACCCCTTTAAAGCTGCCACAGTGTCTAACGCCTGGTGAATGGTAAATTTGCATAGTTACATTATATAGAAATAAAGAACACATAGCACTGGATCACATGGGTTAAATGTTTTTATGCCCCCTCTCTCTGTTTCTGATTTCCACACCCCAATGAGCAGTAAATGAACTGCTAAACTATGACATCACTACATGAAAGGTCCTGGAAGGTCTGTAGAGACGCTACAGTAACTCTAGATTATTATAAAAAAGAACTCTTTGCACGGGCCGTTTATTCTAGGAAGTGCTGGGGTTATTGGACCCTTACCAATTTGCAAAAAAATATACCCTAGTCACTTCCTTGTAAAATCCCTTAAACACTTCGTCCCCTAATCCCACACAGTCACTCCTGCCAAAATTGGCCAAATTTCATGTGTATTACCAGAGTAAGAAATATAAGGTCAGCCTAGGTTTTTAACCCTCTGAATGTAAATAAGTAATATTCACGGTCACTGATAGTAAGCAGAGATTTTAAAGAGGAGCTGTCACCAGATCTGAAAATCCTAATGACATCATCTAGTCGGCCCTGTCACCCTGAACGTTTTGGTGTTTTGTTTATCCAAATCCGTTCAGCCATTCCAAAGATATAAGCCCTTTTAGCTTAAGTGGGTGGTTCTTCTGGGGCGGGGTTTCTGCAGTGCTACCGCCCACTTGGCTAGTACACCGTACTTTGTATCAGTACTAAAAGGACTTATATCTGTGGAATGGCTGAACGGATTTGGATAAATAAAACACCAAAATGCTCAGGGGAACAGCGCCGATCAGATGATGGATGTCATTGGATTTTTCAGACTTGGTGACAGGTCCTCTTTATAATGCAAAGATTGCCATAATCTAGGCCCCAATCCTTTTTCCAAAAAATGTGACAGAGGCCATTGAAATACAATTTTGGTTTTATTATAGATAATGCAGCTAATTAACCATTCCAAATGCTAATGAATAAATACCCACAATGCATCCCTCCAACCAAGAAATAAATAAGAATATTAATCAGAACCATAAATATTTCTTTTTTTTCCCAAATCACAGAAATAAACCGCCCCTCCCTATATTACCTTTCTGAAATATAGCAGCTATCTCTTTATTACACACTCAGGCCGCCACGTTCTCTCCTTCACGCTCCCTTATCCATAGGTGGGCCTCTGGCGTCAGCACGATATCATGTGACCAGAGTCGTAGCTAGGCCCCAAGGGCAATCAGGTCACTGCCCTGGCTTGGTATCTAAATACTGGGGTCTAAGTATGTTGCTTTTTGGCACCCAAGCACCTGCGTCACCTGCAATACCCCTAAAGTGGCACTCCAGTTGCAGGTCATCTTGGGTACTCTAAGGCTCTGTTGGAATTGGGGTTGTATTAAATTCCTTTGGGTTATCAGTGGTTTTGACAGCATGAATAATGTAATCCAGAACATAGATGGAACCTGACGTAACCCATTATAAGTCAATGGACTCAAAAATGGATCCGCCATACCAGTCATGGCTCCTTTAAGAAAGAGGCCAATAGCAGCAATGTGAACATGTTACCAAATTATGTAATAGGAACACAAAAAAATTGTAATTGTGTAGATTATATTGGCTAGAAATGGCTGCCCCGGTTCTGTACAAGTCCATCACACTGAGATTTAGGATATGAAACGGTGGTGCCCATTTCTTGCCCACTCCAGTTACGTGAACATATCCTGTGACCTAAATGTATCAGACTCTGATGAAAACGCTCCAAAAATATCTCCACATTAGGGTTAGCACAAGAGCCAATTAATCAGATTGTCGAGGCAACGTTCCCCCAGGTAACAGAGGCGAGGACGGCAAACTGTAACTGTTCCGCTACCGCAGAGACTAGACGTGTCGGCATGCCCGGACCATGAAGAAGGAAAAGAACAACTAGGTTTACGGTTCAGAATACAGCAAATAATTTGTCATTATTGCCAAATCCATTCACCCAGAAATCAGTGATCCCGAATTACTGGCGCCGGGCAAAAAATTGTCCCGATTGCAAATCGGCAGGGAATTGCTAACAGTCAGGTATAAAGTGCAGGAGTGTTGGGGTCAGTTTTAACAAAAACCGAGGTATCTGTGATGGACCAGTGTAGTTTTGATCATCTGGACCCTTGAGGAACCAAAACAGTTTGATATATCTGGTACCGGTTTGGATTTCCAAAAATTTAGATATATTGTTCAAGTGGTATGGATCTGGTAATGGTAGTATGGACGTAGTAACGAAAACTGTTGTATTCCTATTACCTCTTATGTTCCTGCAGTTGAGTGTCATCCCATTCTTCTGTATGGCTTATCATATCTTATCCAGCTTTAACCTAACCATGGACATTAGGTTCTGGTGGGAACATCTTAGAAGATCCACCAACCAACCTTCTGATGTCTATGGGACTCATGGGAAAAATATAATTTGGACAGTATTGACCCTGTAGGCCCATTTTTGATCCGTCAGCTCAAAGACCTTTTGGCCCACGATAACCATGTCTTTGGCCATTTTCTCCCAACATCTCATGTCACACATTCATTCCAAAAATTCTTCACTCACTCCTTGTAAAGTTCGCCTGCCCGTCTCTCTCTGAAGGACGACCGCCCGTGTGACAGTCCAATCTTATTCCTCTATCCGTTATGTCTCTCGATCTATCTCCTGGTGTCTTTACTTCTCAGCCTGCTGTCCTCGTGTACCCATAATACATAGCTGAAACATACCCCCATGAAACTCCTATTTTACCCCATAACACCCCAAGATGGCACCTGTATTATTTAAAACAAGGGAGGGGGATAGGACGAGAGCAGACAGGGAAGAAGGTAGGAGACAGAGAGCACTGTGGTGGATGGAAAACACGGGAGAAGAGAGAGAGAGACGATATGAAGTGGTCAAACGTAGTCAACCAAGAGAAGGATGGAAAAATTTGAAACATGGGGTAAATACATAGGGACAAAGAGAGAAGAAAAATGTTTTTGGGAGGAGAAAGAAGGAAAAAACACAAGACGGAAAAGTGAAAGGAAGACGTTAAAGAAAGACGTTAAAGAAGATGAAAAAAAAAAGGAATAAAAAAGAGAGAATCTAGAAAAAAAGGTTTGGAGATAGGCGACTTAAGAAAGTGCTGGGTGAGATCTTGGTGGCTTGGCCTGTACATCGGATGCCCCCAAGTCCCAGAGGGATAATTCAGTTACCCCAGTCATTGTCATGGTGCTGAGCTGCGATGATAATAACCACTGTGAGGATGGTACACAGGACCATAGCGGCTATCCCCACCGCCAGGCTAATGAAGGAGAAGTTCCGGGCCTCACGAGAAGCTATTTCTGCAGACATGATGTCTCCACGAGCCAAAGCTGTCCTCACCTGTGGAGATAGAGGGACACGAGGTCAAACTATGTACCACTTCTACTACCATGGGGAAACATAGGTTGACCTACAATTATTGGCAAAAAGATGAGCAAGTCTCAAGAATATTCCACCATCCTGAGTACTACATCCTGGAACATCTGCACCTTTTTAGGAGAAATAGTGTGACTCCTTTGGCTGATTCCTCATCCTGAGGAGGAACCCTGTCCATAAGGTCTCTTAGGTTAAGCTCAACCAGGCCCCTGTATCTACAAGGGGCAGACATCAGGTCTGGAGTTCAAGGGTGCATAGGCCCGAGCTGATGGAGCCTCAAGGTACAAAACCTTTGGCATGCCCCATCGAAAACATTTTGTAGACCAGAATGGGGTGCTGCCAAAATTAATCTCTAACATTAGTTCATGGTCTGATGTATATGAAGAAAATCATACATATAGAATACACTACAGAATATATGTGCAATGGGTTCTCCAAGTCAGAAGTAGAAAGAGGTGGCTCTGAAGGTGGTCATCTTCCCACCTCTCATCCCTTCCCTTCTCCACCGATTTGGTGTTTTTTCCTCTTTTATTATACAGCTTCATCTCCGCTCAATTAGTCCATTTTTATCTTCATAAGTACTGGCCCCCTCAGGGTTCATGGTCTTTTCTCTGCATGGTCTATGTTCCGATGTGCTCTTCCGAAGCCATTATCTACTGGACCACACGTAAGCGTTCAACATGTTCAGCTCGCATTTGTAATTCTTGGTTGAACATTAAAAAATTTTAATAAAAACCTTCTCAAGCAATACACCAAAGACTAATGTACAGTTGAAGAGAAGAAACAGTTTGTTCTGCTACAGATCTGAGCCTCCACCCACACAGAAACACCAAGATGAAGAAGACATATGCAGGCTGCACAGAAATTACAAATCGACCGCTAGGAAACTATTAGGAAGACAAACCTCCACCTACAGAGGAAAATGAACACAACAAGTCTACTAATTGAAGTCTTGTATCTCCAAAAACATCAAAAACATCTCCATCTCCAGCCAAAACAAGACACGTCAGATCCAGAGCGATCGGGAGGAAACCGAGCAAAGTCAACATTTTTGACCAAACAAGCCCAACGTCTCTACAAGCGGCTGGACTTGGTATCCGGATATTATCGAGATTAGACAGAACTGGGAGAATCCATGGTTTGAGCTATTTTTAGAAGAAATCCAATTCTCTTTTGCATTTGCTAGCATGTTTTGAAAAACTGTTACCTGCTGGGACTAACACCGGGGACGAGGACAAGGAGAAATGTAAAATGGAGAAAAGACATGGAGGTCATTCCGCTTTAGGAACAGGAAATATAAATGCTGATACTGTAATAAAATTGGCGCACCATAGAGATCACCATTAACCCCAAATCAGGTTGTCACGGCTCCTTGTAACAGTCAACATCCAAAAACATTATGAGAAACATTAGATGGATAAGATAAGATAAGATAATCCTTTAATAGTCCCACATTGGGGAAATTTCAGCTTTTACTCGGCCAGGGGAGGGGAGGGGGTTGACGGTAGGTCGGTCTATCGGAGGCTTTTCCCCCCTCCTTTCTCCCCCAGGCTTTTCGGGGGGTCTTTCGAGCCGCACGCCGCCCTCGAGCTGGGGGGTTAGCGACGGGTGAGCTCTTCTCTTGGCGCGAGGGACTCGGCCCGTCGCGCGAGCAACAACTGGTGAACGCCAACCTGACTATGCTTCATTATTTTCCTACCTATAGTTTACGAGACTTAGCTGTTCCTTTGCCTGATTGGTGACATCACTGGAGAAATACTGGATCATACCAAGTATCACGAGGGGCCTACAATGCCTTAGAATACGGAATCTCAGATTCGACTAGATGTATTTCTCCAGTGATGTCACCAATCAGGCAAAGGAACAGCTAAGTCTCGTAAACTATAGGTAGGAAAATAATGAAGCATAGTCAGGTTGGCGTTCACCAGTTGTCCAACCACTTAGTTCAAGTCTTAGCCTTCTCCAAAAACCATGTCTCTAGTGACATCCCGTCCTGTAAGACAATCAGCTCAAAGACCAGATGAGCTTCCGGTAAGGGATCTATCTCTGGACCTTGGACCTCTGGGAGTTCGTTGCTTTACCACAACGGTAGAGGGGCTTGACCAATCATTGTGAAACATGGACCAAATCCGGGCATACAAATTTTTAGCTTTCACTAATACAACGACTGGTTATATTCTGCAGTAGGATCTCGGGACTGTCAGCATGGATTTTCAATAGAGATTGTAAAGATGACGGGTAATGACATTCAGCCCTTTATCCGCTTAGTTCCCAGAGGTGTTAAGTTGCTCAATCGAGCAGAAAAACTTCACCATGAATTTCTGAGAAGTCATTCCAACGAGCAAAGGAAAGTTTTGTTTCTAGGAAGTGTTTTTGGATACCAGGGTCAGACCGGTCTACCAATGTAGTTGAGGATCCTGCTGTGGCCCAGGCTCTGGATCCTAAACATCCAACAAAAGGGAACCCATTGGAGGTCTAGGTCTATTGGACTGATTTACACATTTATGTGAATATGTTCTTCATAGGAACTATCAGGACCATTTCCTCTGGAGGGCCCATAGAGCTTAATCCAACATGGCATTACATTAACCCCAAGACCTCAAGGTGGCTACTATCACATTGCTAAATACAAGAACGTCCTTACATAATGAGTAAGAGCGTTTCAGTAGAAGTCGTACTAAGTAGGACCTCCAGAAAACACTAAAGATCTGGTTCTCCAGGTTGTGTAGGGGGTTAATACAGCATGGCTTCTTTCTTCGAGAAAGAGGACACACCTATTTTGGATGGTTCCAGATCTACTGAAATAATAAGGGTTGGGGTGCAATACCACAGACAACCTGTGTACAGTTTTTAGAAGGAATCAGCCATGATTCATAATCCTGGACCATCTCTTAATAGTGTTGGGCTAGCCCACCAGTGTACCAGAGTATCCTCCTGCGGGCCCAAGGTCTAACTCAATCATGGTCCATCAAATTTGGAGTGTGCTACGGTCTATTTCCTGAGGGTTGTTGGAAGGTGGGTGTTTTATCTGATGTGACCAAGGAACCTCACTCCAACACTGCCCCTTAAAATATGAGAGCAACCAGGCAATCTTCTAAGAAGATGTGTCAAGACCTGTGTTGGTTTTACTGGTGGAGGATAGAAGAACATTGGACTATTCTTCCATGTGTGAACAGGACCTTCAGATCGTAACGTCTACCATCCCACCGAGTCTCACTCACCTGCACAGCCTTTATGATGGCAATAACTCCGGTGGGCCAGAAGCAGCAGATTGTGGTGAGCACAGCGATCGGCATATAGTCATGAGGAGGACGTCGTGGCTCTAATAGGGCCAGTCCAGGGGGGATTTGAGGAGGTGGGATCCCAGGCTGTGGGGGAACATTTCCAGCTTGGTATTGCTGTTGAAAAAAAAATCATAAAAACTTTGGTTCCACCTAATAATTGTATATCGTCATACAATTATAGAACTTTACGGACACGACATGACTATGGCCATTACTACGGCTCCCATAGGGGTGTAACAAAGCCCTCCTAGAGTCCTAAATGGTAAGGCTAAGAATCTGTCACTGCAAAACTAAGCAAAGCTGCTGACAACCCTCGTGGATGTTCTACGGTCAATCATAACGGTTGTCACCGTGTCTTCCCATAATAAGATGTGACATGTCTGTACTCACCGTTCCCATGGGATATACTGGCACGTAGGCTGTGCAGGGCTGCAGGTGCATGGGATACCCTGTTGGTTGCTGCACATACCCTCCCACTGGCAGGGTTCCTGTGGGCGTATGAGTCTGCACCACATACCCTTGGGGAGCTGGGGGCGCTCCAGTAAATGGGGTCTCCTGAAGATAGCCTTGAGCATCCTGCCGAGGAAGGGTAGCACTAGCCGGCTGGGGCGGAGGATCATTATAACCTGGAATTACTCCATTACAGGGACCCTCCCCCACCGGTTGGTTATAAGGTGGGGGGGAGCTGTGGGGTCCAGAGTCCGGAGGGCCTGAAGAGAATGAGGAGGTAGAACAGGAGGGGGCGAGAAAGAAAGAGAGGACACTGTCAGTCACAGCGCTGGAGATAACAACCCCCTGGGGCAACAACAGGTCAGAACACACAAGAAGTGACAGGGGCAACCGCACCGGCCAAATATAGACTCACAAATATACTCATCATATACAGTCAGGCCATAGAAGCTCTACAATGTGTACCCGTATATACAGACACCTATGGTGTGCCATACATATATAGTATACATGTATATAGTACATAAACCAAATCATAGTATACACGTATTGTACGGTATGTATATAGGGGCACATGATCCATAGATAGATAGATAGATAGATAGATAGATAGATAGATAGAT